>NC_087353.1:69967729-70592729 GCF_030014295.1 Loxodonta africana | reverse complement strand
ACTAATAGTAACAATAAATTTAAACTAGCCAGATGGTTCACATGTATCATTACATGGAATATTTACAGATACCCAGTAAGGGATGAACTTTTATTGTATCTGTTTCATAGACAAGGAAACTGAAGTTAAGAGAAGGAAATAATTTTCCAAGACATAGATGGAATTGGAAGTAGTTAGATTTGAACCCGACTCTTTCCTTTTCCAAAGTTGATGTCATGGATTCAATTGTGTCCCCCAAAAGTATGTGTCAACTTGTTTAGGCCACGATTCCCAGTAATGTGTGGTTGTCCTCCATTTTGTAATTGTAATTTTATGTTACAGAGGATTAGGGTGGGATGGTAACACCCTTACTAAGGTCACATCCCTGATCCAATGTAAACGGACTTTCCCTGGAATGTGGCCTGCACCAAATGTTACCTTGTAATAGCTAATAGGAAAGAGAAGCAAGACCAGAGTGGGGACCTCATACCACCAAGAAAGCAGTGCCAAGAGCAGAGTGTGTCCTTTGGACTGGGGTTCCTGAGTGGAGAAGCTCCTAGTCCAAGGGAAGATTGATGAGAAGGATCTTCCCCCAGAGCCTCCCTGCAAAGCTGATGCCCTGAATTTGAACTTCTAGCTAGTAGGCTGTGGCCAAGTAAATTTCTCTTTGTTGAAGCCATTCACTTGTGGTATTTATGTTATAGCAAAGCTACATAACTAAGACAGTCACGATGCTCTTATCAAGAACACAGCACAAGCATCACCTTGCTTTTCCATTCATTAAATAAACATTACATTTTTGCCGTCACAGTGCTTAAGTACTTGGCTATTACCTGAAAGGTTGGCAGTTCAAACCCACCAGCCACTCCGCAGGAAAAAGATGTGGTAGTCTGCTTCCATAAAGCCTTGTAAACCCTATGGGGCAGTTCTCCTCTGTCCTACAGGTGGCAATTGATGTGAAGCCAGTGGGTGGGGGTATCATTTCTTGGCACTCACCCTGACTTCACTCCTGTGCTGCAGGTGGTGATGGTGTTCATTGTCCTGGCCCCACTGATCCTGTCCTATGACCAGGACCATCTCACCAAGGAGATACAGCAGCACGTGAAGGGAGCGACAGCCCCACACAAGTACCCGAGGAAGGTGAGCATGGCAGATGGATGGGGTCTGGCCCTCTTGGCTGGTTCTGGTGCTCAGCTCTCCCAAGCCCTCCAAGGTGGTTAGGGTAAGCTTAGGTAAACAACCACACTACCTTTTTCTACTGCAGAAGAACCAATTCAACTTAAGGATGTGGTGGAGCGCACTTAATTGATTGGGATCCTCGAGCGTGTGTCAGAAACCAAAAAGGAACTCACTGCTGGTAAGTAAACCTAAAGAAAAAAAATCAGACAAGTGTCCACAGACATAAGTGCAAGAAGGTTATTTATAAGCCTCCAGAATTCGAAAAAAAAATCCAAATCAGCAGCTGGAAAACTATCTCTAACATGATTCATTGTAAGAAATACATTTTGTATTGCAGCCCAATACATATATACATAAACATGACATATAAAAGTTAATAAAATATCATGATAACTCAATACATTCAGTACTTCCTGTTCTACTTCTTTGTTTTTAAATGCTACTTGCAACCAACAAAATTTCTTTTACAACTATCTAATGGGCCACAATATGGTTTGAAAATCACTGATCTCAATGTCCAACATAGAGAAGTGATTCAATTATTCCCAGAATTAATACAGGCACCTCCTGATGGCACAGTGGTTAATTGTTTGGCTGCCAACAAAAAAGTAGACAGTTGGAACTCTCTAACTGCTCTCTGAGAGAAAGATGTGGCAGTCTGCTTCTGTAAAGATTAGAGCCTTGGAAACCCTATGGGGCAGTTCCACTCTGTCCTGTAGGAGCACTATGAGTCATAATCAACCTTAAGGGCTACAGGATTTTTTTTATATAGTTAGAAATGATTGCACATATTTAATTTTTTACATAAACACATCTCGACAGCACATGGCAGAATACGGAATGGTATATGATGTATGATCCTACGTGCTCAGAGTTTGAAAGGGTACAGATGCCAAAGATTTAACATTTCCTTCTTTTGTAATACTTTGTGGCATTGTTCGAATCTTTACAATCAATGCATATTATGTAGCTACATGTCTAATATTTATTGATCACCTACCCTGTGTCCTGGGCCCTGTAGCAAATGCTCTACATGTAGCATTATTTCACTTCATCCTTGCCATAACCTCCTATGGTATAACTCTCCTGTTCTACGTGGAGGAAACTCAGACACAAAGTAGATTGCCTGAAATTCCAGCTAATAAAAGGCAGAGCTGGAACTCAAACCCAGATGTATCTGACAACAGAGTTCATGCTTTCCATTTTAGGCTCCGTTGCCTCATAGCTTTCATATCATGGCAACACCCAAGCCACCACAGTAACACCAACAGACAGACACGTATTGTAAACATCAGCAGGACCACCCATGGCAGACAGGTTTCAGTGGAGTTTCCAGACTAAGACAGAAAAGGAACAAAGGCCCGGAAATCTACTTCCAGAAGTTAGCTAATGGAACTCCTATGGATCACAACAGAATATTTTCTGATGTAGAGTTGGAAGATGAGCCCTCTAAGTTGGGAGGTACTCAAAATACGTCGTGGCCAAAACAATGGGCTTGAGCATAACAATGATCACGAAGATGGCACAGGACCAGTCAACATTTCATTCTGTTGTCCTTGGGGTCGTCATGAATTGGACCCGACTTAATGCCAACGAACAGCAACAACAACGCTACCTCACAGAGAACAGAAAAAACGATGCATAGAATTAGGTTGTACCGTGGGGAACTGTGATGGTTAAGATTGTGCATCAGCTTGGCTAGAGCCTGATTCTCAGTGTTTTGGCAGTCGTTTCATGTTGTGATCACGTCCCTGTTGAGATCTGATATGTGATCACCCCTATGATGGGATCTGGTGCGAGTGGCCGGCCAATCAGTTGAAGGAGTTTTCTTGGGCATGTGTCATGCATCAAGTGTGGGGGGACATTCTGGCAGGGCTCAGGGGATTTTCCTCGTTCTGGATCCTACAGCTGGCTCCAGTTCATCTGAACTCCCATTCTCGGGACTTGAGCTAGCAGCTTACCTGCCGTCTTGCCGGCCGATCTTGGGATTCATCAATCTTCATAGCCTGTGAACAACAGCCGGGCTCTCCAACCAGATGATCTTGGGTTCACCAGCCCCTGCAGCTATGTGAATCAGGAGAACCCTCCATCCTGATCCACGGACTTGAGATGTTCCAGCCTCTACAACTGCATGAGCCATTTCCTTGATTTAAATCTTTCTCTCTTTATATATATTTATAAGCTTTACTGGTTTTTCTTCTCTAGAGAATCCAGCCTCAGACAATTACGAACAGCCCTAAAATCTTAGTGGCTGACAGCGAAGAAAGCTTATTACCGTGGGTATTTTGGGAACTCTGCTCCACATCCTGTCACTCTCTGGGACCTGGATAAAGCACAGCCACTATAGAGACACCTGCCAGTTGCTATGCGATGGGAAGAAACACTGGTCAGCCTTCCATCTAAAAGGTTCTGAACTCTTCTGCCTAGAGGTGACACACTTCACAGTTCATTGGCCAAAGGAAGTCATGTGGCTACGTCCACCCTCAGGGAGACAGGGGGAGGACCTGAGATACTGGTGAGATACTTGGAGACCCCCTCATGATGCCAGCCTGTCTGGGGTCTCTGTAGGTGACAAGAATGGGAGTGCGAAACGGAAGGAAATGATAGCAGGACCAAGTCAGGCCAGATCGGCTTTCTCCTGGTCCAGGTGGAGTTTGTTAAATAGCTGCCCAAAACCATCACTAGCAAGATCGAACAGAGTGAACTTCGGGAAAAGAGTTGTAGCTGATGTAATCGGCAGTCAACTCAGGCCCATGGAGTAAAACTGGGCACACCCCATCTCAGTTTCCCCAGTGTGGTCGGGGGGAGGTGTGTTCAAAGACTGGATTTCACAGGGGATCAGGAAAGCCTAGATTCCTACATTTTTCTCCTTTGAAGTTAAATTCAGTCACCACACCTCCTCCCACTGCTCTGTCCCTTTGGGGTTTGCCAGGTGAGTGCTGGGACTGAGGGGAGATAAAAATGCCTGGGCCTGTGTTAACTGCTTCTCGCAACTTCCTCTGAGGTTCTCCCCAACCCCCAATTCAAGATCCCAGGCCAGACGGATTCTCCCTTCTGGAACCAGCACCATCTGGGGGCCCCGTGTGGCCATTCCCATGGCCAGAGACACTGAGGCTGGGAGGGAAACTTCAGGTGGCCCTAGGCTCTAGACCTGCTGGGCTCCTCCTGACCCTACAGGAGGGTAAGCCTGGCGTGGCCCTGGAAGGGTATCTGGGGCCTCGGCACTTGCTTGGTGGCTTCACCGGCTGGCTAGTCTAGTACCTGCCACCACCCAGTGGGTCTGTCAACTTTGTGCCTGACAGTAACGTTGCTGTTGCTGCTACCACCACAGCTCCTGGCCACCACAGTGAGGGAGGGACCCAGACTCTCTAGGATTCCAAGAGCCCCAAAGACTCCCCGAGTCTACCTAGGTGTGCTGCATACTCACCATTAACCAGGGCCCCAGAAGCCCTCCCCCTCGAATTTCCCTAGAGATCTCCCTCACTCAACCCAACCCCAGGAATCCAGAACTCCCCCAAAACTCCCACCAATGCCTAGCTACTCACCTCACCCGCGGGCCACAGAGCCCTGAGACCCTAGCCTCCGTAGGGATACTCACTCAATCACCTCTCCCAGGGGCCCAGGACCCCCTCCACCCTTCCCACTCACTATAAACCTCTGCAGTTGCCCCCTGGCTGGGGGGTCCTGTGAACTGACCCTTCATTCCCTCCATCTTCTGGCCTGAGATGGGACCACCAGAAGGACAGCAGAGGCTGAGAGGAGCAGGGGCAGAAAGGTCCAGCCCCGCCTGACAGAGGATGGACACACCGTCTCCTCTCACCCACCCCTGGGATGGCTCTCCAAAAAGTCCACTCTGTGTCTGCATGTTCCTGGGGTGCATACACTCACATATACATATACACACTCAGTGAGAAGTGTACACACACAACGAGCATGGAGATGCACAGACAAGGACCACCTAGACTCACCTGGCAAAGGGTGTGGGCTCATGGAGAGGCTCACCTGGCCCCACACTGCAGACCCAGGCAGACACAACGTGGGGAGCACACAGACACACACTCAGGGTCACCCTAGATGGCCCCCCAGGGCAAACTTTCATACGATGGACACACGCATACACAGATGCACACTCAGGAATACCCAAAAGAGCAATTTACATACACACGGATCCAAAACACAGATACTCCAATAGGGACACACATTCCCACACACAGACACAGGCCCAGAGGCACATGGATTACATGCATTTCCACAACTGACACATACCCTTTCATTGACACACACGAAAACACATACACACTGTAATGGATGGAATTGTTCCCCCCAAAAATATGTGTCAACTTGGTTAGGCCATGATTCCTGGTATTGTGTGGCTGTCCTCCATTTTGTGGTTGTAATTTTAAGCTGAGAAGATCAGGGTGGGATTGAAACACTGCCCTTAATCATGTCACCTCCTTAATGCAAGGTAAAGGGAGTTTCCCTGGGGTGTGGCCTGGACCTTTTAGCTCTCGAGAGATAAAAGGAAAGGGAAGCAAGCAGAGAGTTGGGGACCTCATACCACCAAGAAAGCAGCACCAGGAGCAGAGTGTGTCCTTTGGCCACAGGGTCCCTGTGCCTGTGAAGCTCCTCGACCAGGGGAAGATTGAGGACAAGGATCTTCCTCCAGAGCCAACAAAGCAAGAAAAGCTTCCCCGGAGCCCACGCCCTCAATTTGTCCTTGTAATCTACCAGAGTATAAGAAAATAAAATTCTCTTTGTTAAAGCCATCCACTTGTGGTATTTCTATTATGGCAGCACTAGATGACCAAGACACACACATACACAGAGAAGGGCACAGAGAAACGCACAACAGCCACACAGGGGAAAGCAGAGCACACAATCAATGCACTCACAGACTCAGAAACTCAGACAGAGACAGCCACACAGATTACACACCTGCACGCACACAATCACACACATGCACAGACCCTCGGCCCCCCAGGAGGCACAGATAGCCCGGGCACTCCCAACAGAGGCCACTGCAGGCAAATGAGGCTACAGTCCAGGCATGCCCTGCTCCACTGAAGCTGTCTCTACAGGGAGTGCTTTCCTGGCTCCAAATTCATGCTGGAGCCCTCTAGAGGGCTGTGCCCAAGGCACTGAGAGTGGCCGAGGCAGGGTGGCTCTGGGGAGAGTCTCTGGGGCTGAGATTAGGACTCGGGACCCTGTCAGGGGCCCTTAAAGTGGGGGTGTCCTGTAGAGCCTGGTGGATGCAGAGGTCAAGGGTGGCTTCAGGAACTGTAGTTAATTTTCATAGGTGTTGGGATGATTAATTTTGTGTGTCAGTTCTACCTGTGTGTGCAAATGTAAGGAAAGGGAAGGGGCCTGTCCTAGTGGATCAACAGAGGAAATGCCCAGTAAATAAAGAAAGTATATTCCAGACAGGAGTAACGTTATAAATAATGGCAACTCCAGAACACTTCATTGTGCTCATGCCTAACCTTCACATGGATCCAGAGGCAACTGTTGAAACGGAATAAATTGCAAAAGGTACGGCAGGGTTCTATCCTTTTACCTTACTTATACAGTCTGTATGCTAAACAAATAATCCTGGAAGCTGTGATATAAAGAAGACAGCATCAGGATGGAAGGAACACTCATTAACAAACTCAATAATCAATTGACAGAACCTTGCTTGCTGAAAATGAAGAGACTTGAAGCACTTACTGATCAAAGTCAAAGACTACATAGAGCCTTTGGTATAGATGATGCCTGAATGTGAAGAAAACAAAAATTATCACACTGAACCAATAAACAACGTCATGATAAATGGCAGAGAAACTGAAGTTGTCAAGGATTTCCTCCTAGTTGTATCAACAATCAATATCCATGCAAGCAGCAGTCAAGAAATCAGAGAATGTATTGCATTGGGCAAATCTGCAAAAGACCTCTTTAAAGTTTTTTTTTTAATTTTTATTGGGCTTTAAGTGAAAGTTTACATATCAAGTCAGTCTTTCACAAAAACTTATATACACCTTGTTACATACTCCCAACTGCTCTCCCCCTAATGAGACAACCCGCTCCCTCCCTCCACTCTCTTTTCCTGTCCATTTCGTCAGCTTCTAACCCCCTCCAGGGAGGAGATGCCAACATAGTCTCAAGTGTCCACCTGATCCAAGAAGCTCACTCCTCACTAGCATCCCTCGCCAACCCATTGTCCAATCCAATCCCTGTATGAAGATTTGGCTTTGGGAATGGTTCCTGTCCTGGGCCAACAGAAGGTCTGGGGGCCATGACCACTGGGGTCTATCTAGTCTCAGTCAGACCATTAAGTCTGGTCTTTTTATGAGAATTTGGGGTCTGCATCCCACTGCTCTCCTGCTCCCTCAGGGGTTCTCTGTTGCAGTCCCAGTCAGGGCAGTCATCGGTTCTAGCTGGGCACCATGTAGTTCTTCTGGTCTCAGGATGATGTAGTCTCTGGTTTCTGCGGCCCTTTCTGTCTCTTGGGCTCGTAATTACCTTGTGTCCTTGGTGTTCTTCATTCTCCTTTGATCCGGGTGGGTTGAGACAAATTGATGCACCTTAGATGGCCACTTGCTAGCGTTAAAGGCCCCAGACACCTCTCTCCAAGGTGGGATGCAGAATGTTTTCTTAATAGACTTTTATTCTGCCAATTGACTTAGATGTCCCCTGGAACCATGGTCCCCAAACCCCTACCCCTGCTACGCTGGCCTTCGAAGCATTCAGTTTATTCCGGAAATTTCTTTGCTTTTCGTTTAGTCCAGTTGTGCTGACCTCGCCTATATTGTGTTGTCTCTCTCATCACCTAAAGTAGTTCTTATCTACTATCTAATTAGTGAGTACCCCTCTCCCACCCTCCCTCCCTCCCCCTCGTAACAGTCAAAGAATATTTTCTTCTCTGTTTAAACTATTTCTTGAGTTCATATAATAGTCGCCTTATACAATATTTGCCCTATTGACTAATTTCACTCTGCATAATGCCTTCCAGATTCCTCCATGTTATAAAATGTTTCACAGATTCATCACTGTTCTTTATTGATGCATAGTGTTCCACTGTGTGAATACACCATAATTTATTTATCCATTCATCATAAATAATTTATTTATCCACTCATTGGAACAAGCCTTGGTAAATTTTTTTTTTAAACATTAGTGGTCCCACTGGATCCTATGAAAGATGGTTCAGAAAGCTGAAATTTAGAATTCTTTGAGGGCATGAAAATCGACAAACACGGCAATTATTTCCATTGAAAATGAGACAAACTAATAATTATATTTCAAAGATGTAATTGATGACTATCCTTCCATGGGAAACCTGGTGGCACACTCGTTAAGACCTAGGCTGCTAACCAAATAGTTGGCAGTTCCAATCCACCAGCCACTCCTCAGAAACCCTACGGGGCAGTTCTACTCTGTCCTATAGTGTCTCTACAGGGTGGACGCCTCAGTAATGTGAGTTTGTTTTTTGTTGTTGTTTTGTTTTTTCATGGTTCCATGAGGACTCCCTGGGCTGTGCAGATGATTAAGCGCTGAACTATAAGCCAAACGGTTGGCGGTTGGAACCCACCCAGACGTGCCTTGTAATACAAACTTGGCAATCTGCTTCCAATAACATCATAGCCTTGAAAGCCCTATAGAGCAGTTCTGCTCTGCACACATGGGGTCGCCCTGAACCAAAATCGAACCCGCTCTACCGCATCTAAAAACATCAGCAGTTTCACGAAATCCAGGACAATAAAATTAGAGTAATTTCTAATATTTTAATAGAGAAAAATAATTAAATTTAAAGTAATGTTGAGTGTTTTCATACACCTACTTTTCAATTTTTTACTATTTCCCAGCCACTTTAAAGTTATACTTAGAAATAACAACAAAAACCCGCTGCCATCAAGTCCACTGCAACTCTTATCAACCCTACAGGACAGAGGAGAACTGGCCCCTAGGGGTTCCAAGGATGTCATCTTCAAGGAAGCTGACTGCCACATCTTTCTCCAGCTGAGCGGCTGGTGGGTTCCAAACGCCAACATTTCGGTTAGCAGCCGAGCGCTTCACCACTGCGCCTCCACCTGGGTTCCTTCTTTAGGTAAAAAAAAAAAAAAAACCATTAAAAAGGCAACAACAGCCTGTACACAGGGGTAGTGTCTTCCCTTTCCCCTCGGGCTCCACCGTGGCTGGCCTGAGAAGCCACAGCAAAGCCCCTTCTCCTCAGCACTCAGGGCCCTAAAACAAAGCTTTGTACTCACTGTTGACTCTCGGGTCCCATAGCCGCGGGGCCTCCCTGACGCTGGGTCCCTTGGAAACTAAGCTCTTTGTCCTTCCCCGACAGCCCGGTCACCCTCCAGGCCGAAGCTCCGATCCACCAGCTCTTCAGGCGCCGCTGGTCAAAATTGCGACCTGGCCGCCCTCTGCCAGCTGCTGCCGCCCAGGAAAGGTGGCTTTGTGCAAACTGTTGGCGGTGGCCGCACCGCCCCCTGGGAATGATATTCTCAATTCTAAGTGATGTTTTAAACCAAAAAAAAAAAAAAGATTAATTACAGTTTTATCTAGAGAAGCACTTAAATAGGAATTTTACCAGCAATATTGACTGATCTCCAGGAAGAATTCTCCATTATCACGTTAAAACGAACACACGGTAATTCCTTGAGGAATTCTCCTCAGAGCTTGAGTGGAATATCTATATTGTTTATCTGGAAATAAGTATTTATCAGAGACGTCTTATGCATCATTTGTGAAACCCTCGTGGCTCTCCTCTTTTTCACATGCCACTATAACAACCAGCTCTGAAAGCTCAGATGTACTTCATGAGGGACAAACATCACAATCTCCTGCACTTTGTCCCTGTGTCCCATGACTCCCTATCCTTCTCCGAGTTTCTGTGTTGATAGTGAGGTGGGACATGCCCCATGATCAAAGCCCACACATGCATAGTCAGGTGCCTTTTTGACTCTGGGTGTGTGTCTGGTCTCTGTGGGTATTCAGAGAGTGAGTGGTCATTGTGGTGGGGGTCAGTGTGTTGTTAGGGTGTGTACATATGATTTTCATGTTTATGTACAATCAGAAGGTAGATGGTCATTTCAGGGTCTCTTTGTATGTGTATTTTATTATGTTTGCTATGGTCAGTGGGAGTATGGACATGTGGAATCTTGGAGAATGTGCAATGTGTGTTTGTTGTCAGTGTTTTGTGCGTTTCTAAAGTGGACTGACATGTGAAAAGGTGTGATCAGTGTGTGAATTCAGGATGTGAGTGTGGTCAGAATATGTGTGAGTTCTCAGTATAGATGTGTTGTCAGAATATACAAACATTTGCATTCTCTCTGTGTGTGCTGCATTCATTTTCATGTGGCCAGAAGTTGTGTGGTCAGTGTGAATGTGTGTGTCTGTGTGTGTGTTTATGATGTGGTTACAGAGTGTTAGTGAGGAGCAGCATTGAACACTTGCCAACTATTCAGCAGTCACCTTCCCTGGAGCCCCAGTTTATCCAGGAATTGCCCAAAGGTTACCTGAGGGTCTGCAAAAAGGAGGAAAGAACAGAGGGATCAGGGCAATGGGAGCTACTAATGCTCAGGACAGGTTCTTGACCAGCTAGAGACAGGGATTTGGGTTCTGTAGGTTCAAGGGGTTGGGGAACCTGCAGGCATCAGTAACTGTAGAACTTTATGGGATCCTGATTAAGGGCTTTGTGCAAGATAGGGATTTGGGACTAAGAATGTTGACCTACTTTTCATGTGCCTATTGGCCATTTGTAATCTTCTTTGGAGAAATGTCTATTCAAGTCCTTTCCCCAGTTTTGCATTGGCTGGTTTATGATTTCGTTCTTAGTGTTCTTTGTATCTTCTGGATACTAGACCTTTATCAAATGCATGATTTGCAAACATTTTCTCCCATTCTGTCGTTTGTTTTCCACTCTCTGGTTAGCATCCTTTGATGCAAAAATTTGTTTTAATTGGATGAAAATCAGTTTCTCTATTTCTTCTATAGTTGCTTGTGCTTTAGGTGCCATTTCTAAGAAACCATGGCCAAATGCAAGGTCGTGAAAATTGCACCTATGTTTTCTTCTAAGACTTTGGTACCTATATTTAGATCTTCAATTATTTTGAATTCATATTTGTATATGAGGTGAGGTAAAAGTCCAACATCAGTTTTTGTATGTGATATCCAGTTCCCTTAACATCATTTGTTGAAAAGACTCTTCTTTCTCCATCCAGTGGACGTGGCAGCCTTGTGGAAAAGCAATTGGCCTCATACGTGAGGGTTCAATTCTGGATGCTCTGTTGATCTATATGTGTATTTCTACGCCAGTATGATGCTGTTTTAATGACTGAAGGTTTGTAGCAAGTTTTGAAATTGGAAAGTATGCCTTCTTGGTTCTTCTTTTTAAAAATAATTTTGGCTACATGAGATTCCCCGAAATTCTATACCAAGTTTAGGACTGGCTTTATCATTTCTGTAAAAAAAGGTTGGGATTTTGATAGGCAAGGCATTGCATATGTGAATTCCCTTAGGAAATATTGCCATTTTAAGAGTATTAAATCTTTCTATTCACAAACACAGGATCTTTGCATTTATTTAGGTCTTTTTTAAATTCCTGCAGAGATATTTTGTAGTTTTCAGGGTACAAATCTTTCACCTCATTGGTTAATTTTATTCCTAGGTATTGTATTCATTTGGATGGTATTGTAAATGGAATTGTCCTCTCAGTTTCCTTCCTGGAGTTTTCAACGCTAGCGTATAAATATTCAACTGATTTTTTTGTGTTGGTCTTGTATCCTGCAACCTTGCTGAATTTGTTGATTAGCTCTAACAGTGTTTGTTGTTAATTCTTTAGGATTTAATCTTTACACTATCATATCAACTGTGAGTACAGATAGTTTGACTTCTTCCAATACAAGTTGAATAGTAGTATTGACACCAAGAATCTTTGTCCTATTCCTGATGTTAGGGGGAAAAGCTTTCAGTCTTTCACCATTGAGTGTAACGTTCGCTGTGGGTTTTTCCATATATGGCCTTTATCATGTTGAGGAAATTCTCTTAGTTCAAACTTTCTGAATGTTTGTTTCACGACAGACTATTCGATGTTCTCAAATGCTTTATCTCCATCAATTAACATGATCATCTGTGGGCTTGTGTGCTTCCTTATATTAATGAAGCATATTACATTGGTTGATTATGTTAAAACACCCATGGATTTCTGGGGTAAACCCCTCTTGCTCACAGTGTATAATCCTTTTGCTGTACTGCTGGATTTGCGTTGCCCTTGTTTGGTTAAAAAAAAAAAAGGTTGAGGACTTTTATGTCTATATTCTTAAGGAATAGTGTGCTACATTTTTCTTTTCTTACGCAGTCTGTTTCTGCCTTTGGTATCAGAGTAATGCTGACCTCATAGAATGAGTGAGGAAGTATTACCTCCTCTTCTTATGTTTTTGAAAATTTTGAGAAGAATTGGTGATAATTGTTTAAATGTTTGGTAGAATTTAGCCACAAAAACTTCTGTTCTCAGCCTTTATTGTTGGGAGATTTTTTATGACTGATTCAATCTCTTGTCATAAGTCTATGCACATTTCCTATTTCTTTTTGAGCTCTTTTGTAATATGTGTGTTTCTTGGAATTTGCTCATTTGATTTACCCTATTTATTTGGTTGGCTGAAGTATTCACTTAAAACCTATTTTTATTTCTGTAAGGCTGATAGTAATGTCATCACTTTCATTTTTGATTCTTGTAATTTGAGTTAATGTAACAATCTTGAAGCTGCCATGGGCCTGAATAAATTTCAGAATCACTGGGTTCAATCATGCAGATAAACACCTAAATAAGAGTTCAACTCAGGACAGGGCCTGGGAAAGATGATCACCTGTGCAGGTTTGTCCTAGTCACCGGCGCCCCCAGGCCCTGCCTACCTGCTTGACACTCACCACCCATTATTCCTGGGGTTGCCATGCTCTCTGGGTATTATTTGTCCCCCAGGACAGAAGCTGAGAAACTTTCTTAAAATGCACAAGTTCTTTGGAGATCCTAGGAAGTTCAAGTGTGAGAGTCAGCTTGATACATTCCCCATTTATGTGCATCATTTAAAATCCACACTAATGAATAGTGGGGTGACACAGTTAATTGACATTTTATAACTATTTAAGGTGTGATATTTTCTAAGTTAATAAGGGATGATTTTGAGACCTGAAAATCTTCCCAACCCAAATCGGAAATCCCAGGCCAAAAGGAGTTGCATTTTAATTCCGTTTTATGTTATCCTTATCACCGAGGTCCCATATATTCCTTTTCCCTTGAGATTTTGCCTTTGATTCATGTTTCATTTAAAAGGGCATATTACCATTTCCAACACGGGGAGTTTCTAGTTAGCGCTATATCGTTATTTCTAGCACAGTTAAGTTATGATCATAAAACTAGAAAATGTGTTCTCTGTGATTTCATTCCTCTGAAATTAATGGAGACGAGCTTCAAGTTCAAAATAGAGTGATTTTTGTAAATGTACCATGTGTACTTGAAAATAACGTTTCTTGTACAGTTGTTAGGAATAATGAGATAAACACATATGTATCGGTTTGCTATTCAATTGTTCCACATCATCACTGACATTTGTCTGTTTATTATACGAGTTCCAGAGAGATGCCAGGGGTGTGAACTCCCCTGTTCTGCTTCTGTTTGTTTCTTCTAGCAGCTCTGTCATCACTCACGCAGTAAGTTTTGTAGCCAACAGTTAGGATGGGAAATTCTGGGAGTGCAGGAAAGGAGGAACCCAGAATGTGGGGGACAAGGAAGATGGGTTGGGAAGGACCATAAATCACAAGTATCTTGATGGTCCCAGAGAGGACCTGTAGTTGGTATGGCAGTTGCTGGGGGATGGTACATGGTGGGTTACCTGTGGTGTGTCAGGTATGGGTTCTACTGTGATGCATCAGGGGTGAAGGCAGGGATTGGACGAGGGAGAATTTATAAACCATGCAGGTTACTAAGGCATCGACCAGACAGGAGAAGGCTACTGATCCTGCGAGTCCAACTCTTCTGCTCCTTGCATCCTACTGACCTGCTGACTTACTAACCTACTGACCAACTTTGGAACCTCCTCCAACTTCTCTCCTGTGTGCTCTCCTTGCTCATCCATCCCACTCCTGCCATCTCTACCGTTTTCCCTTCCTTTCACCCCCTTCCCCCCTCCCAGGAGAACAAGCACCCCCTGTCCATCCAGGCCATACCCCTTGTTCCACTCTCATATACAACTGGCCCTGTCCCCATTCCATACTTACCCGACTCTTTGCCCCGCTGAGCTTCCTCAAGGGGGCAGGACATGAAGGTACAAAGGGTATTGTTCTGGTTCCTGGTGCTCTGGCCACCAACTACTCCATTGGAAAATGTGAGTAATCCTTGAACATGCCATGCTTTCTCACCTTTTATTGGGCTCTTTCACGCTAGTTTAAACAACAGCTTTTCCTGGGGTGATTGAGGGGGACTCAGTCCAGCATGAAGGGTGACCAGCAGAACTACAGTGTTTAGTGGCCCTGTCTGAGCTGATTTAGGTAGTAGGGCACTCCTGACACCAGCGTCTCGACCATAGCCAGATGGAACAAGAGCGCCCAGAACTGGGGTGTTTGACCAGTGAAGAAAGGATGGCCTTGGTCTTTTCATGCATCTGATCTGCTTCTTTAATGAATTTGCTGAGGTGACTGCTCCCTTTTAGACAGTGGCTACTCAAAGACAGTGTGTTTCCTGAAAGCACACACGGCAGTCACCTCAGCTGTGAGGGCTGAGATGACAGTGTTAGAGAGCTCAGAGTTTATTTTCCAGAGAGATTTCAATCTGCATGAAACTGAACTTCCATGTGGGTTAGTATGAATTCCATTGCAAAGTTATTTTCTCCTAAAATACTTGTACAATCTTGTTTTTAAAGAAACAAGATTTGCCTTTCGTTGTGGCCATCATACATTCCAGAAAGTTGCGTATTCCTTTTACATATTAGTTTCCATGTTCCTATTCATTGGTTCAGGTGAAGTACCATGAAATACAAAACTAATTCTTGTTAATAGCTACCTGGAATTGTGTTGCTAACTAGCTGCTATTTTCATAGTTTTAATCATATAATACACAAGATTCCTCTTTTGTGCAAATCTTTTATGGACTTCAAAAATCTGACATGACATGGCTTGGTTCAGAATGAAAATGAATGTTGAAGGAAAACCAATGATTTTAGAAGCTGGATGTTAACAGTATTCTGTACCTTTCATTGGAATATGAACTTATGATGGCAAGTTCCTACCTCTCCTAGTTATGGCTATAACTATATCTGTATTTATCTCGCATATACTGTCTTTAAAACAGAATTTTCATTCTTATTATTTCTCACGCTTTCATACAGGGTGGGTATATTCCTAACCATTGTGAAGTGCCAGGATTCCCACATAATGTAAGTATGTATTTTTTCTTCAATTCTAAATTGGCTTATAAATTCATAAATTATATCCTGTTGACTTTTTAAAGATACTTGCAATATTCTTTTGGTTAAGGAAATAAAAAACTGTAACAGTTTGTATATCTAATCTTTTTTCCTACGGCTTATGTATAAGTGATGTATAATAATCAGCACCTAATTAAAGTATGGAAACCCTGGTGGTGTAGTGGTTAAGTGCTATGGCTGCTAACCAAGAGGTTGCAGTTCAGATCTGCCAGGCACTCCTTGGAAACTCTATGGGGCAGTTCTACTCTGTCCTATAGGGTCGCTATGAGTCGGAATCGACTCGGCTGCAGTGGGTTTAATTAATTAAAGTATGGAGTTTGTTGAATTTCGACATGTATATACGTCATGAAACCATTACCATAATCAAGATAATGAACCTAACCCTCACCCCCAAACACTCCTGCTGCTTCTTTTAATTCATTCTGTCCTCTCCCTCCAGTTCTGCCACCCCTCTTCCAACCGCTGATCTGCAGTTTTAAAGAACTTTTGTGTAATCGAAGCGTACGAGGTTTACTTTTTGTTTTTATCCAGGATCCTTTAAGTCAGCATACTCGTTTTAGATTCACCCAGGATGTTTGCTGTACTAGTAGCTGCTTTGTTTTCCTTGCTCAGTAGAAGTCCTGTATATGAATATACCACAGTGGGTTTGCCCTTTACCTTGGAAAGAGACCTCGGGGGCTGGTTTTTCCAAATGGGCCATGGCCCTTTAATCAAAAGCCCAGAAAGCAGCACCTTTACAGGGTTGTTTCTCCCAGCTTATACTTGCATTTTGCAAGTTCAAGATGGATCATTCTTGCCTCCTTCCATAATTCATTCATTCCTGTTGCTGAATCATATTCTGTCGAATGTGTATCTCTGTTGAACACACTGTCTTGAAGGAAATGTTTAGAATGAAAGTAATGAGTTTTCAAGAACAAACAGTTCAAACCAAAGCAATCTCTCCCGACCAGGCATCAGAAAAGTCCGAACTTACTCAAATGAAGTCTGTCTACATGCACAGAGGAGTGGAATAGAATTAAAATCAAGGATCTTAGAGAAGCCTCAAGTTGTTAGTGTCATCTGCATGGTCACCACTTTGCTTTTGTTCAAGCCCTAAAAGTTGATTAATTCTGAATAAGACATCTCTGTAGTGATTTTCTGTTTTTTTTTTTGTTTTGCCCTATGCTGGTCTTTAAAATGTTAAAAAGTCAATGTATCCACGAGAAAAGTGTGATTCAGCATTAGACACAAGGGCAGGTAGAGTCTCTGGGGAACTAGAGATTGAGCCCCATTAGAGACAGGACACTCACAACCTCTAACAACACTGCCAGATTCAGAAGAAGCGCCAGGTGGCCAGCTGCCAAGCTTCCTGGAAGCAGAGAAATCCACTGGAGATATCTGATGGGTGGGGCTCGTTCTTGGAGGCTGATTTAGGGTTTCTCTCCAGGAGTCCATGTGACTGCTATATTGTACATTTCTTTTGAGGCTTCAGGTGACTTTGAACATTGCTCTCTCAGCTCATTGACAACAGTTTTCCTGGGCTGGACCAAAAACTTGCAACGATGTTCCTCTTTCTGGAGATTGCTGTTTTAGCAACAATCTTTCTCCTCAGTCTCTGTTCGGTGAGTGTCTTAACATACCTTATAGATACACTTCGAATCATGGATAATCAGGACAGAGTGGAGTGGCCAGTAGGGTTTCCAAGGAGCAGCTGTTGGACTGGAATGCCGACCTTTGGGTTAGCAGCCTTAGATCTTAACCATGACACCACCAGGCCTGGGTTTTTTTTGTTTGTTTGTTTATACATATGCTTTGAATCATGAATAATCAGGAATTTTTATACTCACTGGACTATTATTGGATTTCCCTTTAAACTACTAATGAGAACACAAACTGATGAGTGAAACCAAAGCTAACTTTGTACAACAGTCTCATCTTTTTTAGTGAAGAATCAGTGAACAAGACAACTATAGAACTTCAACGAGAAAACTTTTAATTGATAAATTCTATCAAAGGAATTAAATATTAACTCTTCTGGGGCCCCTTTCACACACTGATAGTGGAATTGTGAATTCTCACAACCATCCTGAAATGCAATGTAACACTCACTGTCTACCCGAAGCCTTCCAAATACTCACACCCTTGTATTCAGCACAATTGCACGTCTAGTCAGCTGCCCTAATGAAAGAACCACCACGTATCCAAAGACCTGGTGAGTCTACATTCAAGTGGAACAGGATGGATTACAGTGAAAATGTGGCAACGAGCTGAATGACTCATGCTAGAGGGATGGTGGAACTAGTGTAAATCCTTCCAGTGGAGGCAGCTCCTAAAAGTCATATGTTTCAAAGACATTTCAGAACACAGAAAATGCTCTTAACATAATGTCAAGTGGAAAGACCCAGAAACCAGGCTTTCTATGTTGTATAGAGAAGAGTCTATATGTTTCTGCACAGAAAGAGTGAACAAATGCTTCAGAAAACACCACATAATGGAAGAACAGGACTTTCTAAAGGGTGGTGTAACCACCTCTGTATCAACTTCTTGACAGTTATTTCTGGGGCTCCAAACACTCAATTCTGCCCTCACTCCACCATTGAGGGTGGGGGCGCTTTCCTCCTTTTTACCACAGGCTTGGTTGGACTCTAAGTGACAGGCCTAGGAGTGGCCTGGCTTCCTCTTTTCCTTCCTTACTCCTATGTATGATCTCAAAGTTTCTTGTACACCTTGACTTCTCAATCTAGTTTTTGTTTTTTGCTTTTTGGCTGCGTCCTTTACCACCCCCTAAACTGTACTGGGATCAGCGGGAGGGACAGAGTTTTCTGGCACTGATGCTCTTTTGAGACCTGGTGGAGGGGAAGGTGCCAGGTGTGGACACCTGCTTGCATCGTTATGTTTCAGCTTTTATAATTCATAGTGTTTTGGTCTGTCCTATTGAAGTATTTTAAAAATGAAACTGCTTCTATTCTGCAGGGTGAGCAGGCTTCAGCAGGGACCCTTCCTTGCTCAGAAGGATTGGCTAGACGCGGTGGGCCATCAGCTCCACCCGGATGTCTTCCCCAATCTTGGAATGACCTTTCACCATACCTTCTACCACCTCCTCCCACCCGTGTTACCAAACCCGGGCTAGATCCTCCACCTCCACCTCCACCTCCCACCTGTGTTCCCAAACCCCAGCCAGACCATCCTCCTCCTGCCGCCCGTGTTCCCAAAACAGGGCCAGACCCTCCCCCTCCTCCACTTACCTGTGTTCCCAAACCTGGGCCAGACCCTCCCCCTCCTCCTCATCCCACCTGTGCTCCCAAACCTGGGCCAAACCCTCCCCCTCCCACCCGTGTTTCCAAACCTAGGCCAGACCTTCCCCCTCCTCCTCTCACCCGTGTTCCCAAACATGGGCCAGACCCTCCCCCTCCTCCTTGTCCCACCTGTGCTCCCAAACCTGGGCCAGAGCCTCCCCAGCCTCCTCCCACTGGCGTTCCCAAATCCGGATCAGACCCTCCCCCTCCTCCTCCCTCCTGTGTTCCCAAACCTGGGCCAGAGCCTCCCCTTCCTCCTCCCAGCAGTATTCTGGATCCTCCATTATACCCTCCCCCTCCTCCTCCTAACCCTGTTCCTGGACCTCACCTAGACCCTTCCCCTCCTCCTCCCCGCTGGCCTCCCAAGGCTTCGCCAGAATCTCCACCTCCTTGTACACCCTGCTGTCCTCCCAAGCCTCCACCAGGGTGCTCACTTCCCCCTCCCTTCTGGCCTCCACCTCCTCTACCAGGCTGGCGCGCTCCTCCCCCACCTGGCTGGCTTCCCCCTCCCTTACCCTTCTGGGAGCCCTCTCCCCAACCCAGCTCGCTTCCCCTGGCTCCAGGTAGCTGGCTTCTGCCTAACACAGGAGGCTGCTCTCCACTCAACCTGCCGGTATGCCGTCCATCCACCCCATCGGGCAGCTGTCCACCAACCCCACCTGGCTACCATCCACCTACCCCACCCGGATGACATCCACCCACTCCATCCAGCAGCCGTCCATCCCCCCCACCCGGATGCTGCGACCCTTGTCAACCTGGCTGCTGTCCCCCTCCCCCTGGTGGGTGGGGTCGACCTCCTCCTCATGAGTTGGGTCCCCCTCCTCCACCCCAGAGGTATCCCGCTCCCCCACCCACCTGGGGGCCCAGTAACCCACCTGGCTGGCATCCCCCTCCATCCCTTGGTGTCCTCCACCTTCCCTGCCCAATCTGCCATAGGGGCCTCAGCAGCTGCCTCTGTAACCCAAGGCCTCTTAGGTTCTTAGCATCTATCATTAAAACAAAAAAAAGCCAAACTCGTTGCCATCAAGTCAATTCCTACTCATAGCAACCCTACAGGACAGAGTAGAAAGGCCCCACACAGTTTCCAAGGAGCGCCTGGTGTATTCACACTGCCGACTCTTGGTTAGCAGCCCTAGCACTTAACCATAGGCCCCAGGGTTCCCCATTGAAGTAAGAGGGACAACAGTTTTAAGGGAAACAGAAAGTGGCAAGTTTATTATTCGTGCAGATAAGGAGCAACGCAGGGTCTAAACCATGAACTCCCCAAGCTAGTAACTTGGGGAGTTTTTTTTTTTTTTAATTAACTTTTATTGAGCTTCAAGTGAACGTTTACAAATCAAGTCAGACTGTCACATATAAGTTTATATACACCTTACTCCGTACTCCCACTTGCTCTCCCCCAATGAGTCAGCCCTTCCAGTCTCTTCTTTCGTGACAATTTTGTCAGCTTCCATCTCTCTCTATCCTCCCATCCCCCCTCCAGACAGAAGATGCCAACACAGTCTCAAATGTCCACCTGATATAATTAGATCACTCTTCATCAGCATCTCTGTCCTACCTACTGTCCAGTCCCTTTCATGTCTGATGAGTTGTCTTCGGGAATGGTTCCTGTCCTGTGCCAACAGAAGGTTTGGGGACCATGGCCACCGGGATTCCTCTAGTCTCAGTCAGACCATTAAGTATGGTCTTTTTGTGAGAATTTGGGGTCTGCATCCCATTGATCTCCTGCTCCCTCAGGGGTTCTCTGTTGTGCTCCCTGACAGGGCAGTCATCGATTTTGGCCGGGCACCAACTAGTTCTTCTGGTCTCAGGATGATGTAGGTCTCTGGTTCATGTGGCCCTTTCTGTCTCTTGGGCTCTTAGTTATCGTGTGACCTTGGTGTTCTTCATTCTCCTTTGCTCCAGGTGGGTTGTGACCAATTGATGCATCTTAGTTGGCCGCTTGTTAGCATTTAAGACCCCAGATGCCACATTTCAAAGTGGGATGCAGAATGTTTTCATAATAGAATTATTTTGCCAAGTGACTTAGAAGTCCCCTTAAACCATGTTCCCCAGACCCCAGCCCCTACTCCGCTGACCTTTGAAGCATTCATTTTATCCCGGAAACTTCTTTGCTTTTGGTCCAGTCCAGTTGAGCTGACCTTCCATGTATTGAGTATTGTCCTTCCCTTCACCTAAAGCAGTTCTTATCTACTAATTAATCAGTAAAAAACCCTCTCCCACCCTCCCTCCCTCCCCCCATCGTAACCACAAAAGTATGTGTTCTTCTCAGTTTATACTATTTCTCAAGATCTTATAATAGTGGTCTTATACAATATTTGTCCTTTTGCCTCTGACTCATTTCGCTCAGCATAATGCCTTCCAGGTTCCTCCATGTTATGAAATGTATCATAGATTCGTCACTGTTCTTTACCGATGGGTAGTATTCCATTGTGTGAATATACCACAATTTATTCACCCATTCCTCCGCTGATGTACACCTTGGTTGCTTCCAGCTTTTTGCTATTGTAAACAGAGCTGCAATAAACATGGGTGTGCATATATCTGTTTGTGTGAAGGCTCTTATTTCTCTAGGGTATATTCCGAGGAGTGAGATTTCTGGGTTGTATGGTAGTTCTATTTCTAATTGTTTAAGATAACGCCAGATAGATTTCCAAAGTAGTTGTACCATTTTACATTCCCACCAGCAGTGTATCAGAGTTCCAATCTCTCCGCAGCCTCTCTAACATTTATTGTTTTGTGTTTTTTGGATTCATGCCAGCCTTGTTGGAGTGAGATGGAATCTCATAGTAGTTTTAATTTGCATTTCTCTAATGGCTAATGATAGAGAGCATTTTCTCATGTATCTGTTAGCTGCCTGAATATCTTCTTTAGTGAAGTGTCTGTTCATATCCTTTGCCCACTTCTTGATTGGGTTGTTTGTCTTTTTGTGGTTGAGTTTTAATAGAATCGTATAGATTTTAGAGATCAGGTGCTGGTCGGAGATGTCATAGCTGAAAACTCTTTCCCAGTCTGTAGGTGGTCTTTTTACTCTTTTGGTGAAGTCTTTAGATGAGCATACTATGTGTTTGATTTTTAGGAGCTCCCAGTTATCTGGTTTCTCTTTGTCATTTTTGCTAATGTTTTGTATTCTGTTTATGCCTTGTATTAGGGCTCCTAAGGTTGTCCCTATTTTTTTCTTCCATGATCTTTATCGTTTTAGTCTTTATGTTTAGGTCTTTGATCCACTTGGAGTTAGTCTTTGTGCATGGTGTGAGGTATGGGTCCTGTTTCATTTTTTTGCAAATGGATATCCAGTTATGCCAGCACCATTTGTTAAAAAGGCTATCTTTTCCCCAATTAACTGACACTGGGCCTTTGTCAAATATTAGCTGCTCATATGTGGATGGATTAATATCTGGGTTCTCAATTCTGTTCCACTGGTCTGTGTGTCTGTTGTTGTACCAGTACCAGGCTGTTTTGACTACTGTGGCTGTATAATAGGTTCTGAAATCAGGTAGAGTGAGGCCTCCCACTTTCTTCTTCTTTTTCTAACTTGGGGATCTTTAAGGGGGAGACTAGTTCCAAATCTTATACCTCAGTCCCTTTAGCCTGCCCATTCTTGGAATTCCCCTCCCCTGTCCACGTTTGGGAGTTTGTCGAGTCATCTTGGGTTGCATGTACTGGTAGATGGAACTTTCGCTCCAGAATGGGCTGCAGGTACAGCGGTGGGCTAATGATTGTGCACCCCTCCAGAGGAGGGAAGTTCCGAGGTCAGAATTTGCGAGAGCCTGGGTGGCCACTTGGAGCTGGTTCTCAAGGTGCAGCCTTTTGAATTGAAGAATGTTACTAAGGGAGGTGGAGCCAAGAGGGCAGAACAGACAGACGCTTCCATGGAGCCCTCTTTACAACAAAGACCCAGAAAAACAAGTGAAATGAGTACATTTGTGACAAGCTGGGAGCCCTGAGCATCAAAGGCAAGCTTAGACAATGAACTGAGGGGCGGGAGAGGAACAGGCCATTCAGAAGTAGAGAAGAGTCACTGGACCTCAGTCGCAGGGAGCCCTCAGGCACCATTTCCAGGTCCTACATTCTTAGAGGGGCAGGGGTGATTGGCATATATACCGGTATCTGATTGGAGCAGGGGGTCACGCTCTGAACAAGGCAGGGGGCTGAGAACCAACCCCCATGTGTCTCTGAGGAAAACACGGCTCTGTTCCCTAGAGTGTGCTGGTGGGTGGGTTCTGCAGAGGGACCATGGGCACCCAAAGTTTTTGGTTGTAAGGACTGGGAGGTACCAGTTATCTTTGGACCCCTCTCATGGGTGGCTGGGTGACCTGAGTGGAGCTACCAGTCCTTAGGACCATGATGTGGGTAGGTGAGGACCCCGTTTCATAGGAGAAGCAATGCTTTTCATTTTAGGCTATGTTGCCTCATAGCTTTCACATCATACAACACCAGTAAGACCAACAGGCAGATAAGTATTGCAAATATCAGCAGGACCACCCATGGTGGACAGGTTTCAGTGGAGTTTCCAGACTAAGACAAAACAGCAACAAAGGCCTGGCAATCTACTTCCAAAACTTAGCTAATGGAAATCCTATGGATCACAACAGAGGATTTTCTGGTATAGAGTGGAAACATGAGCCTTCTCAGTTGGAATGTGCTCAAAATACATTGTGGCCAAAACAATGGGCTTGAACATAACAATGATCATGGAGATGGCACAGGACCAGGCAACATTTCATTCTGTTGTCCTTGGGGTCGTCATGCATCAGAACTCACTCAGTGGCAGCTCACAGCAATAACAATGCTGCCTCACAGAAAACAGAAAAAATGATGCTAGGTGGGCTACGTCATACTATGGTAACTGTGATGGTTAAGATTGTGTGTCAATTTGGCTGGGGCATGATTCTCAGGGTTTTGGCAGTCACATGATGTTGTGATCACTTCCCTGTTGAGATCTGATGTGTGATCACCTCAATAATGGGATCTGCTGTGAGTAGCCAGTCAGTTCAAAGGAAGTTTCCTTGGGTGTGTGGTCTCCATCGAGTGTGGGGGGACATTCTGACACGGCTCAGGGCCTTTTGCCAGTTCTGGATCCTGCAGCTGACTCCTGTTCATCTGACCTCCAGTTCTCAGGGCTTGAGCTAGCTGTTTACCTGTGGTCTTGCCTGCCGATCTTGGGATTCATCAATCTTCACCATCTGTGAACAACAGCCCTACACTCCAACCTGATGATCTTGAATTTGCCTGCCCCTGCAGCTGCGTCAATCAGGAGAAGCCTCCATTCTGACTATGGACTTGGGACATTCCTGCCTCTACAACCGTGCGAGCCATTTCCTTGATATAAATCTCTCTCTATATATATATAAAATACATGTGTGTGTATAAAAAAAAAAATATATATATATATATATACATATATACATATATATGGAAACCCTCCTGGCATAGTGGTTAAGTGCTACAGCTGCTAACCAAAGGGTTGGCAGTTTGAATCCACCAAGTGTCCCTTCGAAACTCTATACGGCAGTTCTACTCTGCCCTATAGGGTCGCTATGAGTAGGACTCAACTCGAAGGCACTGGGTTTGGTTTTGGTTTGGTTTATATATACATATACATATATAAGGTTTACGGGTTTTTCTTCTCTATAGAACCCAGCCGAAGACAATAACAAACAGCTCTAGAGTCTTAGTGGCTGATAGCAAAGAAAGTTTTTTATCATGGGTCTCTTGGGAACTCTGCTCCATGTTCTGTCACCCTGGGACCTGGATAAAGCACGGCTACCATGTAGATACCTGTCACGTACTATTCTGGTGGGAAGACAGGGTGGTCAGCCTTCCATCTGAAGGATTCTGAGTTCTTTTGCCTAGAGGTGACACACGTCACAGTTCACTGGCCAAAGCAAGTCTTGTGGCTACATCCACCCTCCCGAAGTCAGGAGGAGGACCTGAGATACCTGGTGAGCCCCATGGAGACCCCTACATGGTGTTACCCTCTCTGGAGTCTGTGCAGGTGACAAGGAAGGGAGTGGGAAATGGAAGGAAATGATAGCAGGACTGAGTCAGATTGGATATGGTTCTTCCTCGTCCAGGTGGAGTTTATCCCAGAGCTGCCCAAAACCATTGCTGGCAAGATCAAACAGAGTGAACCTCGGAAAAATGAGTTTGGGTGGATATAGTCAACAAGTCAACTCAGGCCCACTGAGTGAACTTGGACACACCCCCAGCAGCCTCAGTTTCCCCAATACGGTGGGGGGAGTTGTGTTAAGAGAGTTGATTTCAAAGGGGATCAGGAGTGCCTAGATTCCTACATTTTTCTTCTTTAAAGTTAAATTCAGTCACTACCCCTCTTTCCCTGGTCTGTCCCTTTAGGATTGAACAGGTGAGTGCTGGGACTGGGGTTGAGGGGTAATAAAATGCCACCATCAACGTCTACAGCGCCTCTGTTTTGTGAGCTTGTTCCGTGCCTGGGCCTGTGCTAAGTCTTCTCACGACTTCTTCTGCCATCCTCCCCAATCCCCAATCTGAGAGAAGAGTTCTCCCTCCTCGATTCAGCACCATCAGGTGGCCCAGTGTACCCATTCCCATGGTCAGGGACACTGAGGTTGGGAGGGAAATTCCAGGTGGCCCTTCAGCCCTTTGGGCTCCTCGTGGCTCCACAGGAGGGTGAACCCAGGAGTGGCCCAGGAAGGGCTTCTGGGCGCTCGGCCCTCCCTTGGTGGCTGCACTTGCTGGCTAGACAGTCCAGCACCTGCCACCATCCAGTGGGTCTGTCACTTTGTGCCTGACAGTAACGCTGCTGTTGATGCTACCACCACAGCTCCTGGCTACCATGGTGACTCAGGGACCAGGGCTCTCTGGGGACCCAAGTCCTCCCCAGGTGTGCTGCCCACTCACCCCTAACCAGAGCCCCAGAAGCCTTCCCCCTTGAATTTCCCTACAAATTCCCCAACTCAACCTATGCCCAGGAATCCAGGACTCCCCCAAAACTCCCACCAATGTCCAGCTACTTGCCCAACTCCAGGGACACAGAGCCCTCAGAACACAGCCCTCCCAAGGGACACCCACTCAATCACCCCTCCCAGGGACCCAGGACTCCCCAAGACCCTCCCCTGGAACCCAGGACCCTCTCTAGCCCTCCCACTCACTCTAGCCCTCTGCAGTTGCCCCCTGGCTGGGGGCCACGTGAACTGACCCTTCACTGCCTCCATCCTTGAGGCTGAGGTGGGACCACCAGGAGGACAGCAGAGGCTGAGAGGAGCAGGGGCAGAAGGGTCCAGCCCCACCTGAGGGAGGAGGATGGACATAGTGTCTCCTCTCACCCATCCCTAGGGTGGCTCTCGAGCAAGTCTCCTCTGTATCTGTGTGTTCCTGGGGTACACACGCTCACACAGACACACTCAGTGAGAAGTGTACACACACAACGAGCATGGAGACGTGCAGACAAGGACCACCCAGACACACCTGGGCAAAGGGTGCGGGCTCATGAAGAGGCTCACACAGACACACACTCAGGGCCACCCCAGACGTCCACCCAGGACAAACTGTCACATGATGGGCACATGCACACACAGATCCACACTCAGGAACATGCAAAGTTGCAAAGTCACACACACATGGATCCAGAATACAGATACTCCAACAGAGACACACATTCCCACACACACCACAGCCACAGAGGCACATGGATTACATGGATTTCCACAACTGACACACACCCTTTCACTGACAGATGCACAAACACACACACACACACATATACAGAGAAGGGCACAGAGATACACACAACAGCCACACAGGGGAAAACAAAACACACAATCAATATACTCATAGACTCAGAAACTCAGACAGACACAGCCACACCGATTACACACCTGCACACAGACACACACACGCACAGTCCTTTGGCTCCACAGGACAGACAGATAGACCTGGCACTCCCAACAGAGGCACTGCAGGCAAATACGGCTAAAGCTCAGACATGCCCTGCTCCACTGAAGCTGTCACAACAGGGAGTCCTTCCTGGGTCCAAATTCATGCTCTGCCCAAGGCGCTGAGAGTGGCCAGGGTAGGGTGGCTTTGAGAAGAGCCTCTGGGCCCGAGGTTGGGGCTCGAACCCTGTTAGGGGCCCTTAGAGTGGGGGTGGGGTGGGGGGGTCCTATGAAGCCTGGTGGATGAATGGGTCAAGGGAGGCCACAGGAACTGTTGTTCATTTTCATAGGTGTTGTGATGATTAATTTTGTGTGTCAATCTTACCTGTGTGTGTAAATGTAAGGAAAGGCAAGTGGACTGTCCTAGAGGATCAACAGAGGAAACGCCCAGTTAATAAAGAAAGCATATTCCAGACAGGAGTAACATTACAACTAATGGGACTTCCAGAACACTACACTGCGCTCATGTCTACCCTCTACACAGATCAAGAGGCGATTGTTCCAACAGAATAAACTGCAAAACGTGTATGGCAGTGTTGTATTCTTTTACCTTACTTATACAATCTGCACACTAAACAAGTAATCTTAGAAGCTGGACTATATGCAGAAGACAGCATCAGGATGGGAGGAATACTCATTAACAAACTCAATTGACACAACCTTGCTTGCAGAAAATGAAGACAACTTGAAGCCCTTGCTGATGAAGTTAAAGACAGAGCCTTTTACGCCTAAATGTGAAGAAGAGAAAAATACTCACACCTGGACCAATAAACAATGTCATGATAAATGGCAAAGAAACTGAAGTTGTCAAGGATTTTACCCTACTTGGATCAACAATCAATATCCATGCAAGGAAAAGTCAAGAAATCAAAAAATGTATTGCATTGGGTAAATCTGCTGTACACGACCTCTTTAAAGTTTTAAACACTGAAAAGTTACTTTGATGACTAAGATGCCCCTGGCCTAAGCCATGGTCTTTTCAATCACCTCATATACATGGGAAACTTGGACAATGTAAAAGAAAGGCAGAAGAAGAACTGATGCATTTAAATTGTGGTGTTGGCAAAAAATATTGAATATACTGTGGAGTGCCAGAAGAACAAACAAGTCAGTCTCAGAAGAAATACAAGCAGGAGGCTCCTTAGAAATGAAGATGTCAAGACCTACTTTGTTTTCCTTATTTTGACGTGTCATCAGGAAAGACCACTCGCTAGAGAAGGACATTGTGTTTGGTAACATAAAGAGGCCATAAAAACAAGGGAAAGCCCCAATGAGATGGACTGACACAACAGCCACAACGATGGACTTCATTATGTCATATAAAGTTGCCGTGAGTCGGAATGGACTCCATGGCAAATAACAACAAAAAAACACAAACAACAACCTTTTAAAATACAGCACAGAGCAGAACTGCCCCACAGGGTTTCCAAGGAGTGCCTGGTGGATTTGAACTACTGACACTTTGGTTAGCAGCTGCAGCTCTTAACTACTACGCCACCAGGCTTTCCCTAAAATATAGAACAATGATACATCACCTTCTTTTTAATTAAATGAGAAGATAGGATATTCTCATGTTTATTCTAAAAACTGCATTATAAACATATAAGGATATTCAAGGGATGTCAAGCTCAGATGTATGGTGATCAGGGCAATGCCCATACAAATTCACGTATTATCCCAATAAAATATACATAAAATACCAAAGGGAGAAAGTGCCTCTGCTCAAAATGAAAAGCATATTTGTGCAAACAGATTACAACCTTTTATGCAACTCCTGAATGTGGGATGATATTTTAAACCAAGTGGAAAGAGTCAATAAAGCCATCCAATAAGAAATCCAGAGTGTATATCAAGCTCCAGGCCTATGAGAAGGCCTAGCCCCTTGCTTACAGCAAATGAGAAAAAGTAACTTTGAAAGCATGTTCGGTGAATGTAAAACTTTCACAAGACATATGAGTACATTTCTGAATTTCAAAATAAAGAGAAGTAAGGGAATGGGACATGTATGACTCACTGGATCCAACTATCAATTATTATGGGAATAGATATATTTTAAACAGGACATTATAGACATCCTGATTTCACCTTTGAAGTGAAGATATAAAAAAACTCAGTTTTCAAATCTTGACTTTTTAATAGAAAAAATGTATTTTCAATGAAAACATCCAAATTGCAGTCATTTGATTGGCTCTTAAAAAGTTTTTTTTTTTAATATTCTAGCAAATTATATCTTGTAGAAGTTTCATCTTACACAGTTTTAAGCTGTGTAAAATATCAACTGTTGGTACTAAAAAATACATTAATGTTCTTTGTCCACCTACATCTGACTCATGAATTGTGCTTAGTACAATATTATCCCAACTTGGAATGAGCCTTGGTAATTTTTTTTAAACATTAATGATCCCAATGGATCCTATGAAAGACGGTTCAGAAAGCTGAAATTTAAAATTCTTTGAGGTTATCAAAATCAACAAACACAACAATTACCTCCATTGAAAATGACACAAACTAAGAATTACAGTTTTAAAATATTATTGATGACTATGCTTCTGTGGCAGCCCTGGTGGCACAGTGGTTAAGAACTAGGCTGCTAACCAAAAGGTTGGCAGTTCCAACCCAACAGTCACTCTTTGGAAAGCTCATGGGGCAGTTCTACTCTGTCCTATAGGGTCGCTGTAGGTTGGACGCAACAGCAACGTTTTTGTTGTTGTTGTTTTAATGCTCTCGTGAGGATTCCCATTGCCTTCTTGCCTGCATGGTTTTGCTGAGTAGTCCGAGCTTATTCTTTTTGGCTCTCCTTTGTAGGTGACTTTTCATTTATCCCTAGCTGCTCTTATAATTCTCTCTTTATCTTTGGTTTTGGCTAATTTGATTATAATATGTCTTGGTGACTTTAACACCTACTTTATGTGGAGTTCGACCAGCATCTTTGATAGATATCTTTTCATCTTTCACGATACCAGGGAAGTTTTCTGCCAACAAATCTTCAACAATTCTCTCTGTATTTTCTGTTATCCCTCCCTGGACTGGTACTCTAATCACTCACAGGTTATTTCTCTTGATAGAGTCCCACATGATTCTTAAGTTTTCTTCATTTTTTTAAATTATTTTATCTGATTTTTCTTCAAATATATTAGTGCCAAGTGTTTTATCTTCAAGTTCAGGAATTCTGCCTTCCAGTTGTTCAGTTCTGCTCCTCTGACTTTCTATTGCATTTACTTCTGTAGTTTTATTGTTAAGCTTCCAGATTTCCGATTGCTGTCTGCCTATGGATTTTTCCAGCTTTTTAAATTTTTCACTATGTTTCTGAATTATCTTTTTAATTTCTTCAATTGCTTTATCTGTGTGTTCCTTGGCTTGTTCTGCATATTACCTCATTTCCTTCCTGATGTCTTGAAGGGTTCTGTATATTAATTTCTTGTATTCTGCCTCTGATAATTCCAGGAATGCACTTTCACCTAGAAGATCCCTTGACTCTTTGTTTTGAGAGCTTGTTGAGGCGATCATGGTCTGTTTCTTTATGTGACTTGATATTGACTGTTGTCTCTGAGCCATGTATAAGTTATTGTATTAGTTTTTTATGTTTGCTTACTGTGTTGTAGCTTCTTGCTTTTTTTTTTTTTTTAAGATTTTTGTTTGTATTTCATGGATAATGCTGCTGTTCCAACCTTATAATGTAAAGCTGCCTGCTTTCCAAATTCCAGAAATTAAAATCCTCCCCCTCTCACCATACTAGCCAGTGCCCTTTGGTTTCTTCAGAACAAGGAAGGGTTAAAGAGTTGTTTAAAGAAGTACAATTTTGATTTGGGGACCTTTCAAATATACAAATCATACTGAAGGGCCAGACACTTATTTTACATAGTTTAAATATTATGCATTAGCCAAATCAAACTATTCCACTACTCTGTTGGAGGGGGAAAAAATCCATACCCATGTAACTACTTCACTCGACAGGATTTGTCTATCAACAATAAGCTTAAACAACTTTCACCTATAATGTATCTAATTTGCTTTTTTAAATGGAAAAGTCATATAGTTAAAATCGTGAACAAGTATAATTTGAACCTAATGAACCATGCATCACTGCAGCAGCAAGGGTTAATAAACCAATGTGCTTTGAATTTGTTCAAGTACTGATAGTTTTGTATATAAAGATTTAGCATATATAACAGCTATCATGAGAATTGAAAAAAAGATTTTTCCCCAAAAATGAAAATATTAAAACTAAATTAAAATACATAAAGTAGTTAGTATTCCACACAGCATAAAATTTGACATATCAAGTTTACATGTCTCAGCTGACCATGTGTGAAAACACAAAGCAGGTATTAAAACCAATATTATGTCTAATATTTAAAATCACTTTGTAATTGAGGGAACATCTAAATCCTTAATTAAAAAACACAAATGAAGTGAAAGTTTTAAACTGGTACACACTGTTCACACCTATATTTCAAGTTTGGAAATGCTTATTTGCAAGCAGCAATACAAAAGTATTCATGAAGAATGCATAATCTCTGAAAATTATGAAAACATCCCTGTTACCAATACATTTCTAAATACAAAACTGACTACCATATTTGTTACTTCTGTGTAGCAAAAGAAGTTCATTTTCCAAACAGATAAAATTCAGTCTTTAGCTGTGAATGGTATGAATGAGTCTTTTTTTTTTTAATTTCTTAGTTGTTTGGGATCTTTAAGCAGGGTTGTCTTATGGCATCCAGTTAGGCCAGAGCTGGGAATGCCTCTGGGTCGTCTCCATCAGGGGCAGAAGCACTTGACTTGTCAGTCCTGCTGCCACGATTGGGATGTCCACCACACCCACGTCCACCCCTTCCTCCCCTGCCACCACGTCCTGGACGGCCAAGTTCTCCAAGGTTGATCTCCAGCTGGGACGTTATATCATTTGCTGGCTTCCGGAAATGATGATCCATGACCGAATCTTCAGCATGAACCTCTTCACTCTCTGACTTGTGAAGAACAAGTCCCTTCTTCCACTGCCCATCAGCACCTTCATCTGGTTTTCAGATATTAAATTCTACTTTTGCCCGATTCTCATTTTGAATAGCCTTCCACTCATCCAATGTCATCTCTTTTGGACCCTCTTCCTTTACCTCTTCAACTTCGTTCTCCTCATTCTCAAGTGTCTGCCACTGGATGTTCTTCACCTTCAGGTGTTTCCTCAGTCACATTTGATTGATCCAAGTCAGTTAATTCATATTTGACAGTCCCCCAGTTGTGAGATCTGCTACCTCCCCACTTGTCTTCGTGTTTCAGGCCAGATCTATCACTTCCACTATGCCTATCAAATTCACATTTGCCACGAGAATCAAATCCATGTCCTTGGCCCATTCCACGTCCACGGCCTCCTCAACCTCTTCCAAGACCACCATGGCCCCGAATAGGCCGGTCAATGATTGGTCTATCAACTGAAAATTCTCCTTCTTCACTCTTTTCTTCAAGTGGTTTTTCAAATCGTCTTTTCCGAGGTGGTTGCCTGTCTGGTCTTCTATCCATTATTTTCCCTTCACCCTGAAGTTCCTGATCAGGTCTTCTTCCAACACGTCTAATTCCTTCTTTCTTAAGTGCCATGGGTGGCTGCATCTCCTCTTTCTTGTCAACCACGCCAGCACTGGGCGGCAGTGGGTTCTTGCGGTCTTTCTGGGACTCTTTATGCAGTTGTTTGCCTGCCACATTGGAGTTCGTCTGGGCTGCGGCCTGAGCTGTGCTCTTGACCCCAGGGCCCCCAACACCACCCCCGCCGGCTTCTTATTTCTTGTTGTCTGCTGCCTTCAACACCTCGAAGGGATCCAATTAGTCGTCAAATAACTGGTCGAATCGGTTGGTGACCACGCAGCCGAAGCCTTCCTGTAAGTGCCCAGGCATGATGGTGGCTGGGCGGTGCGTTCCTCCACAGATTGCTGTGGGCCGCGCTGAGCCAAGAGTGCCTGCTTCAGCTCTTCCCACAAGATGGCCTTTGTTTTGTTTTGATATGCCCAAATGGGTTGGTTGAGTGAGCTAATTTGATGATTTTTGCCTTTGGAGCTCTGACATCCTTTCCCCAGTGGCTAGAGCTGTTCTCAGGTATATCAGTCTAGGAGTCCATTCACTTTTCTTGTATGAATTCAGCTCACGTGTCCAGGTAGCTGATCATCAAGTGTGTGGTACAGGCTCTGTCCTACAGTCTTAGAGGGACAGGGGTGATTGGTGTAGGTAATGGTATCTGGTTACCGCAGGGGATCACACTCTGAACAAGGCAGGGGGCTGAGAATCGTCCCCCATGTGTCTCTGAGGAAAGCATGTCCCTGTTCCCTAGAGCAGATAGGTGGGTTCTGCAGACAGACCATGGGCACCCAATGTTTTTGGTTGTAAGGACTGGGAGGTACCAGTTATCCTTGGACCCCTGTTGTGGGTGGCTCGGTGACCTGAGTGGAGCCACCAGTCCTTATGCCCATGATGTGGGTTGGTGAGGACCCTGTTTAATAGGCAAAGCAATGTCAAACATCAAACACCCACCTCTCCACTGCACAGCTGAAATGGTTGGAGTCTGCCAACAGGGGCCTATTCTTCTGAAATAGGCCCACACAGGTCCATGCAGAGGGGAAGGTACTCAAAGTCCATGGACCGTTTATGCCTGGACAGGAGATGCGTCTGTCCTCAGCTCCCCCAGTTAGTGGAGCTGGCAAATTATCTTTTCCCCCAATTTCAAGTTTATTCTATCTCCAAGGCTGGGAGCATGGCTCTAGGCACTCAACAGGGCCTATCTCGGCCCATAGAAGTCAGCCACTGAAGCCGGCGTGGGAGTAGGCAGGGGTGGGGGTGTGGTGAAATCCATACAAGTACTTAGCTTTTGCCAAGAGCGCCATTCTTCTCTAGTTCCGGAGGTGTGACTAGGCTGTGTGGCTGGCTGCTTCTTCCTGAGGAAACTGTGGCCAAACACTAGTGCCAGCCTGTCACCACCGCTCCCAGGAATGGTGCTTGAGGGCTCTCCACGATGCAGGTCTGGTAAGTCCCCTCTGCTTCTGAACCGTCTCTTCCTCCCCCTGCCCCTCAGTTTGTTTTCCAAGCTTGCCTTTGATGCTCAGGGCGCCTAGCCTGTCATAAATATACTCATGAAGACTTGTTTTTCGGGTCTTTGTTGTAAAGAGGGCCCACCAGAAGCGTCTGTCTATTCTGACATCTTCGCTCCACCTCCTGATGCTGATCTTCAGAGAGCTGGTGGAGGGGAAGGTGCCAGGTGACGACACCCACATCTTTTTGTTACAGCTTTTATATTTTGAAGTGCTTTGGTCTGTTCTACAGGAATATTTGAAAAAATTTAACTGTTTTTATTCAGCAGAATCAGAGGGCTGCAGGAGAGACCTTCTTTGCCCAGGACGATTTCAGCACACATGGGGAGTGGGCCATGTGCTCTACCAGGATGTCTTCCGAGGCTTTGGTTGGATCCTTCACCATACACTCCACCACGTCCTCCCAGGTGTGTTCCTTGACCTCAGTCAGACCCTCCACCAACTCCTCCCAGCTGTATTCCTGGACCTCTGCCAGACTCTGGACTTCCTCCTCCCAGATGTGCTGAGGATCTTGTTCAGACCCTCCCCCTCCTCTTCCCCACTGTGTTCCTGGACCTAGGCTAGAGTCTCCTTCCACTCCTCCCAGCTGTGTTCCTGGATCTTGGCCATACCCTCCACCTGTTCCTCCCACCTGAGTTCCTGGACCTTGGCCAGACCCTCTCCCTCCTCCTCTGAGTTGTGTTCCTGGAACTTGGATAGGCTATCCTGCTCTTCGTCCCAGCTGTGTTCCTGGACCTCAGTCAGTACCTCCACCTCTTCATCCCAACTGTGTTCCTGGAACTTGGAAAGACCCACCTCCACCCAGCTGTGCTCCTGGACCTAGGCCCCACCATCCACCTCTTCCTCTCAGCTGTGCCTGGACTTCTGCCAGACCCTTACCATTTCTCCTACCAGCTGTGCTCCAGGACCTTGGTCAAGCCCTAGTCCTCCTCCCAACTGTGTTGCTAGAACTTGGAAGGACTCTCCACCTCCTCTCATCAGCTGTGTTCCTAGACCTTGGACAGACCCTTCACCTCCTCCTCCCACCTGTGTTCCTAGACTTCAGCCAGACCCACCTCCTCCTTCTCCCAATATTTTCCTCAACAAAGCCAGGCCCTCCCTTTCCTGCTCCCAACTGTGTTCCTAGACTTGGACACACCCTGTCCCTCCTCCTCCCAGCTACGTTCCTGGACCTTGGCCAAAAACTCCCTCACCTCCTCCCAGCTGTGTTCCTAGACTTTGGACAAAACCTCCCCTCCCCCTCCCAGCTGTGTTCCTGGACCTTGACCCAAACCTTCTCTGCCTCCACCCAGCTGTATTCCTGGATCTTATCCAGCCATTCCACCTCCTCCTACCAGCTGTGTTCCTGGACATTGGCTAAAACGTCCCCTACCGCCTCCCAGCTGTGTTCTTGGACCTTGGCCAAAACCTCCCCTACCTCCTCCCATCTGTGTTCCTGGACCTTAACCATACAGTCCATCTTCTCCCAGCTGTGTTATTGGACCTAGGCTAGACCCTCCTCCTCCTCCTCCCAGCTGTCTTTCTGGACCTCTGCCACACTCTTCCCCTTTACCCTCCCAACTGTGTTCCTGGGCCTTGATTCCCCTCCCAAACACAGCTGGAGTCCCCACTCCCTAATTTGCCCACAGGGAAGGGGCCCCCCTCCCACACATGACTGGCATCACACTCTACCACATGACTGGCACTCTACTTTGCTACCCAGCTCTTGTCTTCCTTACCCATCCAACTGGCCATGTGGGTCTCATCAGCAGCCTCCTCCACATACTCCCAGGCTGAAATGTCCACGGCCTCAACGACCTTTATGCTTCCGGTCTCTGAAGAGCATTACAGAGTTGCCAGAGTCTCCTCTTCCAATACCCTGATCACTAGAGAAAATCAGTTATCAACCAAAATTCATAACATTTAAAGAAGAATCTTACAACTGCTATCTGGCATAACTTCATTAGACGTAAGATAAGTACACGACCAGTCTACACTGATATTTGTTTACTCAACAAAGCTTTATTGAGCACCTGCTGTATGCTATGACAAAAAATACACTTGATCCTTGGCCACCTGGCCTTCAGATGCAACAGTCTGAAATAAGTGTGTGCAACAATTGTCAAAAGCTCTTCCGGCTGGAGTGGACATTAACCTGTCGCCATAGAGTCCATTCCGACTCACAGCAACCCCACAGGACAGAACAGAACTGTCCCATGGTGTTTCCAAGCAGTGTGGATTTGAACTGTCGACCTCTTGGTTAGCAAGTGATTTCTTCACCACTGTGCCACCAGGGCTCCAGAGAGGACATCAGGGCCCAAAAAAGTCACCTCTGAAGAAAGTAAGGTTGAGAGACATGCCCCTATCTCCCAGTAAGAATGCCCCAAAGTTGTGTTCTTGACTGTATTCTCGAGTCATTCCGCTCATTCACAACCACTTTCATGACTTAAACTGCCCTCTACATACTAGTGATTCCCATTTGTATATTAGGTAAAGACTTCTTTCCCTAAGTTTTCATGTGTCGATATGCTGTCTACAAGAGATGCACTTTAGATCCAATACACAAATGGGTTGAAACTGAAAGGATGGGAAAAAGAAATTCTATGCAAATAGCAACCAAAAGAGTTGGATGGCTGTATTAATATCAGACAAAATAGACTTTAGGTCAAAATCTGTTACAACAGACAAGGACACTACACACTGATAAAAGGGTCAATTCATTAAGATATTACCTAACAACAGAGCCCTAAAACAGATGAAGTAAACATGACAGAACTGAGCGTAGAAATAGTTCTACAGCCTTAGTTGTTTCAAAAATGGACAGAATGTCTATACAGAACATCAATAGGGAAATAGAGGCTTTGAACAACACTCTAAACCAACTAGACCTAGTAGAACTATATAGAACACTCCACACAACATCAGTAGTACATACATTCTTCTCCAGTGCACATAGACTTTAGGATAGAGCATATAGTAGGTTATTGTCTTAGTTACCAAGTGCTATTACAGCAGAAATACCTCAAGTGGGTGGCTTTAGCAAATGCATTTTCTCACAGTTTAAGATGCTAGAAGTCTGAATTCAGAGTGCCAGCTATAGGGGAAGACTCTCTGTTGGCTCTAGGAGACGGTCCCTATCACTCTTCAACTTCTCTTTCTTGGTTCCATGGAGATCTCATCTGGTGTGGCATCTATCTTCCCCCATTCTGTTTGCCTGCTTACTTGGCTCCATCTGCACTTTTATATCACAAGAGAGATTGAGGGAAGGTGGCGCCAAGATGGTGGGCTAGTCAGATGCTTCCTATGTTCCCACTTACAACAAAGACCTGAAGAAACAATTGAATCAATTATGTATTACAATGTAGGAGCCCTGAACACCAAATACAAAGTTGAGGATCTGGACTGAGTGTTACAGGGAGGGAGACACAGTTCAGAAGCACCAAGGATTTGCCAGACCTGATCTGGCCAGCACCTTGGAGTCTAGATCAGCTGGCTCACACTGCCTAAGGCAAGCAGCAGTGCTCGGGATGCATTTTCCACACCTGAAGAAACTGAGCGGTGGAGAGTCTGCTCAAGCCTCCGGAACCAGGGAGAAGCAGTGCTGAATCTGTGAATGTTAAGTGGAAGTGTCTAACCTACCACAATGGATGAAAAAATCCCTTCTTCCCTTTGGGAAATACCTCTACCCCACTTACTCACCCCCTCCCCCCACTCTGGTACAGCCATTGCCTTGCCCCCTGGGCCACAAGTACAACCTGTAGCTCATCCCAAGCCATTCTGCCAGCTGTGGAGAGGGAACAAATTAACAAACAGGAAAAAATAATCTGCCAGCTCCCCTAAATCAGGAACTCAGGGCAGGCACAGCCCCTTTGGCTAGATACAGGCACAAAGGATCCACAGACTTTGAATGCCCTTCACCCCTACCTAGACCTGTGTGGGGCCATTTCTACAGCATACGCCCTCATTACCACAGTACAACAGGGTATATACCTGAAGCCTATTTTCAACTGCAACAGCTAACGGGGAGTGGCAGATTCATGACATCTGACACCACCCTGCCCATATAGCAGGATCCTTACCTACCCACATCAGGGGCCTGAGGACTGGTGGCTCCACTCACTCCACCTAGCCACCCGCAACAGGGGTCTGAGAATAAGTGTTGCCTCTCAGTCTCTACAGCCAACAGTACTGGGTACCCAGAGTCCAGTTACAAAATTCACCCACTTACACACTCTAGGGAACAGGGACATAAATTCCACTCAGGCGCTCAGTGGCAGCTGTCATCCCCCTAACCTTGTTCAGCACATAACCCCCAACTGCAACCAGATACCTGTGCCTGCTCCAATAACCCCTGCGTAGTCCTGCCCTTCTAGGATTGTAGGTGACACCCTGCACCACGCACTCGATGACCAGTGACCTGGACACCTGAAGTGTACCCACTCAAGAAAAGTAAATGGACTCCTGGGTTTGTGTACCTAGTAACACGTCTAACCACCTGGTGACAGGACCTGAGAGCTTCAAAGACGCCAATAATCAATGTAGCTCACATGACCAGACTACTTGGGCATACCAAAACAAAACAAAACAAGAAGCTAGGACACAGTAAGCAAACATGAAATAAATATAATACATTTTTGGTGGTTCAGAGTCAACAGTCAATATCAAATCATATAAAGAGGCACACCATGATGGCTTCAGCAAGTGACCAAAACAAAGGACCAAGAAACCTCTTGGAGGGAGAGAGGGTCTTGGAGTTTCTAGGGGCAGAATTCAAAAGATTAATATACAGAGTTCTTTAAGAGATCAAAAAGGAGATTAGGAAAAATGGAGACCACGTCAAGGAACACACAGACAAAGCAACAGATGAACATAAGAAGGTTATATAATGGCATAATGACAAATTTAACAGGCTGCAAGAATCCATAGACAGAGAGCAAATGGAAATCCAAAAGCCAAGTGTTATATATCCAGCAAAACTGACTCCCAAATATGATGGCAAAATTAGGGCATTTCCAGATAAAAAGAAGTTAAGGGAATTTGTAAAAACCAAGCCAAAATTACAAGAAATACTAAAGGGAGTCCTCAGGTCAGAAAATTAATAACATCAGAAAACAACTCAAAACTAGAACACAGGACAGAACAACCAAATATCAACCTAGATAGGGAAGTCACAAAAATAAATCAATGCTGAAACCCTAAAAACAGGGAAACGGGAACATCAATATGTAAAAGATAACAACATTAAATCAATAAAGAGGGAATAAAAAATGAAGTCATGGATCTTTCATATGGAGAGGAAGTCAAGGCAATATAGATAGATAAAAGTTTGATTTAAGCTTAGAAAAATAGGGGTAAATAATAAGGTAACCACAAAGGAGACTACAATTCTACACATCAAAATAAAATACAAGAAAAACATAAAGATGCAGGAAAAACAAAATCAACAACAATGAAAATGAGGAAAAGACAATATATAGAGATAAAATACTCAGCACAAAAAATGAGGTGGAAAAAAGGAACTGTCAACAACACACAAAAAAGATACCAACATGACACCACTAAACTCATACCTACCGATAATTATGCTGAATGTAAATGGACTAAATGCACTAATAATGAGACAGAGAGTGACAGAATGGATAAAAAACACTATCCATCTATATGTTGCCCACAAGAGACACACATTAGACTTCAAGACACAAACAAACTAAAACTCAAAGGATGGAAAAAATACATCAACCAAACAATGACCAAAAAAGAGTAATGACCAAAATAGTAGGGGTGGCAAAATTAATTTCTGACAAAATAGACTTTAAATCCACCACAAAGGATAAGGAAGGACACTATGTAATGATTAAAGGGTCAATATACCAGGTGGACATAACCACAATAAATATTTATGTGCCCAATGACAGGGCTTGAAAATACATAAAAGAAACTCTAACAGCATTGAAAAGAGACTTAGGGCTACAATAATAGTAAGAGACTTCAATACGCCACTTTTGGTGAAGGACAGAATATCCAAAAAGAAACTCAGTAAAGACATGGACGATCTAAATACCACAATCAACCAACCTGACCTCATAGACATATACAAAACACTCCATCCAACAGCAGCCAAGTATACTTTCTTTTGCAACACACATGGAACACTCTCTAGAGAAGACCACATACTAGGCCACAAAAGCAAGCCTTAACAGAACCCAAAACATTGAAATATTACAAAGTATCTTCTCTGACCATAAAGCCATAAAAGGTGGAAATGAATAACAGAAAGAGCAAAGAAAAAAATTAAATACATGGAAACTGAACAACACTTTGGTCAAAAACTACTCGGTTATAGAAGAAATTAAGGGAAGAACAAAGACAGTCACAGAATCAAATGAGAACAAAAACACATTCAATCAGAACCTTTGGGACATAGCAAAAGCAGTGCTCAGAGGTCATTTTCGCAGTAAATGCACAGATCCAAAAAGAAGAAGGGCCAAAATCAAAACATTTACCCTACAACTTGAACAAATAGAGAGACAGCAGTAAAAAAAATCCCTTCGGCACTGGAAGAAAGGAAATAATAAAAATTAGAGCAGAAATAAATGAAATAGAGAACAGAAAAACAATTGAAAGAGTTAACAAGACTGAAAGCTGGTTCTTTGGAAAGATCAACAAAATCAATAAACCATTGTCCAGACTGATAAAAGAAAAACAGCAGACAAAGCAAGTAACTTGAATAAGAAATGAAATGGGAAATATCAAAACAGAAACCTACTGAAATTTAAAGAATCATATCAGATTATCATGAAAAATTGTACTCTAACAAATTTGAAAACCTAGAGGAAATGGACAAATGTCTACAAACACACTACCTACCTAAACTATCACAGACATAGGTAGAACAACAAAATAAACTTATAAGAAGAGACTGAAGAGGTAATTTAAATTCTCCCAAGGGAAAAAAAAGGCCCTGGCCCTGAGGGCTTCACTGGAGAATTCTATCAAGCTTTCAGAGAATAGTTAACACCAGTACTACTAAAGGTATGTCAGAGCATAGAAAAGGATGGAATACTCCCAAACTCTTTCTATGAAGCCAGCGTAACCCTGATACCAAAAACAGGTAACGCCACAACACAACAAGAAAATTAAACACCAATATCCCCCATGAACTTTTTTATCCCCCATGAACTTAGATGCAAAAATCCTCAACAAATTCTAGCCAATAGAATTCAAAAACATATCAAAGAAAATAATTCACCATGACCAAGTGGAATTCACGCCAGGCATGCAGGTCTGCTTCAACATTTGAGAAACAGTCAATGTTATCCATCACATAAATAAAATAAAAGATAGGAACCAGCTGATATTATCGATTGATGCAGAAACGGTATTTGACAAAGTCCAATGCCCATTCATGATAAAAACACTTAGCAAAATAGACATAGAAGGCAAATTCCTCAACATAATAAAGGACACTTACACAAAGCCAACAGCCAACATCGTAGTAGACAGAGTCTGAAAGCATTGCCCTTCAGAATGGGAACCACACAAGGATGTCCTGTACCACCACTTTTATTCAACATTTTGCTGGAGGTCTGAACCAGAGCGGTAAGGCAAGAAAAAGAAATAAAGGGCATCCAAGCTGGTAACAAAGAAGTAAAAGTATCCCTATTTGCAGATGATATGATCTTATACCCCCCACACATCTGTCAGTTTCACCAACATAAACAGCGACTATATACATAGACCTCGCCACATGGAACGCACAGAAATCAAATTGACTACATCTGTGGAAAGAGACAATGGAAAAGCTTGATATCATCACTCAGAACAAGGCCAGGGGCCGACTGTGGAACAGACCATCAATTGCGCATATGCAAGTTCAAGCTGAAACTGAAGAAAATCAGAGCAAGTCCACGAGAGCCAAAATATGACCCTGAGTATATCCCACCTAAATATAGAGACCATCTGAAGAACAGATTTGATGCATTGAAAACTAGTGACAGAAGACCAGATGAGTTGTGAAATGACATCAAGGACATCATACATGAAGAAAGCAAGAGGTCATTGAAAAGACAGGAAAGAAAGAAAAGACCAAGATGGATGTCGGAGGAGACTCTGAAACTTCCTCTTGAACGTCGAGCAGCTAAAGCAAAAGGAAGAATTGATGAAGTAAAACAACTGAACAGAAGATTTCAAAGGACCTCTTGAGAAGACAAAGGAAAGTATTATAATGACATGTGCAAAGAGCTGGAGATGGAAAACCAAAAGGGAAGAACACGCTCAGCGTTTCTCAAGCTGAAAGAACTGAAGAAAAACTTCAAGCCTCGAGTTGCAATAATGAAGGATTCTATGGGGAAAATATTAAATGACCCAGGAAACATCAATAGAAGATGGAAGGAATACACAGACTCATTATACCAAAAAGAATTAGTCGATGTTCAGCCATTTCAAGAGGTGGCATAAGATCAGGAACTGATGGTACTGAAGGAAGAAGCCCAAGATGCTCTGAAGGCATTGGCGAAAAACAAGGCTCCAGGAATTGATGGCATATCAATTGAGATGTTTCAACAAACAGATGCAGCGCTGGAGGTGCTCACTTGTCTATGCCAAGAAATATGGAAGACAGCTTCCTGGCCAACTGACTAGAAGAGATCCATATTTATGCCTATTCCCAAGAAAGGTGATCCAACCGAATTAAGTTATAGAACAGTATCATTAATATCACACGCAAGCAAAATTTTGCTGAGGATCTTTCAAAAACGGTGGCAGCAGTATATTGACAGGGAACTGCCAGAAATTCAGGCCGGTTTCAGAAGAGGACGTGGAACCAGGGATATCACTGCTGACGTCAGATGGATCCTGGCTGAGAGCAAAGAATACCAGAAGGATGTTTACCTGTGTTTTATTGATTATGCAAAGGCATTCGACTGTGTGGATCATAACAAATTACAGATAACATTGTGAAGAATGGGAATTCCAGAACACTTGATTGTGCTCATGAGGAACCTTTACATAGATCAAGAAGCAGTTGTTCGGACAGAACAAGGGGATACTGAGTGGTTTAATGTCAGGAAAGATGTGCGTCAGGGTTGTATTCTTTCACCACACCTATTCAATCTGTGTGCTGAGCAAATAATCCGAGAAGCTAGAGTATATGAAGAAGAACAGGGCATCAGGATTGGAGGAAGACTCATTAACAACCTGCGTTATGCAGATGACACAACCTTGCTTGCTGAAAGTGAAGAGGACTTGAAGCACTTACTAATGAATATCAAAGACCAAAGCCTTCAGTATGGATTGCACCTCAATATAAAGAAAACAAAACATAACTGGACCAATGAGCAACATCATGATTAACGGAGAGAAGACTGAATTTGTTAAGGACTTCATTTTACTTGGATCCACAATCAACAGCCATGCAAGCAGCAGTCAAGAAATCAAAAGATGCATTGCATTGGGCAAATCTGCTGCAAAGGACCTCTTTAAAGTGTTGAAGAGCAAAGATGTCACCTTGAAGACTAAGGCGCGCCTGACTCAAGCCGTAGTATTTTCAATCGCATCATACGCATGTGAAAGCTGGACAATGCATAAGGAAGACCAAAGAAGAACTGATGCCTTCGAATTGTGGTGTTGGCGAAGAATATTGAACATACCATGGACTGCCAAAAGAAGGAACAAATCTGTCTTAGAAGAAGTACAACCAGAATGCTCCTTAGAAGCAAGGATGGTGAGACTGCATCTTACATACTTTGGACATGTTGTCAGGAGGGATCAGACCCTGGAGAAGGACATCATGTTTGGCAGAGTACAGGGTCAGCAGAAAGGATGGAGACCCTCAATGAGGTGGATTGACACGGTGGCTGCAACAATGAGCTCAAGCATAACAACGATTGTAAGGATGGCTCATAGCTTTCACATCATGGCAACACCCAAGCCACCACAGTAAGACCAAGAGGCAGATAAGTATTGCAAACATCAGCAGGACCACCCATGGTGGACAGGTTTCAGTGGATTTTTCAGGCTATGACAGAATAGGGACAAAAGCCTGGCGAATTACTTCTAAAAGTTAGTTAATGGAAATCCTATGGATTACAACAGAATATTTTCTGATACACAGTTGGAAGATGAGCCCTCTAAGTTGGAATGTACTGTAAACACATAGTGGCCAAAACAATGGGCTTGAGCGTAATAGTGACCATGAAGATGGCACAGGACCAGGCATCATTTCATTCTCTTGTCCTTGGGGTCATCATGAGTAGGAGCTGACTCAATGGCAACTAACAGCAACAACAATGTTCACAGTGAAGAGAAAAATGATGTACAGGATTAGGTGGCCTAGGTTGTACTGTGGGTAACTGTGATGATTACTATTGTGTGTCAGCTTGGCTGTGGCATGATTCTCAGTGTTTTGGCAGTCTTATGATGTTGTGATCGCTTCCCTGTTGAGATTTGATACGTGATCACCCCCATGATGGGATCTGCTCCAAGTAGCCAATCAGTTGAAAGGGAGTTTCTGTGGGCACATGGCCTGCATGGAGTGTGGGGGGACGTTCTGGCAGCGCTCAGTGGCTTTTGCTAGATCTGAATCCCGCAGCTGGCTCCTGTTCATCTGACCTCCGGTTCTCAGGACTTGAGCTAGCAGCTTCCCTGCGTTCTTCTCTGCCAATCTTGGGATTCATCAAACTTCACAGCCTGTGAACAACAGCCGTGCTCTCCAACCTGCCGATCTTGGGTTTGCCAGCCCTTGCAGCTACGTGAATCAGGAGAAGCGTCCACCCTGAGCCATGGACTTGGGACTTTCCAGTCTACAACTGCGTCAGCCATTTTATTGATATATACATATATGCTTTTCTGGTTTTCCTTTGCCTCAGAATCCAGCCTAAAACAATAACAAACAGCCCAAAAATCTTAGTGGCCGATACCAATGAAAGTTTATTGCCATGGGTCTTCTGGGAACTCTGCTCCACGTCCCATCATCCTGGATGCCACCCTGTAGACACTTGCCAGGTATTATGCTGATGGGAAGACAGGGTGGTCAGCCTCCCATCTGAGGGGTTCTGAACTCTTCTGCCTACAGGTAACACACTTCACCGTTCATTGGCCAAAGCAAATCGTGTCGCTACATTCACTTTCAGAGAGTCAGGATGAGGACCTGAGATACCTGGTGAACCCCACAGAGACTCCCACATGGTGTCAGCCTGTCTGAGGTCTGTGCAGGTGACAAGGTAAAGAGTCGGAAATGGAAGGAAATGATAGCAGGACTGAGTCAGGTCGGGTTTGCTTTCTCCTTGTGCAGGTGGAGTTTGTTCCCGACCTGCCCAAAACCATCACTGGCAAGATGAAACTCAGTGAACTTAGGAAAAAGGAGTTTGGGCGGATTGAACCGACAGTCACCTCAGGCCCCTTGAGTGAACATGGGCATACCCCTCGCCGCCTCAGTTTCCCCTATGTGGTGGGGGGAGGTGTTGTTGAGAAATCTGATTTCAAAGGGGATCAGGAGCGCCTAGGTTCCTACATTTTTCCTCTTTGAAGTTAAATTCAGTCAGGACCCTTCCTCCCACTGCTCTGTCCCTTTGGGGTTGCCAGGAAAGCGCTAGGACTGGGGCTGAGGAGTAATACAATGCCACCATCAATGTCTACAGTTGTACTGTTTTGTGAGCTTGCTCTGTGCCTGGGCCTGTGCTAAGCACTTCTCACAACTTCCTCTGCGAGTCTCCCCAACCCTCAATCTGAGATAACCCAGGCCAGAAAGGTTCTCCCTACTGGATCTAGCACCATCAGGCGGCCCCATGTGCCCGTTTCCATGGCCAGGTACACTGAGGCCCGAAGGGAAACTCCATGTGGCCCTAGGCTCAGGCTCTGCTGGCCTCCTACTGGGCCTCACAGGAGGGTGGGCCCAAAACTCACCCAGGAGCAGTGTTTGCAGGGTTGGCCCTTGGTTGGTGCCTGTACTCGTTTCCCAGTTACTCCAGCACCTGCCACCATCCAGTGGGTCTGTTGCTTTGTGCCTGACAGTAATGCAGCTGTTGCTGCTACCACCGCCGGACCTCCTGGCCACCATGGTGAGTGAGGGATGAGGGCTCTCTGGGGATCCAGGAGCCCTAAGGACTACCCCAGTCCTCCCCAGGTGTGCTGCCCATTCACCCCTAACCAGGCCCCAGGAGCCCTCCCCCTTGGATATCCCTAAAGATCTCTCCTACCCAACCTTTGCCAGGGACCCAGGACTGCCCCAACTCTCCCACCAACCCCCAGCTACTCACACCACCCCAGGGACACAGAGCCCTACAGACCCTCAGGCCTCCCTAGGACACCCACACAATCACCCCTCCCAGGAACCCAAGACTCCCCCAACCCCACCCCCGATCCTCTCGCACTCACTATAACTCTCTGCAGCTGCCCCCTGGTTGGGTGTCCTGTGAACTGACCCTTCCCTCCCTCCATCCTTGGGGCCTGAGGTAGGACCACCAGGACCACACCAGAGGCTGATGGATCAGCGACAGAAGGGCCCAGCCCCATCTGAGGAAGGAGGATGGGCAAACTGTGTCCTCTCACCTACATGGGGGTGGCCCTCGAAGAAGTCCCCTCTGTGGCTGCATGTTCCTGGGGAACACACACACACACACACACATACACACACTCAGTGGGAAATGTATAGATGGAATGAGCACACAGACGCTTAAACAGAGACCACCCGGTCTCAGCTGGGAACACAGATGTGGGCTCATGTACAGGTTCACAGGGTCCCACACAGCAGACCCAGGCAGAGACACTATGGGGAGCGCACGCACACACAGACACACACTCAGGGTCACCTGAGACAACCCCCAAGCAAACTGACACACAATGGACAGTAAGGAACACACAAAGGAGCAAATTTACACAAGCACACAGATCCAAAACACAGACACACACAGACACTCCAGCAAGGAAACACATGCCCAGATACACACACTCACACACACAGAGGCACAGGTACAGAGATACATGGATTTCCACAAATGACATACACCTCTTCACTGAGACAGACACACAGACACATACAGAAGACCATAGAGACACAACAGCCACACGAGAAAACACAACACACAATCAATATACTCACTGACTCAGAAACTCAGAGACAGCCACACAGATTACACAACTGCACGCACACATTCACACACATGCACAGACCCTTGGCCCCACAGGACACACAGAGGGCCCTGGCACTCCCAACAGAGGCCACTGCAGGCAAACGGGACTACGGTCCAGGCATGCCCTGCTCCATCGAAGCTGTCACAACAGGGAGTGCTTTCCTGGCTCCAAATTCATGCTGGGGCCCTCTAGAGGGCTGTGCCCAAGGCTCTGAGAGTGGCCAGACCTAGGTGGCTGTGGCAAGAGCCTCTGGGCACAAGGTTGGGACTTGGATCCTGTCAGGGACCCTTAGAGTGGGGGTGTCTCGTATAGCCTGGTGGATGCAGAGGTCAAGGTAGGACACAGGAACTGTTGTTAATTTTCATAGGTGTTGTGATGATTAGTTTTGTGTGCCAGTCGTACCTGTGTGTGCAAAAGTAAGGGAAGGCAAGGGGCCTGTCCTACAGGATAAACAGAGGAAATGCCCAGTTAATAAACAAAGCATATTCCACACATGAGTAACATTATAAATAATGGGAACTCCAGAATACCTAATTGTGCTCATGCCTAACCTCAACATGGAACAAGAGACACTTGTTCAAACAGAACAAATTGAAAAAGGTGTGTGGCAGGGTTACATTTTTTCACCTTACTTATTTAATCTGCATGTTGAACAAATAATCCTACAAGCTGGGCTATGTAAGACAGCATCAAGAAAGGAGGAACACTCGTTAACAAATTCAATAATCAATTGACACAACCCTGCTTCCTGAAAATGAAGACGACTTGAAGCACTTGCTGATCAAAGTCAAAGACTAGAGCTTTCACTATAGATTTCGCCCGAATGTGAAGAAAACAAAAATTCTCACAACTGGACCAATAAACCATGTCATGCTAGATGGCAAATATATTGAAGTTGTCAAAGATTTCATCCTACTTGGATCAATAATAAATATCCATGCAAGCTGTTGTTGTAGTTAGGTGACATTGACTCATATCAACGCTATGTACAACATAATGAAACACTGCCCAGTCTTGGGCCATCCTCGCAACGGTTGTTATCCTTGAGCCCATTGCTGCAGTCACTACTTCAGTCCATCTTGCTGAGGGTTTTCCTTTTTTTCACTGGTCCTCTACTTTACCAAGCATCATGTCCTTCTCCAGGGACTGATCCCTCCTGACAACACATATCCAGAGGATGTGAGACACAGTCTCGCCATCCTTGCTTCTAAGGAGCATTCTGGTTGTTCTTCTACCAAGACAGATTTGTTTGTTCTTTGCGGGGTTCAGGGTGTGTTCACTGTTCTTTGCCAACACCATAATTCAAAGGTGTCAATTCTTATTCCGTCTTCGTTATTCATCGTCCAGCTTTCCCACGCATATTAGGTGACTGAAAGCACCATGGCTTGGTCAGGTGTACCTTACTCTTCAGGATGACATCTTTGCTTTTCAAACCTTTAAAGAAGTCTTTTGCAGCAGGTTTGCCCAATGCAATGCGACTTTTGATTTCCTGACCGCTGCTTCCGTGGGTGTTGATTGTGGATCCAAGTCAAATGAAATCCCTGACAACTTCAGTCTTTTCCCTGTTTATCATGATGTTGCTTATTGGTCCAGTTGTGAAGATTTCGTTTTCTTTTTGTTGAGGTGTAATCCATACTGAAGGCTGTGGTCCTTGATCTTCATCAGTAAGCGTTTCAAGTCATCTTCACCTTCAGCAAGCAAGGTCGTTCACCTGTATATCGCAGGTTGTTAATGAGTCTTCTTCCAATCCTGATGCCCCATTCTTCTTCATATAGTACAGTCCCTCGGGTTATTCCTTCAGCATACAGACTGAATAAGTATTGCAAAAGGATACAACCTTGATGCACACCTTTCCTGACTAAACCACGCAGTATCCCCTTCTTGTGTTCCAACGACTGACTCTTGATCTATGTTATAGGTTCCTCATGAGCACAATTAAGGGTTCTGGAATTCCCATTCTTTGCAATGTTATCCATAATATCTTATGATTCATACAGTCGAATGCCTTTGCATAGTCAATAAGACACAGCAAAATATCTTTCCTGTGTTCTCTGCTTTCAGCCAGGATCCATCTGACATCACCGATGATGTCGCTGGTTCCACTTCCTCTTCTGAATTTCGTTTGAATTTCTGGTAGTTCCTGGTCGATACAGTGTTTCAGCCGCTTTTGAATCATCTTCATCAAATTTTACTTGCATGTGACATTAACGATATTGTTCAATAATTTGTGCATTTGGCTGGATTACCTTTCTTGGGAATAGACATAAATACGTATCTCTTCCAGGCGCTTGGCCAGGTAGCTTTATTCCAAATTTCTTGCAGTGATGAGCAAGCACTTCCAGTGCTGCATCCATTTCTTGAAACACCTCAGTATGTATTTCATCAATTCCTGGAGACTTGTTTTTTGCCAGTGCCTTCAGTGAAACTTGGACTTCTTCCTTCAATACCATCGGTTCCTGATCATATGCTACCTCCTGAAATGGCTGAATGTTGATGAATTCTTTTTGGTATAGTGACTCTGTGTATTCCTTCTTTTGATGCTTTGTGCGTCATTTAATATTTTCCCTGTAGAATCCTTCAGTATTGCTACCCGAGGCTTGAATTTTTTTTTTTTTTTTCAGTTCCTTCAGCTTGAGAAATGCCAAGTGTGTTCTCCCCTTTTGGTTTTCTATCTTCAGGCCTTTGCACATGTCATTACAACAGTTTAATTTGTCTTCTCGAGACGCCCTTTGAAATCTTCTATTCAGTGCTTTCACCTCATCATTTCTTCCTTTCATTTTAGTTGCTGGACGTTCAAGAGCAAGTTTCAGAGTCTCTTCTGACATCCATTTTGGTCTTATCTTTCTTTCCTGTCTTTTTAATGACCTCCCCTGGTGGCGTAATGGTTAAGTGCTATGGCTTTTGGTTAAAAGGTTAGCAGTTCGAATCCACCAGGTGCTCCCTGGAAACTCTATGGGGGAGTTCTTATTCTGTCTTATAGGGTTGCTATAAGTCAGAATCAAGTCAATGGAAATGAGTTTTTGTGTTTTTTGCTTTCTTCATGTATGATGTCCTTCCACAACTCATCTGATCTTCAGTCATTAGTGTTCAATGTGTCAAATCTATTCTTGAGATAGTCTCTAAATTCACATGTGATATGCTCAAGGTCATGCCTTGGCTCTTGTGGACTTGTTTTAGTTTTCTTCAGTTTCAACTTGAACTTGCATATGAGCAACTGATTGTCTGTTTCGCAATCAGCCCCTGGCCTTGTTTTGACTGATGGTATTGAGCTTTTCCATCGTCTCTTTCCACAGATGTAGTTGATTTGATTCCTGAGTATTCCATCTAGCAAGATCCACGTGTACAGTAGCCATTTATGTTGGTGAAAATAGGTATTTGCAATGAAGAAGTCGTTGGTCTTGCAAAATTCTATCATGTGATCTCCAGCATCATTTCTATCACCAAGGCTATATTTTCCAACTACCAATTCTTCTTTGTCTCCAACTTTCGCGTTCCAATCATCAGTAATTATCAATGCATCCTGATTGCATGTTTGATCAATTTCAGACTGCAGAGGTTAGTAAACTCTTCAATTTCTTCATGTTTGGCCTTAGTTATTCATGTGTAAATTTGAATAATAGTCTTACTAACTGGTCTTCTTTTCAGGTATATGGGTATTATCCTATCACTGACAGCAATGTACTTCAGGATACATCTTGAAATGGTCTTTTTGACGATGAATGCATCCATGTAAACAGCAGTCAAGAAATCAAAAAATGCATTGCATTGGGCCAATCTGCAAAGGACCTCTTTAAAGTTTGAAAAACTGGAAATGTCACTTTGATGACTGAGATGCTCCTGACCTAAACTATGGTCTTTTCAATCCCCTCATGCATGCAAAACCTGAACAATGAAAAGGGAAGGCAGGAGAAAATCTGGTGCATTTAAAAGGGAAGGCAGGAGAAAAACTGTGGTGTTGGCAAAGAATATAGAATATACTGTGGAGTGCCGGAAGAACAAACAAATCAGTCTTAGAAGAAATACAATCAGAAGGCTCCTTGAAGTGAGGATGGCAAGGTTTACTTTGGCTCTCTTGTTTTGGACATGTCATCAGGAAAAACCAATCACTAGACAAAGGACATCGTGTTTGGTAAAACAGAGGGTCAGCAAAAATACGAGAAGCCTTCGATGAGATGGATTGACACAAGAGCCACAAAAATGTGTCCCATGATGTCCTATAAGTTTGCTGTGTGTCGGAATGGACTCCATGGCAAATAACAACAACCACCCTTTAAAATATAGAACAAAGAATATACTACCTTGGTTTAAATTAAACGAGCAGATAAGATATCCTCATATGTATTCTAAAAACTACATTATAAACACATAAAGATACCCAATAGATGTGAAGATCAGATGTACAGTTATCAGAGCAATGCCCATACAAATTGACATATTATTCCAATATTAATATACATAAAATATCAAATGGAGAAAGCTCCTATGCTGAAATGAAAAGCATATTTGTGCAAATAGATTCCAACTTTTTGTGTAACTCCTCAATGTGGGATGATATTTTGAACTGAGGAGAAACAGTCGGTAAAGCTGTCCAGTGAGAAATCCTGAGTACACAGAAAGCTCCACGACTATTAGAAGGCCTAGCCCCTTGCTTACAGCAAATGAGAGAAAGTAACTTGGAAAGCATGTTTGGTGGATGTAAAACTTTAACAAGACATATACTTCTGAATGTAAATATAAGAAAATGAAGGAATGGGAAATGTATGGTTCACTGGATCCAAGTATCAATTATTACGGGAATAGATAAATTTTAAACAGGACATTATGAACACCCCGACTTTGCCCTTAAAGTGAAGACATAAAAAGTTTACTGTGTCTGAATCTTGAATTTTTAAAAGAAAAAAAAAATTATTTTCAATGACTACATCCAACTTACAGCCATTGGCTTGGCTATTAAAAATTCTAGCAACTTAAGTCCTGCAGAAATTTCATCGTAAAGAGTTTTAAGCTGTGTCAAATATCAATAGTTGGTACTAAAATAGATATCAACGTTCTTTGTTCATCTAAATCTGATTCAGGAATTGTGCTTAGGACAACATTATACCGACTTGGAGCAAGTTTTGGTAATTATTTTTTTGAACATTAATCATAGAGAGATAGTATTATGAAATACCTTTCAGAAAGCTGAAATTTGAAATTATTCGAGGTCATCACTGAGTCATGAAAATCCTCAAACTTGGCAATTATCTCAATTGAAAATGAGACAAAAAAATAGAATTATATTTAAAAAATATTATTGATGACTATCGTTCCATGGGAGTCCTGGTGGTGCAGTGGTTAAGAGCTACAGCTGCTAATCAAAAGGTTGACAGTTGGAATCTACCAGCCGCTCCTTGGAAACTCTATGGGGGAGTTCTATTCTGTCCTACAGGGTCGTTATGAGTCAGACATGATGGCAACGTTTTTGTTTGTTTGTTTGTTTGTTTTTGGTTTTGGTTTGTTTTTATGCTTCTATGAGGATTCCCCGGGTTGCGAAGATGGTTAAGCACTGGACTATAAGCCAAAAGGTTTGTGGTTGGAAGCCACCCAGAAGCACCTGGTAAGACACACCTGGCAATTTGCTTGTGAAAGGTCACAGCCTTCAAAGCCCTAGGGACCAGTTCTACTCTGCTCACATGGGTCGCTCTCAGTCAGAATCCAGTTCACTCCACCACAACTAACAACAGCAACGCCTTCATGAAAACTAGGACAGTAAAATTACAGTAATTTCTAGTATATTAATAAAGAAAATAATTAAAATTAATGTTCAGGGTTTTAACACATCTACTTTTCAATTTTTTTTTACTATTTCCCAGCTTCTTCAAAGTTACAGGTAAAAACTGAAACAAAAACCAAACCCACTGCCGTCAAGTCAATTCCGACTCATTAAAAAAAAAAACAAAAAACGCAAACCCATTGTTCTTCCAGTTGATTCCGACTCATAGCGGCCCTATAAGACAGAGTAGAACTGCCTCATAGGCTTTCCAAAGAGCGCCTGGTGGATTCGAAACTGCCAACCTAGCACTGAACCACTACGCCACCAGATTTTCCACAGGGCTTCCACCAGGGTTTCTACGGGGTTTCCTCGGCTGTCATCTTTACGGAAACAGGCTGCCACATCTTTGTCCCGCTGAACGGCTGGTGGGTTCCAACCGCAGCCGAGCGCTTAAACACTGAGCCATGAGGACTTTTTCTAAAAGTAAAAACCAAACCAAACCGTTGCCGTCGAGTGCATTTCGACTCATAGCGAAAAGTAAAAGGAACCACTAAAAAGTTAACAACAGCCTGTACACAGGGCCGCGCATCTTTCCTTTGACCTCAGGCTCCACCATGACTGGCCTGGAGAAGCCACAGCAAAGCTCCTTCTCCTCAGCACTCTGGGTCCCTTTTAAAAGGAAGCTTTGTACTCACTGTTGACTCTCAGGTCCCAAAGCCTCGGGCGCCTACCTGGGGCTGCGTCCTGTGGAAACGAAGCTCTTCTTCCCGCCCGAGTGGCACCTTCACCAGCCAGGCTGACACCCAGCTCAGAGCCTCTGCTCTTTGAGGAACCAAGGGCCAGAAAAGGAGACGGGGCGCCCTCTGCCGGCTGTTGGCGCGCAGGGAAGGTGGCTTTGTGCCTGCTCTTTAGCGGAGGCCGCGCACCCCTGCGAAGGACAGACATTCTCAGTTCTAAGTGATATTTAAACAAAAAAATAGGTTTAATAGGAATTTCACCAGCAATACTGGCTGATCTCCAGGGAGAATTCTCCATCATCACGTTAAAATGAAAACACGTTAATTAACTCCTTGACGAATTCTCTTCATAGCTTGAGTGGAATAACTACATCCTTTAGTTGGGGGAAAAAAAAAATTTTTTTTTTTTTTTTTTTAGTTGGAAATGGGTGTTTTATCAGAGATCTCTTAGACACCATTTCTGATCCTCTTTGCTCTCTTATCTCTGTTTCACATGCTACTGTGACAACCAGCTCTGAAGGCTCAGATGTACTTCATGAGGGACCAACATCACAATCTCCTGCACTTTGTCCCTGTGTCACATGACTCCCCACCCTTCTCTGGGTTTCTATGTTGATGCTGAGGTGGGAGATGCCCCTTGATCAAAGCCCACACATGCACAGCCAGGTGCCTTGTTAACTCTGGGTGTGTGTGCAGTCTGTCTTTGTGTGTGTGCAGAGAGTGAACGGTCATTGTGCTTGGGGTCCGTATGTTGTTAGGGTGTGTACATGATTTTCATATTTGGGTATGATCAGAGGGTAGATAGTCATTTCAGGGTCTCTTTGTATGTATGTTTGCTATGGTCAGTTGGGTGTATGGACATGTGGGAATTTAGACAATATGCAATGAGTGTGTGCTTGTCAGACTTCGGTGTGTTTTTAAAGTGGGCTAATGTGAGAATGTGTGGTCAGTGTGTGAACTCAGGATGTGAGTGTGGTCAAAATATGTGTGAGTTCTCAGTGCTGATGGGTTGTTAGAAGATAAAAAATCATTTACAGTATCTGTGTGTGCTGCACTCATGTTTATGTGCTTAGAAGTTGTGTGATCAGTGTGAATGTGTGTGTCTTGAGCGTGTGTTTATGATGTGGTTAGAGTGTTAGTAACGAGCAGCATCGAACACTTGCCCAACTACTCAGCAGTCACCTTCCCTGGAGCCCCAGTTTGCCTAGGAAATGCCCAAAGGTTATCTGAGGGGCCTGGAAAAAGGAAGAAAGAACAGAGGGGTCAGGGCAATGGGAGCTACTAATGCTGAAGACAGAGAAGTGCCCAGGTTCTTGACCCGCTGGAGACAGGGATTTGGGCTCTGTAGATTTAAAGGGTCCGGGAGCCTGCAGGCACCAGGAACTGTAGACCTATATGGGATCGTGATTGAGGGCTTTGTGCAATAGGGTTTGTGACTAATAATGTTCAGCATCTTTCCATGTGCCTGTCGGCCATTTGTAATCTTCTTCGGAGAAATGTCAATTCCTTTGCCCAGTTTTGCATTGGGTGGTTTGTGATTTTGTCCTTAGTTTTCTCAATAACTTCTGGATACTAGACCTTTATCAAATATGATTTGTGAACATTTTCCCTCATTCTGTATTTGTTTTCCACTCTCTGGTTAGTGTCCTTTGATGCACAAGAATTTTTCCTTTTGATGAAATTCAATGTCTCGACTTCTTTAGTAGGTGCTTGTGCTTTAGATGACACTTCTAAGACACCATTGGCCAATCCGAGGTCATGAAAACTACACCTGTGTTTTCTTCTAAGAAGGCTTTTATAGTTGAAGTACCTATATTTAAATCATTATTTTGAATTAATGTTTGTATACAAGGTGAGGAAAAGTCCAACATCAATTTCTGTATGTGATATCCAGTTCCCCTAGCATCATTTGTTGAAAGACTCTTCTTCCTTCATTGAATGGACTTGGCAGCCTTGTGGAAAAGCAATTGGCCTCGTAGGTGAGGGTTCAGCTCTGGATGCTCAGTTCTATTCTATTGATCTATACGTGTATCTCTATGCTAGCGCCACACTGTTTTGATTATTGAACCTTTGTAGTAAGCTTTGAAATTGGAAAATGAGAGTCCTGCCACGTGGTCTTCTTTTTCAAGATTATTTTGGCTACTTGAGTTTCCTTGCAACCCTGTACCAACATCAGAACCCACTTTACCATTTCTACACAAAAAGCGTAGGAATTTTGATAGGCAGGGAATTACACATGTGGATTACTTTAGGGAATACTGCCATTTGAAGGATATTAAATCTTTCCATTCACCAACACAGGACCTTTCCATTTATTTAGATCTTCTTTAAATTCCTGCAGAAATGTTTTTTAGTTTTCAGGGTACAAATCTTTCAACCTTACCTCATTGGTTATATTTATTCCTAGGTACTGTATTCATTTGGATGCTATTGTAAATGGAATGTTTTTCTCGGTTTACTACTTGATTTTTCAATGCTACTGTATAGACATTCAGCCGATTTTTTGTGCTGATCTTGTATCCAGTAACCTTGCCAAATTTGTTTCTTTGCTCTAACAGTGTTTTCTGTTAATTCTTTAGGCTTTAATCTTTACAAGATTACATCCACTGTAAGTAGGGATAGTTTGACTTCTTCCAATCCAGTGTGGGTAATTACTTCTTTTCTTGCCTAATGCGGCCAGAACTTCTGTTACATGTTGAACAGAAGTATTCACAGCAAGGATCCTTGTCCCGTTCCTGATGTTAGGGGAAAAGCTTCCAGTCATTCACCATCAAGTATAACGTTAGCTGTGGGTTTTTCCTATATGGTCTTTATCATGTTGAGAAAGTTCCCTCTTAGTTCAAACTTTCTCAACGTTTTTTTCATGACAGAGTATTGGATACTCTCAAATGCTTTATCTGAATCAATCAACATGATCATGTATGGGCTTTTGTGCTTCATTCTATTAATGTAGTCTGTTACATTGATCGACTTTTACCTAAAATCACCCTCGCATTTCTGGGATAAACCCCTCTTGCTCACAGTGTATAATCCCTTGGATGTGCTGTCAGATTTACACTGAGGATTTTTACATCCATATTCTTAAGGGATAGTGCTCTACAGTTTTATTTGCTCATGAAGTCTTTCTATATCTGGCTTGGGTATCACTGAGTTCATACATATTCCTTTAGCCCTGAGATTTCTCCTTTGATTCGTGTTTCATTTAAAACAGCACATTACCAGTTCCACCATGGGGAGTTTCTAGTTAGTGCTCTATCATAATTTCTAGCACGATTATCTTATGATCACAAAACAAGAGAACATGTTCTCTGTGATTTCATTCCTCTGACATTGATGGAGACGAGCTTCAAGTCCAGAATAGAGTGATTTTTTTAAAAGTACCACGTGTGCTTGAAAATAACGTTTCCAGTACAGCTGTTAGGAATACTGAGATAAGCACATATATATATCGGTTTGCTATTCAAATGTTCCACATCCTTACTGATTTTTGTCTGTTTATTCTATCAGTTGCAGAGAGAGGGCAGGGGTGGAAATCCCCTGCTCTGCTTCTCTTTGTTTCTTCTAGAAGCTCTGTCACTGTTCACTCTATAAGTTTTGTAGCCAAGACTTCGGATGGGAAATTCTGGGAGCTAGGGTAAGAGGGGAACAACCCAGAATGTGGGGGACAAGGAAGATGGGTTGGGAAGGACCATAAATCACAAGTTTCTTGATGGTCCCAGAGAGGACCTGTAGTTGGTATGGCAGTTGGTCTGGGATGGTACATGGTGGGTTACCTGTGGTATGTCAGGCTTGGGTTCCATTGTGATGCGTCAGGGGCGAAGGCAGGGATTGGACGAGGGAGAATTTATAAGCCATGCAGGTTACTAAGGCATTGACCAGACAGGAGAAGGGAACTGATCCTGCGAGTCCAACTCTTCTGCTCCTTGCTGCCTTACTCACCTACTGACCGACTTTGAAACCTCCTCCAACTTCTCTCCTGTGTGGCGTCCTTGCTCATCCATCCCACTCCTGCCATCTTTACCATTTTCCCTTCCCTTCCCTCCCCTTCCCCCCCCTCCCCAGGAGAACAAGCACCCCCGTCTCTCCAGGCCATACTCCTTGTTCCACTCTCATATACAACTGGCCCTGTCCCCATCCCACACTTACCCAACTCCTACTTTGTGCCACTGAGCCTCGTCAAGGGGACAAGACATGAAGGCACAAAGGGTATTGTTCTGGTTCCTGGTGCTCTGGCCACCAACTACTCCATTGGAAAATGTGAGTAATCCTTGAACATGCCGTACTTTCTCACCTTTTATTGGGCTCTTTCACACTAAACAACAGCTTTTCCTGGGGTGATTGAGGGGGACTCAGTCCAGCACAAAGGGTGACCAGCAGAACCACAGTGTTTAGTGGCCCCTGTCTGAGCTGACTTAGGGAGTAGGGCTCTCCTGACACCGGCGTCTCGGCCATAGCCAGATGGGACAAGAGTGCCCAGAACTGGGGTGTTTGACCAGTGAGGAAAGGATGGCCTTGGTCTTTTCATGCATCTGATCCGCTTCTTTAATGAATCTGCTGAGAGTGACTGCTCCCTTGTAGACAGTGGCTACTCAAAGACAGTGTGTTTTCTGAAAGCACACACGGTAGTCACCTCAGCTATGAGGGCTGAGATGAAAGTGTTAGAGAGCTCAGAGTTTATTTTCCAGAGAGATTTCAATCTGTATGAAACTGAATCTCCATGTGGATTAGTATGAATTCCATTCCAAAGTTATTTTCTCCTAAAATACTTGTACAATCTTGTTTTTAAAGAAACAAGATTTGCCTTTTGTTGTGGTGACCATACATTCCAGAAATTTTGATATTCCTTTTATGTATTAGTTTCCATGTTGCTATTCATTGGTTTACGTGAAATACTATGAAATATGAAAGGAAATTCTTGTTAATGGCTATCTGGAATTGCGTTGCTAACTAGCTGCTATTTTCATAGTTTTAATCTATAATACACAAGATTCCTCTTTCATGCAAATATTTATGGACTTCAAAAATCTGACATGACATGGCCTGGTTCAGAATGAAAATGAATGTTGAAAGAAAACTGCAATGGTTTTAAAAACTTGATGTTAACAGTATTCTGTACTTTTTATGGGAATATGAATTTATGATGGCAACTGCCTATCTCTCCTAGTTATGGCCGTAACTATATATATCTATATTTATCTCAAATATACTCTCTTTAATACAGAATTTTCATGCCTATTATTTCTCAGGCTTTCCTACAGGTTGGGTGTACTCTTAACCATTGTAGAGTGCCAGGATTCCCACGTAATGTAAGTATTTTTTCCTCAATTCTAAATTGGCTTATACATTCATAACTTTTATCCTGTTGTCTTTTTTAAAATACTTACAATATTCTTTTGGTCAAGGAAATAGAAAACTGTAACAGTTCGTATATCTAATCTTTTTTCCTACACCTCGTGTATAAGTGATGTATAATAATCAGCACCTAATTAAAGTATCCAGTTTGTCGAATTTGGACGTGTGTATATGGCCATGAAACCATTACCATAATCAAGATAATGAGCCTAACCCTCACCCCCAAAACACTCCTGCTGATTCATTTAATTCATTCTGTCCTCTCCCTCCGTTTCTGCCACCCCTCTTCCAACCACTGATCTGCATTTTTAGAGAACTTTTATGTAATTGAAGGATACAAGATTTACTTTTTGTTTTTATTCAGGATTCTTTAAGTCAGCAGAATCATTTTTAGATTTATCCAGGATGTTTGGTGTGCTAATAGTTGCTTCGTTTTCATTACTGAGTAGAAGTTGTATATATGAATATGCCACAGTGCGTTTATCCTTTACCTTGATCCTTTACCTTGGAAAGAGACTTAGAGAGCTGGTTCTTCCCGTTAGGACATGGCCCTTTAAACAAAAACCCAGAAAGCAGCACCTTTACAGGGTTGTTTGTCCCAGCTTATACTTCCATTTTGCAAGTTCATGATGAATCATTCTTGCTTGGTTCCATAATTCATTCGTTTCTATTGCTGAATCATATTCTGTCGAATGCATATCTCTGTTGAACACACTGTCTTGAAGGAAACGTTTAGAATGAAAATAATGAGTTTTCAAGAACAAACAGTTAAATCCAAAGCAATCTCTCCAGACCAGGTATTGGGGCAGTCACAACTTACTCAGAGGATGTCTGTCTCCATTCACAGAGGAGTAGAATAGAATTAAGATCAAGGATCTTAGAGAAACTGCACATTGTTAGTGTCATCTTCATGGTCACCACTTTGCTTTTATTCAAGCCCTAAAAGTTCATTAATTCTGAATAAAGACATCTGTGTAGTGATCTTCTGTTTTTTTGTTTTGTTTTGTTTTTTTGCCCTGTGGTTGTCCTTAAGATGCTAAAAACTCAATGTATCCATGAGAAAAGTGTGATTCAGCATTAGACACAAGGGCAGGTAGAGCCTCTGGGGAACCAGAGATTGAGCCCCATTTAGAGAAAGCACACTCACAACCTCTAACAACACTGCCAGACTCAGAAGAAACACCAGGTGGCCAGCTGTCAACCTTCCAGGAAGCAGAGAAATCCACTGGAGATATCTGGTGGGGGGATGGTTCTCGGAGGCTGATGTGGGGTTTCTGTCCATGATCCCGTGTGACTGCTATACTGTCCATTCCTTTGAGGCTTCTTGTGACTTTGAATATTGCTCTTTCAGCCCATTGACAATAGTCTTCCTGAGCCGGACGGAAAACTTTTAACGGCGTACCTCCTTCTGCAGATTGGTACTTTAGTAATACTCTTTCTCTTCCGTCTCCGTTTGGTGAGTATTTTAACATACCTTATGGATATCTTTGAATCATGGATAATCAGGACACAGTAGAATGGCCAATAGGGTTTCCAAGGAGCAGCAGGTGGACTGGAATGTCGACCTTTGGGTTAGCAGCCTTAGCTCTTAACCACGACACCACCCCAGGCCTGGGTTTTTCTCGTTTATACATATGCTTTGAATCATGAATAATCAGGAATTTTTATACTCACTGGCCTATTATTGGATTTGCCTTTAATCTACTAATGAGAACACAAATTCATGCGTGAAACCAAAGCTAACTTTGTACAACAGTCTCATCGTTTTTAGTGAAGAATCAGTGAATAAGACAACTATATAACTTCAATGAGAAAACTTTAAATTGATAAATTCTATCAAAGAATTAAATATTAACTCTTCTGGGGCCCCTTTCACACACTGAGAGTGGAATTGTGAATTCTCACAACCATCCTGAAATGCAATGTAACACTGTCTACCCGAAGCCTTCCAAATACTCACACCCTTTTATTCAGCACAATCCCACGTCTAGTCATCTACCCTAATGAAAGAACCACCACGTATCCAAAGACCTGGCAAGAGCACATTCAGTGGAACAGGATGGATTACAGTGCAAATGTGGCAACAAACTGAATCACTCATGGTAGAGGGATGGTGGAACTAGTGTAAATCCTCACAGTGGAGGCAGCTCCTGAAACTCATATGTTTCAAAGACATTTCAGAACACAGAAAATGCTCTTAATGTAATGTCAAGTGGAAAGACCCAGAAACCAGGCTTTCTGTGTTGTGAAGGGAAGAGTGCATATGGCTCTGCACAGAGAGAGTGAACAAATGAAAATACCACAGAATGGAAGAACACGGCTTTCTAAAGGGTGCTGTAACCACCTCTCTATCAACTTCTTGACAGTTATTTCTGGGGCTCTGAATACTCAATTCTGTCCTCACTCCAGCATTGAGGGTGGGAGCACTTTTCTCCTTCCTTTTTACCAAAGGCTTGGTTGGACTCTAAGTGAAAGGCCCAGGAGGGGCCTGGCTTCCTCTTTTCCTTCCTTACTCCTAAGTAAGATCTCAAAGTTTCTTGTGCACTGTGACTTACTCAATCTAGTTTTTATTTTTCGCTTTTTGGTTGGATCCTTTAGCACCCCTGAACTGTAGCGGAACAGCAGGAGGAACAGAATTTTCTGGCACCAATGCTCTTTTGAGACCTGGTGGAGGGGAAGGTGTTAGCTACGGACGCCTGCCTGCATCATTATGTTTCAGCTTTTATACTTTGTAGTGTTTTGGTCTGTCCTATTGAAGTATTTTAAAAATGAAACTGCTTCTATTCTGTAGGGTCTGCGGGCTTCAGCAGGGACCCTTCCTGGCCCCGGAGGATTGGCCACACGCTGCCCCATCAGATGCCCTCCAGTAGTACTCATGGGCAGTGGGCCACCAGCTCCACCCAGATGTATTCCCCAGCCTTGGACTGACTGTTCACCATACCTTCTACCACCTCCTCCGAGATATGATCCCAAAAGTGGGCCAGACCCTCCCCCTCCTCCTCCCACCCATGTTCCCAGCCCTAGGCCAGACCTTCCCCCTCCTCCTCCCACTCATGTTCCTAAAGCCTGGCCAGACCCTCCCCCTTCTCCTCCCCGCTACCTTCCCAGACCTAGGCCAGAAATTCCCCCTCCTCCTCCCACTCATGTTCCTAAAGCCTGGCCAGACCCTCCCCCTCCTCCTCCCATTCTTATTCCCCAAACCAGGCCAGACCCTCCCTCTCCTCCTCCCACCCATGTTCCCAAACCTAGGCCACACCTTCCCCCACCTCCACCCACTAGTGTTCCCAAACCTGGGCTAGACCCTCCCCCTCCTCCTCCCACTCTTGTTCCTAAAACCAGGCCAGACCCTCCCCTTCCTCCTCCCACCTGTGCTCCCAAACCTCAGCCAGAGCCTCCCCCTCCTCCTGCCAGCAGTATTCTGGGTCCTCCACTACAACCTCCCCCTCTTCCTCTCAGCCCTGTTCCTGGACCACCCCTAGACCCTTCCAGGCCTCCTCCCAGCTGGCCTCCCAAGGCTGGGACAGAGGCTCCACCTCCTTGCATACCATGCAAAGCTATCAAGCCTGCACCAGAGTGCTCACCTCTTCCACCCTTCTGGCCTCCACCACCTCCAACAGGCCAGCAACCTCCTCCCCAATCCATCTGGTATGCCCCTCCCCCACCTGGCTGGCATCCCCCTCCCCCACTCTCCAGGCCTCCCCCACCCTCCAGGCCTCCCCCACCTGGCTGGCATCCCCCTCCCACTCCCTTCAGGCCTCCCCCACCTGGCTGGCGTCCCCCACCCCCACTTGGCTGGTGTCCTCCTGCCCCATCTGTCTGGCCACCCCCACCTGGCTGGCGACCCCCTCCCCCACCCTTCAGGCCTCCCCCACCTGGCTGGCATCCCCTTCCCCCACCTGGCTGGCATCCCCCTCCCACACCCTTCCGGCCTCCCCCACCTGGCTGGGGTCCCGCTCCCCCGCTCGCCTGTGGTCCACTTGCACCACCCAAGAAGCCATGTGAGCCTCCAAAGCTGCCTGAACCAAGTACTCCTCAGCCTCAACGTCGTCAATGGTGACCATCTAAAAGCTTCCGACCACTGGATACAATTCCAGAAGTTCCAGAACCTTCCCTCCAAGACCCTGATTCCTGTCGCTGTTATTAAATAGTCACATTCTACCTCCTCAGCTTTCTTGTAAATGTTTCTTCACATTTATTTCCACCTCTCCAGAGGTGTTGATGTAAGTGCAGCAAGAGGTGTTGGCTACTGCACAAACGCCTCCTTGTTCAGTTAGCAAGTAGCCCAAACTACATGATGCTCTAAGAGCACCCTTGGCAGAAAGTCAATGCTCATTTGTTGATCTTCCATGTCTCGAGCAGTGGATTACACAGTATTCTCTATAGACAAAGTCAGATTATGGAAAGTGGCTTCATGATACGCAAATTCTCCCCAAGGAGCCAGGAGTCCTGTTACTACACCTGCCCCAGTCAGGATTAAACCTAGGGCTCTCTTTCGTCTATTACCTGAGGTTCAGTTAGAGGCCTGGTATAATTGGACACTGGTGCCTGAGGGGGAGAAAAATCCTAGAGAGCACTGACTGGTGGTAGTGACAGGGTCGATGCAAGGAATCGCCCAGCCGGCTGGGCTCGAGCGGGACCCACGCACCCAGATACATCCACAGGGGGCAGACAAAGACCCAGCGATGGCACAGCCACTGAAGGCTATGCAACCCCGCTGGACCCAAGCACAACTCTGCAATTTCAGGGCCAGGAGAGCACAAAGCTCAGGTCAGCACACTTGGCACTCGGGGGCCCTGGCTCTCTCTCCTACAGCACTGCGAATATGCCTCAGAGGCAGACGAACCTATCCAGGCTGTAGGTCCCCTGTGTCTGGGCAAGAAACAGCCAAAGAGCAAACAAAAAACCCTTGGGAAATTCCTGGACACCCTCCCCAGCAGGTGCCCCTGTGCAGCAGACCCAGCCGGCCAGACCAGCCTCTACACAAGCTGTCCCACACCAACTGTCCAGGGCTTCAGCACTGGAGTCAGCGAGACCCTGGACAGTTTGCCGGGCAAAATTTCCATTGCAACCATAGGCACGTGGGTGGCAAACACAAACACAGCCATAAACAGAGCGAGGTGACAGCTGGTTGCTGAGTCCAGTGGGAAACAGGCACCAGGCCATACAAAGCCAGAGCCAGAAAATAAACCACTAATGAGGCAAACAAGCCCCACAGCCACCAGGGGGTGACAATCAACAGAAACAATTGTCTATCACTTTAAATCCTCTAAAGCCTGAGTCTTCCAATTATCACTGCCCTGCCAGCTCTTACTGTTTTGCAGTTGCTGGTCTGATGCGAGAGTGGTGGATTCCCACTCGCCTTCTGGAGACCTTGACTGCACTGTGTGTGTGTGTGTGTGTGTCTGGAGACCTTGACTGCACTGTGTGTGTGTCTGTGTGTGTCTGTGTGTGTGTGTCTGTCATCAACACCTCAAAAGGTCCCTTCTATTTTTCCTGTGAGGTCTGGTGTGTTCCAGGTCTGGACATGGAGAGAGACTTCAGGCTCTGCAGGTGTCTGCCACACTGCGTACTTGTAAAGACAGTGAAGGACCCCCGCCACAAAATACAAATATTGTCAAATACTGACCTAGCCTTGCTTGTGTATGTTCTTAGCCTCCAGGGTGTTTTCAGGACCCAAAGTATTTAAGTCCTCCCAAAAGTTACAGAGTTGGTGATGCCCATACATAAGCTCAAAAGGACTTACCTGAAGTTTGGTTTGAGGTGCAACCCTGATGCTGAACAGAGCCAAGGGAAGGGTCTTCACCCATGTTAATTCGATCTTCTGGGAAAGGTTGGTCAGATGGATTTCCTTAGTTGGGTTCAGTCTTTCTACTTTTCTACTGAACTGGAGTCTCCAGGCACTGCGAAAACATCACTTAATTCTTAGTTGTCGGGACACAAGCTGTGTGACCTGAGAAGAACAGGTAGGCACTCGAAACCTCAACAGAGCCGATCACAGAGGGACTCGAACCCTCTGGTAGTGTCCACTCCTGATGGTTTGGAGAAGGCCATACCTGGGGATGATGTCTTCTAGTAGGCTTCTGGCAATTTCTGTGGCCTTCTCAGTCCTGCAGGGGAATGCTTCTATGCAATTGGAAAGAGCTGTCTGCAAACACCAGCAGACACTGGTAATCACCTGGAGCCCTGGGTATCTCAGTGAAGTCTATCTGCCAGTCATTTCTTGGAACATACTCTTGGTACTTGGTCCACTCTGGCACTGCCTAGAATGTCCTGGGGTTGCTTTTCTGACAGGTGACACACTGTCTAATAATGTCTCTGAAAATTGCCTGCAAAGTCTGGCTGACAAAGTGTCTCTTTACCTGATCATAAATTATTTTCCTCCTGTACTGAGTGGCCTCGTGTACGTGCTTTAGGATGTCTTCCATCCCTCATACAGAGTCACTTATAGTTTTTTACTAATGGGCCACATAAAGGTCTGTGTCAGTGTAACCAGGGTCTTCTGTGGCTTGTGGCGGGCTAGGGTGTGGAAGAAGGCCACCACTACTGCTGGGGTCATTGTTCTTGCTGCCCACTTGGCCTCTAAGTAGGCCGTTCCTTTGCCCTGGGCCTCTGGTGTAACGTTCTGCTGATGTCTTTGCAGTGTCCCACGGCCAGAGCACAGGGGAATAACACTGCCTCAAGAGGCTGAAAAATCTTTTGGCTGTGTTTGACTCCTTTATTAGCTGAATTCAAAGCCTCCCCTGTTTCCACAGATCCCCGTGTGCATGTAAAACTGACAACACATTCTTCCAATCTGTACAAATGATGGCCCACTTCAGGGCTTGGCCAGCCACAAAGCCAGCATCGCTGCAACCAGCTCGGCTTTTTGGGCTGAGGTTCCGTTTGGGAGACCGTTTGCTTTGAGGTCCTTGGTGTGGCTGACGACTGTGTAGCCAGCCCTTTCTGGCCACCTTCTATGAAGGTACCACAGAGAGACTCAAATCCTCAGGTCACGAACAGGGAAGTCTGGGTGCCTGGCACAGGCCAGGTCCACTGTCTGGACACAGTCATGGTGGATGCGGTCTCCCAGGAGTAGAGTGGGGAGAGGTGTGGCTAGAAAATTGAGTAGGTTCTTCCTCCATATTCATTATAACCAGAGGCTCAGGTGGAGGTCCTGCCCCTGGTCCACCCTAGTCAGAGTCTTCCTCCAGAGTGAGGGCTAACATTTGAGTTACTCATTGCCCAATCTTTTTCTTGGGTCATACTCTTTTCCAGTGGCCCTCTTCTTACAGTATGTACACTGGTTCTTTCACACTAGGGGTTGGGGTCGGGCCCCACTAGGGCCCACAGGTCTTCTCCTCTCAGGGAGCCTATCCTGTACTGCTGCTGCTAGTAAGGCAACCTGGCGCTTTCCGCCTTTGTCTTCCCTGTTGTTAGAGGCCTTGAATGCCATTTCCACTAGGTATCCTGGATCCTGATCTGTATATTGCCTAAAGACTCTATAAATCTTTCTTGAGGAAACCTAAAGGATCCTTATCTTCACTCTACTGAGATTCGAGCCAATAACTTTGAGTGCCTCTATCTAGCCAGACATCCAGGGCACTATCCATTGCACCACAGGACCAGAAAACTCTTCGTTCTCCTACCTTACTCCAATTTAAGTGCTTAGATACTCCATTTTTAAAGCCCACTAAGAGACATTGCCGATAATGGGTGAGCATACCATACTCTGCTGCGTAATTGTGATCCCGGGGAGGGTCTCTAAGGGGGACATGTCATCAACTGCATCTCTGGTTGGCTGAGCATCACGTCATCTCTGGGCTTCCTCTCTAGCCCTGTCTAGGATCACCCACCTCTCTTCTGGAGAGGAGAGTGCTGAAGAGGGACTGACAGTCTGCCCATGTGACATCAAAAGAGTTAAAGATGGTAGTAAAGACTTCATACATTTCTTTAGGGTTCTTGAGATATCCCACGATGTAATTCTTCTAGTTAATCAGGTTTGCTATACTAAAAGGAACACAAACCTGAACCTGGCCCCTGTCTGCTGCTGGAGTTGTTTGGCGGAAGGGACACTAGCCAGAGGCTGGCCCTTCCTCTTGGCTCTGTCCTGGCTCTGTGGCACCCTGGGCCACATTTGCCCCTTGATAGGGTGCCCCTCCTTGTATGGGGTGATGGCTAAGGAAGATTCCCAGGGCACTTGCACAGCCTTGCTTTTCTCTTCAATTCTCCATCTCTCCCCACCCTCCACTCCACTCCAGGAAACAACAATCGCCAAGAAGGAGAGCTGGAGCATGCTCTCTGCCCCCTCTCACCAGCCCACTCCTTCTTGCCCCTGCTGCCCTTCTCCAGCAGGTGCAGGTGAGGGAGGAGAGCTATAGATAGACACACTGCTGGGGTTCAAACGGTCCTCTGCCACTAGCACTGGCCACAGAGCGATGGGCTTTTCCTTGTCCTTTTGTACACAGATTTTGCAAGCCTTCTGAGTTTCATTAACATTTTGCAATGACATGAAGGCCTCCACATAATGCTTTTCATCCCACTTACCATTTCACGAACAATATAAATCTAGCTGAAGAATGGTGTTGCCGTTCAGCGACCCATTCAATCACCACCTTCCTTGGTCCCGTAAACAATATTGGGGCCAAGCACTATTACCTGAGAAAATTACCTTTTCTTCTTCATTCCCTCGGATTTGAAAAAGTCACAATTCTTTATGACATACCCCTAAGGGAAGTCACAAGCTATTCAACTTTTGTTCACCATTTCCTCTAAGTATTTACCACTACTAGGTTTTAAGTTACCACAATTCCGAAACTACGCCCATAGCCAAAGTTGGTAATTCTTGGGGTACACTTCGCCTTGGGGTGAAAAGCCACCCTTTTCCACTTGGAGAGGAAAGAGAAGGAAAATAAAGGATAGAGAGCAGACAGAGAAGAGTGTTCCCAAAGACAGAAGAATTCAAACCCTGCGGTTACCGACATGGTGACCACAGACAACTCAGAGGGACTCTAACCCTCAGGTCACCGATGGGGTAAGGGACCCCAACTAGGCTGAGGATGGGTCTCAGGGGCCATGACACTATCTGATTTTAGAACCAACTAGACCGCCCCGGTGCTCAAAACAGTCTGGTACTGGTACAACAAGAGATACATAGACCAATGCAACAGAATTGAGAATCCAGACGTAGATTTGTCTACCTATGAGCACCTGATATTTGACAAAGGCCCAAAGTCCAATAAATGGAGAAAACACAATCTCTTTAACAAATGGTGCTGGCATAACTGGATTTCCACTTGCAAATAAATGAAATATCACCCATATCTCACACCATGCACAAAAACTAACTCAAAATGGATCAGAGACCTAAATATAAAATCAAAAACAATAAAGATCATGGAAGAAAAAGTAGGGACGCTGATAGGAGCCCCAATACATGGCATAAACAGAATACAAACATAACTAACAATGCATAAACAACAGAAGAGAAACTAGATAACTACTGGGAGCTCCTAAAAATCAAACACACTCATCAAAAGACTTCACCAAAAGAGTAGAAAGGTGGCCTACAGACTGAGAAAAAAATTTTGGCTATGACATATTCAATCAGAATCTAGTCGCTAAAATCTACAAGATACTGCAAAACTTCAACAAGAAAAAGAAACATAACCCCATTACAAAATGGGCAAAGGATATGAACAGACACTTCATCAAAGAAGGCCTTCACGCAGCTTAGAGATACATAAGGAAATGCTCAGGATCATTAGCCTTTAGAGAAATGAAAATCAAAACTACAACGAGATACCATCGCACCCTAAGGAGGCTAGCATTAATCCAAAAACACAGAGTAATAAATGTTAGAAAGGTTGTGGAGAGACCGAAACACTTACACACTGCTGGTGGAAATGGAAAATTCTACAACCACTTTGCAAAACAATTTGGTGCTTCCTTAAAAAGCTATAAATAGAAGTACCACAGGATCCAGCAATCCCGCTCCTTGAGATGTATCCTAGAGAAATAAGAGTCATCACATGAATAGATATATGCACACCCACGTTCACTACAGCACTCTTCACAATAGCAAAAAGATGGAAACAACTTAGGTCCCCATCAATGGATGAATGGATAAACAGATTATGGTATATGCACACAATGGAACACTACGCAATCATAAAGAACAATGATGAATCCTCAAAAAATCTCATAACATAGATGAATCTGAAAGGCATTATGCTGAATGAAATTAATCAGACGCAAAAGGACAAATATTGTATGAGACCACATTTATAAGAACTCAAGAAAAGGTTTCAACACAGAAGAAAACATTCTTTGATGTTTACAGGGTAGGGAGAGAGGGAGAGGGGAACTCACTGACTGGATGGTACACAAGACTTATCTTAGGTGAAGGGAAGGATAACGCAATACAGGAGAAGTCAGCACACCTGGACTAAAGCAAAAACTAAGAAGTTTCCTGAACACTACCAAACATTTCGAGGGACAGAGTGGCAGGGGCAGAGGTCTGGGGACCATGGTTTTTGGAGACATCTAGATCAGCTGGCATAATAAAGTTTATTAAGAAAATGTTCTGCATCCCTCTTTGGTGAGTGGCATCTGGGGCCTTAAACTTACAAGTGGCCATCTAAGATACATCAATTGGACCCAACTTACCTGGAGCAAAGGCGAATGGAGAACACCAAAGATACAAGGAATATATTACCCCAACAGACAAAAAAGTCCCCATAAACTGAAGACCCCAACAGCCTGAGGCTAGAAGAACCAGCTGGTGCCCAGCTACCAGCAATGACTACCCTGATGGGGAACACAACAGAGGGTCCCTGATGGAGCAGGAGAAAAGTGAGGTGCAGAACGGAAATTGACGTAAAAAGACCAGACTTAATGGTTTGACTGAGACTAGAGAAACCCCAGAAGACATGGCCCCCAAACTCTGTTAAACCAAAACTAAAACCATTTCTGAAGCCAACTCTTTAGACAAATATTACACTGGACTATAATACAGAAAATGATACTCTTGAAGATTGTGCTTCTTAGTTCAAGTAGATACACGAGATTAAACGGGCAGCTCCTGTCTGGAGATGGGATGAGAAAGCAGAAAGGGAGAGAAGGTGCTTGAATGGACACGGGAAATCTGGAGTGGAAAGGGGGAGTGTGCTGGCACAGCATACGAATAGCAACTAGGGTCACATAACAATGTGTGTATACATTTTTGTATGAGAAACTAATGTGAGCTGTAAACTTTCGCCTAAAGCACAATTAAAATATGATAATGATGAGTTCTCAAAACATTTTATAAAATGGATGAATCTGGAGGACATTATGCTGAGTGAAATAAGGCAATCACAAAAGGACAAATAGTGTATGGTCTCACTTTTATAAAAAGACAAGAGAAGCTACATTAATTCATACAGAAAGCTATCTTCTTTGGTGGTTACCAGGGATGGGAGAGGGAGGGAGGAGAAATCACTTTCTAGAGAACAGACACTTGTTATTTTCGGTGATGGGAAAGGCAATAACCAATATGGGTGATATCTGCACAATCTGGCCAAGGTGAACAATAACACTAAGGGCACGAGAATACAGGACAATTTTGGGAAACGCTGTAACATATACAATTTGGCAATAACAACCAAAAAATATGTGTATGGCTACATAAGTAGATATGAATGCAACTATGTCTACAGGAAGGCACTTGAGAATATATGGGTGTTAAGGTACAAGTGCCTCTGTAGGCATACGTATGTACATGTCTGTGTGTGCTGCATATATACTCATATATAACAAAGCACATAGGGGGCACGGTTACAAATACTTTCTAGACATAACCAAACACCTTTCAGGATTGGTTTACTGGGTTTGAAGGCTTAGGACCAGAGTCTCATGGGACAACTCGGTCAACTGGCATAACATAAGTTAATAAACATAATGTTCTACATACTAGTTTGGTGAGTAGTATCTGCAGTCTTAAACTTGCCAGCGGCCATCTAAGATACACCTACCAGTCTCTACTCACCTGGTTGAAAAGGAAACAGGGAAACCAAAGACTCAAAGAACAAACTAGTCTACAGAACTAATAGCCCACAAAAACCACGGCCTCATATATTCTTAGACCAGAGGAGCTAGATGGTGCACAGATACCATTACCAAATATTCTGATCAGGGACACAACAGATGGGCCTAGACAGAATGGGAGAAAAAAGCTGAACAAAACTCAGATTCCTAAAAAAGGCCAGACTTCCTGGACCACAACAGACAAAAGGAAGTCCCGAGGCTCTCACCCTGACAAACCCTTTAAACTTGGAACTGGAGCCACTCCCATAGGTCAACTTTCAAACAAATGATAGATTGGCTTATAAAATAATAAACAATATCCCCCTTGAGTACTGTCCTCCTTTATATAATCACCTATATGAGACCAAAGGATCAATATTTACCCTACAGGAAAGATGAGAAGATAAGGGGCTGGGGGATAGGGAAGCTAGATTAATGGAGGCAGATCAACCAGAACGGAAATAATGAGAATGCTGACACATTCTAAAAAATGTAACCAATGCCATGGAACAATATGTATAGAAATTGTTAAATGGAAACCTAATTTGCTGTGTAAACTTTCACTGAAATCACAACAAAATAATATAAAAAACTGTGAGTCCATTTAGAATCCAAAAGTTACAAGCACATAGTGAAAGAAGAAAATCACAGTGACAATTTGCGATGGAAAAAAAACATCTGAAGTGTGTCAAAATAAGTTTATATTTAACCACATTTAGGTTATAATCGCAACTATGCTCTAATTCCTGGAATAAACCAAGAATGAATGGATGTCCATGGAGAGGAGTTTAGGTACAAACTTTCCAACAAAATGATCAGGACATCTTTCACTCCATTGCTAACCTGTACACCACCATGACAAGATGGCCTTTTTTTTTTTTTCTCAAAAATTTGAGGGCTTTAGCAATTTTCCCAAGAGACTCTAAACACCTGATAGGAAATTCATTCTCTTCTGAAGGGCCTATTCCATCTCCCCTCTTGTTCATTTTCCCTCTTTCAAATGTAAACTGCCCTAACTCTGTGAAGTCCATATTTGCCAATAGTTTTGTGAAGGTTCTTAGAATGCCTTCAACATCACCCTCCTCCCATTTTGAATCTTATGCCTCATGGACAATCAGCAAGAGAGGCCAAGCAACAAAGCCGTTGAAAGGAGGATCTGGCACACACACCCTTGGGAAAAACAGGGAGGGATACATAAGAAGAACACCCAAAGACAAAGCAGGGACTATGTACTCGGTTGTATGCAGCATAGATGGACCATGTTCGGTGGAAGCATGTCTTTATTCGGACAGTAAGTATGCTTCAGGAGACGTGAATGGATGCCACACTGACACATTACAAACCATTACAGGGACCACTGACATAAGCAGTGAGCTCATTAGTAAAGATCACCATGTTTAGGACCAATGAGGCCCTGGGGTAATGAAGATGCCAGTGGGCCCTTCTCCAGGGTTCAATTTGAACTGACTCCTTCAGGGCTGGCCCAGGAATAAAGCCCTATAGTCCCCAGAGAACCCCATCCCACAAAACCATGAAAGGTGGTGGCACCATCGCTCCCACCCATCCCTCTCCTGATCTTCCTGCTCTTCCATGAAAAAGCCTGCCCTAGGGAGCGAGCTTGGATCTGATCAGCCCACTTTGCTTCAGTCGGGGAGGAGCCAAGACCCATCCTTCTCAGTCACAGCCTTTCTGGTAACTACTCTTGTTGCTGGTGGTTGTCGTGGAGTCAGTTCCAACTCATGCCGACCCCACACGTTTCAGGGTAGAGCTGTGCTCCACAGGGTTTTCAGTGCTGCGACCTTTCAGAAGCAGACTGTCAGGTCTGTCTTCCGAGGCACCTCTGGGGGAGTTTGAACCGTGGACGTTTCAGCCAGAAGTGAAGAACTTACACGTGTGTGCAACCCAAGGACTCCTGTGAACTACTAAGGGGTTTTAACTGGCTATTGGTTGTCTTCCGGGGTTGCCGAGTAGGACAGGGCCTGAGGGAGTCAGCTGGGAACTGGAGCGATTCTGAGGGTCATGATCTTAGTGGTGTTTACACAGGTGTACGCATATGGGGTTAAGAGCTTGCACTTCCCAGGTTAAGGAGCTCTGGTGCTGTAGTGGTTAAGGGCTTGGCTGCTAACCAAGAGGTCAGCAGTAAGAATCTACCAGTTTCTCCCTGGAAACCCTATGGGGCAGTTCTGCTTGGTCTTATAGGGCTGTTGTGAGTCGGAATCAACTTGACGGCAACAGGTTTTGTATTTTGGTTTCACAGAGTACTTAGGATGTGAAAGCACTCTCCTAAAGCTTCATACCCATTAACTCATTTAACCCAGCCCCCAATGTTGTGCTGCTCTTCGCTGCCATAGAGTTGGCCCCAGACTCCTGGAGACGCCATGTGTTACAGAACAGAACTGTTCTGTAGGGTTTTCTTGGCAGATCACCGGGCCTTTCTTCCACGGTATCACTGGGTGGGTTCCACCTGCCAACCTTTGGGTTAGTAGCTGATCACAAACTTCTCGCACCACCCAGGCTCCTTCAATGGTAGGAGGCAGATACAACTTTTATACCATTTTAGGATGAGGAAACTGAGTCACAGATCAGTGAAGAAGGTTGCCTTCAGTCTCAAACCTATCATATGATATAGTTCAGATTTTAATCAAGGTTGTCTGACTCCGAATTCATGTCCCAAGTCCCTACACTAAGAAAAAAAAACTAAACACATCACCCTACACCAATAATCTTAGATATTAAAAGAAATCAAGTTGTTTTTTTTTTTTAATTTCTAAAGCAAACATTACACATTAGGGGAAAGATGCTAATTTACACAAATGATTATGATAAAATTTGACGCTTCTAAGTAATTTCACACTGGTGGAAGCTGCTTGAGCCAAGGACACAGAGCTCTGGGAAGACAAAGCATCGCCCTCTCTGTCATCTCAGGTCATGACTGCCCTGGAAAGCACCTGAGTGTTGGTATTTCTTAGCATAGAGTGTCGAGGGTTTTTCTTTTCGAGTCCAGGACATAGGCAGATTGCGAGTCTCAGGCTCCCTATGCCAGTTACTCTCTGTGCCAAAGGAAGTCGTGACCCTTCAAAGCGGATATCTTGGCAATGGGTCACCCCAATTCTGCCATCTGCCTCCAAACCCCGTGAAGGAACAGCGGATCTTCCAGGTACTGAGTTCCTCTAGCAGAGGTGGAGAATGCCCTGGCGGAGCACCCAGAGGTGGCTGAATTAGCCGTGGCGAGCAGTCTCGACCCCATTCCGGGGGAGGTGAGTAGAGGATCATATCTGCATGTGGGCACTGGGAAGCCAGAAGCAGGATCAACATCAAGGCACTATCTAGCCAGTCTTGGTCCTCTGGCAGGGGGCATAATTGATGTGCGTGTGGACTTACACTGTGTGGTCAGCAGATGGCATTGGCCTCCTCTGTGGCACTGTAAATAATAATTATGAATGATGATGATGGTGACAATGATGACAGCTAATATTTAATGAGTACTTACTCTTTGCCAACTCATTTAACCCTCACAACAACCCAATGAGGTATAAGAGGAAAGAAAAAAAAAAAAAAACCGTTGCTATCGAGTCAATACCAACTAATAGTGACCCTATAGGACAAAGTTGAAGTGCTCCAAGCAGCGGCTGATGGATTCAAACTACCAGCCTTTGGGTTAGAAGCCAAGTTCATAATGACTGCGCCACTAGGGTTTCGAATGAGTTAAGGACTCTTATTACACCCTTTTTATAGATGAGCAGCAATCCCTGGCTGGGCAAGAGGTCAGAAATTAACTTAAAGGTTGACGATTTGAACCCACCTAGTGGCACTGCAGAAGAAAGGCCTGGCGATCACCGTGTATAAAGAGTATAGCCAAGACGATCCTACGGAGCAATTCTACCCATTAACACATGGTGTCTCCATGAGTCAGAATCGACTGGAAGGCAATGAGTTTGGTTTGGTTTGTATAATTGAGGACACAGGCATAAAGAAATTAACTCACCTGGATCACACAGCTAATAAGTGATGGGGTCTGAATGGGAAACTAAGCAATCTGGCTCCACAGCCTGTATTCCTTGATTTAACAAGTATTTATTGAAAACCTACTATGTGCTGAGCCCTATGCAGTTAAATTGGGGACATTATTAATCATCATCATCAATGACCAATATTTAGTACTCACTAGGTTCCATGTAGGGAACTGTACATAAAATAATAATAACTATGATGAAACTACTACTTAGAACAACAGTAACAATAAATTTAAACTACCCAGATGTTTCACATATATCATCACTTGGAATATTTACAGATACCCAGTAACGGATGAAATTTTACTGTTCCCATTTCACAGAGAAGGAAACTGAATTTAAGAGAGTTAAATAATTTTGCAAACACGTAGATAGAATTAGAAGTACTGGGATTTGAACCTGATTCTTTCTTTTCCAAAGTCGCCACGCTCTTATCAAGTACATGGCTCAAGCATCATCTTGCTTTTCCACTCATTCAATAAACATGGCATTTTTGGTGTTGCGGTGGTTAAATGCTCGGCTGCTATCCGGAAGGTCGGCGGTTCAAACACACCAGCCCCTCTGCTGGACAAACATGTGGCAGTCTGCTTCCATAAAGCCTTGGAAGCCCTATAGGGCAGTTCTACTCTGTCCTATACGGTCGCTACTGGTGGGAATCAACTCTATGGCAATGGCTGGGGGTATAATTTGTTGACACTCACCATGAATTCACTCCTGAGCTGCAGGAGGTGAAGGTGTTCATTGTCATGTCCCCACAGTTCCCGTCCCATGACTGGGACCAGCTCACCAAGGAACTGCAGCAGCATGTGAAGGGAGTGACAGCCCCGTACAAGCACCCCAGGAACGGGAGCATGCAGATGGATGGGGTCTGGTCCTCCTGGCTGCCTCTGGTGCTCAGCTCTCCCAAGTCCTCCAGGGCAGTTAGGGTAAGCTGAGGTAAACAACAGCACTAGCTTTTTCCACCACAATTCAACTTAAGAAGCAATTCAACTTAAGGACAGTGTGAAGCAGACTTTATTAGATGGGAGCCTCTAGCCTGTGTCAGAAATCATAAAGGAACTCACTGCTGGCAAGTTAACCTAAAGAAAAAAATCGTGTCCAAAGACATACCTGCAAGAAGGTTATTTATAATCCTGCAGAATCTGAAAATGAAGTACAAACCAGCAGCTTTCAAACTTTTTGTAACATGATTCACAGGGAGAAACACATTTTGTATTGCAACCCAATACATATACACATTACTATAACATTAAAAACCTAATAAAATACTTATCCTTCTATCTTGCAATACATTCAAAATATTCTATTCTACTTCATTTTTTTTAATGCTGCCTGCAACCTACAAAATTCCTTTGAAAACTCACTAATGAGTGGCAGCCTACGGTTTGAAAATCACTGATCTCAATGTCCAAAATAGGGAAGTGATTCAATTATTCATGGAATTAACATGGGCTCCTCATGGTGGCACAGTGGTGAAGTGCTCGGATGCTACCAAAAAGGTTGGCGGATCAAGCCCACGAGGTGCTCCCTGGGAGAAAGATGTGGCAGTCTGCTTCTGTAAAGATTTCAGCCTTGGAAATCCTCAGGGGCAGTTCTGCTCTGTCCTCAAGGGTCACCATGAGTCAGAATCGACTTAATGACAGTGGGTTTCGTTTTTTCATACTTAAAAATCATGATGCACATATTTTATTTTTTGACCTAAAGAGATCTCAGCAACACATTATTAAGAGAAGAAAGCAGAATATGGAATAGTATATGTAGTATGATCCTACTTGCTTAAAAATAAAGTTGGAATGGATACAGATGCCAAAGACTTAACATTTCTTTCTTATCTAACACTTTGCTGCATTGTCTGAATTTTTACAATCAATACCCATCATATAAAAAAAATATATAGCTAACGTTTATTCATCACTTATTCTACATGCCAGGCCCTGTAGTAAATCTTCTATATGTCGCATTCAATCCCTGCCTCAGCCTGCTATGGTGTAACTATCCTGTTCTACATAGAGGAAACTAAGGCACAGACAAAGGAAATGGCCTCAAATTACAGCTAATACAATGCAGGGCTGGAGCTCAAACCCAGGTGTGTCTGACAACAAAGTTCATTCTTTTCATTTTCGGCTGTTGCCTCATAGCTTTCACATCATAGCAACACCCAAGCACCACAGAAACACCAACCGGCAGAGAAGTATTGCAAACATCACCAGGGCCACCCATGCTGGACAGGTTTCAGTGGAGCTTCCAGACTAACGCAGACTAGGAACAAAGGCTTGCCAATCTACTTCCCAAAATTAGCAAATGAAAATCCTATGGATTACAACAGAATATTTTCTGATACAGTGTTAGGGATGAGCCTGCTAGGTAGGAAGGTACTCAGAATCCATAGTGGCAAAAACAAAGGGCTTGAGCATCCAATGACCATGAAGATGGCACAGGACCAGGCAACATTTCATTCTGTTGTCCTTGGGTGATCACAAGCTGGAGCCGGCTCAATGGCAACTAAGAGCAACAGCAATGCTGTCTCGTAGAGAACAGAACAAATGATGCACAGCATTAGGTGGGCTAGGTTATACTGTGGGTAACGAACAGCCCCAAAGTCTTATTCGCTGGCCTAGAGCGATGAAACTTTATTACTATGGGTCTTCTGGGAACTCTGCTCCATGTTCCCTCACACCGGGACCAGGATAAAGGACAGTTAGCATATAGAAACCTGCCAGGTGCTATGCCGATAGGAAGACAGGTGGCCAGCATCCAGAACTCTTCTACCTAGAGGTGACACACTTCACACTTCCTTGATCAAAGGAAGTCACGTGGCTACATCCACAGACAGGGAGTCAGTAGGAGGACCTGAGATACCTGGTGAACCCCATGGAGACCCCCACATGGCATTAGCATATCTAGGGTCTATGCAGGTGACAAGTAGGTCAGTGAGAAATGGAAGGAATTGAGAGCAGGAGCAAGTCAGGTTGGATATGCTTTCTCCTTGTTCAGGCGGAGTTTGTCCCAGAGCTGCCCAAAACCATCACTGACAAGTTCAAACGGAGTGAACTTCAGAAAAGGAGTTTCGGTAGATGAAATCGGCCGTCAACTCAGGCCCACTGGGTGAACTTGGACACACCTCTGGCCGACTCAGTTTCCCCAGTATGGTGGGGTGGAGGTGTGTTGAGAGAGTTGATTTCAAAGTGGATCAGGAGCAGCTCGGTTCCCACATTTTTCCTTTTTGAAGGTAAATTCAGTCACTACCCTTTCTTCCCCTGCTCTGCCCCCTTAGGTTTGACCAGGTGAGCTCTGGGACTGGGGCTGGCGGGTAATAAAATGCCACCAACAACATCAACAGAGCCTCTGTTTTGTGAGCTTCCTCTGTGCCTGGGCCTGTGCTAAGTGCTTCTCACAACTTCCTCTGCGATTCTCCCCAACCCCCAATGTGAGATATCCTGAGGCAGATGGATTCTCCTTACTGGACTCAGCACCATCTAGTGACACCATGTGTCTATTCCCATGGCCAGGGACACTCAGGTTGGGAGGGAAATGCCATGTGACCCTAGGCTCTGGCCCTGCTGGGCTCCTCCTGGGCCCCCAAGGAGGGTAAGCCCAAAGGTGGGGTGAGAGGGGCTTCTGGGGGCTCGGCCCTTGATGACTGTACTTGATGGCCGGATACCACAGAACCTGCCACCATCCAGTGGGTCTGTCACCTTTGTGCCTGACACTAATGCTGCTGCTGCCCCAGCTCCTGGCCATAACGGTAAGTGGGATACCAGGGCTCTCTGGGGATCCAAGATCCCCAAGGACTTCTCCAATCCTCCCCAGATGTGCTCCCCACTCACCCCTAACCAGGGACCCAAGAGCCCTCCCCTCAGATTTCCATAGAGATCTCCCCCACTTGACCCCTCTCCAGGGATCCAGGACTTCCCCCACCCTCCCATCAACCTCCAGCTACTCACCCCACCCCAGGGACACAGAGCACTACAGACCCCCAGCTCTCCCTAGGGACACTCACTCAATCATGTTTCCCAGGGACCCAGTACCCCCTCAGCCCTTCCCAGGGGCCCAAGCAGCTCCGTAGACACCCACTCACTTTAACCCTCTACATCAAACCCTGGGTGGGGTTCCTGTGAACAAACTCTTCACTTCCTCAATCCTTGAGGCGTGTGGTGGGACCACCAAGAGGACACCAGGGGCTAAGGGAGCAGGGGCAGAAGGGCCCAGCCCCGCCTGAGGGAGGAGGATAGACATACTGCCACCTTTCACCCACCTCTGGCGGTGGCCCTAGAAGAAGTCCCCTCTGTGTCTGCTTGTTCCTGGGGTGCACACTCACAGACACACATACACACACTCAGAAGTGTGCCGAGACAACAACCAGGGAGATGTACACATAAGGACCTCCCAGACTCAGCGGGGCACACGGGTGTGGGCTCATGGACAAGTTCACATGGACCCACATTGTAGACCCTGGCACAGACACTGGAGGGAGTACACAAACACACAGACACTCAAGATCATCCAAGACAGCCCCAGGATGAGATGACACATGATGGATGCACGCACACACAGATCCACACTCAAAAACACCCAAAGATCAAATTTACACACACACACAAACACAGATCAGAAACACAGACACTCCAGGAGGGACACACACGCCCAGATACACACTGTCCTGGTTCGATTCTCTAGAGAAGCAAAACCAGTAAAGCATATAAATATATAGAGAGAGAAACAGACTTACATCAAGGCAATGGCTCACTCGGTTATAGAGGTTGCAATGCCCCAAGTCCATGGGTCAAGATAGAGGCTTCTCCTGATTCACGTAGCTGCAGGGGCTGGCAAACACAAGGGCGGTAGGTTGGATAGCAGGGCTCTTGCTCACTAGCTTGGAAGATTGATGAATCCCAAGACTGGAAGGCAAGATCACAGGAAAGCTGCTAGCTCAAGTCCCAAGAACTGGGGGTCACATAACGGGAGCCAGGTGCAGGATCCAGCACCAGCAAAAAGCTCCCAAGCCTTGCCAGAATGTCCACTTATATTCCATGCACCCACACGCCCAAGGAAACTCCCTTTTCACTGACTGGCTGCTCACATCAGATCCCATCATGGGGGTGATCACATATCAAATCTCAACAGGAAGTGATCACAACACTGCACGAACTGCCAAAACACTAAATATCCTGGCACAGCCAAGTTGGCACGCAATCTAAACCATCACAGTTCACCCTTTGTCAACTTGGCACCTACATACATTTTATTAAACCATACAAAACCTCTGAATAAAGACTATTTAAAAGTCATATTTGGGCATAATATGATATAGTGAACACACACAACCAAACATGACCTAGGCCTGTTTACATCTTATTTTTATGAGTGAAGAAAACAAAAATATTTGACGGATGTACACATACAAAGCAGAAACACTCATAAAAATTACAGTCTTCATTTTTGCAACTGGTCATGTGGTTGTAACTGGTATTTAGAACTACCTTCTTCCACCACCCATTCCGTATTCCCTTTGCCTTTAGCAAGCCCCTCAGCTAGTCGTGGTTCTTTGTTTGGTGGGGTAACTCAAACCTTCATTCATGCTGGAATTTACATGTTGGAATTAGGTTGCTATAGTATTCCATTGACTTTAATCACAGGGCATGGTAGTACTAAGAGACACGCTAAGAGATCACCTGCTCTCCAAACATACTCTTCTTTGCCTTCATGATGTAAAATAAATCTGATTTCCTCTTGGTAATCAGGATCAATCACACCAGCCAGTATGACAACTCCCTTCTTTGCCTGTTGATCCAGAGGCATGAGGAGCCCAAAGTGGCCAGGTGACATTCTTAGCTTCCACTTCAATGGACTCTGATGTTTCTCCTGGTGGGACCATTCCTCCCTTTGAACTAAGACCTCTAGATCTGCAGAGCATAAGGTCGTGGGGACGTGGAGCAAAAATCTTGTGAGTGGGTGACTAGGGATAATAGTGAGCAGTTCCATTCCCATTTCCACCTCTGATTCCTTGATCCATGAGTCCTAGCTATGGGAGAAAGAGAACCACATATTGGACACTGGTTCAGAGCACATGCAGCCTCCTGGAGAACACTGCCCCAACCCTGCAAGGTATTGCCACCTAGCTGTTGCTCTAATTGTGTCTTTAGAAGGCCATTCCATTGTTCTATCACATGAGGTACTTCAGGATGATGAGGAACATGGTAAGACAACTGAATTCCATAAGAATGGGCCCTTTACTGCATTTCATTTGCTATGAAGTGAGTCCTTGATCCAAGGCAATGCTATGTGGGATACCATGACAGTGGATAAGGTATTCTCTAAGTCCACAGATGGTAGTTTTGGCAGAAGCATTACATAAAGGGAAGGCAAATCCATATCCAGAGTACGTGTCTATACTAGGAAGAACCAAACACTGCCCTATCCATGATAGAAGTGGTCCAACATAATGAACTTGCCACTAGCTTATTGGCTGATCACCTCGACGGATGATACCATATCAGGGACTCAGGGCTGGTCTGCTGCTGGCAGACTGGGCACTTAGTAGTGGCTGTAGCCAAGTTGGCCTTGGTGAGTGGAAGCTCACATTGCTGAGTCCATGCTTAACCTCCATCCCTGCCACTATGGCCACTTTTTTCAGGAGCCCTTTGAGCAATAAGAGGAGTAGCTAGGGAAACAGAACGCCTGGCTTCCACAGAATACGACATCCCATCCACTTGATTGTTAAAATCCTCCTCTGCTGAGGTCACCCTTTGGTGAGCATTCACATGAGACACAAATATCTTCAATTCTATGGCCCATTTGGACAGGTCTAACCACATACCTCTTGCCTGTACTTCTTTGTCTCCAATTTTCCAGTCACGTTCCTGCCAAGTTCCTGAACATCCGGCCAGACCTTTGGCCACAGCCCATGAATCAGTATACAACTGCACATCTGGCCATTTCTCCTTCCAAGCAAAGTGAACAACCAGGTGCACTGCTCGAAGTTCTGCCCACTGCGAGGATTTGTCTCCACCACTGTCCTTCAGGAGGTCCCTGAAAGGGGCTGTGGTGCTCCTGCAGTCCACTTTTGAGTAGTGCCTGCATATCACACACAACCATCTGTAACCAGGCACACATTTTCTCTTCCTCAGTCAACTCATGATGAGGACGCCATAGGTGCAGACTGGGAGATGGAAGGCAATGTGACAGAAGCAGAGACCATGGGCATTTTCACCACTTCCTCATGCCACTTACTTGTGTCTTCAGGTCCTGTTCAGGCCCGATCTCGTATATACCACTTCCAGTTAATGACAGAGTGCTGCTGTGCACATCCAACTGTATGACTCTGTGGGTCAGACAACACCTAGTTCATGATGGGCACCACAGGCCACACCTTGACTTGGTGGTCCATGGTTAAGCATTTTGTCTCTACTAAGGCCCAGTAACAAACCTAAAGTTGTTACTCAAAAGGACAGTAGTTATCAGCACAGGATGATAGGACTTTGTTCCAAAATCCTAAGGGTCTGCACTGTGATTCACAAATAGCAACCTACCAAAGACTCCAAACAGCATCTCTATCTGCCACTGACACTGCAGGCACCATTGGATCAGCCGGATCCTATGGCCCCAGTGGTAGAGTGGCTTGCACGGCAGCCTGAACCTGTTGCAGAGCCCTCTCTTTCTCTGGGCCCCACTCAAAACTAGCAGCTTTTTGAGTCACTTGATAAATGGGCTGGAGTAACACACCCAAATGAGGAGTATGCTGTCTCCAAAATCCAAAGAGGCCTATATGGCACTGTGCCTTGTTTTTACTTGTGGGAGAAGTCAGATGCTATAATGTATCCTTCCCTTTAGAAGGAATATCTCCACATGCCCCACACCACTGGACCCCTAGAAATTTCACTGAGGTGGAAGTCTTCTGAATTTTTGTAGTGTTAATTTTCCACCCTCTAGCACACAAAAAGTTTTACCAATAAGTCCAGAGTCATTGACGCTTTTTCCTTGCTAGGTCCAATCAGCATGATGACAACAATGTAATGGACCACTGTGATGTCTAGTTTAAGGGAAAGGTTATCAAGTTCCCCGCAGACTAAATTATGACATGAGGCTGGACAGCTGATGTAGCCCTGAGGTAGGCAACTGAAGGTGCACTGCTGGCCTTCCCAGCTGAAGGCAAACTGCTTCTGATGGTCCTTCAAAACAGGTATGGAGAAAAGCCAGATCAAAAGCTGCATACCAGTTACCAGGAGAAGTCTTAATTTGCTTAAGCAATGAAACTACATCTGGAATAGGAGCTGCAATTGGAGTCACCACCTGGTTAAGTTTTAGACACTCCATTGGCTTTGCCTAAGATTCATCCGTGTTTTCCAAAGGCCAAACTGAAGAGCTGAATGGGGATATGGTGGGAATTACCACCCTGCATCCTTCAAGTCCTTGATGGTGGCTGTAATCTCCACAATCCCTCCATGAATGTGATATTCCTTTGCTTTACTATTTTCCTGGGTAGTGGCATTTCTAATGGCCTCCACTTGGCTTTTCCTACCATGATAGCCCTTACTCCATTTGTCAGGGATCCAATGTAGAGGTTTTGCCAGTTACTGAGTATATCTATTCCAATTTTGCATTCCTTAACTGGGGAAATCACTACAGGATAGGTTCAGGGACCCACTGAGCCTACTTCAGACGGATATGAGCTAAGGCTCCATGAATAACCTGACCTGCATATGTCCCCACTCTGACTGGTGGACCACAGTGGTCTCCCAGAATCACTGTCAGTTCACAACCAGTGTCCAGTAATCCCTGAAAAGTCTGATTATTTCCTCTTCCCCAATGAACAGTCACTCTCCTACAAGGACATGCCTTTGAGGAAGGCTGGGAGAAAGAATAACAGTGTAAGTTTTTGGAAGCATATTGGAGTCTTTTCTCAAGGGGACCCGGCATCCCCTTTATTCAAGGGGTTGTGGGTTTTTAAACTCGCTCAAGTCTAGGAACTGATTGATGAACCCTGACTCTATTCTGGCGGCTCCGAGTTAGACTGTTGTTCACTTGACCTAGAATTCATCCGCTTGTACAGATCAAGTAAATATTTAGTAGATTTTTTATCTATTTCACTCTAAGGGACACCAAGATTAAGTAGCCCATGCTGTAAATCCATAAGAGTCAGATTATTCTGATTACCACTTTGACTCTGCTGTCCACTACAGTAACCACGCCCACCTTGTCTTCATTAATCAAGTGCTGCCACTTGGCCCCTACCATCACAGAGTTCGACCACCCCATTATACTTAGGTGCCTTAATTCACTTCAGCCAGTTCCCACTGTCAAATCTGACTTGCATAATATAGCAGTCACAGCAGTCTTCAAGGGCCCTGGGGTCCCTTCACAAATTTGTTCCTCAACATTGTGGTAAAAGGTGTGTCCTCTGTGTGTGTCTGTGGGTCTAACCTGATAAATCCACTCTAGCATGCCATTTTCCCTAAGCCTTTGAATACTTTCTTCTACAGTATATGAAAGCAGGTCTGGTACTTCAACTTGATTTACTGTAGGCTGATGCATAATTCATGCTCCAGCAACCCAATTAAATAAACTATTAGATCCTTTCCTCACTTCTAGAGCTGAAACACTGAATGAAAGAATCTGTGCTTAGTAGACCTGTATCAATAAACTCAGACTGATCCATCCTCATGTTCCTTTCACTATTATCCCACACCCTTAACAGCCATTCCCATATAAATTCCCCAGGTTTTTGTTGGTACATAGTAGAAAAGTCAAGCAATTCTTTTGGAAAGTAGTGCACCTCATCCTGGGTCATACTTTGTACTTTACCTTTTGGGGCTCACTGGGATGTAAGTCTAGGTATAGGTCAGTGGGGAAACGTTTGGAGAACATTCAGCATTGTCTTGTAAAACATTTGCCTCAGGCGAGGTGCAAGGCAATGACTCAGAAAAGGTGCTTTAGACTCAGCTGGGTTAATCTCATTAGATGGGAGTGGAAGGGCTAATGGTATTACTGGGCAAGGTGGTTTAGCAGGCAAACACGGAATAGTCTCTTCAGATGGGAGTGAGAAGGCTGGTTCTATTGGCAGGAGTAAATGCAGTTTTGGGGCTCGGTATCTCCAGCTTCCTGATTATCTGCCCATATGTCCCCATCTCAAGTTTCAGGATCCCATTTCTTCCCAATCAATGCTCTCACTTTAACTTCAGACACCTTTCGAGGCTGACAGTTGACTTGGCATTGTAATTCAACCACTGTTACAATAAGATTCTGGATTTGGTTTATGGCACTATCCGCTCTGTTACTACAAGACTCAAGGCATTCTTTCAAGGCACAAGTGGAAACTTTCAAGTCATTTATGCGGCACTTGAGCTTTGACTCTGAAGCCATGATCACATCTCTTTCTTTCACCAGTTTCTCTAGCAATAGTAGGATCAACCAACCAGCTACCTTATATTTCTTATTCTGGCAAAACTGTAGAAAGATATCACACATGCAATCACCCAGAGCCTTGCCTTTCACCAATATCTGAGCTATTGGTGGTGATGTTTTGCATATTTGTATTGCCACCTCATACCATTGATTAGCAATTGATTAGCAAAGTCATCAACATCTTGAAGACTAACCAGACTTGAGAACCAATTTAGAAGACTCACCCTTACAATTTTGTTTCTCTAGAACCACTCTCGGTACCAAATGTCTTAGGCTGGGTTCTCTAGAGAAGCAAACCAGTGAGGTGTATAAATACATATACAGAGAGAGATTTATATCATGGAAATTAGTCATGCGGTTGTTGAGGCTGGAATGCTCCCAAGTCCGTGGGTCAGAATAGAGGCTTCTCCTGATTCATGTAGCTGCAGTGGCTCGTGAGCCCAAGATTGGCAAGTAGGAGAGCAGGGCTCTTGCTCACAAATTGTGAGATTGACAAATCCCAAGATCAGCAGGCAAGACCACAGTAAGCTGGTAGCTGAAGTTCCAAGAATCGGAGGTCAGATGAACAGGTGCCAGCTGTAGGATCTAGAATGACAAAAGCCTACAAGCCTTGCCAGAATGTCTGCCTATATTCGATGCAGGCCACATGCCCAAGGAAACATCCTTTCAACTGACTGGCTACTCAGAGCAAATCCCATCACGAGGGTGTTCACATAGCAAATCTCAACAGGGAAGTGATCACAAATTTAAAAGGCTGCCAAAACACTGAGATTCATGGCCCAGCCAAGCTGACACAAAATCTCAACCATCACACAGACCGACACGCACAGAGACATACACAGATTTCAACAACTGACACACACCATTCACTGACACAGACTCGCATACGCACACACACAAAAACACACAGAAGTAAACAACAGCCACACAGGGGAAAACACAAAACACAACCGATATATTCACAGAGTCAGAATCCCAGACACACATGGACACCCACACAGATTACACAACTGCACACACACACTCACACATCCACAAACTCTTAGCCGCACTGGATACACAGGAAGCCCTGGCACTCCCAACAGAGGCCACTGCAGGCAAACGGGGCTTCATTCCCAGCATGTCCTACTGCACTGAAGCTGTTACAACAGGAAGCGCTTTCCTGGTTCAAAATTCAGGCTGGGGCCCTCTGGAGGGCTGTGCCCAGGGCACTGAGGTGCCAGAGAGTGGCCAGGGCATGGTGGCTCTGGTAAGAGCCTCTGGGCACAAGGTTGGGACTCTGACGCTGTCAAGGGCCCTTAGAGTGGGGGTGTCCTGTGGGGACTGGTGGGCACAGGGGTCAAGGGAGGCCACAGGAACTGTTCTTAATTTTTATAGGTGTTGTGATGATTAATTCTGTGTGTCAATCCTACCTGTGTGTGTAAATGTAAGGAAAGGTAAGGGGCCTGTCATAGAGGATCAACAGAGGAAATGCCCAGTTAATAAAGAAAGCATATCCCAGACAGGAGTAACATTACAAATAATTGGAACTGCAGAACACTCCATTGTGCTCATGCCTAACCTGTACATGGATCAAGAGGCAACTGTTTGAACAGAATGAATTACAAAACGTCTGCAGCTGGGTTTATCCTTTCACCTTACTTATTCAATCTGCACGAGAAACAAGTACTCCTAGAAGATGGATTATATGAAGAAGACAGCATCAGGATGGGAGGAACACGCATTAACAAACTCAAGAGTCAATTGACACAACCTTGCTTTCTGAAAATGAAGACGACTTGAAGCACTTTTGACCAAAGTCAAAGGCTAGAGCCTTCAGTAGAGATTACGCCTCAATGTGAAGAAAACAAAAACCTTCAAAACTGGACCAATAAACAACATCGTGATGAATGGCAAAGAAACTGAAGTTGTCAAGGATTTCATCCTACTCGGATCAACAACATCCATATAAGCAGCAGTCAAGAAATCAAAAATCGTATTACATTGGGCGAATCGGCTGCACACGACCTCTTTAAAGTTTTAAAACCTGAAAATGTCCCTTTGATAACTAAGATGCCCCTGACCTAAGCCATGGTCTTTTCAATCACCTCATATACATGTGAAACTTGGACAATGAAAAAGGGAGGCAGAAGAAGAATTGATGCAGTTAAATTACAGTGTTGGCAAAGAATATAGACTACCCTGTGGAGTGCCAGAAGAACAAACAAATCAGTCTTAGAGGAAATGCAACCACAAGCCTCCTTAGAAGTGAGGATGACAAGACTTAACTTTGGCTCTCTTCTTGTGAACATGTCATCAGGAAGGAAGAATCTCTAGAGAAGGACATCGTGTTTGGTAAAACAGAGGGTCAGCAAAAACACGGGAAAACCTCAATGAGATGGATTGACACTATGGCCACCACAATGGGCCTCATTACGTTATCTAAGGCTGCTGTGATTTGGAATGGACTCCATGGCAAATAACGACAATAACCTTTTAAAATATAGAACAAAGGATATGACACTTTTTTTAAATTAAATGAGCAGATAGGATGTTCTCATGTGTATTCTAAAAACTACATTATAAACTCATAAGGATACCCAGTGGATGTCAAGGTCTGATGTACAGTAATTAGGGCAATGAGCGTACAAACTCACATATTATCCCAATACTAATTCACATATCAAATGGAGAAATCTCCCGTACTGAAATGAGCAGCATACTTGTGTAAATAGATTCTAACATTTCATGCAACTCCTCAATGTGAAAAGATATTTTGAATGAAGTGAAAAAGGTCCATAAATCCATCCAATGAGTAATCCAGAGTGTATATAAAGCTCCATGCCTGTTAGAAGGCATAGACCCTTGCTTACAGCAAATGAGAAAAAGTAGCTTTGAGAGCTGTTTGGGGAATGTAAAACTTCAACAAGTCACATGACTGTATTTCTGAATTTGAAAATAAAGAAAAGGCATGGGAAATGCATGATTCACTGGATCCAAGTATCAATTATGGGAAAAGATATATTTTAAACAGGACATTATGGACATCCTGATTTCGCCTTAGAAGTGAAGACATAAAAAAAGTCACTGTATTCAAATCTTGAATTTTTAGTTGAAAAATATTTATTTTCAATAAATACATCTAAATTACAGCACTGGCTTAGTTCTTAAATATTCTAGCAACTTTATATCCAGTGGAAATTTCATCTTAAAGAGTTTTAAGCTCTGTAAAATATCAAGAGTTGGTACTAAAAAAACATATCACCGTTCTTTGTTCATCTAAATCTCATTCACGAATTCTGCTTAGTACAGTATTATTCCGACTTGGAAGAAGCCTTAGTCATTTTTTTTTTTTTAAATAACATTCATGGTCACAATGTGTCCTATGAAAGACAACTCAGAAAGCTGAAATTTCAAATTATTTCAGGTCATTAAACATGGCAATTATCTTAACTGAAAACGAGACAAACTAAGAATGACATTTTAGAAATATTATTGATGACTATGCTTCCATGGGAGCCCTGGTGCTGCAGTGGTTAAGAGCTATGGCCGCTAACCAGAAGTTTGGCAGTTCAAATCCACCAGCAGCTCCTTGGAAACTCTAAGGAGCAGTTCTACTCTGCACACATGGCTTAGCTCTGAGTCAAAATTGAATCCACTCCACCACAACTAAAGCAACAACACTTTCATGAAAAATAGGATAGTAAAATTAGAATAATTTCTAATATTTTAATGAGAAAAAAATTAAACTTAACATAAGGTTGAGAATATTAATACATCTACTTTTCCATTTTTTACTATTTCCCAGCTACTTTAAAGTTATACGTCAAAACAAACAAAAAAACCCACTACCATCAAGTCAATTCCGATTCCCAGAGACTCTGTAGGACACAGTAGAACTGTCCCATAGGGTTTCCAAAGCTGTAATCTACAGGAAGCCTACTGCCACACTTTTCTCCAGCTGAGCAGCTGCTGGGTTCCAACCGGAAACCTTTTGGTTAGCAGCCGAGCGCTTAACCACTGCGCTACCACGGCTCCTTCTATAGGTAAAACAATCATGAAAAAGTTAACAACATCCTGTACACAGGGACCCGCACCTTCCCTTTCATCTCGGGCTCCACCATGGGTGGCCTGGAGAAGCCACAGCAAAGCACCTTCTCCTCATCACTCAGGGCCCCAGAAGGAAGCTTGGCACTCACTGTTGACTCTCGGGTTCCGAAGCTAAGGGGCGCCTCCCTTATGCTGGATCCTGTGGAAATGAAGCTCTCCTTCCCGCCCCAGCTGCACCATCACCCACCAGGCCTAAGCCCAGAACCACCAACCCTTCCAGGAGCCACCGGTCAGATAAGGCGAGGTGCGCCCTCTGCTGGCTATTCGCGCGCAGGGATGGTCGCTTTGTGCCGGCTGCTTAAAGGTAGCAGCGCCCCCATGGGAATGACGGACATTCTCAATTCTAAGTGATATTTACACCAAAAAATAGGTTAATTCCACTTTTATGTAGGGAATCATTTAAATAAGAATTTCACCAGCAACACTGACCTCCAGGAAGAATTCTCCTTCATCACGTTAAAATGAAAACACGTTAATTTCTTGAGGATGTCTCCTCAGACCTTGAGTGGAATATCTAAATTCTTTATTTGGAAATGGGTATTTTATCAGAGACCTCTTAGGCACCATTTCTAATCCTCTTGGCTCTCCTATCTCTGTTTCACATGCTACTGTGACAATCAGCTCTGAAGGCTCAGATTTACCTCATGAGGGACCAACATCACAACCTCCTGCACTTTGTCCTTGTGTCACCTGACTCCCCACCCTTCTCTGGGTTTCTATGTTGATGCTGAGGTGGGAGATGCCCCAGGATCAGAGCCCACACATGCACAGCCAGGTGCCTTGTTGACTCTGGGTGTGTGTGTGGTCTGTCTGTGTATTCAATGAATCGTCATTGTGATGGGGTTCAGTATGTTGTTAGGGTATGTACATATGATTTTCATATTTGGGTACAATCACAAGGTAGATGGTCATTTCAGGGTCTCTTTGTATGCATGTTTGCTATGGTCAATTGGGTGTATCGACATGTGGGATCTTGGACAATGTGCAACGAGTGTATGCTTGTTGTCAGCGTTTTGTGTGTTTTAAAGGTAGACTAATGTGAGAATGTGTGGTCAGTGCGTAAATTCAGGATGTGAGTGTGGTCAGAATATGTGTGAGTTCTCAGTGTACATGTGTTGTCAGAATACACAATCATTTGCAATATCTAAGTGTGTCTTATATTGATTTTCATGTGGTCAGAAGTTTTGTGGTCAGTGTGAATGTGTGTGTCCCTGTGTGTGTTTACAATGTGGTTAGAGAGGGTTATTGAGAACCCTGTTAGAGGCAGCACACTGCAACACTGCCAGCCTCCTAGGAAACACCAGGTGGCCAGCTTCCAGTCTTCCTGGGAGCAGTGGAATCCACTGGAGATATTTGATGGGTGGGGCTACTTCTTGGAGGTTGAATTAGGGTTTCTCTCCATGATAACATCTTACTCCTACATTGTACATTTCTTTGAAGCTGGTTAAGCTCTTTGACAATTGTTTCTCTGAGCCAGATCAAAAACTTACCAAAGCTTTTCTGTTCCTGGGCAGTTATTTTAGCAATAGTCTTTGTCTGCGCTGTCCTTTCAGTGAGTATTTCAACATACCTTGTAAATCTGCTTTGAATCATGAATAATCAGGGCAGAGTATAGCTATCCCATATTGTTTCCAAGGAGGAGCTGGTGGATTCGAACTGCTGACCTTTTGCTCAGCGGCAGTAGCTCTTCACCACTGCACCACCAGGCTGGGATTTTTTATGTTTTTTTTTTTGGATTATAGAAATGCTTTGGAAACCCTGGTGGTGTAGTGGATAAGGGCTAAGGCTGCTAACCAAAAGGTAGGCAGTTCAAATCCACCAGGCGCTCCTTGGAAACTCTGTGGGGCAGTTCTACTCTGTCCTATACCATCACTATGAGTCAGAATTGACTTGACGGCAATGGGTTTTAGATATGCTTTGAATCATGACTAATCAGGAATTTTTATAGCCACTGGCCTATTATTGGATTTTCACATTATAAATGAGAACACAAATTGATGAGTGAAATCAAGCTAACTCTGTAAAATAATCTCATCTTTTTTAGTGAATAATCAGTGAACAAGACAACTGTATAACTTCAATGAGAAAACTTTTAAGTGACAAATTCTTTCTCTCCAACGAAGTAATAAATATTAACTCTTCTGGGGCCCCTTTCACACACTGGAAGTGGAAATGTGATTTCTCACAACCATCCCGAAATACGATGTAACGCTGTCAACCGAAAGCCTTCGAAATGCTCACACTCTTTTCTTTATTCAGCACCATCCCAAATCTAGTTATCTACCCTAATGAAAGGACCACCATGATTCCAAAGACCTGGTGAGAGCACATTCAATGGAACCAGATGGATTACAGTGAAAATGTGGCAACGAGCTGAATGACCCATGGTAGAGGGATTCTGTAACTAGTGTAAATCCTTACGGTGGAGGCAGCTCCTAAAAATCATAAGCTTCAAAGACATTTCAGAACACAGAAAATGCTCTTAATGTAATGTCAAGGGGAAAGACCCAGAAACCAGGTTTTCTACGTTGTGTAGAAAAGAGGGTATGTGTTTCTGCACAGATAGAGTGAACAAATGCTCCATGAAAATACCATAGAATGGAAGAACCGGAATTTCTAAAGGGTGCTGTAACCATCACTGTATCAACTTCCTTGGCAGCTGTTTCTGGGCTCCAAACACTCAATTCTGTCCTCACTCCAGCCTTGAGGGTAGGGGCGCTTTCCTCCTTTTTAACAAAGCCTCGGTTGAACTCCTACATATGATCTCAAAGTTTCTTGTGCACTTTGACTTGTTCAAGCTAGTTCTTGTTTTGTTTTTTTGCATTTCGGTTGCACCCTTTAAACCCCGTAATCTGCAATGGGATCAGCAGGAGCCATTGAGTTTCATGGCGCTAACGCTGCTTATCAGAGACCTGGTCGATGGGAAGGTGCCAGGTGCTGACACCTGTATCTTTCTCTATCAGCTTTTTTTTTTTTAGTGCTTTGGTTTGTCCTATAGAAGTATTTTAAAAAATTAACTGCTTCTATTCTGCAGAGTCAGAGGGCTGCACCAGGGACCCTCTTTGTCCGGGACGATCGTCCACACATTGCCCAATAGATGCCCTCCATCAGTACACATGGGGAGTGGGCCATGTGCTCTACCCAGATGTTTTCTTAGGCCTTGGTCGGACCCTTCACCATACACTCCACCACATCCTCTTAGCTGTGTTCCCAGACTTCAGTCAGACGTCCACCAAATCCTCCCAGCTGTGTTCCCAGGCCTCTGCCAGATTCTGGACTTCTTCCTTCCACATGTCTTGCTGGACCTTGGTCAGACCCTAACCCTCCGCTTCCCAGCTGCGTTCCTGGATCTTGGCCAGATCCTCCACCTATTCCTTACAGCTGAGTTCCTGGACCTTGAACAGACACTCCCCCTCCTCCTCCCAGCTGTGTTCTACCTGGGCCAGGCTCTGACTCTCATCCTCCCAACTGTGTTCCTACAACTGGAACAGGACCTCTGGCCCCTCCTCCCAGCTGTATAACTGGGCCTTGGAGAGACCCTCTACCTCCTCCTCCCAAATGTGTTCCGAAACCTTGGCCAGACCCTCCCACTTCTCTTTCCAGCTGTGTTTCTGAACCTTGGCTAGATGCTGCCCCTTCAACTCCCAACTGTGTTCCTGGACCTTGGACAGACCATCCTCCTTCTCATCCCAGCTGTGTCCCTGGACCTTGACCAGATACTAACTCTCCTCCTGCCATCTGGGTTACTGGAACTTGGACAGACCCTTCACATCAACCCCCATCTGTATTCTTGGACCTTGGTCAGGTCATCCACCTCCTCCTCTCAAGTGTGTTCCTGGACCTTGGACACACCATCCGCCTCCTCTGCCCAGCTGTGTTCATGGACTTCAGCCACACCATTCCATTCCTCCACCCAGGTGTCTTCCTGAACCTTGTCAAGACACTCTCGCCACTCCTCCCAGCTGTGATCCTGGACCTGGGCCAGACCCTTCATCACTTCCTCCCAGCTGTGCTCCTGACCTTCGAAAGACCCTCTACATTCTCCTCTCAGCTGTATTCCTCAACCTCTGCCAGACCCTCCCCCTCCTCCTCTCAGATGTGTTCCGGGAACCTGGCCAGATTCTCTCATTCCTCCTTGCAGCTATGCTGCTGGACTTCAGCCAGGCCATACCCCTACTACTCCCAGCTGTGTTCCTGGATTTCAGACAGACCCTCTATCTCCTCCTCCCAGCTGTTTCTAGACATTGGCTAGATCTTCCACCTCATCCTCCCAGCTCTGTTCCTAGACCTTGGCCAGACACTCTGGTCCATGCAGCTGTGTTCCTGGACCTTGGACAGACCATCTGCTCTGTACAGTTGTGTTCATGGACCTTGGCCAGACCCTTCACCTCCACCTACCAGCTGTGTTCCTCGACCTCAGCCAAACCCTGTCCCTCATCCTCCCAGCTGTGTTCCTAGAACTTGGGTAGATCACTCCCCTCCTCCCCCCAACTGTGTTCCTGACCTTGGATAGACCCTTCCCGTACTCCTCCCAGCCGTCTTCCTGGATTTCAGCCAGACCTTCCCATTCCTCCACCCAGCTGTGTTCCTGAACCTTGTCAAGACCCTCCCCATACTCCTCCCAGCTGTGTTCCTAGACCTTGGACATACCCTCCACACCCTCCTCCCAGATGTATACCTAGACCTTGGGGAGGCCCTCCATCTCCTTCTAGCTATGTTCCTGAACCTTGGCCACACCCTCCCCCTCCTCCTCCCAGCTGTATTCTGGACATCTGCCAGACCCTCCTCCTTCTCCTCCAAGCTGTGGCCCTATACCTATACTTCAGACAGGCCCTACCCCTCCTCCTCTCAGCTATGTTCCTGGAACCTGGCCAGATCCTCCATCTTCTCCTCCCAGCTGTATTCCTGGACCTAGGCCAGGCCCTCCACCTCCTCATCTCAGCTATGCCTGGACCTCAGCCAGACCGCCCCGTTCCTCCTACTAGCTGTGTTCCTGGACCTTGGTCAGACTCTACCCCTCCTCCCAACTATGTTCCCAGAACTTGGAAGAACCCTCCACCTCCTCCCACCAGCTGTATTCCTAGAATTTGGACACATCCTCCAAATCTTCCCAGCTGTGCTCCTGGACTTCAGTCAGACCCTGCCCCTCGTCTTCTCAGCTGTGTTCCTCACCCTTGGCCAGAACCTATCCTTCCTCCTCCCAGCTATGTTCCTGGAACTTGGACAGACCCTCCACCTTCTCTCCCCTACTGTGTTCCTCGACCTTGGTCAGACCCTCCCCATTATCCAACCAACTGTGTTCCTGGAACGTGGACAAAACGTCCCCATCCTCTTCCCAAGTGTGTTCTTGGACCTAGGCCAGACCGTCCCCTTTCTCCTCCCAGCTGTGTTCCTGGACCTTGGCCAGATTCTCTCCCTCCTCCTCCCAGGTGTGTTCCTGGATCTTGGCCAAACCCTACCCCTCCTCCTCCCACCTCTGTTCCTGGATCTTGGCCAGACCTTCCCTTTACTCTTTCAAGCTGTGTTCCTTAACCTTAGACAGAAGCTCCCCCCGCCTCCCCGAGCTGTATTCCTGGAAATTAAACATACCGTATACCTCCTCCCCCGGAATGTGTTCCTGGACCTTGGACAGACCCTCAACCTTCTCCCATCTATGTTGCTGGATATTAGCCAAGCCCTCCCCATCCTCCTTCCAAATGTTCCTGGACCTCAGCTAGATCTTCCTCCACCTCATCTCAACTGTGTTCCTCCCACAATGCCAGATTCTCCCCCTTCTCCTCCCAGCTGTGTTCCTAGACCTCGGCCAGAACCTTGACCTCCTCCTCCCAGCTGTGTTCCTGGACTTTGGACAGACCCTCCACCGCCTCCTCTCAACAATTTTCTCAACAAGGCCAGATCTTCCCTTTCCTTCTCCCAACTGTGTTCCTAGGCCTTGAGCAGATCCTCCCCCACTTCCTCTCAGCTGGATTCCTGGACCTTAGCCAGACAGTCCACTTTCTCCTCCCAGCTGTGTTCCTGGGCCTTGGCAAAAACTCCCCCATCTCCTCCCAGCTGTGTTCCTGGACCTTAGCCAGACAGTCCACTTCCTCTTTCCAGCTGTGCTCCTGGACCTTGACCAAAACCTGCGGCACCTCCTGCCAGCTCTGTTCCTGGACCTTAGCCAGATAGACCATCTTCTCCTCCTAGCTCTGTTACCAGACTTAGGCTACACCCTTCCCCGCTCCTCCCCCGACTGTGTTCCTGGACCTTGATTCACCTCCAAAACACAACTGGAGTCCCACTCCACAACATGCCTGGGTTCCCCTCCCCCACATAGCAGGCTTCGCACTTCCCAACATGACTGGCAGCGCCCTCCACTACCCAGCTTTTGCCCACATTCCCCACCTCAATGGCCATTTAGGCCTTATCAGCTGCCTCCACTACATACTCCCAGGCCTCAATGTCTACGGCCTGGACCACCTCCATGCTTCCAGCCTCTAAAGACCATTACAGTGTTGCCAGAGTCTTCTCCTCCAATACCTTGATCACCAGTATTGTTGTTCCTGTTCTCAAGTGGTCTCGTTCTACCTCCTTCCATCTTCCATGGAAGAAAATCCTTGCCTGTCTAAAGAGACAATTTTTTACCTAACAAATCTTAGCTGTGGCAATAAACTCACTATAGAAAATGAGTTATCAACCAAAACTCGTAACATTTAAAAAAGAATCTCACAACTAGTGTTTCTTGTAATTTGATTAGATGTAAGATAAAGCCCGCAACCAGTCAACACTGATATTTGTTCACTCAACAAACACTTAGTGAGCACCTGCTGTCTGCTATGACAAACAATAGACTTGATCCTTGGTCTCACGGCCTTCAGACGCAACAGTCTGAAATGAGTGTGTGCACCAATTGTCTATAGCTCTTCAGGTTGGAGAGGACATTAGTCCATTGCCGTAGAGTCCACTCCAACTTACAGTGACCCAAAAGGACAGAGAAGAACTGTCACATGGTGTTTCCAAGGAGCATAGATTTGAACTGTCAACCTTTTGGTTAGCAGCCAATCTCTTTACCACTGCACCACCAGGGCTCTGGAGAGAACATCAAGGCCCAACCTTACAGATGAAAAAACTAAGGTTGAGTGACTTGCACCTAATCTCCCAGTAAGGGTGCCCCAAAGCTGCATTCTTGCCCGTATTCTTGTCTCATTCTGCTCATTCACAACCATTTTCATGACTTCAACTGCCCTGTATATACTAGTCATTCCCATTTCTGTATTAGGTCAAGACCTTGTCCCCTAAGTTTTCACGTGTCGATATGCTATCTGTAAGACACACAATTTAGATCCAAAATACAAACAGGTTGAAACTGAAATGGTGGGGGAGAAATTCTATGCAAATTGTAACCAAAAGAGACGGAGAGTAATATTAATATCAGACGAAATAGACTTTAGGTCACAATCTGTTATAACAGACAAGGACATTACATACTGATAAAAGGGTCGATTCATTAAGAAGGTATTACCTATTACATAGGTACCAAACAACAGAGTCCTAAAATAGATGAAATAAACATGACAGAACCGAAACGAGAGACACTTCTACAGTCCATAGTTATTTCAGTAATGCACAGAATGTCTAGACAGAACATCAGTAGTGAAATAGAGGGTTTGAACAACACCAAAAATCAACTAGACCTAGTAGATATATATAGAACACTCCACCCAACATCACTAGAACACACATTCTTCTCTAGTGCACATACATTATTCTCATAGATAGGGCATAAACAAGGTCGTTGCATTAGTTATCAAGTGCTGCTATAACAGAAATAAATTAAGAGGGTGGCTTGAACAAACAAATTTATTTTCTCACAGGTTAAGAGGCTAGAAGTCTGAGTTCAGGGTGCCAGATACAGGGCAAGACTCTCTGTTGGCTCTGGGGGACAGTCCTTTTCTCTTTTCAGCTTCTGTTTCTTGGTTCTGTGGAGATCTCATGTGGTGTGGCATCTACCTTCCCCCATCTCTGCTTGCTTGCCTGTTAATTTGCTCAGTCTGCTCCTTTATATCTCAAAAGAGATTAAGGGGAGGTGGGGTCAAGATGGTGGACCAGGCAGATGCTTCCTATGGTCCCTCTTACAACAAAAACCTGAAAAAACAAGTAAATCAATTATATATGACAATCTAGGAGCCCTGAACATTAAAGACAAAGTTGAAGAGTCGGACTGAGCATCAGGGGGATGGAGAGACAATTCAGAAGCAGCAAGGATTTGCGGGACCTGACTTGGCCAGCACCCTGCAGCCTAGATTAGCTTGCGGGTGCTGGCTGAGGCAAGAGTAGCGCTCGGAATGCCTTTTCCATATCGGCAGAAACCAAGTGGCGGAGAGTCTGCTCAAGCCTCTGGTTCCAAGGAGAAGTGGCACTGAATCTGTGGAAGTTCAGTGCAAGCATCTAATCTACCACAAGGGATCCAAAAAATCTTTTCCCCTTCTGGGAAGTACCTCTCTCCTATATACCCAGCTCCTCTCACTCTGCTTCAAGTACACCCTCACCCCCTGGGCGTAAAGTGGAACCCATCGCATGTCCTCAACCATTCTCTTGGCTTTTGAGAAAGAACAAATTAAGAAACAGGAAAAAATAATCTGTCAGCTCCCCTAAGCCAGGAACTCAGGGCAGGCACAGACCCTTTGCCTAGGCACAGGCACGAGTCCACAGACTTAGAATGCCGTTCACCCCTGCCTAGACCTGTGTTGGCGCATTTCAACAGTGTATCCCCTCATTAGCACAGTACAACAGGGTATATAATTGGAGCCTGTTTTCAACTACAACCACTAAGGAGGAGTGGCATATTCTTGACATTAGACACCACCCTGTCCATTAAGCAGAGTCCTTGACTACCCACATCAGACGCCTCAGGACTGGTGGCTTCACCCACTGCACCTAGCCACCAACAACAGGGGTCCAAGAATAAGTGTTGCCTCCCAGTCTCTACAGCCAACAGCACGGGGTCCCCAAAGTCCGGATGCAAAGCCCACCCACTTACGAGCTCTAGAAAGCAGACATACCTTCCATCCAGCCACTCAGTGGCAACTGTCAGCCCCCTACCTTGCTCAGCACATAACCCTGACTATAGCCAGATAACACAAGCCCAGTGCCATCGAGTCGATCAGAAACCTATGCCTAATCCAATCAGCCCTGTGTAGTCCTGCCCATCTAGGACTGTAGGTGAGAGCCTGCACCACACACTTGATGACCGAAGACATGGACACCTGAGCTGAATCCACACAAGAAAAATAAAGGGACTCCTGGGCTCACATAACCAATAACAGCTCTAACTGCCTGCTATCAGGATGTGAGAGCTTCAATAATGCCAATAATCAAAGTAGCTCAAATGACCAGCCTACTTGGGCATATCAAAGTGGAATAAAACAAGAAGCTAGGAAGCAGTAAGGAAACATAAAAGAAATAAATATAACGTATTGATGGATTTTTTTTTTTATTATTATTGATGGATTAGAGACAACAGTCAATATCAAATCACAGAAAGAGGCAGACCATGATGGCTTCAGCAAGTGACCAAAACAAAGAACCAAGAAGTCTCCTGGAGGATGAAAAAGTGTTGGAGTTATCAGAGGTAAAATTAAAAAGATTAACATACAGAGCTCTTTAAGAGATCAGGAAGGAGATCAGGCAAAATGTAGACCAAGTCAAGGAACACAGAGACAACGCAATAGTGGAACATAAGGATGCTAGACAAGAGCATAATGACAAATTTAACAAGCTGCAATAATCCAAAGAGAAACAGCAAACAGAAACCCAATAGATTAACAACAAAATTTCAGAATTATACAACTGAATAGAAATGCATAGGAGCAGAGTTGAGGCAATGGAAGTCAGAATTAGTGAGACTGCAGAGAAAGCATTTGACAGCAATTTTTTGAGGGGAAATCTGCTACAAGAATTTTAAAAAATGAAGAAACCCTAAGAATTATGTGGGACTCTATCAAGAAGAATAATCTATGAGTGACTTGAGTACTAGAATGGGGAGGAGGGGGAGGAGGATAAAACAGACAGAATTGTTGAAGATATGCCAGCAAAAACTTCCTTGATATCATAAAACATGAAAAGATACCTGTCCAAGAAACTCATCAAGCCCCACAGAGGGTAGATCCCAAAAGAACCTCATCAAGACATCGTATAATCAAACCAAAGATAAAGAGAGAATTTTAACAGCAGTTGGGGATAAATAAAAAGTCATCTGAAAAGGAGAGTCAATAAGACTATACTCTGACTACTCAGCAGAAAACATGTAGGCAGGAAGGCAATGGGATGACATATATAAAACCTTGAACAAAAAAAGAAAATGCCAGCCAAGGATTATATATCAGGCAAAGCTCTCTGTCAAATATGATGGAGAAATTAGGGCATTTCCAGATAAACAGAACTTTAGGATATTTGTAAAAAAGAAACCGAAATTACAAGAAATACTAAAGGGAGTCCTCTGGTTACAAAATGAATAATATCAGAAAACAACCCAAGACTAGAACACAGGACAGAACAACCAAATATCAACCCAGATAGGGAAGTCAAAAAAATAAATGAAAGCTAAAACATTGAAAATAGGGAAACAGAGACATCAATATGTAAAAGATGACAACATTAAAAGAAAAAACGAGGGACTCAGTAATGTAGTCATAGAACTTTCATATGGTGATGAAGTCAAGGCGGTATCTCGAAATAAAAGATTGGTTTAAACTTAGAAACAGAGAGGTAAATATTAAGGTAACCACAAAGGAAACTATCCTACACACCCAATTAAAAAATAAGAAAAACATAAAGACTTAACAAATATAAAAGAAACAATAATGAAAAAAAGTTGAAAAGAAAATACATAAAGAAAAATGACTCAGTACAGAAAATTAACTCAACAAAGAAACTGTCAAAAACAACACACATGCACATACACACAGATACATCAGAATGACAGCACTAAACTCATACCTTTCAATAATTACACTGAATGTAAATGGAATAAATGCACTAATAAACAGAGAGTGGCAGAATAGATTTTAAAAAATGATCTGTCTATAGGCAGCCTACGAGAGACACTTAGATTCAAAGGCGCAAACAATCTAAAACTCAAAGGACGGAAAAAAATATATTAAGAAAACAATCAAAAAAGAGCAGGAGTGGCAATACTCATCTCTGACAAAATAGGCTTTAAAGCAAAACCCACCACAAAGGTTAAGAAGGACACTATACAACGCTTAAGGGTCAATACACCAGGAGGACATAACCATACTAAATATTTATGCACCCAAAAACAGGGCTCCAAAATACATAAAACAAACTCTAACAGCACTGAGAAGAGACATAGCTCCACGACAATAGTAGAAGACTTCGACCGGCCACTTTTTGGTGAAGGACAGAACATCCGAAAAGAAGCTCAATAAAGACATGGCAAATCTAAAGGCCACAGTCACCCCAACTTGATCTCATACACATATACAGAACACTCCACCCAACTGAAGTCCAGTATACTTTCTTTTCCAACACACATGGAACATTCTCCAAAACAGAGCACGTATTAGGCCAAAAAAGCAAGCCTTAACAGAATCAAAAACATCAAAATATTACACAGCATCTTCTCTGACCATAAAGACATAAAAGTAGAAAGCAATAAAAGGAAAAAAACAAAAAAATCAAATACATGGAAACTGAAGAACACCTTGCTCCAAAACTACTGGGTTATAGAAGAAATTAAAGATACAGCAAACAAATTCACAGAATTCAATGAGAACGAAAACACATCCAACAAGAACCTCTGAGGCAGGGCAAAAGCACTGTTCAGAGGTCAACTTATAGCAATAAATGCACACATCCAAAAAGAAGAAAGGGCCCAAATCAAAACACTAACCCTACAACTCGAACAAATAGAAAAACAGCAGCAGAATAAGCTCATGGGCACCAGAAGAAGGAAATAAGAAAAATTAGAGAAGAAATGAATGATATGGAGAATAGAAAAACAACTGAAAGAGTTAACAAGACCAAAAGCTGGTACTTTGAGAAGATCTACAAAATTGATAAACCATTGACCAAAGTCACTGAAGAAAAACAGGAGAGGAAGCAAATAACCCAAATAAGAAATGAGATGGGCGATAACAAAACAGACTCAACTGAAATTAAAAGAATCATAACAGAATACTATGAAAAACTGTACTGCAACAAATTTGAAACCCTAGAGGAAATGGACAAATTTCTAGAAACACACTACCTACCTAAACTAACAGAGACAGAACAACCAAATAAACTCATAAGAAAAGAAGAGATTGAAGAGGTAATTAAAAAGCTTCCCCTCCCCCTCAAAAAAGCCCTAGCCCTGATGGCTGCACTGGAGAATTGTATCAAACTTTCAGAAAAGAGTTAATACCACTACTACTAAAGGTATGTCAGTGGATAGAAAAGGATGGAATACTTCCGAACTCATTCTATGAAGCCAGCATAACTCTGATACCAAAACCAGGTAAAGACACCACAAAATAAAAAAAAAAAAAAAAGAAAATTACACACCAATATCCCCCTAAAACAGGCGCAAAAATCCTCGGCAAAATTCTAGCCAATAGAATTAAAAAACATATCAAAAAAATAATTCACTATGACCAAGTGGGATTCATGCCAGTTATGCAGGGATGGTTCAACATTAGAAAAACAATCTAATCCCTCATATAAATAAAACAAAAGATAAGAATGATACGATCTTATCAATTGACGAAGAAATGGCATTTGACAAAGTCCAATACCCATTCATGATAAAAACTCTCAGCAAATTAGAATAGAAGGAAAATTCCTTAAAATAATACAGGGCATATATACAAAGACAACAACCAACATCATCCTAAATGGAGAGGGTCTGAAAGCGTTTCCCTTGAGAAGGGGATCCACACGATGCCCTTTATCACCACTCTTATTCAATATTATGCTGGAGGTCCTAGCCGGAGCTATAAGGTAAGAGAAAGAAATAAAGGGTATCCAAATTGGTAAGAAAGAAATAAAAGTATCCCTATTTGCAGATGATATGATCTTATACACAGAAAACCCCAAGGAATCCATAAGAGAATTACTGGAACTAATAGACGATTTCAGCAAAGTATCAGTATATTAGATAAACATACAAAAATCAGTTGGATCCCTCTACAACAACAAACAGAATTTCAGAGGAAATCACCAAACCAGTACCATTTACAATAGCCTCCAAGAAGAGAAAAAACTTAGGAATAGATACAACCAGAGATGTAAAAGACCTATACAAAGAAAAATACAAGACACTGCTGATAGAAACCAAAAGAGACCCACCTAAGTGGAAAAATATACCTTGCTCATGGATAGGAAGACTCAACATTGTGAAAATCTCAGTTTTACCCCAAACTATCTACAGATACAAGGCAATACAATCCAAATTACAATGACGTTTTTTAATGAGACAGAGAAACAAACTGACAACTTCATATGGAAAGGAAAAAGACCCCAGATAAATAAAGCATTACTGAAGGAGAAGAACAATGTGGGAGACCTCACACAACCTGACTTTAGAACCTATCATACCATGGCAGTCAAACAACACTAAAACAGCTCGGTACTAGTACAAGAGATACATAGACCAATGCAACAGCACGGAGAATCCAGACGTGAATTCATCCGTCTATGAGCAGCTGATATTTGACGAAGGCCCAAACTCCATTAAACGGGAAAAAGACAATCTCTTTTACAGGTGGTGCTGGCATACCTGGATATCCATCTGGAAAAAAATGAAACAAGACTCACACCTCACACCATGTACAAACGATCTCAAAGTGGATCCAAGACCTAAATATAAAGTCTAAAATGATAAAGATCATGGAAGAAAAAATAGGGACAATGCTAAGAGCCCTAATACATGGCAGAAACAAAATACAAAACATAACTCACAATTCACAAAGAACAGAAGAGAAGGTAGATAACTAGGAGTTCCTAAAAGTCAAACACTTATGCTCATCAAAAGACTTCACCAAAAGAGTAAAAAGACAGTCTACAGACCACAAAAAAAATTTTGGTTACAACATATCCGATCAGGGTCTAATCTCTGAAATCTACAAGATACTGCAAAACTTCAACAGCAAAAAGACAAATAACCCATTAAAAAATGGGCAAAGGATAGGAACAGGAACTTCACCAAGGAGACATTTACGCGCCTAACACACATAAGAGAAAATGCTCATGATCATTAGCCATTAGAGAAATGCAAATCAAAACTACAATGAGATACCATCTCTCCCCAACAAGGATAGAATTAATCCAAAAAATACAAAATAATAAATGTTGGAGAGGTTGTGGAGAGCCTAGAACACTTACATAATGCTGGTGGGTATGTAAAATGGTTCAACCACTTTGAAAATCAATTTGGTGCTTCCTTACAAAGCTAGAAATAGAAGTACCATACAATCCAGCAATCCTATTCCCTGCAATATATCCTAGAGAAATAAGAGCCATCTCACAAACAGATACATGCACACTGATCTTCACTGCAGCACTGTTAACAACAACAAAAAGATGAAAACAACATAGGATCCCATCAACGGATGAATTGATAAACAAATTATGGTATATTTCACACAATGGAATACTATGCAATGATAAAGAACAATGATGAATCTGCAAAACATCTCACAACATGATGAATCTGGAAGGCATTATGCTGAGTGAAATTAGTAAGTCGCAAAAGGACAAATATTGTATGAGACCACTATTATAAGAACTCCAGAAAAGTTTAAACACAGAAGAAAACATTCTTTCATGGTTATAAGGGTGCGGAGGGAGGGAGAGAGGTATTCACTAACTAGATAGTAAAAAAAGATAGTAGACAAGAATTATCTTAGGCGAAGGGAAGGACAACACACAATACAGGGTAAGTTAGCACAACTGGACTAAACCAAAAGCTGAGAAGGTTCCTGAACACTACCAAACACTTTGAGGGACAGAGTACCAGGGGTGAGGGTCGGGGGACCTTGGTTTTGGGGGACATCTAGGTCAACTGGCATAACAAAGTTGATTAAGAAAATGTTCTGTATCGCACTTTCCTGAGTCACATCTGGGGTCTTAAGAGCTTGGGAGCAGCTATCTAAGATGCATCAATTGGTTCCAACCTACCTGGAGCAAAGGAGAATGAAGGACACCAAAGACACAAGGAAAATATTAGCCCAAGAGACAAAAGGGCCACGTAAACCAGAAGTTCCATCAGTGTGACAACAGAAGAACTAGATAGTGCCCAGCTACCACCAATTGTTACCACCAATGACTGCTCTTAGAAGGAACACAACAGAGTCCTTGATGGAGCAGGAGAAAAGTGTGGTGCAGAAAACAAATTCACGTAAAAAACACCAGGCTTGACGGTTGACTGAGCCTAGAGGAACCCCAGAAGGCATGGCCCCCAGACTCTCTGTTCACCCAGAACTAAAACCATTCCCAAAGCCAACTCTTCCAACAAAGATTAGGCTGGACTTTACACTACTTTAATAACACCCATGGAGAGTGTGCTTCTTAGTTCAAGTAGATACATGAGACTAAATTTTTTTTTTTTAATTTTAAAATAAATACATAAAAAACATAGAACAAAAGGAAATGTGAGAATTTGCCTTGGGGAAAGAAAATCTGAAGGGTATGAAAATAAGTTTACTTCGTATTTAACCATATTTAGGTTAGAATTCCAACTAATTCTCGGAATAAACAAAGAGTGAATCAACATCGATGAAGAGTTTAGTTATAAATATATTTTTACCCCAAATTTGGAGGGCTTCGACAATTTTCCCCAGAGACTCTAAATAGCTGATAGGAAATTCATTCTCTTCTGAAGGGCCTAGGCCATCAGCCCTCTTGTTCATTTTCTCTCTTTCAAATGGAAGCTGCCCTCACTCTCTGAAGTCCTTATTTGCCAACAGTGTTGTCAATGATGTTAGAGTTTCTTCAGCATCACCCTCCTCCCATCTTGAATTTTAAACCTCATGGACAATCAGTAAGAAAGGCCAAGTAACAAAGCTGTTGAGAGGAGAGTCTGGAATATACACCCCTGACTTAAACAGGGAGGGATACATAAGAAGAAGACCCAAAGAAAATGTACTCAGTTGTATGCAGCAGAGTTACACCATGTTAGATGGAAGCATGGCTTTATTTGGAGAATAATTATGTTTAAGGAGACATGAATGGATGCCACACAGACACAGGACAAATCACCCAGGGAACACTGACATAAGCAGGGAGTTCATTAGTAAATATCATTGTCTTTAGGGCCAATGGAGCCCCAAGGTAATGAACATGCCAGTGGTCCCTTCTTCACGGTTCAATCTCAACTGACTGAGTCCTCTAGAGCTGGACCAGGAATAAAGCCCTATGCTCCCCAAACAAACCCACCTCACCAGACCATGAAAGGTGTTGTTGCCATCGCGCCCACCTATCCCTCTCCTGATCTTTCTGCTCTCCCCTGAAAAGGAAGCATGCCCTCGAGAACAAGCATGGATCTGATCAGCCCTCTTTGATTCAACCCTGGAGGAGACAAGATATGTCCTTCTATGTCATAGCCTTTCTGTTAACTACTGTTGTCGGTAGTTGTTATTGAGTCAATTTCGACTCATGCTGACCTCATGTATTTCACAGTAGACATGGGCTCCATAGGGATTTCAATGTTGTGACCTTGCAGAAGCAGATTGCCAGGTCTGTCTTTCAAGGCACCGCTGGGTGGGTTTGAACTGCCAACCTTTCAGTTAGTAGTGAAGCACTTAACAGTTTGTGCCACCCAAGTACTCCTATGAACTACTAAAGGGTTTTAAAATGGCTAGTGGTTACTTTCAGGTAATATTGAGTGGGACGAGGCTGTAAGGGAGTTAACTAGGAACTGGCCCTATTCTCAGGGTCATGATCTTGGTGGTGTTACAGAGGTGTATGCATATGTGGTTAAGAAATTGCACTTTACAGCTTATGGAGTTCCAGCGGTGGAGTGGTTAAGAGCTCAGGCTGCTAACCAACAGTTCAGCAGTAACAATCTACCAGCCACTCCTTGGAAACCTTATGGGACAGTTCTACTGTGTCCCAGAGGGTCGCTATGAGTCAGAATAAGCTCAGTGGCAACAGGTTTGGTGTTTTTCGTTTCATAGAGTACTTAGGATGTGAAGGCACTCTCCTAAAGCTTGATACCTATTAACTCATTTCACCTAGCCCTCAATACTGTGTTGTTGTTGTTGTTGTTGTTGTTGTTGTTGTTGTTGTTGTTAGCTGCCATCGAGTCAGCCCCAGGCTCCTGCAGATCCCATGTGTTACGGAGTAGAACTGTTCCATATGGTGTTCTTGGCAGATCACCAGGCCTTTCTTCCACAGTATCACTGGGTGGGTTCGACCCACCAACCTTTGCATTAGCAGCTGATGGCAAACTTCTTGCAACACCCAGGCTCCTTCAACAGTATGAGGCAGATGCTATTTTTATCCCATTTTAGGATAAGGAAACTGTGTCACAAAGCAGTGAAGAATGTTGCCTTAAATCTCAAAGATATCACGCGGTGGAGTTCAAATTTTAACTGACCTTGTCTGGCTCTAAATCCATGTTCCTAACACCTACACTAAAAAAAAAAAAAAAAGGAGAGAGAGAATGAGACAATATCCTAGAGCTATAATGCTTCGATATTACAGGAAATAGAGTTTTGGGGTTTTTTTAATTTCTAAAGCAAACACTTAGATATTGGGGAATAAGATGCTGAATTTACATAAATGATTAAGATAAAATTTGGAGTTTCTAAGAAATTTCACACTGGTGGAAGCTGCTTGAGCTAAGGACCCAGAGCTCTGGGAAGACAAAGCATCTGTCCTCTGTCATCTGAGGCTGTGAGAGCCCTTGGGTGTGCCTGAGCGTTGGTGTTTCTTAGCATAGAGTGTCGAGGTCTTCACTTTTCGGGTCCAGGTCCTAGGCAGGTCATGAGTCTTGGGCTCCCTATGCTAGTTACTCTCTGTGCCAAGCGAAGATGTGACATTTCAAAGCCAATCTTTGGCCTTGGGTCACCCCAATCCTGGCATCTGCCTCCGAACTCATGATGGAACAAACAGCTGATCTTGCAGTTACTGAATCAGTCAGGCAGAGATGGACAATGCCCTGGCGGAGCACCCAGAGGTGGGTGAGTCAGCCAAGGTGAGCAGTCCAGATTCCATTAGATGGGAGGTGAGTAGAGGACACGATGCGATCATGTCTGCATGTCAGCACTTGGAAGTCAGAAGCAGGAGAAACTTTGAGGTACTGTCTAGCCAGCCTTGGCCCTCTGGCACAGAGGGCACAGCTGATGTGTGTGTGGCCTTCACTATGTGGTCAGCAGGTGGCAGTGGGCCTCATCTGTGGCTCTGTACATAAGGATTATGAACGATGATGATGAAAGCTGTGATGGTTAAGGTTGTGTTTCAACTTGGCTCGGCCATGATTCTTGGTAGCTTGACAGTCATATGAAGTTGTGATCACTTCCATGATCAAATTTGATATGACGTGATCACCTCCACGATGGCATCTGCTCTGAATAGCCAATCAGTTGAAAGGGAGTTTCCTTGGTCATTTGTCCTGCATTGAATATAAGTTGATATTCTGACAACGCTTGCAGGCTTTTACTCCTTCTGGATTCTGCACCTGGCTCCTGTTCGTCTCACCTCCAGTTCTTGAGACTAGCTAGCAGCTTACCTGTGGTCTTGCCTGCTGATCTTTGGATTCATCCATCTTCACTGCCTGTGAGCAGGAGTACTTACTATGTGCCAACTCACTTAGCCCTCACAAAAATCCAAGGAGTTAAGTATTCTTATTCATGGTTTTTACAGATGAGGTGTGGTCCTGGCAAGCAGAGGTCTTTTTAACCTAATCTGAAGGTTCGTGGTTTGAACCCACCCAGTGGCACTGGAGAAGAAAAGCCTGGTGATCTACTTCCATGAAGATTATATCCAAGAAAACCCTATGGAACAATTCTACCCTGTAACACATGGCTTTGCCATGAGTCAGGATCAACTGGAAGGCAATGGGTTTGGTTTGGTTTTATAGATGAGGAGACAGGCATAAAGAAGTTCTGCAACTCACCTGGATCACACTTCTAATAAGTGATGGAGCTAGAACGGGAATCTAAGCGACCTGTCTCCACAGCCTCTATTCCTTCATTCAACAAGTATTTATTGAAAACTGACTATGTACTGGGCCCTATGCAGTCAATTTGGGGATATCCTTAATCATAATCATCAATTGCCAATAAGTATTACTCACTAGGTCCCATGTAGGGAACTGTACACACAATAAGATTAATAATTATGATGATACTACTACTACTAATAGTAACAATAAATTTAAACTAACCAGATGGTTCACATGTATCATTACCTGGAATATTTACAGATACCCCAGGAAGGGATGAATTTTTATTGTATCTCTTTCATAGATAAGGAAACTGAAGTTAAGAGAAGGAAATAATTTTCCAAGGACATAGATGCAATTGGAAGTAGTTAGATTTGAACCTGACTCTTTCCTTTTCCAAAGTTGATGTTATGGATTCAATTGTGTCCCCCAAAAGTATGTGTCAACTTGGCTAGGCCACGATTCCCAGTATTGTGTGGTTGTCCTCCATTTTGTAATTGTAATTTTATGTTACAGAGGATTAGGGTGGGATGGTAACACCCTTACTAAGGTCACATCCCTGATCCAATGTAAAGGGACTTTCCCTGGAGTATGGCCTGCACCACCTTTTACCTTACAACAGATAATAGGAAAGAGAAGCAAACCAGAGTGGGGACCTCATACCACCAAGAAAGCAGTGCCAAGAGCAGAGCATGTCCTTTGGACCGGGGTTCCTGAGCAGAGAAGCTCCTAGTCCAAGGGAAGATTGATGAGAAGGATCTTCCCCCAGAGCCTTCCTGTGAAGCTGATGCCTGAATTTGAACTTCTAGCTAGTCGGCTGTGAGGAAGTGAAGTTCTCTTTGTTGAAGCCATCTACTTGTGATATTTGTGTTATAGCAGCGCTACATAACTAAGACAGTCACCATGCTCTTATCAAGAACACAGCTCAAGCATCACCTTGCTTTTCCATTCTTTTAATAAACATTACATTTTTGCCGTCACAGTGGTTACGTGCTTGGTTGTTACCCGAGAGGTTGGCAGTTCAAACCCACCAGCCACTCCGCAGGAGAAAGATGTGGTAGTCTGCTTCCATAAAGCCTTGTAAACCCTATGGGGCAGTTCTCCTCTGTCCCATAGGGTTGCTATGGGTGGCAGTTGATGTGAAGCCAGTGGGTGGGGGTATCATTTCTTGGCACTCACCCTGACTTCACTCCTGTGCTGCAGGTGGTGATGGTGTTCATTGTCCTGGCCCCACTATTCCTGTCCCATGACCATCTCACCAAGGAGTTACAGCAGCACGTGAAGGGAGCGACAGCCCCACACAAGTACCCGAGGAAGGTGAGCATGGCAGATGGATGGGGTCTGGCCCTCTGGGCTGGGTCTGGTGCTCAGCTCTCCCAAGTCCTCCAAGGTGGTTAGGGTAAGCTTAGGTAAACAACCGCACTACCTTTTTCTACTGCAGAAGAACCAATTCAACTTTAGGATGTGATGGAGCGCACTTAATTGATTGGGATCCTTGAGCGTGTGTCAGAAACCAAAAAGGAACTCACTGCTGGTAAGTTAATCTAAAGGAAAAAAATCAGACAAGTGTCCACAGACATAAGTGCAAGAAGGGTATTTATAAGCCTCCAGAATCTGAAAAAGAAAAGTCCAAATCAGCAGTTTCAAAACTATCTCTAACATGATTCATCATAAGAAATACATTTTGTATTGCAGCCCAATATACATATACACATAAATATGACATATAAAAGTTAATAAAATATCATTATAACTCAACACGTTCAGTACTTTCTGTTCTACTTCTTTGTTTTTAAATGCTACCTCCAAGCAAGAAAATTTCTTTTACAACTATCTAATGGGCCACAATATGGCTTGACAATCACTGATCTCAATGTCCAACATAGAGAAGTGATTCAATTATTCCCAGAATTAATATGGGCAACTCCTGATGGCACAGTGGTTAATTGCTTGGCTGCCAACAAAAAAGTAGACAGTTTGAACTCTCTAACTCCTCTCTGAGAGAAAGATGTGGCAGTCTGCTTCTGCAAAGATTAGAGCCTTGGAAACCCTATGGGGCAGTTCCACTCTGTCCTGTAGGATCGCTATGAGTCGTAATCAACCTTAATGGCAACAGGATTTTTTTCTATATACTTAGAAATGATTGCACATATTTAATTTTTTACATAAACAGATCTCGACAGCACATGGCAGAACATGGAATGGTATATGATGTATGATCCTATGTGCTCAGAGTCTGAAAGGGTACAGATGCCAAAGATTTAACATTTCCTTCTTTTGTAATACATTGTGGCATTGTTCGGATCTTTACAATCAATGCATATTATGCAGCTGTATGTCTAATATTTATTGATCACCTACCCTGTGTCCTGGGCCCTGTAATAAATGCTCTACATGTAGCATTATTTCACTTAATCCTTGCCACAACCTGCTATGGTATAACTCTCCTGTTCTACGTGGAGGAAACTAAGACGCAAAGTAAATGGCCTGAAATTCCAGGCAATAAAATGCAGAGCTGGAACTCAAACCCAGGTGTATCTGACAACAGAGTTCATGCTTTCCATTTTAGGCTCCGTTGCCTCACAGCTTTCATATCATGGCAACACCCAAGCCACCACAGTACAAGCAACAGACAGACAAGTATTGCAAACATCAGCAGGCCAACCCATGGTGGACAGGTTTCAGTGGAGTTTCCAGACCAAGACAGGATAAGTAGAAAGGCCTGGTAATCTACTTCCAAAAGTTAGCTAATGGAAATCCTATGGATCACAACAGAATATTTTCTGATGTAGAGTTGGAAGATGAGCCCCCTAAGTTGGGAGGTACTCAAAACACGTCGTGGCCAAAACAATGGGCTTGAGCATAACAATGATCATGAAGATGGCACAGGACCAGTCAACATTTCATTCTGTTGTCCTTGGGGTCGTCATGAGTTGGAGCCGACTTAATGCCAAAGAACAGCAACAACAACGCTACCTCACAGAGAACAGAAAAAACGATGCATAGCATTAGGTTGTACCGTGGGGAACTCTGATGGTTAAGATTGTGCATCAGCTTGGCTAGAGCCTGATTCTCAGTGTTTTGGCAGTCGTTTCAGGTTGTGATCACGTCCCTGTTGAGATTTGATATGTGATCACCCCTATGATGGGATCTGCTGCAAGTGGCCAATCAGTTGAAGGAGTTTTCTTGGACATGTGTCATGCATCAAGTGTGGGGAGACATTCTGGCAGGGCTCAGGGGCTTTTGCTAGTTCTGGATCCTACAGCTGGCTCCAGTTCATCTGAACTCCCATTCTCGGGACTTGAGCTAGCAGCTTACCTGCTGTGTTGCCGGCCGATCTTGGGATTCATCAATCTTCATAGCCTGTGAACAACAGCCGGGCTCTCCAACCAGATGATCTTGGGTTCACCAGCCTCTGCAGCTATGTGAATCAGGAGAACCCTCCATCCTGATCCACGGACTTGAGATGTTCCAGCCTCTACAACTGCATGAGCCATTTCCTTGATTTAAATCTTTCTCTCTTTATATATATTTAAAAGCTTTACTGGTTTTTCTTCTCTAGAGAACTCAGCCTCAAACAATAACGAACAGCCCTAAAATCTTAGTGGCTGATAGTGAAGAAAGCTTATTACCGTGGGTATTCTGGGAACTCTGCTCCATATCCTGTCACTCTGGGACCTGGATAAACCGCAGCCACTATAGAGACACCTGCCAGGTGCTATGCTGATGGGAAGAAATAGTGGTCAGCCTTCCATCTAAAAGGTTCTGAACTCTTCTGCCTAGAGGTGACACACTTCACAGTTCATTGGCCAAAGGAAGTCATGTGGCTACGTCTACCCTCAGGGAGACAAGAGGAGGACCTGAGATACCTGCTGAGATACATGGAGACCCCCTCATGATGCCAGCCTGTCTGGGGTCTCCGCAGGTGACAAGGATGGGAGTGGGAAATGGAAGGAAATGACAGCATGACCAAGTCAGGCTGGATCTGCTTTCTCCTGGTCCAGGTAGAGTTTGTTAAATAGCTGCCCAAAACCATCACTAGCAAGATCCAACAGAGTGAACTTAGGAAAAAGAGGTGTAGCTGATGTAATCGAAAGTCAACTCAGGCCCACAGAGTGAACCTGGGCACACCCCAGTCCATCTCAGTTACCCCAGTATGGTCGGGGGGAGGTGTGTTCAAAGACTGGATTTCAAAGGGGATCAGGAGAGCCTAGATTCCTACATTTTTCTTCTTTGAAGTTAAATTCAGTCACCACACCTCCTCTGTCCCTTTGGGGTTGGCCAGGTGAGTGCTGGGACTGGGACTGAGGGGCAATAAAAATGCCTCGGCCTGTGGTAAGTGCTTCTCACAACTTCCTCTGAGATTCTCCCCAACCCCCAATTCAAGATCCCAGGCCAAATGGATTCTCCCTTCTGGAACCAGCACCATCTGGGGGCCCCGTGTGCCCATTCCCATGGCCAGAGACACTGAGGCTGGGAGGGAAACTTCAGGTGGCTCTAGGCTCCAGACCTGCTGGGCTCCTCCTGACCCTACAGGAGGGTAAGCCTGGCGTGGCCCTGGAAGGGCGTCTGGGGCCTCGGCCCTTGCTTGGTGACTTCACCTGCTGGCTAGATAGTCCAGTACCTGCCACCACCCAGTGGGTCTGTCCCCTTTGTGCCTGACAGTAACGCTGCTGTTGCTGCTACCACCACAGCTCCTGGCCACCACAGTGAGGGAGGGACCCGGGCTCTCTAGGATTCCAAGAGCCACAAAGACTCCCCGAGTCTACCTAGGTGTGCTGCATACTCACCACTAACCAGGGTCCCAGAAGCCCTCCCCCTTGAATTTCCCTAGAGATCTCCTCCACTCAACCCATCCCCAGGAATCCAGGACTCCCCCAAAACTCCCACCAATGCCTAGCTACTCACCTCACCCCTGGGCCACAGAGCTCTGAGACCCTAGCCTCCGTAGGGACACTCACTCAATCACCTCTCCCAGTGGCCCAGGACCCCCTCCACCCTTCCCACTCACTATACACCTCTGCAGTTGCCCCCTGGCTAGGAAGTCCTGTCAACTGACCCTTCACTGCCTCCATCTTGAGGCCTGAGATGGGATCACCAGACGGACAGCAGAGGCTGAGAGGAGCAGGGGCAGAAAGGTCCAGCCCCGCCTGCAAGGTAAATGGAGCTTCCCTGGCGTGTGGCCTGGACCACCTTTTATCTCTCAAGAGATAAAAGGGAAGGGAAGCAAGCAGAGAGTTGGGGACCTCATACCACCAAGAAAGCAGCACCAGAAGCAGAGTGTGTCCTTTGGCCACGGGGTCCCTATGCCTGTGAAGCTCCTCGACCAGGAGAAGATTGAGGACAAGGATCTTCCTCCAGAGCCAACAAAGCAAGAAAAGCTTCCCCTGGAGCCCACGCCCTCAATTTGGACTTGTAATCCACTAGAGTATAACAAAATAAAATTCTCTTTGTTAAAGCCATCCACTTGTGGTATTTCTGTTATGGCAGCACTAGATGACCAAGACACACACATACACAGAGAAGGGCACAGAGAAACGCACAACAGCCACACAGGAGAAAGCACAGCACACAATCAATGCACTCACAGACTCAGAAACTCAGACAGAGACAGCCACACAGATTACACACCTGCACGCACACAATAACACACATGCACAGACCCTTGGCCCCCCCAGCAGGCACAGATAGCCCGGGCACTCCCAACAGAGGCCACTGCAGGCAAATGAGGCTACAGTCCAGGCATGCCCTGCTCCACTGAAGCTGTCTCTACACGGAGTGCTTTCCTGGCTCCAAATTCATGCTGGAGCCCTCTAGAGGGCTGTGCCCAGGACGCTGAGAGTGGCCAGGGCAGGGTGGCTCTGGGAAGAGCCTCTGGGGCTGAGATTAGGACTCGGACCCTGTCAGGGGCCCTTAAAGTGGGGGTGTCCTGTAGAGCCTGGTGGATGCAGAGGTCAAGGGAGGATTCAGGAACTGTTCTTAATTTTCATAGGTGTTGTGATGATGAATTTTATGTGTCAGTTCTACCTGTGTGTGCAAATGTAAGGAAAGGGAAGGGGCCTGTCCTAGTGCATCAACAGAGGAAATGCCCAGTTAATAAAGAAAGCATATTCCAGACAGGAGTAACGTTATAAATAATGGGAACTCCAGAATACGTCATTGTGCTCATGCCTAACCTTCACATGGATCCAGAGGCAATTGTCGAAACAGAATGAATTGCAAAAGGTGCGGCAGGGTTCTATCCTTTTACCTTACTTATGCAGTCTGTACGCTAAACAAATAATCCTGGAAGCTGGCATACGAAGAAGACAGCATCAGGATGGAAGGAACACTCATTAACAAACTCAATAACCAATTGACAGAACTTTGCTTGCCGAAAATGAAGAGACTTGAAGCACTTACTGATCAAAGTCAAAGACTACATAGAGCCTTTAGTATAGATGATGCCTGAATGTGAAGAAAACAAAAATCCTCAAACTGGACCAATAAACAACGTCACGATAAATGGCAGAGAAACTGAAGTTGTCAAGGATTTCCTCCTACTTGTATCAACAATCAGCAGCAGTCAAGAAATCAGAGAATGTATTGCATTGGGCAAATCTGCAAAAGACCTCTTTAAAGCTTTTTTTCTTTTTTTAATTTTTATTGTGCTTTAAGTGAAAGTTTACATATCAAGTCAGTCTCTCACACAAAAACTTATGTACACCTTGCTACATACTCCCAACTGCCCTCCCACTAATGAGACAACCCACTCCGTCCCTCCACTCTCTTTTCCTGTCCATTTCGTCAGCTTCTAACCCCCTCCAGGGAGGAGATGCCAACATAGTCTCAACTGTCCACCTGATCCAAGAAGCTCACTCCTCACTAGCATCCCTCTCCAACCCATTGTCCAATCCAATCCCTGTATGAAGATTTGGCTTTGGGAATGGTACCTGTCCTGGGCCAACAGAAGGTCTGGGGGCCATGACCACTGGGGTCTATCTAGTCTCAGTCAGACCATTAAGTCTGGTCTTTTTATGAGAATTTGGGGTCTGCATCCCACTGCTCTCCTGCTCCCTCAGGGGTCCTCTGTTGTGGTCCCTGTCAGGGCAGTCATCAGTTGTAGCTGGGCACCATCTAGTTCTTCTGGTCTCAGGATGATGTAGTCTCTGGTTTATGTGGCTCTTTCTGTCTCTTGGGCTTGTAATTATCTTGTGTCCTTGGTGTTCTTCATTCTCCTTTGATCCGGGTGGATTGAGACAAATTGATGCACCTTAGATGGCCACTTGCTAGCGTTTAAGGCCCCAGACACCTCTCTCCTAGGTGGGATGCAGAATGTTTTCTTAATAGATTTTTATTGTGCCAATTGACTTAGATGTCCCCTGGAACCACGGTCCCCAAACCCGTACCCCTGCTACGCTGGCCTTCGAAGTTCAGTTTATTCCGGAAACTTCTTTGATTTTCGTTTACTCCAGTTGTGCTGACCTCGCCTATATTGTGTTGTCTTTCTCATCACCTAAAGTACTTCTTATCTACTATCTAATTAGTGAGTACCCCTCTCCCACCCTCCCTCCCTCCCCCTCGTAACCATCAAAGAATATTTTCTTCTCTATTTAAACTATTTCTTGAGTTCGTATAATATAATACTTGCCTTACACAATATTTGTCCTTTTGCAACTGACTAATTTCACTCTGCATAATGCCTTCCAGATTCCTCCATGTTATAAAATGTTTCACAGATTCATCACTGTTCTTTATTGATGCATAGTGTTCCACTGTGTGAATACACCATAATTTATTTATCCATTCATCATAAATAACTTATTTATCCACTCATTGGAACAAGCCTTGGTAAATTTTTTTCTTAAACATTAGTGGTCCCACTGGATCCTATGAAAGATGGTTCAGAAAGCTGAAATTTAGAATTCCTTGAGGACATGAAAATCGACAAACACGGCAATTATTTCCATTGAAAATGATACAAACTAATAATTATATTTCAAAGATGTAATTGATGACTATCCTTCCATGGGAACCCTGGTGGCACACTGGTTAAGACCTAGGCTGCTAACCAAATAGTTGGCAGTTCCAATCCACCAGCCACTCCTCAGAAACCCTACGGGGCAGTTCTATTCTGTCCTATAGAGTCTCTACAGGGTGGATGCCGCAGCAACGTGAGTTTGTTTTTTGTTGGTGTTTTGTTTTTTCATGGTTCCATGAGGACTCCCTGGGCTGTGTAGATGATTAAGCGCTGGACTAGAAGCCAAATGGTTGGCAGTTGGAACCCACCCAGACGCGCCTTGTAATACAAACTTGGCAATCTGCTTCCAATAACATCACAGCCTGGAAAGCCCTATAGAGCAGTTCTGCTCTGCACACATGGGGTCACTCTGAACCAAAATCAAACCCACTCTACCGCAACAAAAATAGCGCTTTCACAAAAACCAGGATAATAAAATTAGAGTAATTTCTAATATTTCAATAAAGAAAAATAATTCAACTTAAAGTAATGTTGAGTGTTTTCATAACCTACTTTTCAATTTTTTACTATTTCCCAGCTACTTTAAAGTTATACGTAAAAATAACAACAAAAACCCGCTGCCATCAAGTCCACTGCAACTCATATCAACCCTACAGGACAGAGGAGAACTGGCCCCTAGGGGTTCCAAGGATGCCATCTTCAAGGAAGCTGACTGCCACATCTTTCTCCAGCTGAGCGGCTTGTGGGTTCCAAACGCCAACATTTCGGTTAGCAGCCGAGCGCTTCACCACTGCGCCTCCACCTGGGTTCCTTCTTTAGGTAAAAAGAACCATTAAAAAGGTAACAACAGCCTGTACACAGGGGTAGCGTCTTCCCTTTCCCCTCGGGCTCCACCCTGGCTGGCCTGACAAGCCACAGCAAACAAAGCCCCTTCTCCTCAGCACTCAGGGCCCCAAAAGAAAGCTTAGTACTCACTGTTGACTTTCGGGTCCCATAGCCGCGGGGCCTCCCTGACGCTGGGTCCCCCGGAAACTAAGCTCTTTGTCCTTCCCCAACAGCCCGGTCACCCTCCAGGCCGAAGCTTGGATCCACCAGCTCTTCCAGATGCCGCCGGTCAAAATTTGGATGCTATTGTAAATGGAATTGTTCTCTCAGTTTCCTTCCTGGAGTTTTCGACGCCAGCGTATAAATATTCAACTGATTTTTTGTGTTGGTCTTGTATCCTGCAACCTTGCTGAATTTGTTGATTAGCTCTAACAGTGTTTGTTGTTAATTCTTTAGGATTTAATCTTTACACTATCATATCAACTGTGAGTACAGATAGTTTGACTTCTTCCAGTTCAGCCTGGATACGCTATTTCTTTTTCTTGCCTGACTAATCTGGCTAGATAGAACTTCCAATACAAGTTGAATAGTAGTATTGACACCAAGAATCTTTGTCCTGTTCCTGATGTTAGGGGGAAAAGCTTTCAGTCTTTCACCATTGAGTATAACATTAGCTGTTGGTTTTTCCATATATGGCTTTTATCATGTTGAGGAAATTCCCTCTTAGTTCAAACTTTCTGAACATTTGTTTCATGACAGACTACTGGATGTTCTCAAATGCTGTATCTCCTTCAATTAACATGATCATGTGTGGGCTTGTGTGCTTCCTTATATTAATGAAGCATATTACATTGATTGACTATGTTAAACCACCCATGGATTTCTGGGGTAAACCCCTCTTGCTCACAGTGTATAATCCTTTTGCTGTGCTGCTGGATTTGCGTTGCCCTTGTTTGGTTGAGGATTTTTATGTCTATATTCTTAAGGAATAGTATGCCACATTTTTCTTTTCTTGTGAAGTCCATTTCTGCCTTTGGTATCAGAGTAATGCTGACCTCACAGAATGAGTGAGGAAGTATTCCCTCGTCTTCTTTTGTTTTTGAAGATTTTGAGAAGAATTGGTGATAATTCTTCTTTAAATGTTTAGTGGAATTTAGCCACAAAAACTTCTGTTCTCAGGCTTTATTGTTGGGAGATTTTTTACGCCTGATTCAATCTCTTGTTATAAGTCTATACACATTTCCTATTTCTTTTTGAGCTCTTTTGTAGTATGTGTGTTTCTTGGAATTTGCTCATTTGATTTACCCTATTTATTTGGTTGGCTTTCAGTTGTTCAAAGCATTTACTTACAACCCATTTTTATTTCTGTAAGGCTGATAGTAATGTCATCACTTTCATTTTTGATTCTTGTAATTTGAGTTAATGTAACAATCTTGAAGCTGCCATGGGCCTGAATAAATTTCAGAATCACTGTGTCCAATCATGCAGATAAACACCTACATAAGAATTCAACTCAGGACAGGGCCTGGGGAAGATGATCACCTGCGCGGGTTTGTGCTAGTCACGGGCGCCCCCAGGCCCTGCCTACCTGCTTGACACTCACCACCCATTATTCCTGGGGTTGCCATGCTCTCTGGGTATTGTTTATTTGTCCCCCAGGACAGAAGCTGAGGAACTTTCTTAAAGTGCACAAGTTCTTGGGAGATCCCAGGAAGTTCAAGTGTGAGAGTCAGCTTGATACATACATACATTTATGTGCATCATTTAAAATCCACGCTAATCAATAGTGGGGTGACATAGTTAACTGACATTTTATAACTATTTAAGATGTGACATTTTCTAGGTTAATAAGGGATGATTTTGAGACCTGAATATCTTCCCAACCCAAATCGGAATTCCCAGGGCAAAAGGAGTTGCATTTTAATTCCATTTTATGTTATCCTTATCATTGAGGTCCCATATATTCTTTCTCCCTTGAGATTTCGGCTTTGATTAGTGTTTCATTTAAAAGGGCACATTTAAAAGGGGACTGTCTGAGCTGAAGTTGGTAGTAGGGCACTCCTGACACCAGCGTCTTGACCATAGCCAGATGGAACAAGAGTGCCCAGAACTGGGGTGTTTGACCAGTGAGAAAAGGATGGCCTTGGCCTTTTCATGCATCTGGTCTGCTTCTTTAATGAATCTGCTGAGAGTGACTCCTCCCTTTTAGACAGTGGCTACACAAAGACAGTGTGTTTCCTGAAAGCACACAGGGTAGTCACCTTAGCTGTGAAGCCTGACATGACAGTGTTAGGGAGCTCAGAGTTTACTTTCCAGAGAGATTTCAATCTGCATGAAACTGAACCTCCATGTGGATTAGTATGAATTCCATTCCAAAGTTATTTTCTCCTAAAATACTTGTACAATCTTGTTTTTAAAGAAGCGAGATTTGCATTTTGTTGTGTTGACCATACACTCCAGAAGTTTTTGTATTCCTTTTACATATTAGTTTCCATGTTGCTATTCATTGGTTCAGGTGAAGTACCATGAAATACAAAACTAAATTCTTGTTAGCAGCTATCTGGAATTGTGTTGCTAACTGGCTGCTAATGTCATAGTTTTAATGATAGAATACACAAAATTCCTCTTTTATGCAAATCTTTTATGCACTTGAAAAATCTGACATGACATGGCTTGGTTCAGAATGAAAATGCATGCTGAAACAAAACTTGAATGATTTTAGAAACTTGATGTTAGCAGTATTCTGTACCTTTTAATGGAATAGGAACTTAAGATGGCAACGGCCTCTCTCTCCTAGTTATGGCCATAACTATATCTACATTTATCTCACATATACTCTCTTTAACACAGAATTTTCATTCCTATTATTTCTCATGCTTTCATACAGGTTGGGTGTACTCCTAACCATTGTAAAGTGCCAGGATTCCCACAAAATCTAAGTATGTATTTTTTCCTCAATTCTAAATTGGCTTATAAATTCATAAATTATATCCTGTTGACTTTTTAAAGATACTTGCAATATTCTTTTGGTCAAGGAAATAAAAAACTCTGACAATTTGTATATCTAATCTTTTTTCCGACAGCTCGTGTATAAGTGATATATAATAATCAGCACCTAATTAAAGTTTGTTGAATTTTGAATAATGAGCCTAACTCTCACCCCCAAAACACTCCTGCTGATTCTTTTAATTCATTCTGTCCTCTCCCTCCATTTCTGGCACCCCTCTTCCAACTGCTGATCCGCATTTTTAAAGAACTTTTGTGTAATCGAAGCGTACGAGATTTACCTTTTGTTTTTATCCAGGATCCTTTAAGTCAGCATACTCGTTTTAGATTCATCCGGGATGTTTGGTGTACTAGTAGCTGCTTTGTTTTCCTTGCTCAGTAGAAGTCCTGTATATGAATATACCACAGTGGGTTTGCCCTTTACCTTGGGAAGAGACCTCGGGGGCTGGTTTTTCCAAATGGGCCGTGGCCCTTTAATCAAAAGCCCAGAAAGCAGCCCCTTTACAGGGTTGTTTCTCCCAGCTTATACTTGCATTTTGCAAGTTCAAGATGGATCATTCTTGCCTCATTCCATAATTCATTCGTTTCTGTTGCTGAATCATATTCTGTCGAATGTGTATCTCTGTTGAACACACTGTCTTGAAGGAAATGTTTAGAATGAAAGTAATGAGTTTTCAAGAACAAACAGTTCAAACCAAAGCAATCTCTCCTGACCAGGCATCAGAAAAGTCCGAACTTACTCAGATGAAGTCTCTCTACATGCACAGAGGAGTGGAATAGAATTAAAATCAAGGATCTTAGAGAAGCCTCACGTTGTTAGTGTCATCTGCATGGTCACCACTTTGCTTTTATTCAAGCCCTAAAAGTTGATTAATTCTGAATAAGACATCTCTGTAGTGATTTTCTGGGTTTGTTTGTTTTGCCCTATGCTGCTCTTTAAAATGTTAAAAAGTCAATGTATCCACGAGAAAAGTGTGATTCAGCATTAGACACAAGGGCAGGTAGAGTCTCTGGGGAACTAGAGATTGAGCCCCATTACAGACAGGACACTCACAACCTCTAACAACACTGCCAGGCTCAGAAGAAGCACCAGGTGGCCAGCTGCCAAGCTTCCTGGAAGCAGAGAAACCCACTGGAGGTATCTCATGGGTGGGGCTCCTTCTTGGAGGCTGATTTGGGGTTTCTCTCCAAAAGTCCATGTGACTGCTATATTGTACATTTCTTTTGAGGCTTCACGTGACTTCGAATACTGCTCTTTCAGCTCATTGACAATAGTTTTCCTGGGCTGGACCAAAAACTTCTAACGATGTTCCTCTTTCTGGAGATTGCTGTTTTAGCAATAATCTTTCTCATCAGTCTCTGTTCGGTGAGTATCTTAACATACCTTAAAGATACGCTTCGAATCATGGATAATCAGGACAGAGTGGAGTGGCCAGTAGGGTTTCCAAGGAGCAGCAGGTGGACTGGAATGCCAACCTTTGGGTTAGCAGCCTTAGCTCTTAACCACCATACCACCAGGGCTGGGTTTCTTTTGGTTTATACATATGCTTTGAATCATGAATAATCAGGAATTTTTATACTCACAGGGCTATTATTGGATTTCCCTTTAAACTACTAATGAGAACACAAATCGATGAGTGAAACCAAAGCTAAATTTGTACAACAGTCTCATCTTTTTTAGTGAAGAATCAGTGAACAAGACAACTATATAACTTCAATGAGAAAACTTTTATTTGATAAATTCTTTCTATCAAAGGAATTAAATATTAACTCTTCTGGGGCCCCTTTCACACATTGATAGTGGAATTGTGAATTCTCACAACCATCCTGAAATGCAATGTAACACTGTCTACCCGAAGCCTTCCAAAACTCACACCCTTTTATTCAGCACAATTGCACTTCTAGTCAGCTGCCCTAATGAAAGAACCACCACGTATCCAAAGACCTGGTGAGTCCACATTCAAGTGGAACAGGATGGATTACAGTGAAAATGTGGCAACGAGCTAAATGACTCATGGTAGAGGGATGGGGGAACTAGTGTAAATCCTTACACTGGAGGCAGCTCCTAAAAGTCATACGTTTCAAAGACATTTCAGAATACAGAAAATGCTCTTAACATAATGTCAGGTGGAAAGACCCAGAAACCAGCCTTTCTATGTTGTGTAGAGAAGAATGTATATGTTTCTGCACAGAAAGAGTGAACAAATGCTTCAGAAAACACCACATAATGGAAGAACAGGACTTTCTAAAGGGTGCTGTAACCACCTCTGTATCAACTTCTTGACAGTTATTTCTGGGGCTCCAAATTCTCAATTCTGCCCTCACTCCACCATTGAGGGTGGGGGCACTTTCCTCCTTTTTACCACAGGCTTGGTTGGACTCTAAGTGACAGGCCCAGGAGGGGCCTGGCTTCCTCTCTTCCTTCCTTACTCCTATGTATGATCTCAAAGTTTCTTGTGCACTCTGACTTCTCAATCTAGTTTTTGTTTTTTGCTTTTTGGTTGCGTCCTTTACCACCCCCTAAACTGTAGTGGGATCAGCGGGAGGGACAGAGTTTTCTGGCACCAATGCTCTTTTGAGACCTGGTGGAGGGGAAGGTGCCAGGTGCGGACACCCGCCTGCATCATTATGTTTCACCTTTTATAATTCATAGTGTTTTGGTCTGTCCTATTGAAGTATTTTAAAAATTTAACTGCTTCTATTCTGCAGGGTCAGCAGGCTTCAGCAGGGACCCTTCCTTGCCCAGAAGGATCGGCTACACACTGCCCCATCAGACGGCCTCCATCTGTACCCATGGGTGGTGGGCCACCAGCTCCACCAGGATGTCTTCCCCAATCTTGGAATGACCCTTCACCATACCTTCTACCACCTCCTCCCAGATACATTCCCAAAACTGCGCCAGGCCCTCCCCTACCTCCTCCCACCCGTTTTCCCAAACCCAAGCCAGACCCTCCCCCTCCTCCTCCCACCTGTGTTCCCCAACCCAGGTCAGACCCTCCCCCTCCTCCCCCCACCAATGTTACCAAACCGGGGCTAGACCCTCCACCTCCACCTCCAACCTGTGTTCCCAAACCCCGGCCAGACCATCCTCCTCCTGCCACCCGTGTTCCCAAACCTGGGCCAGACCCTCCCCCTCGTCCTCATCCCACCTGTGCTCCCAAACCTGGGCCAAACCCTCCCCCTCCCACCCATGTTTTCAATCCTAGGCCTGACCCTCCCCCTCTTCCTCCCACCCATGTTCCCAAACATGGGCCAGACCCTCCCCCTCCTTGTCCCACCTGTGCTCTGAAACCTGGGCCAGAGCCTCCCCAGCCTCCTCCCACTTGTGTTCCCAAATTCAGGCCAGACCCACCCCTCCTACTCCCACCCGTGTTACCAAATCCGGGCTAGACCCTCCACCTCCACCTCCCACCTGTGTTCCCAAACATGGGCCAGACTCTCCCCCTCCTCCTTGATCTACCTGTGCTCCGAAACCTGGGCCACAGCCTCCCCAGCCTCCTCCCACTTGTGTTCCCAAACCCTGGCCAGACCATCCTCCTCCTGCCACCCGTGTTCCCCAAACTGGGCCAGACTCTCCCCTTCCTCCTCCCACCCGTGTTACAAAACCTGGGCCTGACCCTCCCCCTCCTCCTCATCCCACCTGTGCTCCCAAACCTGGGCCAAACCCTCTCCCTCCTACCCGTGTTTCCAAATCTAGGCCAGACCCTTCCCCTCCTCCTTGTTCCACCTGTGTTCCCAAACCTGGGCCAGAGCCTCCCCAACCTCTTCCACTGGTGTTCCCAAATTCCGGCCAGACCCTCCCACTCCCCCTCCCTCCCGTGTTCCCAAACCTGGGCCAGAGCCTCCCCTTCCTCCTCCCAGCAGTATTCTGGATCCTCCATTACACCCTCCCCCTCCTCCTTCTAACTCTGTTCCTGGACCTTGCCTAGACCCTTCCCCTCCTTCTCCCTGCTGGCCTCCCAAGGCTTGGCCAGAGTCTCCACCTCCTTGTACACCCTGCTGTCCTCCCAAGCCTCCACCAGGGTGCTCACTTCCCCCTCCCTTCTGGCCTCCACCTCCTCTACCAGGCTGGCACCCTCCTCCCCCACCTGGCTGGCGTCCCCCTCCCTTACCCTTCTGGGATCCCTCTCCCCAACCCAGCTCGCTTCCCCTGCCTCCATGTAGCTGGCTTCCGCCTACCACAGGAGGCTGCCCTCCACCCAACCCCCCAGTGTGCCATCCACCCACTCCATCCAGCAGCCGTCCATCCCCCCTACTTGGATGCTGCGACCCTTGTCAACCTGGCTGCTGTCCCTCTCCCCCACATGGCTGGGGCCCCCCTCCTCCTGGTGGGTGGGGTCGACCTCTCCCTCATGAGTTGGGTCCCCCTCCTCCACCCCAGTGGTATCCCGCTCCCCCACCCACCGGGGGCCCGGTAACCCACCTGGCTGGCATCCCCCTCCATCCCTTGGTGTCCTCCACCTTCCCTGCCCAATCTGCCATATGGGCCTCAGCAGCTGCCTCTGTAACCCAAGGCCTCTTAGGTTCTTAGCATCTACCATTAAAACAACAAAAAAAAGCCAAACTGGTTGCCATCAAGTCAATTCCTACTCATAGCAACCCTACAGGACAGAGTAGAAAGGCCCCACACAGTTTCCAAGGAGCGCCTGGTGAATTCACACTGCCGACTTTTGGTTAGCAGCCCTAGCACTTAACCATAGGCCCCAGGATTCCCCATTGAAGTAAGAGGGACAACAGTTTTAAGGGAAACAGAAAGTGGCAAGTTTATTATCCGTGCAGATAAGGAGCAACTCAGGGTCTAGACCATGAGCTCCCCAAGATGCTAACTTGGGGGTCTTTAAGGGGGAGACTAGTTCCGGGTCTTATACCTCAGTCCCTTTAGCCTGCCCATTCTTGGAATTCCCCTCCCCTGTCCAAGTTTGGGAGTCTGTTGAGTCATCTTGGGTTGCATGTACTGGTGGATGGAACTTTCGCTCCAGAATGGGCTCCAGGTACAACGGTGGGCTAATGATTGTGCACCCCTCCAGAGGAGGGAAGTTCCGAGGTCAGAATCTGCGAGAGCCTGGGTGGCCGCTTGGAGCTGATTCTCAAGGTGCAGCCTTTTGACTTGAAGAATGTTACTAAGGGAGGCGGAGCCAAGAGGGCAGATTAGACAGACGCTTCCATCTAGCCCTCTTTACAACAAAGATCCAGAAAAACAAGTGAAATCAGTATATTTGTGACAAGCTGGGAGCCCTGAGCATCAAAGGCAAGCTTAGACAATGATCTGAGGGGTGGGGGAGGAACAGGCCATTCAGAAGTGGAGAAGTGTCACTGGACCTCCATCACGGGGAGCCCTCAGACACCATTTCCGGGTCCTACAGTCTTAGAGGGGCAGGGGTGATTGGTGTAGGTAATGGTATCTGGTTGCGGCAGGGGGTCGCACTCTGAACAAGGCAGGGGGCTGAGAATCGTCCCCAATGTGTCTCTGAGGAAAGCATGTCCCTGTTCCCTAGAGCATACAGATAGGTGGGTTCTGCAGACAGACCATGGGCACCCAAAGTTTTTGGTTGTAAGGACTGGGAGGTACCACTTATCCTTGGACCCCTGTTGTGGGTGGCTGGGTGACCTGAGTGGAGCTACCAGTCCTTAGGACCATGATGTGGGTAGGTGAGGATCCTGTTTCATAGGCAAAGCAATGCTTTTCATTTTAGGCTATGTTGCCTCATAGCTTTCACATCATGCAACACCAGTAAGACCAACAGGCAGATAAGTATTACAAACATCAGCAGGACCACCCATGGTGGACAGGTTTCAGTGGAGTTTCCAGACTAAGACAAAACAGGAACAAAGGCCTGGCAATCTACTTCCAAAGCTTAGCTAATGGAAATCCTATGGATCACAACAGGGTATTTTCTGGTATAGAGTTGGAAGATGAGCCTTCTCAGTTGGAATGTGCTCAAAATACATTGTGGCCAAAACAATGGGCTTGAGCATAACAATGATCATGGAGATGGCATAGGACCAGGCAACACTTCATTCTATTGTCCTTGGGGTCGTCATGCATCAGAACTGACTCAGTGGCAGCTCACAGCAACAACAATGCTGCCTCACAGAGAATAGAGAAAATGATGCATAGCATTAGGTGGGCTACGTTATACTATGGGTAACTGTGATGGTTAAGATTGTGTGTCGACTGGGGCATGATTCTCAGTGCTTTGGCAGTCACATGATGTTGTGATCACTTCCCTGTTGAGATCTGATGCGTGATCACCCCCACGATGGGATCTGCTGTGAGTAGCCAGTCAGTTCAAAGGAAGTTTCCTTGGGTGTGTGGTCTCCATCGAGTGTGCGAGGACATTCTGACACAGCTCAGGGCCTTTTGCCAGTTCTGGATCCTGCAGCTGACTCCTGTTCATCTGACCTCCAGTTCCCGGGGCCTGAGCTAGCTGTTTATCTGAGGTCTTGCCTGCCGATCTTGGGATTCATCAGTCTTCACAGTTTGTGAACAACAGCCCTGCTCTCCAACTTGATGATCTTGAATTTGCCTGCCCCTTCAGCTGCGTCAATCAGGAGAAGCCTCCATTCTAACCCACGGACTTGGGACATTCCTGCCTCTACAATGGCGTGAGCCATTTCCTTGATATAAATCTCTCTCTCTATATATATATACGTGTGTGTATATATATGCATGTATATACATATATATATACATACATATATACGGCAATGGATCATATACATATATATGGAAAGCCTCGTGGCATAGTGGTTAAGTGCTACAGCTGCTAACAAAAGGGTCAGCAGTTTGAATCCACCAGGCGTTCCTTGGAAACTCTATGCGGCAGTTCTACTCTGTCCTATAGGGTCGCTATGAATAGGACTCAACTCGAAGGCACTGGGTTTGGTTTTGGTTTGGTTTATATATATATATATATATATATTTTATACATATACATATATAAGGTATACGGGTTTTTCCTCTCTAGAGAACCCAGCCTAAGACAATAAAAAACAGCTCTAGAGTCTTAGTGGCTGATAGCGAAGAAAGTTTTTTACCATGGGTCTCCTGGGAACTCTGCTCCATGTTCCGTCACCCTGGGACCTGGATAAAGCACGAATACCATGTACACACCTGTCATGTACTATTCTGATGGGAAGACAGGGTGGTCAGCTTCCCATCTGAAGGGTTCTGAACTGTTCTGCCTAGAGGTGACACACTTCACAGTTCACTGGCCAAAGCATGTCTTGTGGCTACATCCACCCTCCGCAAGTCAGGAGGAGGACCTGAGATACCTGGTGAGCCCCATGGAGACCCCTACATGGTGTTAGCCTCTCTGGGGTCTGTGCAGATGGCAAGGAAGGGAGTGGGAAATGGAAGGAAATGATAGCAGGACTGAGTCAGGTTGGATATGGTTCTTCCTTATCCAGGTGGAGTTTATCTCAGAGCTGCCCAAAACCATTGCTGGCAAGATCAAACAGAGTGAACCTCGGAAAAATGAGTTTGGGTGGATATAATCAACAAGTTAACTCAGGCCCATTGAGTGAACTTGGACACACCCCCAGCAGCCTCAGTTTCCCCAACAAGGTGGGGGGAGTTGTGTTAAGAGAGTTGATTTCAAAGGGGATCAGGAGTGCCTAGATTCCTACATTTTTCTTCTTTGAAGTTAAATTCACTCACTGCCCCTCCTTCCCTGCTCTATCCCTTTGGGATTGGACAAGTGAGTCCTGGGACTAGGGATGAAAAAAAAAAAGGGGTAATAAAATGCCACCATCAACGTCTACAGTGCCTTTGTTTTGCGAGCTTGTTCCGTGCCTGGGCCTGTGCTAAGTCTTCTCACAACTTCTTCTGCCATCCTCCCCAACCCCCAACCTGAGATAATCCCGGCCAGATAGGTTCTCCCTCCTCGATTCAGCACCATCAGGTGCCCCAGTGTACCTATTCCCATGGTCAGGGACACTGAGGTTGGGAGGGAAATTCCAGGTGGCCCTAGGCTTTAGCCCTTTGGGCTCCTCTTGGCTCCACACAAGGGTGAACCCAGGAGTGGCCTGGGAGGGGCTTCTGGGGGCTCGGCCCTCCCTTGGTGGCTGCACTTGCTGGATAGATAGTCCAGCACCTGCCACCATCCAGTGGGTCTGTCACTTTGTGCCTGACAGTAATGCTGCTGTTGATGTGACCACCACAGCTCCTGGCCACCATGAGGACTGAAGGATTAGGGCTCTCTGGGGACCCAAGTCCTCCCCAGGTGTGCTGCCCACTCACCCCTAACCAGGGCCCCAGAAGCCTTCCCCCTTGAATTTCCCTACAGAATTCCCCAACTCAACCTATGTCCAGGAATCCAGGACTCCCCCAAAACTCCCACCAAACTCCAGCTACTTGCCCCACCCCAGGGATACAGAGCCCTCAGATCCCAGCCCTCCCAAGGGACACCCACTCAAACACCCCTCCCAGGGACCCAGGACTCCCCCAGACCCTCCCCTGGAAACCAGGACCCTCTCTAGCCCTCCCACTCACTCTAGCCCTCTGCAGTTGCCCCCTGGCTGGGGGCCATGTGAACTGACCCTTCACTGCCTCCATCCTTGAGGCTGAGGTGGGACCACCAGGAGGACAGCAGAGGCTGAGAGGAGCAGGGGCAGAAGGGTCCAGCCCCACCTGAGGGAGGAGGATGGACATACTGCCTAGTCTCACCCACCTCTGGAGTGGCTCTCGAGGAAGTCCCCGCTGTGTCTGTGTGTTCCTGGGGTACACACACACGAACACACTCGGTGAGAAGTGTATACACACAACGAGCATGGAGACGTGCAGACAAGGACCACCCAGACATACCTGGGCAAAGGGTGTGGGCTCATGGAGAGGCTCACACAGACACACACTCAGGGCCACACTAGACGTCCACCCAGGACAAACTGCCACATGATGGGCACACGCACACACAGATCTACACTCAGGAACACCTAAAGGTGCAAATTCACACACACATGGATCCAGAATACACATACTCCAACAAGGACACACATTCCCACACACACCACAGGCACAGAGGCACATGGATTACATGGATTTCCACAACTGACACACACCCTTTCACTGACAGATGCACAAACACACACACACACACATATACAGAGAAGGGCACAGAGATACACACAACAGCCACACAGGGGAAAACAAAACACACAATCAATATACTCACAGACTCAGAAACTCAGACAGACACAGCCACACAGATTACACAACTGCACACAGACACACACACACACAGTCCTTTGGTGCCACAGGACAGAGAGACCCGGCACTCCCAACAGAGGCCACTGCAGGCAAATATGGCTAAAGCTCAGACATGCCCTGCTCCACTGAAGCTGTCACAACAGGGAGTCCTTTCCTGAGTCCAAATTCATGCTCTGCCCAAGGCGCTGAGAGTGGTCAGGGCAGGGTAGCTTTGAGAAGAGCCTCTGGGCCCGAGGTTGGGGCTCGAACCCTGTTAGGGGCCCTTAGAGTGGGGGTGGAGTGGGGGGGTCCTATGAAGCCTGGTGGATGAATAGGTCAAGGGAGGCCACAGGAACTGTTGTTACTTTTCATAGGTGTTGTGATGATTAATTTTGTGTGTCAATCCTACCTGTGTGTGTAAATGTAAGGAAAGGCAAGGGGACTGTCCTAGAGGATCAACAGAGGAAATGCCTAGTTAATAAAGAAAGTATATCGTAGACAGGAGTAACATTACAAATAATGGGACTCATTAACAAACTCAGTTGACACAACTTTGCTTGCAGAAAATGAAGACAACTTGAAGCACTTGCCGATGAAGTTAAAGACACAGCCTTCCGTATAGATTATGACTGAATGTGAAGAAGAGAAAAATACTCACACCTGGACCAGTAAACAACGTCATGATAAATGGCAACGAAACTGAAGTTTTCAAGGATTTCACCCTACTTGGATCAACAATCAATATCCATGCAAGCAGCAGTCAAGAAATCAAAAAATGTATTGCATTGGGCAAATCTGCTGCACACGACCTCTTTAAAGTTTTGAAAACTGAAAAGTTACTTTGATGACTAAGATGCCCCTGGCCTAAGCCATGGTCTTTTCAATCACCTCATATACATGGAAAACTTGGACAGTGAAAAAGGAAGGCAGAAGAAGAACTGATGCATTTAAATTGTGGTGTTGGCAAAAAATATTGAATATACTGTGGAGTGCCAGAAGAACAAACAAGTCAGTCTTAGAAGAAATACAAGCAGGAGGCTCCTTAGAAATGAAGATGTCAAGATCTACTTTGTTTTGCTTATTTTGGACGTGTCATCAGGAAAGACCACTCGCTAGAGAAGGACATTGTGTTTGGTAACATAAAGAGGCAACAAAAACAAGGGAAATCCCCAATGAGATGGACTGACACAACAGCCACAACGATGGACTTCATTATGTCATATAAAGTTGCTGTGAGTCGGAATGGACTCCATGGCAAATAACAACAACAACCTTTTAAAATACAGCACAGAGTAGAACTGCCCCACAGGGTTTCCAAGGAGTGCCTGGTGGATTTCAACTGCTGACTGTTTGGTTAGCAGCTGCAGCTCTTAACTACTACGCCACCAGGCTTTCCTTACAATATAGAAAAACGATACATCACTTTCTTTTTAATTAAATGAGAAGATAGGATATTCTCATGTTTATTCTAAAAACTACATTATAAACATATAAGGATACCCAATGGATGTCAAGCTCAGATGTATGGTGATCAGGGCAATGCTCATACAAATTCACATATTATCCCAATAAAATACACATAAAATACCAAAGGGAGAAAGTGCCTCTGCTCAAAATGAAAAGCATATTTGTGCAAATAGATTACAACCTTTTATGCAACTCCTGAATGTGGGATGATATTTTAAACCAAGTGGAAAGAGTCAATAAAGCTGTCCAGTGTGAAATCCAGAGTGTATATCAAGCTCCAGGCCTCTGAGAAGGCCTAGCCCCTTGCTTACAGCAAATGAGAAAAAGTAACTTTGAAAGCATGTTTGGTGAATGTAAAACTTTAACAAGACATATGAGTACATTTCTGAATTTGAAAATAAAGAAAAGTAAAGGAATGGGACGTGTATGACTCCCTGGATCCAACTATCAATTATTACGGGAATAGATATATTTTAAACAGGACATTATGGACATCCTGATTTCACCTTTGAAGTGAAGATATAAAAAAATTCAGTTTTCAAATCTTGACTGTTTAATAGAAAAAATGTATTTTCAATGAAAACATCCAATTTGCAGTCATTTGATTGGCTCTTAAATATTCTAGCAAATTATATCTTGTAGAAGTTTCATCTTACAGTTTTAAGCTGTGTAAAATATCAACAGTTGGCACTAAAAAATGTATTAATGTTCTTTGTTCATCTACATCTGACTCACGAATTGTGCTTAGTACGATATTATCCCAACTTGGAACGTGCCTTGGTAATTTTTTTTTTTTAAACATTAATGATCCCAATGGATCCTATCAAAGACGGTTCAGAAAGCTGAAATTTAAAATTCTTTGAGGTCATCAAAATCGACAAGCACAACAATTATCTCCATTGAAAATGAGACAAATTAAGAATTACAGATGTAAAATATTATTGATGGGCGGTGCTAAGATGGCTGACTAGGTAGACGCTACCTAGGATCCCTCTTGCATCAAAGACTCAGAAAAACAAGTGAATCGGTCACATACGTGACAATCTACGAACCCTGACATCAAAGAGTTGACCTGAGGGACAGAGACTCAGCCAGCACAAGTAGGCTGCACACTGACGCGGCTAATGACAGAACGAGCAACCACGGGAAGCAGCGACTCTTTTCAGAGCCTGGAGCCAGCGTCCCACTGAGAAAACCTTGGCGCGGGGCTTTGGACTGGGCACCGGGGAGCTGAGCACGGTTTCCTGAGAGGGCGCAAACACGGGATGCAGCCCTAGCCCCCAGAAGCGACCTCGGGGGAAACCCAGCCAGGGCACACAGGCAGCGCAGCGACGCGGCTCACAGGAGAAGTCACCGGGAGGCAAAAATTGGTTTTGGAGCCTGGAGTGCGGCGTACCAGCTAGGGAACCTTGGCGCTGGGATTTGAACTGGGAGCAGAGGAACTGACCACTGCTTCTGAGACAGCACAAGTACGGGACGCGGGCCTGACCCTCAGGGGCAATCTCGACCCAGCCAGCGCACACAGGCTACATGCCCCTCGGGAATCTCAGATAAAACAGTCATCACCAAGCAAGATAAGTAACTTTGTCTATATTCCTGAGTGCTACTCTCCTATCTATCTGACCCCTCCCCTCCCTTCCCAGGTGGCTTCATTAACATTGGAATTTCCTGGGCCAGGGAGCAAAGTGTTCTGCTGTTTTTTCTTTTTGTTTTTTTGTGTTTTCCTAACCCATTCTCCTGGCCTGAGAGAACCCAGTACCCAGTAGGTACTGGGTTCTCTAACCCAGGGACCAAAAATCCTTCCCTGACTTCCCAAAATTGGAATAAAAATGCAGAACCAACTCCAGCCAAGCATATGAGATCCACAGTCTTGGGCTTTCATCCCTACAGGGAACAAGGTGGCTATTATAATGCAAAGGCAAGTCTGATAGTGATCTGACTGTAATTGTTTTAGCCAATTACTGGAAAGACACGTGTTCCAGGTCTGATATCTCTACCTATTAAACAGAGCCCTGTTTTTTTTTCACTGACCCACAATGGGGAACTGACAGCTGAAGCTCCACCAAACCACCTAGCCTCCTGCCAAAGGGGTCTGAGGATAGTGACACCTACCAATCTGTAGAGGTAAATGCATTGGGTGCCTAAGGTACAGCTGCAGAGCCCACCCACCAAAGTGCTTTAGCAATAGAGACACACCTACCTCACTGACACTTGGGGGAAGCCTGTCAGCATCCTGCCCCCCCTGGAGTATGACCCCCTCCTGCTAGTACAATCTGGTGCACACAACTATCACCACTACTTCTCTAAGTTAATAGGTGACAGTCTACATCACACACTTAGTGACTCAAAATCAGATTCTACTCAAGAATAGTGAATGGACTCTTAGGCTTATATATCTGGTAACAGCCGAAACCAGCGGGTAATAGGACATAAGTAATTCAAAGGCTACAACAATCAAGACAGCGCAATCTAGTAGCCCATCTACGTATATTGAAAGAAAACAAAACGAGACTCAGTGAGCAAATATAAAATAAATCATTACAATATCTTATAGATGGCTCGGAGACAGCAGTCGATATCAAACCACATAAAGAAGCAGACCATGATTGCTTCTACAACTCCCCAAATTAAAGAATCAAAATCTTTCCCAAATGAAGATACAATCCTGGAATTGCCAGATGCAGAATATAAAAACTAATTTACAGAATGCTTCAAGACATCAGGGAGGACCTCAAAAATGAAATAAGGCAATCTACAGAAAAAGCCAAGGAACACACTGATAAAGCAGTTGAAGACACCAAAAAGATTATTCAAGAACATAGTGGAAAAATTAATAAGCTGCAAGAATCCATAGGGAGACAGCATTCAGAAATCCAAAAGATTAACAGGAAAATTACAGAATTAGACAACGCAATAGGAAGTCAGAGGAGCAGAATCAAGCAGCTGGAATGCAGAGTGGGGGGGTTGGAGGATAAGGCAATTCACACCAATATAGTTGAAGAAAAATCAGATAAAAGAATTAAAAAAAATGAAGAAACCCTAAGAATCACCTGGGACTCTATCAAGAAGAATAACTTGCATGTGATTGGAGTTCCCGAACAGGGAGGGATAACAGAAAATACAGAGAGAATACCTGAAGATCTGTTGGCAGAAAACTTCCCTGACATCATGAAAGACGAAAGGATATCTATCCAAGATGCTCATTGAACCCCATATAAGACTGATCCAAAAAGAAAATCACCAAGACATATTATCATCAAACTTGCCAAAACCAAAGATAAAGAGAAAATTTTAAAAGCAGCCAGGGATAAGAGAAAGGTCTCCTACAAAGGAGAATCAATAAGAATAAGTTCAGACTACTCAGCAGAAACCATGCAGTCTAGAAGTCAATGGGATGACATATACAGAGCACTGAAGGAGAAAAACTGCCAGCCAAGGATCATATATCCAGCAAAACTCTCTCTCAAATACGAAGGTGAAATTAAGACATTTACAGATAAACACAAGCTTACAGAATTTGCAAAAACCAAACCAAAGCTACAAGAAATACTAAAGGAAATTGTTTGGTCAGAAAATCAATAATATCAGATACCAACACAACACAGAACAGAACATCCTGATATCAACTCAAATAGGCAAATCACAAAAACAAATTAAGATTAATTTTAAAAAGAAAAAAAATGCTCAAAACAGAGAATCATTGAAGTAATTATGTAAAAGATCACAATAATCAAAAAGAGGGACTAAATACGGGAGGCACAGAACTGCCATATGGAGAGGAAAACAAGGCGATATAGGACGATACAAGTTAGGTTTTTACTTAGAAAAATAGGGGTAAATATTAAGGTAACCACGAAGAGGTCTAACAATTCCATAACTCAAAATAAAAACCAAGAAAAACATAACGACTCAGCAAACATAAATTCAACTACTATGAAAATGAGGAACACACAATTTACAAAAAAAAAGTCTCAGCACAAAAAAGCAAGTGGAAAAATGAAATTGTCAACAACACGCACAAAAAGACATCAAAATGACAGCACTAAACACACACTTATCTATGATTACGCTGAATGTAAATGGACTAAATGCACCAATGAAGAGACAGAGAGTCTCAGAGTGGATAAAGAAACACGATCCGTCTATATGCTGCCTACAAGAGACACACCTTAGACTTAGAGACACGAACAAACTAAAAATCAAAGGATGGAAAAAAATATATCAAGCAAATAACAATCAAAAAAGAGCAGGAGTAGCAATATTAATTTCTGACAAAATAGACTTTAAAGTTAAATCCACCACAAAGGATAAAGAAGGACACTACATAATGATTAAAGGGACAATTCACCAGGAAGATATAACCATATTAAATATTTATGCACCCAATGACAGGGCTGCAAGATACATAAAACAAACTTTAACAGAACTGAAAAGTGAGATAGACACCTCCACAATTATAGTAGGAGACTTCAACACACCACTTTCGGAGAAGGATAGGACTTCCAGTGAGAAGCTCAACAGGGACACGGAAGACCTAATTGCTACAATCAACCAACTTGACCTCATACACTTGTACAGAACACTCCACCCAACAGCTGCAAAGTATACTTTTTTTCTCTAGTGCACATGGAACATTCTCTAGAATAGATCACATATTAGGTCATAAAACAAACCTTTGCAGAATCCAAAACATAGAAATATTACAAAGCATCTTCTCAGACCACGAGGCCATAAAAGTGGAAATCAATAACAGAAAAATTAGGGAAAAGAAAACAAATACTTGGAAACTGAACAATACCCTGCTGAAAAAACCCTGGGTTATAGAAGACATTAAGGAGGGAATAAAGAAATTCATAGAACTCAATGAGAATGAAAACACTTCCTATCAAAACCTGTGGGACACAGCAAAAGCAGTGCTCAGAGGTCAATTTATATCAATAAATGCACACATACAAAAAGAAGAAAGAGCCAAAATCAGAGAACTGTCCCTACAACTTGAACAAATAGAAAGTGAGCAACAAAGGAATCCATCAGGCACCAGAAGAAAACAAATAATAAAAATTAGAGCTGAACTAAATGAATTAGAGAACAGAAAAACAATTAAAAAAATTAACAAAGCCAAAAGCTGGTTCTTTGAAAAAATTAACAAAATTGATAAACCATTGGCCAGACTGACTAAAGAAATACAGGAAAGGAAACAAATAACCCGAATAAGAAACGAGATGGGCCATATCACAACAGACGCAACTGAAATTAAAAGAATCATATCCGATTATTATGAAAAATTGTACTCTAACAAATTTGCAAACCTAGAAGAAATGGATGAATTCCTAGAAAAACACTACCTACCTAAACTAACACAATCAGAAGTAGAACAACTAAATAGACCCATAACAAAAAAAGACATTGAAAAGGTAATCAAAAAACTCCCAACGAAAAAAAGCCCTGGCCCGGACGGCTTCACTGCAGACTTCTACCAAACTTTCAGAGAAGAGTTAATAACACTACTACTAAAGGTATTTCAAAGCACAGAAAATGATGGAACACTACCGAACTCATCCTATGAAGCCAGCATATCCCTGATACCAAAACCAGGTAAAGACACCACAAAAAAAGAAAATTACAGACCTATATCCCTCATGAACATAGATGCAAAAATCCTCAGCAAAATTCTAGCCAATAGAATTCAATAACATATCAAAAAAATAATCCACCATGACCAAGTGGGATTTATACCAGGTATGCAAGGTTAGTTTAATATTAGAAAAACCATTAATGTAATCCACCATATAAATAAAACAAAAGACAAAAACCACATGATCTTATCAGTTGATGCAGAAAAGGCATTTGACAAAGTCCAACACCCATTCATGATAAAAACTCTCAGCAAAATAGGAATTGAAGGAAAATTCCTCAACATAATAAAGGGCATCTATACAAAGCCAACAGCCAACATCATTCTAAATGGAGGGAGCCTGAAAGCATTTCCCTTAAGAACGGGAACCACACAAGGATGCCCTTTATCACCGCTCTTATTCAACATTGTGCTAGAGGTCCTAGCTAGGGCAATTAGGCTAGACAAAGAAATAAAGGGCATCCAGATTGGCAAGGAGGAAGTAAAATTATCTCCATTTGCAGGTGACATGATCTTATACACAGAAAACCCTAAGGAATCCTCCAGAAAACTACTGAAACTAATAGAAGAGTTTGGCAGAGTCTCAGGTTACAAGATAAACATACAAAAGTCACTTGGATTCCTCTACATCAACAAAAAGAACATCAAAGAGGAAATCGCCAAACCAATACCATTCACAGTAGCCCGCAAGAAGATCAAATACTTAGGAATAAATCTTACCAAAGATGTAAAAGACCTATACAAGGAAAACTACAAAGTACTAGTACAAGAAACTAAAAGGGACCTACATAAGTGGAAAAACATACCTTGCTCATGCATAGGGAGACTTAACATAGTAAAAATGTCTATTCTACCAAAAGCCATCTATACATACAATGCACTTCCGATTCAAATTCCAATGACATTTTTTAATGTGATGGAGAAACAAATCGCCAACTTCATACGGAAGAGAAAGAAGCCCCGGATAAGTAAAGCATTACTGAAAAAGAAGAAGAAAGTGGGAGGCCTCACTCTACCTGATTTTAGGACATATATACAGCCACAGTAGTCAAAACAGCCTGGTACTGGTACAACAACAGGCAAATAGACCAATGGAATAGAATTGAGAACCCAGATATAAATCAATCCACATATGAGCAGCTGATATTTGACAAAGGCCTAGTGTCAGTTAATTAGGGAAAAGATAGTCTTTTTAACAAATGGTGCTGGCATAACTGGATATCCATTTGCAAAAAAATGAAACAGGACCCATACCTCACAGCATGCACAAAAACCAACTCCAAGTGGATCAAAGACCTAAACATAAAGACTAAAACAATAAACATCATGGAAGAAAAAATAGGGACAACCCTAGGAGCCCTAATACAAGGCATAAACAGAATACAAAAGATTACTAAAAATGACGAAGAGAAACCAGATAACTGGGAGCTCCTAAAAATCAAACCCTTATGCTCATCTAAAGACTTCACCAAAAGAGTAAAAAGACCACCTACAGATTGGGAAAAAATTTTCAGCTATGATATCTCAGACCAGCGCCTGATCTCTAAAATCTACATGATTCTGTTAAAACTCAACCACAAAAAGACAAACAACCCAATCAAAAAGTGGGCAAAGGATATGAACACGCAGGTCACTAAAGAAGATATTCAGGCAGCTAACACATACGTGAGAAAATGCTCTCGATCATTAGCCATTAGAGAAATGCAAATTAAAACTACGATGAGATTCCATCTCACTCTAACAAGGCTGGCATTAATCCAAAAAACACAAAATAATAAATGTTGGAGAGGCTGCGGAGAGAATGGAACTCTTATACGCTTCTGGTGGGAACTTTGGAAATCTATCTGGCGTTTTCTTAAACAGTTAGAAATAGAACTACCATACAACCCAGAAATCCCACTCCTCGGAATACACCCTAGAGAAACAAGAGCCTTTACACGAACAGATATATGCACACCCATGTTTATTGCAGCTCTGTTTACAATAGCAAAAAGCTGGAAGCAACCAAGGTGTCCATCAACAGATGAATGGTTAAATAAATTATGGTATATTCACACAATGGAATACTACGCATCGATAAAGAAGAGTGATGAATCTGTGAAGCATTTCATAACATGGAGGAACTGGAAGGCATTATGCTGTGTGAAATTAGTCAGATGCAAAAGGACAAATATTGTATAAGACCACTATTATAAGATCTTGAGAAATAGTATAAACTGAGAAGAACACATTCTTTTGTGGTTATGAGAGGGGGGAGGGAGGGAGGGTGGGAGAGGGTTATTTACTGATTAGATAGTAGATAAGAACTACTTTAGGTGAAGGGAAGGACAATACTCAATACAGGGAAGGTCAGCTCAACTGGACTGGACCAAAAGCAAAGAAGTTTCCTGGATAAACTGAATGCTTCGAAGGTCAGCGGAGCACGGGCAGGAGTTTGGGGACCATGGCTTAAGGGGACTTCTAAGTCAATTGGCAAAATAAATTCTATTAAGAAAACATTCTGCATCCCACTTTGAAGGGTTGCGTCTGGGGTCTTAAATACTAACAAGTGGCCATCTAAGATGCAACAATTGGTCTCAACCCACCTGGATCAAAGGAGAATGAAGAATACCAAGGTCACACAAGAACTATGAGCCCAAAAGACAGAAAGGGCCACATGAACGAGAGACTTACATCATCCTGAGACCAGAAGAACTAGATGGTGCCTGGCCACAACCGATGACTGCCCTGACAGGAAGCACAACAGAGAACCCCTGAGGGAGCAGGAGAACAGTGGGATGCAGACCCCAAATTCTCATAAAAAGACCAGACTTAATGCTCTGACTGAGACTAGAAGAATCCCAGCAGTCATGGTCCCCAAACCTTCTGTTGGCCCAGGACAGGAACCATTCTCGAAGACAACTCATCAGACATGGACGGGACTGGACAATGGGTTGGAGAGAGATGCTGATGAAGAGTGAGCTACTAGTATCAGGTGGACACTTGAGACTGTGATGGCATCTCCTGTCTGGAGAGGAGATGGGAGGGTAGAGAGGGTTAGAAACTGGCAAAACGGTCACTAAAGGAGAGACTGGAAAGAGGGAACAGGCTGACTCATTAGGAGGAGAGTAAATGGGAGTATGTAGTAAGGTGTATATAAGTTTATATGTGACAGACTGACTTGATTTGTAAACTTTCACTTAAAGCACAATAAAAATTATTTTTAAAAAAGTTATTGATGACTATGCTTCTGGGGCAGCCCTGGTGGCACAGTGGTTAAGAACTAGGCTGCTAACCAAAAGGTTTGCAGTTCCAACCCACCAGTCACTCCTTGGAAAGCCCATGGGGCAGTTCTACTCTGTCCTATAGGGTTGCTATAGGTTGGACGCAACAGAAACGTTTTTGTTGTTGTTGTTTTAATGCTCTCATGAGGATTCCCTGAGTTGTGCAGACAGTTAAGGGCTGGACTACAAGCCAAACAGCTGGTGGTTGGAACCCACCCAGAGGCGCACTGTAAGGCAAGCCTGGCAATCTGCTTCCAATAAGATCACAGCCTTGAAAGCCCTATGGAGCAGTTCTACTCTGCACACATGTGATCTCCTTGAATCAGACTGGAATCCACTCTACTGCAACTAACCACCCCCACACTTTCATGAAAACAAGGACAGTAAAATTAGAGTAATTCCTAATATTTTAATAAAGAAAAATAAGTAATGTTCAGTGTTTTAATAACCTACTTTTCAGTTTTTTACTATTTCCCAGCTACTTTAAAGTTATACGTAAAAAAAACAACAAAAAAAACCCCACTGCCATCAAGTCTACTGCAACTCCTATCAACCCTACAGGGCAGAGTAGAACTGGCCCACAGGGCTTCCAAAGTTGTCATCTTTAGGGAAGCTGACTGCCACATCTTTCTCCAGCTGAGTGGCTGGTGGGTTCCAACCTCAAAACGCCAAGCAGCCAAGCGCTTCACCACTGTACCACCAGGGCTCCTTCTATTGGTAAAAAAAGAACCATTAAAAAGATAACAACAACCGGTGCACAGGGGCGCATATCTCCCCTTTCACCTCGACCTCCACAATGACTGGCCTGGAGAAGCTGCAGCAAAACCGCTTCTCCTCAACACTCAGGGCCAGAAAAGGAAGTTTTGTACTCACTGTTGAGTCTTGAGTCCCAAAGCCGCGGGGGACCTCCCTGGGGCTGGGTTCTATGGAAACGAAGCTCTTTTTCCTGCCCCAGGGGCACCGTCACCCCCCAGGCTGAAGCCGGCCTCCACCATCTCTTCTACGCGCCCTGGGTCAAAAAGGCGACAGCGTCCACTCTGCTGGCTGTTGGGGCTCAGGGAGGGCCGCTCTGTGCTGGTTGTTTAGCGGTGGCTGCGCCCCCCTGGGAATGACGGATATTCTCAATTCTAAGTGATATTTTCACCCAACGCCACTTTTATGTAGAGAAACATTTAAATGGGAATTTCATCAGCAATATTGTGTATCCTGCTTTTCTTCTTCCAGTCTAATTTGGATAATTACTTCTTTTTCTTGCCTGACTAATCTGGCTAGAACTTCCGCTACGTATTGAATAGAAGCATTGGCAGCAAGGATCCTTGTCCTGTTCCTGATGTTAGGGGAAAAGCTTCCAGTCATTCACCATTGAGTAGATGCTGGCTGTGGGTTTTTCACATATGGGCTTTATTATGTTGAGGACGTTCCCTCTGAGTTCAAACTTTCTGAACAATTTTTTCATCGAAGAGTATTGGATATTCTCAAATGCTTTGTCTGCATCAATTAACACGATCATGTGTGGGATTTTGTGCTTCATTCTATTAATGTACTATATTACATTGATTGGTTTTATTTCAAATCATCATTACGTCTCTGGGATAAATCCTTCTTGCTCATGGTTTATAATCCTTTAGATGTGCTGCTGGATTTGCATTGCTGGTATTTGGTTGAGGATTTTTACATCTGTACTCTTTTTTTCTTGTAATCGAGATGAAGATTTACAGAACAAACTAGCTTTTCATTAAACAATATGTACACATTATTTTTTGTGACTTTGGTTACCAACCCCACGACATGTCAACACTCTCCCCTTCTCGACCTCGGCTTCCTTCTTAACAGCTTTCCTCTCCCCTCCTGCTTTCTAGTCCTTGCCCCAGGGCTGGTGTGCCCCTTTAGTACGCTTTTGTTTTATAGGCCTGTCTAATCTTTGGCTGAAGGGTGAACCTCAGGAGTGACTTCATTACTGAGCTACAACGGTGTCTGGGGGCCATACTCTGCGGGTTTCTCTTGTCTGTGTCAAGCCATTAAACCTGGGTGTTTTTTGTTGTAATTTTGTTCTACATTTTTCTCCAGCTCCGTCTCAGATATTCTATTGTGATCCCTGTCACAGCAGTCAGTGGTGGCAGCCAGGCACCATCTACTTGTGCTGGACTAAGTCTGGTGGAATTGTGGTCCATCAGTCTTCTGGACTATCTTTCCCTTGTGTCTTTGGTTTTCTTCATTCTCCCTTGCACCAGATGGGGTAAGACCAGGGGAGTATCTTATAGGCCACTCATAAGCTTTTAAGATCTCAGACACTACTCACCAAAGGAGAACGGAGAACATTTCCCTTGTAAACTATGTTATGCCAGTTGAGCTAGACATTCCCCGAGACCATGGTCCCCACATCCCTCAGCCAGTGTTTCAGTCCCTCAGGGAGTTAGGATGTGTCTATGGAGCTTCCACGACCTTGCCCTGGACAGCTTATGCTTGCTTCCCAAGTATTGTGTACTGTCTTACCCTTCACTAAAATTACTGCATATTTATTGTCTATTTAGTGTTTTTCCATCGCCACCCCTCCCCTCTCTCATAATCATCAAAGGTCGTTTCTTTTCGTGCATAAACTTTTTCGTGAGATTTTATAATAGTGGTCTCATACAATATTTGCCCTTTTGTGATTGACTTACTTCACTCAGCATAATGCCCTTCAGATTCATCCATGTTGTGAGATGCTTCGCATCATTTTTCTTTATAGTTGGGAAGTACTCAGTTGTGTGTATGTACCATAGCCGTTTATCCATTCATCTACTGATGAGCACCTAGGTTGTTTGCACCTTTTCGCTACTGTACACAATGCTGCAAAGAACAAGGGCGACAGCTATTATTTCTCTAGGATATATTCCTAGGAGTGAGATTGCTGGATCATAAGGTATTTTCTATTTCTAGCTTTCTAAGGAAGCACCATATCGTTTCCCAAAATGGTTGTGCCATTTTGCATTCCCACCATCACTGCATAAGGGTTCCAATCTCCCTGCAGCCTCTCCCACATTTCTTACTTTTTGTTTTTATAATTTGTGTCAGTAATGCCAGGGTGAGATGGTATCTCATTGTCACTTTGATTTGCATTTCTCTAATGGCTAGTGATTTGGAGCATTTCCTTATGTCCGTTAGCTGCTTCAATGTCTTCTTTGGTGAAGTGTCTCTTCATATCATCGGGCCATTTTTTAATTGGATAATTTGTCTTTTTGTTGTAGATGTGTTGGGTTTTTCTTTAGATATTAGACCTTTGTCAGATTTGTCATAGCCAAAATTTTTCTCCCAGTCTGTAGGTTCTCTTTTTACTCTTTTGGTGAAGTCTTTTGATGACCAGAATTGTTTAATTTTCAGAAGATCCCAGTTATCTAGCTTATCTTCTAGAGTTTGTGTCCTTAGTTTCGGTGTGTATCCTGTTAATGCCATGTATTAGGGCCTCTAGCACTGATCCTATTTTCACTTCTATGATCTTTATACTTTTGGCTTTTATATTGAGGTCTTTGATCCATTTGGAATCAGTTTTTGTGTATTGTGTAACGTATGGTTCCTGTTCTATTTGTTTGCAAATGGATATCCAGTTTTGTCAGTACCACTTGTTAAAAAGACTGTCTTTTCCCCATTTGATGGACTTTGGGCCCTTGTAGAAGATCAGGTGACCATAGATGGATGGATTTAAATTGGGGTTCTCGATTCTGTTCCATTTGTCAATGTATCTGTCCTTGGAACAGCACCAGGCTGTTTTGACTACCATAGCTGTAGAGTAGGTTCTCAGGTGAGGTAGTGTGAGTAACCCTACTTTATTCTTCTTCTTTAGTAGCACTTTACTTATCCGGTGCCACTTCCCCTTCCATATAAAGTTAAGGATTAGGTTTCCCATCTCTTTAAAGAATGCTGTTGGTATTTTGGATCCAGATTGCATTGTGTTTGTAGATCGCTTTGGGTAGAAGCGACATTTTCCCAATGTTGAGTCCACCTATTTGTGAGCATGGTATGTTCTTCCATTTCTGTAGCTCTCTTCTGATTTCTTGCAGTAGTGTTTTGTAGTTTTCTTTGTACACGTCTTTTACATCCTTGATTAGATTTATTCCTAAGTATTTTATGTTTTTAGGGGCTATTATAAATGGTATCGTTTTCCTGATTTCCTTTTTCTCCTTCCCTTTATCGATGTATAGGAATCCAAATGATTTTCCTATGTTTACCTTATATCCTGCTAATCTGCTGAATCTTTCTATTAGTTCCAGTAGTTTTCTCGTGAAGTCTTTTGAGTATTTTATGTATAGTATCATATCATCTGCAAATACAGACAGTTTTATTTCTTTGTTACCAGTTTGGGTACCCTTTATTTCTTTTTCTTGCCTTATTGCTCATGCTATGATATCTTTTACAATGTTAAATAGGAATGGTGATAAAGGCATCCTTGTCTTGTTCCTGTTTTCAAGGGTAATCTTTCAGCCTCTCTTCATTAGTAACGATGCTGGCTGTTGGTTTTGTATAGATACCCTTCATCACGTTGAGGAATTTTCTTTTTCTACCTATTTTATTGAGAGTTTTTTTTTTTATCAGGAATGGTTGTTGGACTTTGTCAAATGCCTTTTCAGCCTCGATTGAGATGATCATGTGATTTTTTATTTATATGGTGGACTACATTGATTGATTTTCTAATGTTGAACCATCCTTGCATACCTGGTATGAATCCCACTTTGTTGTGGTGTTTTATTTTTTTGATATGATGCTGAATTCTATTGGATAGAATTTTGCTGAGAAATTTTACATCTATATTCATGAGTGATATTGGTCATTAATTTTCATTTTTTGTGGTGTCTGTGCCTGGTTTTGGTAACAAGGTTATGCTGGTTTCATAGAATGAATTCGGAAGCATCCCTTCCTTTCTATGTTCTGAAATAGTTTGAGAAATACTAGTGTAAGCTCTTCTCTGAATGTTTGGTAGAATTCTCCAGTGATGCCATTTGGGGCAGGGCTTCTTAAATTTTTATTTATTTATTTTTTACCTTTTCAATCTCTTCTCTTGTTATGGTCTATTCAGATTTTCAACTTCAGCTCATGTTACTTTGGGTTGGTAGTGTGTTTCTAGAAGTTTGTCCATTACCTCTTGGTTTTCAAATTTCTTGGAGTATAGATTTTCATAGTACTCTCATGTGATCCTTTTTATTTTAGTTGGGTCTGTTGTAATGTCCCCCATTTCATTTCTTATGTGGTTAATTTGCATCTTCTCCTGTTTTTCCTTTGTCAATTTGGCCAATGGTTGTCAATTTTGTTAATCCCTTCAAAGAGCCAACTTTTGGTTTTGTTGATCCTTCTTATTGTTTTTACATTCTCTATTTATTTCTGTTCTGATCTTTATTATTTCCTTTCTTCTGGTGTCTGTGGCCTTCTTTTGTTCTTCTCTTCCTATTTGTTTGAATTGTGTAGCTAGTATTTTGATTTTGTCTCTTTCTGCTTTTTTGATGTATGTCTAGTGGTATAAATGGACCTCTGAGCACTGCCTTTGCTGTGTCCAGAGGTTTTGGAATGATGTGTTTTCATTCTCATTTGAGTCTAGGAATTTTTTTATTCCGTCTTGGATTTTTTCTATCAACCAGTGGTTGTTACACAGGGTGTTATTCAGTTTCCATGTAGTTGAATTTTTTTTCTTACTCCTCATGTTGTTAATTTCTACTTTCATAGTGTTGTGATCAGAGAAGAAACTCTGTATTATCTCAGTGTTTTGTTGAGGGTTGCTTTGTGGCCTAAGATGTGGTCTGTTCTGGAGAATAATCCATGTGCGTTAGAAAAAATTGTGTCGTTTGCAGCTGTTAAGTGAACTGTTCTATAGATGCCTACAAGGTCAAGTTGGCTGATTGTGGCCTTTAAATCTTCTGTATCTTTGTTGGCTTTCTTTCTACATACTCCGTCCCTTATCGAGGGTGGTGTGTTGAAGCCTCCTACTATTAATGTGGAACAATCAATTTCTCTTTTCATTGCTGTTGGAGTTTGTTTTATGTGTTTCGGAGCCCTCTCACTGGCCGCGTAGATATTTATTATGCTTAAGTCTTCATGATGGATTGCCATTTTAATCATTATATCATGCCCCTCTTTGTCTTCTATGGTGGATTTTATTTTAAAGTCTGTTTTACCTGAGATTAGCGTTGCCACTCTTGGTCTTTTTTTTTTTTTTTGGTAATTGTTTGTTTGACGTATTTTTTTCATCCTTTGATTTTTAATTAATTTATGTCTTTGTTGCTAAGGTGTGTCTTTTGTAGACAGTATATGGATCGGTCTTGTTATTCTTATTCCATTGTGTCACTTTCTGTCTCTTTATGCGTGCATTTAGGCCACTTACATCAGTGTAATTATTGATGGGTGTGAGTTTGTTGCTGTCATTGCATAGTGCTTTTTTTGTGTGTGTGTGTGGTGCTGGCATTTTCTTTATTTCTTTTCTTCTTCTGTGTTGAATTCCTTTTTGTCTGTGGATTTTTCTTTTCCTTTCTTTCATTTTTGTACATTTTGTGTTTACTGAGACTTTACATTTTTCCTCGTTGGTGATTAGGTTTGTTAACATTCTTTGTGGTCACCTTGAATTTACCCTTGTCTTCCTGAGTTTGAACCAGTCTTTTATTATTTGGCATTGTCTTGACTTCCTGTCCATTTGAAAGTTCTACACCTACACCAATTATTCCCTCTTTTATTGTTCTCACATTGTTATCATTTACAGCCTAACCTTTAGGATTTCTTCTGGTAAATCTTTTACTTTTGCTTTATCCTTGAGAATTCATTACCTACGTTGGTATCTGGCTGATGTAGTCTTGTTTCCTAGATTCAGGCTATTTTATGATGTTGTTTGTTCTCTAACCAAAGGACTCCCTTTAATAATTCTTGGAAATCTGGTTTGGGTTTTACATATTCCCTTAATTTCTGTTTATCTGGAAATGTCCTAATTTCACCATTATATTTGAGCAAGAGTTTTGCAGGATATATCATTTTTGATTAGCATTTTTTTTTTCTTTCAAGGTTTTATATAAGTCATCCCATTGCCTTCTTGCCTGCATGGTTTCTGCCAAGTAATCAGAGCTTAGTCTTACTGTTTCCCCTCTGTGACTTTTCATTTTTCTCGAGCTGCTCTCAGAATTCCTTCTTTCTCTTTGGTTTTAGCAAGTGTGATTATGATATGCCTCAGTGATTTTCTTTTGGGGTCTATCCTATACGGTATTCGTTGAGTTTCTTGAATTGGTCAGTTTTTCATCTTTCATGATATTAGGGAAGTTTTCTGCCAGCAATTCTTCGATGGTCCTCTGTGTTTTCCATTTTCTCCCCCTGCTCTGGAACTCTGATCACTTGCAAGCTTTTGCTTTTGATTGTATCCTACATCGTTCTCACCGTTTCTTCATTTTTCTCCTTCTTTTCTCTGATTTTTCCTCAAAGTAGTATCCAAGGATTGGTCTTCAATTTCACTGATCCTGCCCTCCATTGTGTCTAAGCTGCTCTTCAAACCTTGTATGACACTGTCCATTTCTGAAATTCGGTTGTTTTTCTTTTGGATTTCTAATTGCTGTTTTTGTATGATTTCTAGTTGTGAGTTTATTTTGACATTTGGTTCCTGAATTATCTTCCTAAATTCTTCCATTGCTTTTTGAGCCCTTTCCATGATTTTTTCTGTATTTTCCATGATTTTGTCTATTTTTATTCATTTTTACCTGCTTTTTCTTCCATCTCTTGGATTTGAATTCCCTATCACGTAGTTTCACTGCCTTTTCTTCTACTTGAAAGTCATCTGGTGTTTGATTTTGGACACCTACTGCAAACACCCTGTCTCCTTTTTTTGTTTTTTTTATTTGTTTTGATATATGTCTGCTGTCTTCAGGACATTCAGTAATTATTTTCTTCATTTATCGGTTATATATTTGTTTAATTCTGTTTTTTTATTATTATGTCTGAGCAGATGGGGTGAGTGTTTCTTTGTTGTTTGTTCATCTGTGGGCATGATACTTCTCACCACCTTGTACAATGGGCGGGGCCCATCTCTCAGCTATGGTGCAGCAGGGCAGATCTAGTGGAGGGGGAGGGCCTGGGATGGGTCATTTGTACCACATACTGAGGCTGACAGAGCCAGGCCAGGGGCAGTGCAGGGCAGGTTCTGATAGACCGTGACTGTGCTGCTTGGGTGTGTGATGTTCAGTGCAAGGTGCAAATAAGCAGGAGGGAGTGAGAAGGACATGATGTGTGGCACTAAGTGTGTGTGGGAAAAAATAGAAAGAGGAGAGAAAAACAAAAGCCAGATAAAAAATGCTGAGGGAGCCTGTCTTGATAGCAGTGTAGATTCGGAGAGTGTGCATGCTGCAGGCTTTCTAGCTTGGTGGTGTGGCACAGACCATTAAGAACGGACAGATATGGCACAGGCAGCTAGGTGGGTGGGATAAAGGAAAGGGAGGAAGGGAGAGAGAGGTAAGAAACTAGATTTCTAAAAAACAGAGAAAGACACACACAGCCAGGCTACTAAGGCCTTGACCAGACAAGAGAAGGCTACTAATCGTGAGAATCCAATTCTTCTGCTCCTTGCATCCTACTGATTTGCTGTCCTACTCACTGACTGGTCAACTTTGAAACCTTCTCCAACTTCTCTCCTTTGTGGTCTCCTCACCCCTCCATCACACCCCTCCCATCTCTAGCCTTTCCACATACCAATTGCCCCTAGCCATCTGCCTTCCCCCTTCAGGAGCTGACACACCCCCTGTCCCTCCCAGGCCCTGCCCTACCTCCTTTCTTGTGCTACTTGAGCTTACTCAAGGGGACAGGACACGAAGGCATAAAGTCTATTCTTCTGGATCCTGCTGCTCTACCCAACAGCTCCTCCAAATGAACATGGGAGTGATCCTTGGACATGCGTGGTTTCTCACATTTTATTGGAATGTTTCACACTGTAGTTTAAATAGCAGCTTTACTTGGGGGTGACTGAGGGAGTGATCAGCAGAACTGCAGCATTTAGTGGCCCTGTCTGATCTGACTTAGGTAGTAGGGCACTCCTGACACCTGCATCTCAACAATAGTCAGATGGAACAAGAGTGCCCAGAACTGGGCTGTTTGACCAGTGAGGAAAGGATGGCCTTGGTCTTTTCATGAATTTGATCTACTTCTTTAAAGAATGTGCAGAGAGTTAATGCTCCTTTTTAGACAGTGGCTACTCAAAGACAGTGTGTTTCCTGAAAGCACACACGGTAGTCACCTCAGCTGTGGGGGCTGAAATGAAAAGTGTTAAGAGAGCTCAGAGTTTATTTTCAAGAGAGATTTCAATCTGCATGAAACTGAACCTCCGTGTGGATTAATTTATTTTCTCCTAAAATACTTGTACACTCTTGTTTTTGAGGAAACAGTATTTAACTTTTGTTGTGACCATACATTCCAGAAATTTTTGTATTCCTTTCATGTATTAGTTTTCATGTTGCTATTCATTGGTTTAGGTGAAATACTATGAAATATGAAACTAAATTCTTGTTAGTGGGTATCTGGAATTGTGTTGCTAAGTAGCTTCTATTTTCATAATTTCAATCAGAAAGTATACAAGATTCCTCTCTTAGACAAGTCTTTTATGGACTTCAAAATTCTAACATTACCTGGTTCAGAATGAAAATGAATGTTGAAAGAAAACTTCAATGGTTTTAGAAACTTGATGTTAACAGTATTGTGTACTTTTTATTGGAATATAAAATTATGATAGCAACTGCTTGTCTCTCTTAGTTATTTATGTCCATAACTGTAGCTATATATCAACATTTCTATATTTATCTCATACGTACTATTTTTAATGCAGAATTGTGATTCCTATTATTTCCCATTCTTTCATACAGGTTAGGTGTAATTTTAGCCATTATACAATGCCAGGATTCCCACATAATGTAAGTATGAATTTTTCACTCAATTCTAAATTGCCTTATAAATTCATAAAATATATCCTGTTGACTTTTTTAAAAATACTTGCAATATTATTTTGGTCAAGGAAATAAAGTATAATAGTTTCTGTGTCCAATTTTTTCCTTTAGCTTGATTATGTATAAGTGATGTAGAATAAACAGTACCTAGTTTTTTTTTTTTTAGTTAAAGTATCCAATTTGTTAATTTCTGACATACGTATACAGCCATGAAACCATTACGATAATCAAGATAAATAGCATATTCTTCATCCCAAAAACATGTCTCTCGATTCTTTTAAGTCAGTCTTCTGCCCTTTTCCTTCATTCATGCCATGCCTCTTCCAACCAGTGATCTGCATTTTTATAGAATTTTAATGTAATCAAAGCATATAGGATTTACTTTTTGTTTCTGTTCAGGATTCTTTAAGTCAGCATAGCCATTTTTAGATTTACACATGATTTTGATGTACTAATGGTTTTTTCGTTTTCGCTCCTGTGTAGAATTCCTATATATGAATATACAACAATCTGATTATCCTTCACATTGGAAAGAGACTTAAGGCATGTTTTTCCCATTAGGCCATGGCCCTTTAAACAGAAACCCAGAAAGCAACACCTTTGCAGGGTTGTCCCAGCTTACATTTATATTTTGCAAGTTCACGATGAATCATTGTTGTTTGGATCCATAATTCATTCGTTTCTGTTGCTGAATCATATTCTGTTGAATGAGTATCTCGGTTGAACACACTGTCTTGGAGGAAACATTTAGAATTATAGTAGGGAGTTTTCAAGAACAGTTAAATTCAAAGCAATATCTCCATACCAGTTATCAGGACTGTTGAAACTTACTCAGAGGAAGTCTGTCTCCATTCACAGAAATGTGGAAAAGAATTAAAATCAAGGATCTTAGAGAAATCGCACATTGTTAGTGTCATCTTCATGGTCACCACTTTGCTTTTATTCAAGCCCTGCAAGTTAATTAATTCTGAAGAAAGACATCGCTGACTTTTTTTTCCCCCCTGTGCTGGTCTTTCAGATGTTAAAACATGAATGTATCCATGAGAAAAGTGTGATTCAGCATTAGACAAAAGGGCAAGTAAAGCATCTGGTGAACCAGAAATTGATCCCTTTTAGACACAGCACACTCACAACCTCTAACAACACTGCCAGACTCAGAAGAAACACCAGGTGGCCAGCTTCCAATCTTCCTGGAAGCAGAGGAATCCACTGGAGATATCTGATGGGTGGGGATAGATCTTGGAGGCCGATTTAGGGTTTCTCTCCATGATTCCAATTCGTGACTGCTATACTGTCCATTTCTTTGAGGCTTCTTGTGACTTTGAATATTGCTTTTTCGGCTCATTGACAATTGTTTCTCTGGGCCAGACCAGAAACTTACGAAGGCTTTTCCTTTCCTGGGCATTGCTATTTAACAATAGTCTTTGTCTGCACTGTCCTTTTAGTGAGTATTTTAACATACTTTATAGATGTGCTTTGAATCATGAATAATCAGGAGAGAGTAGAACTACCCCATAGGGTTTCCAGTAGGAGCCGGTGGATTCGAGCTGCTGATCTTTTGGTTCACAGCAGTAGCTCTTAACCACTGCACCACCAGGGATGGGTTTGTTTGTTTTGGTTTACAGATACACTTTGAATCATGAATAATCAGGAATTTTTATAGTCACTGGCCTCATATTGGATTTCCTTTCAGATTACAAATGAGAACACAAATTGATGGGTGAAATCAAACTAACTTTGTTAAACAGTCTCATCCTCTTTAGTGAAGAACCGGAGAACGAGAAAACTGTATAACTTCAAAGAGAAGGCTTTCAAGTGATAAATTCTATCAAAATAATTAATAAATATTAACTCTTCTTAGGCCCCTTTCACACACTGGTAGTGGAATTGTGAATTCTCACAACCATCCTGAAATGCAGTGTAACACTATATACCCAAAGACTTCAAAATGTTTACACCCTTTTCTTCATTCAGCACAATCCCACATCTAGTCATCTATCCTAATGAAATGACCACCATGCATCCAAAGACCTGGTGAGAGCACATTCAATGGAACAGGCTGGATTACAGTGCAATTGTGGAAACAAGCTAAATGACCCATGGTAGGCAGATTGTGGAACTAATGTAAATCTTTACAGTGGAAGCAATCCTAAGTTTCCGAGACGTTTCAGAACACAGAAAATGCTCTTAACGTAAAGTCTAGTCTAAAGACGCAGAAACCAGGCTTTCCATGTTGTGTAGAGAGGCGTGTATACGTCAGCACAGAGAGACTGAAAAAATGCTTCATGAAAATACCATAGAATGGAAGAAGAGAAATTTATAAAGGGTCTTGCTCTTGAGCGTTGAGCAGCTAAAGCAAAAGAAAGAATTGATGAAGTAAAAGAACTGAACAGAAGATTTCAAAGGGCCTCTTGAGAAGACAAAGGGAAGTATTATAACGACATGTGCAAAGAGCTGGAGATGGAAAACCAAAAGGGAAGACCACGCTCTGCGTCTCTCAAGCTGAAAGAACTGAAGAAAAAATTCAAGCCTCGAGTTGCGATAGTGAAGGATTCCATGGGGAAAATATTAAACGACGCAGGAAGCATTGAGAGAAGTTGGAAGGAATACACAGAGTCATTATACCAAAAAGAATTAGTCGATATTCAACCATTTCAAGAGGTGGCATATGATCAGGAACCAATGGTACTGAAAGCAGAAGTCCAAGCTACTCTGAAGGCACTGGCGAAAAACAAGGCTCCAGGAATTGATGGAATGTCAATTGAGACGTTTCAACAAACAGATGCAGCGCTGGAGGTGCTCACTTGTCTATGCCAAGAAATATGGAAGACAGCGTTCTGGCCAACTGACTGGAAGAGATCCGTATTTATGCCTATTCCCAAGAAAGGTGATCCAACTGAATGTGGAAATTATAGAACAATATCATTAATATCACACGCAAGCAAAATTTTGCTGAAGATCATTCAAAAACGGCTGCAGCAGTATATCGACAGGGAACTGCCGGAAATTCAGGCTGGTTTCAGAAGAGGACGTGGAACCAGGGATATCATTGCTGATGTCAGATGGATCCTGGCTGAAAGCAGAGAATACCAGAAGGATGTTTACCTGTGTTTTATTGATTATGCAAAGGCATTTGACTGTGTGGATCATAACAAACTATGGATAACACTGGGAAGAATGGGAATTCCACAACACTTTGAAGAACGGGGCATCAGGATTGGAGGAAGACTCATGAACAACCTGCGTTATGCAGATGACACAACCTTGCTTGCTGAAAGTGAAGAGGACCTGAAGCACTTACTAATGAAGATCAAAGACCACAGTATTCAGTACGGATTACACTTCAACATAAAGAAAACAAAAATCCTTACAACTGGACCAATGAGCAACATCACGATAAACGGAGAAAAGGTTGACGTTGTCAAGGATTTCATTTTACTTGCATCCACAATCAACAGCCATGGAAGCAGCACTCAAGAAATCCAAAGACGCATTGCATTGGGAAAATCTCCTGCAAAGGACCTCTTCGAAGTGTTGAAGAGCAAAGATGTCACCTTGAAGACTAAGGTGCGCCTGACCCAAGCCATGGTGTTTTCAGTTGCATCATATGCATGTGAAAGCTGGACAATGAATAAGGAAGACCAAAGAAGAGTTGATGCCTTCAAATTGTGGTGTTGGCAAAGAATATTGAATATACCATGGACTGCCAAAAGAAGGAACAAATCTGTCTTAGAAGAGGTACAACCAGAATGCTCCTTAGAAGCAAGGATGGCGAGACTGCATCTTACATACTTTGGACATGTTGTCGGGAGGGATCAGTCCCTGGAGAAGGACATCATGCTTGGCAGAGTACAGGGTCAGCGGAAAGGAGGGAGACAGACCCTCAATGAGGTGGATCGACACAGTGGCTGCAACAATGAGCTCAAGCATTACAACGATTGTACGGATGGCTCATAGCTTTCACATCATGGCAACACCCAAGCCACCACAGTAAGGCCAAGAGGCAGATAAGTATTGCAAACATCAGCAGGACCACCCATGGTGGACAGGTTTCAGTGGAGTTTTCAGGCTAAGACAGAATAGGGACAAAAGCCTGGCAATCTACTTCTAAAAGTTAGCTAATGGAAATCCTATCCATCACAACAGAATATTTTCTGATATACAGCTGGAAGATGAGCCCTCTAAGTTGGAATGTACTCTAAATACATAGTGGCCAAAACAATGGGCTTGAGCATAACAACGACCATGAAGATGGCACAGGACCAAGCATCATTTCATTCTCTTGTCCTTGGGGTCATCATGAGTAGGAGCTGACTCAATGGCAACTAACAGCGACAACAATGTTCACAGTGAACAGAAAAATGATGCACAGAATTAGGCGGCCTAGGTTGTACTGTGGGTAACTGTGATGATTACTATTGTGTGTCAGCTTGGCTGCGGCATGATTCTCAGTGTTTTGGCAGTCTTATAATGTTGTGATCGCTTCCCTGTTGAGATATGATATGTGATCACCCCCATGATGGGATTAGCTGCAAGTAGCCAATCAGTTGAAAGGGAGTTTCTGTGGGCATGTGGCCTGCATGGAGTGTGGGGGGACATTCTGGCAGGGCTCAGTGGCTTTTGCTAGTTCTGAATCCTGCAGCTGACTCCTGTTCATCTGACCTCCGGTTCTCGGGACTTGAGCTAGCAGCTTCCCTGTGGTCTTCTCTGCCAATCTTGGGATTCATCAATCTTCACAGCCTGTGAACAACAGCCGTGCTCTCCAACCTGCCAATCTTGGGTTTGCCAGCCCTTGCAGCTACGTGAATCAGGGGAAGCGTCCAACCTGATCCATGGACTTGGGACTTTCCAGTCTACAACTGCATCAGCCATTTTATTGATATATACATATATGCTTTTCCTTCGCCTCAGAAATCCAGCCTAACATAATAACAAACTGCCCAAAAATCTTAGTGGCCGATACCAATGAAAGTTTATTGCCATAGGTCTACTGGGAACTCTGCTCCACGTCCCATCATCCTGGATGCCACCCTGTAGACACTTGCCAGGTATTATGCTGATGGGAAGACAGGGTGGTCAGCCTCCCATCTGAAGGGTTCTGAACTCTTCTGCCTACAGGTAACACGCTTCACCGTTCATCGGCCAAAGCAAATCGTGTCGCTACATTCACTTTCAGAGAGTCAGGATGAGGACCTGAGATACCTGGTGAACCCCATAGAGACTCCCACATGGTGTCAGCCTGTCTGAGGTCTGTGCAGGTGACAAGGTAAAGAGTCGGAAATGGAAGGAAATGATAGCAGGATTGAGTCAGGTCGGGTTTATTTTCTCCTTATCCAGGTGGAGTTTGTCCGCGAGCTGCCCAAAACTATCACTGGCAAGATGAAACTCAGTGAACTTCAGAAAAAGGAGTTTGGGCAGATTGAACCGGCAGTCACCTCAGGCCCCCTGAGTGAACTTGGGCATACCCCTCGCCGCCTCAGTATCCCCTATGTGGTGGGGGAGGTGTTGTTGAGAAAGTTGATTTCAAAGGGGATCAGGAGCGCCTAGGTTCTTTTCCTCTTTGAAGTTAAATTCAGTCAGGACCCTTCCTCCCGCTGCTCTGTCCCTTGGGGGGTGCCAGGAGAGCACTAGGATTGGGGGTGAGGAGTAATACAATGCCACCATCAACGTCTACAGTTGCCCTGTTTTGTGAGCTTGCTTTGTGCCTGGGCCTGTGCTAAGCGCTTCTCACTACTTCCTCTGCGAGTCTCCCCAGTCCCCAATCCGAGATAACCCAGGCCAGAAAGGTTCTCCCTACTGGATCCAGCACCATCTGGTGGCCCCATGTGCCCGTTTCCACGGCCAGGGACACTGAGGCCCGAAGGGAAACTCCATGTGGCCCTAGGCTCAGGCTCTGCTGGGCTCCTACTGAGCCTCACACGAGGGTGGGCCCAAAAGTCACCCCGGAGCAGTGTCTGCAGGGTTGGCCCTTGGTTGGTGCCTGTACTCATTTCCCAGTTACTCCACCACCTGCTACCATCCAGTGGGTCTGTTGCCTTTGCTCTTGACAGTAACGCTGCTGTTGCTGCTACCACCGCCCAACCTCCTAGGCACCACGGTAAGTGAGGGACGAGGGCTCTCTGGGGATCCAGGGGCCCCAAGAACTCCCCGAGTCCTCCCCAGGTGTGCTGCCCATTCACCCCTAACCAGGCCCCAGGAGCCCTCTCCCTCAGATTTCCCTAGAGATCTCTCCTATCCAAACCTTTGCCAGGGATCCAGAACAGCCCCAACTCTCCAACCAACCGCCAGCTACTCACACCACCCCAGGGACACAGAGCCCTACAGACCCCCCAGGCCTCCCTATGGATACCCACACAATCACCCCTCCCAGGAACCCAAGACTCCCCCAACCCCACCCCCGATCCTCTCCCACTCACTATAACCCACTGCAGCTGCCCCCTGGTTGGGGGTCCTATAAACTGACCCTTCACTCCCTCCATCCTTGGGGCCTAAGGTGGGACCACCAGGAGCACACCAGAGGCTGATGGATCAGCGACAGAAGGGCTCAGCCCCGCCTGAGGGAGGACGGTGGACAAACTGTCTCCTCTCACCTACATGGGGGTGGCCCTCGAAGAAGTCCCCTCTGTGGCTGCATGTTCCTGGGGAACACACACACACATATACACACTCAGTGGGAAATGTATAGATGGAACGAGCACACAGACGCATAAACAGAGAACACCCGGTCTTAGCTGGGAACACAGATGTGGGCTCATGTACAGGTTCACAGGGCCCCACACAGCAGATCCAGGCAGAGACACTATGGGGAGCACACGCACACACAGACACACACTCAGGATCACCTGAGACAGTCCCCAGGCAAACTGACACACGATGGACACACACACACAGATACACAGTCAGGAGCACACAAAGGAGCAAATTTACACGAGCACACAGATCCAAAATACAGACACTCCAGCAAGGACACACATGCCCAGATACACACACACACACACAGAGGCACAGGCAGAGAGATACATGGATTTCCACAAATGACACACACCTCTTCACTGAGACAGACACACAGACACATACAGAAGAGCATAGAGACACAACAGCCACATGAGAAAACACAACACACAATCAATATGCTCACTGACTCAGAAACTCAGAGACAGCCACACAGATTACACAACTGCACGCACACACTCACACACATGCACAGACCCGTGGCCTCACAGGACACACAGAGGGCCCTGGCACTCCCAACAGAGGCCACTGCAGGCAAACGGGGCTATGATCCAGGCATGCCCTGCTCCATCGAAGCTGTCACAACAGGGAGTGCTTTCCTGGCTCAAAATTCATGCTGGGGCCCTCTAGAGGGCTGTGCCCAGGGATCTGAGAGTGGCCAGGCCTGGGTGGCTGGGGCAAAAACCTCTGAGCACAAGGTGGGGACTTGGATCCTGTCAGGGAGCCTTAGAGTGGGGGTGTCTTATACAGCCTGGTGGATGCAGTGGTGAAGGTAGGCCACAGGAACTGTTGTTACTTTTCATATGTGCTGTGATGATTAGTTCTGTGTGCCAGTCCTACCTGTGTGTGCAAATGTAAGGGAAGGCAAGGGGCCTGTCCTAGAGGATGAACAGAGGAAATGCCCAGTTAATAAACAAAGCATATTCCAGACAGGAGTAACATCATAAATAAAGGGAACTCCAGAACACCTAATTGTGCTCATGCCTAACCTCGACACGGAACAAGAGACAATTGTTCAAACAGAACAAATTGCAAAAGGTGTGTGGCAGGGTTGCATTTTTTCACCTTACTTATTTAATCTGCATGTTGAACAAATAATCCTAGAAGCTGGGCTATATGAAGAAGACAGCATCAGGAAAGGAGGAACACTCATTAATAAATTCAATAATCAACAGACACAACCTTGCTTCCTGAAAATGAAGACGACTTGAAGCACTTACTGATCAAAGTCAAAGACTAGAGCTTTCACTATAGATTTCGCCCAAATGTGAAGAAAACAAAAATTCTCACAACTGGACCAATAAACCACGTCATGCTAGATGGCAAATATATTGAAGTTGTCAAAGATTTCATCCTACTTCGATCAATAATAAATATCCATGCAAGCTGTTGTTGTCGTTAGGTGCCGTTGACTCATATCGACCCTATGTACAACATAATGAAACACTGCCCAGTCTTGGGTCATCCTCGCAACAGTTGTTATCCTTGAGCCCATTGCTGCAGTCACTATTTCAGTCCATCTTGCTGAGGGTTTTCCTTTTTTTCACTGGTCCTCTACTTTACCAGGCATGATGTCCTTCTCCAGGGACTGATCCCTCCTGACTACATGTCCAAAGATGTGAGACACAGTCTTGCCATCCTTGCTTCTAAGGTGCATTCTGGTTGTTCTTGTGCCAAGACAGATTTGTTTGTTCTTTTGGGGGTTCAGGGTGTATTCACTATTCTTTGCCAACACCATAATTCAAAGGTGTCAATTCTTATTCCGTCTTCGTTATTCATCCTCCAGCTTTCCCACGCATATGAGGTGACTGAAAGCACCATGGCTTGGTCAGGTGTACCTTACTCTTCAAGATGACATCTTTGCTTTCCAACCCTTTAAAGAAGTCTTTTGCAGCAGGTTTGCCCAATGCAATGCGACTTTTGATTTCCTGACCGCTGCTTCCGTGGGTGTTGATTGCCGATCCAAGTCAAATGAAATCCTTGACAACTTCAGTCTTTTCCCCGTTTATCATGATGTTGTTTATTGGTCCAGTTGTGAAGATTTTGTTTTCTTTTTGTTGAGGTGTAATCCATACGGAAGGCTGTGGTCCTTGATCTTTATCAGTAAGTGCTTCAAGTCCTCTTCATCTTCAGCAAGGAAGGTCGTTCACCTGTATATCGCAGGTTGTTAATAAGTCTTCTTCCAATCCTGATGCCCCATTTTTCTTCATATAGTACAGCTCCTCGGGTTATTTGTTCAGCATACAGACTGAGTAAGTATGGCGAAAGGATACAACCTTGATGCACACCTTTCCTGACTAAACCACACAGTATCCCCTTGTTGTGTTCCAATGACTAACTCTTCATCTATGTATAGGTAACTCATGAGCACAATTAAGTGTTATAGAATTCCCATTCTTTGCAATGTTATCCGTAATATCTTATGATTCACACAGTCGAACGCCTTTGCATAGTCAATAAGACACAGGGAAACATCTTTCCTGTGTTCTCTGCTTTCAGCCAGGATCCATCTGACATCACCAATGATATCCCTGGTTCCATTTCCTCTTCTGAATTTCGTTTGAATTTCTGGTAGTTCCTGGTCGATACAGTGTCTCAGCTGCTTTTGAATCATCTTCATCAAATTTTACTTGCATGTGACATTAACGATATTGTTCAATAATTTGTGCGTTTGGCTGGATTACCTTCCTTGGGAATAGACATAAATACGTACCTCTTCCAGGCGCTTGACCAGGTGTCTGTGTTCCAAATTTCTTGCAGTGATGAGTGAGCACTTCCAGTGCTGCATCCATTTCTTGAAACACCTCAGTACGTATTTCATCAATTCCTGGAGCCTTGTTTTTTGCCAGTGCCTTCAGTGAAACTTGGACTTCTTCCTTCAGTACAATTGGGTCCTGATCATATGCTACCTCCTGAAATGGTTGAATGTTGATGAATTCTTTTTGGTATAGTGACTCTGTGTATTCCTTCTTTTAATGCTTTGTGCGTTGTTTAATATTTCCCTGTAGAATCCTTCAATATTGCAACTCGAGGCTTGAATTTTTTTTTTCAGTTCCTTCAGCTTGAGAAATGCCAAATGTGTTCTTCCCTTTTGGTTTTCTATCTTCAGGCCTTGGCACATGTCATTACAACCCTTTACTTTGTCTTCTCGAGACGCCTTTTGAAATCTTCTATTCAGTTCTTTCACCTCATCATTTCTTCCTTTCATTTTAGTTGCTGGACGTTCAAGAGCAAGTTTCAGAGTCTCTTCTGACATCCATTTTCGTCTTATCTTTCTTTCCTGTCTTTTTAATGACCTCCCCTGGTGGCGTAATGGTTAAGTGCTATGGCTTTTGGTTAAAAGGTTAGCAGTTCGAATCCACCAGGTGCTTCTTGGAAACTCTATGGGGCAGTTCTTATTCTGTCTTATAGGGTTGCTATAAGTCACAATCAAGTCAATGGAAATGAGTTTTTGTTTTTTTTTGCTTTCTTCATGTATGATGTCCTTGATGTCATTCCACAACACCTCTGATCTTTGGTCATTAGTGTTCAATGTGTCAAATCTATTCTTGAGATAGTCTCTAAATTCACATGTGATATGCTCAAGGTCATGCCTTGGCTCTTGTGGACTTGTTTTAATTTTCTTCAGTTTCAACTTGAACTTGCATATGAGCAACTGATTGTTTCGCAATCAGCTCCTGGCCTTGTTTTGGCTGATGGTATTGAGCTTTTCCATCGTCTCTTTCCACAGATGTAGTTGATTTGATTCCTGTGTATTCCATCTAGCAAGATCCATGTGTACAGTAGCCATTTATGTTGGTGAAAATAGGTATTTGCAATGAAGAAGTTGTTGGTCTTGCAAAATTCTATCATGTGATCTCCAGCATCATTTCTATCACCAAGGCTATATTTTCCAACTACCAATTCTTCTTCGTCTCCAACTGTCGCGTTCCAATCACCAGTAATTATCAATGCATCCTGATTGCGTGTTTGGTCAATTTCAGACTGCACAGGTTGGTAAAACTCTTCAATTTCTTCATGTTTGGCCTTAGTGATTCATCTGTAAATTTGAATAACATTCTTACTAACTGGTCTTCTTTTCAGGTATATGGGTATTATCCTATCACTGACAGCAATATACTTCAGGATAGATCTTGAAATGGTCTTTTTGAAGATGAATGCATCCATGTAAACAGCAGTCAAGAAATCAAAAGATGCATTGCATTCGGCCAATCTGCAAAAGACCTCTTTAAAGTTTGAAAAACTGGAAATGTCACTTTGATGACTGAGATGCCCCTGACCTAAACTATGGTCTCTTCAATCCCCTCATGCATGCAAAACCTGAACAATGAAAAGGGAAGGCAGGAGAAAAGCTGATGCATTTAAAAGGGAAGGCAGAAGAAAAACTGTGGTGTTGGCAAAGAATATAGAATATACGGTGGAATGCCAGAAGAACAAACAAATCAGTCTTAGAAGAAATACAATCGGAAGGCTCCTTGAAGTGAGGATGGCAAGGTTTACTTTGGCTCTCCTGTATTAGACATGTCTTCAGGAAATACCAATCACTAGACAAAGGACATCGTGTTTGGTAAAACAGAGGGTCAGCAAAAGCACGGAAAGCCTTCGATGAGATGGATTGACACAAGAGCCACAAAAATGTGTCCCATGATTTCCTATAAGGTTGCTGTGACTCGGAATGGGCTCCATGGCAAATAACAACAACCACCCTTTAAAATATAGAACAAAGAATATACTACTTTGGTTTAAATTAAATGAGCAAATACGATATTCTCATATGTATTCTAAACACTACATTATAAACAAATAAAGATACACAATGGATGTGAAGATCAGATGTACAGTTATCAGAGCAATGCCCATACAAACTGACATATTATTCCAATACTAATATACATAAAATATCAAATGGAGAAAGCTCCTATGCTGAAATGAAAAGTATATTTGTGCAAATAGATTCCAACTTTTTGTGTAACTCCTCAATGTGGAATGATATTTTGAACCAAGGAGAAAAAGTCAATAAAGCTGTCCAATGAGAAATCCTGAGTATACAGAAAGCTCCATGAGTATTAGAAAGCCTAGCGCCTTGCTTACAGCAAATAAAAGTAACTTGGAAACCATGTTTTGTGGAGGTAAAACGTTAACAAGACATATGCTTCTGAATGTAAATATAGGAAGATGAAAGAATGGGAAATGTATGGTTCACTGGATCCAGGTATCAATTATTATGGGAATGGATAAATTTTAAACAGGACATTATGAACACCCCAACTTTGCCCTTAAAGCAAAGACATAAAAAGTTTATTCTGTCTAAATCTTGAATTTTTAATAGACAAAAAAATTATTTTCAATGACTACATCCAACTTACAGCCATTGGCTTGGCTATTAAAAATTCTAGCAACTTAAGTCCTGCAGAAATTTCATCTTAAAGAGTTTGAAGCTGTGTCAAATATCAATAGTTGGTACTAAAATAGATATCAACGTTCTTTGTTCATCTAAATCTGATTCAGGAATTGTGCTTAGGACAATATTATACCGACTTGGAGCAAGTTTTGGTAATTTTTTTTTTTTTCAACATTAATGGCCACGATGGGGTCCTATGAAATACCTTTCAGAAAGCTGAAATTCGAAATTATTCGAGGTCATCACTGAGTCATGAGAATCCTCAAACTTGGCAATTATCTCAATTGAAAATGAGACAAAAAATAGGATTATATTTTAAAAATGTTATTGATGACTATCGTTCCATGGGAGCCCTGGTGGTGCAGTGGTTAAGAGCTACAGCTGCTAATCAAAAGGTTGACAGTTGGAATCTACCAGCCGCTCCTTGGAAACTCCATGGGGGAGTTCTATTCTGTCCTACAGGGTCGTTATGAGTCAGACATGATGGCAACGTTTTTGTTTGTTTGTTTGTTTGTTTTTGGTTTTGGTTTGTTTTTATGCTTCTATGAGGATTCCCTGGGTTGCAAAGATGGTTAAGCACTGGACTATAAGCCAAAAGGTTGGCGGTTGGAAGTCATCCAGAAGCACCTTGTAAGACACACCTGGCAATTTGCTTGCGAAAGGTCACAGCCTTGAAAGCCCTACGGAGCAGTTCTACTCTGCTCACATGGGTTGCTCTCAGTCAGAATCCAGTTCACTCCACCACAACTAACAACAGCAACGCCTTCATGAAAACTAGGACAGTAAAATTATAGTAATTTCTAGTATATTAATAAAGAAAATAATTAAAATTAATGTTCAGGGTTTTAATACATTTACTTTTCAATTTTTTTACTATTTCCCAGCTACTTCAAAGTTACAGGTAAAAACTGAAACAAAAACCAAACCCACTGCCTTCAAGTCAATTCCGACTCATTAAAATAAAAAAACCCAAACCCATTGTTCGTCCAGTCGATTCTGACTCATAGCGGCCCTATAGGACAGAGTAGAACTGCCTCACAGGCTTTCCAAAGAGCGCCGGGTGGATTCGAACTGCCAGCCTAGCACTGAATCACTACGCCACCAGAGTTTCCATAGGGCTTCCACCAGGGTTTCTACAGGGTTTCCTCGGCTGTCATCTTTACGGAAACAGACTGCCACATCTTTGTCCCGCTGAACGGCTGGTGGGTTCCAACCGCAGCCGAGCGCTTAAACACTGAGCCATCAGGGCTCTTTCTAAAAGCAAAAACCAAACCAAACCGTTGCCGTCGAGTGCATTTCGACTCATAACGAAAAGTAAAAGCAACCATTGAAAAGTTAACAACAGCCTGTACACAGGGCCGGGCATCTTTCCTTTGACCTCAGGCTCCACCATGACTGGCCTGGAGAAGCCACAGCAAAGCCCTGTCTCCTCAGCACTCAGGGCCCCAAAAGGAAGCTTTCTACTCACTGTTGACTCTCAGGTCCCAAAGCCTGGGACGCCTCCCTGGGGCTGGGTCCTGTGGAAACGAAGCTCTTCTTCCCGCCCCAGGGGCACCCTCACCAGCCAGGCTGACACCCAGCTCAGAGCCTCTGCTCTCTGAGGAACCAAGGGCCAGAAGAGGAGACGGGGCGCCCTCTGCCGGCTGTTGGAGCGCAGGGAAGGTGGCTTTGTGCCTGCTGTTTAGCGGAGACCGCGCACCCCTGCGAAGGACAGACATTCTCAGTTACAAGTGATATTTAAACAAAAAATAAGATTTAACAGAAATTGAAATAGGAATTTCACCAGCAATACTGGCTGATCTCCAGGGAGAATTCTCCATCATCACGTTAAAATGAAAACACGTTAATTAACTCCTTGACGAATTCTCTTCATAGCTTGAGTGGAATAACTACATTCTTTAGTTGGAAATGGGTATTTTATCAGAGACCTCTTAGACACCATTTCTGATCCTCTTGGCTCTCTTATCTCTGTTTCACATGCTACTGTGACAACCAGCTCTGAAGGCTCAGATGTACTTCATGAGGGACCAACATCACAATCTCCTGCACGTTGTCCCTGTGTCACATGACTCCCCACCCTTATCTGGGTTTCCATGTTGATGCTGAGGTGGGAGATGCCCCTTGATCAAAGCCCACACAAGCACACCCAGGTGCCTTGTTAACTCTGGGTGTGTGTGTGGTCTGTGTTTGTGTGTGTGCAGAGAGTGAATGGTCAGTGTGGTGGGGGTCAGTATGTTGTTAGGGTGTGTACATGATTTTCATATTTGGGTATGATCAGAGGGTAGATGGTCATTTCAGGGTCTCTTTGTATGTATGTTTGCTACGGTCAGCTGGGTGTATGGACATGTGGGAATTTGGACAATATGCAATGAGCGTGTGTTTGTCAGTGTTTTGTGTGTTTTTACGGTGGACTAATGTGAGAATATGTGGTCAGTGTGTGAATGCAGGATGTAAGTGTGGTCAGAATATGTGTGAGATCTCAGTGCTGATGGGTTGTTAGAAGATAAAAAATCATTTACAATATCTGTGTGTGCTGCACTCATTTTCATGTGCTTAGAAGTTGTGTGATCAGTGTGAATGTGTGTGTCTTGAGCGTGTGTTTATGATGTGGTTACAGAGTGTTAGTAACGAGCAGCATCGAGCACTTGCCCAACTACTCAGCAGTCACCTTCTCTGGAGCCCCAGTTTGTCTAGGAATTGCCCAAAGGTTATCTGAGGGGCCTGGAAAAAGGAGAAAAGAACAGAGGGGCAGGGCAATGGGAGTTACTAATGCTCAAGACAGAGAAGTGCCCGGGTTCTTGACCCGCTGGAGACAGGGATTTGGGCTCTGTAGGTTTAAAGGGTCGGGGAGCCTGCAGGCACCAGTAATTGTAGACCTATATGGGATCCTGATTGAGGACTTTGTGCAATAGGGTTTGTGACTAATAATGTTCACATCTTTCCATGTGCCTGTCGGCCATTTGTAATCTTCTTTGGAGAAATGTCAATTCCTTTGCCCAGCTTTGCATTGGGTGGTTTGTAATTTTCTCCTTACTTTTCTCAATACCTTCTGGATACTAGACCTTTATCAAATATATGATCTGCAAACATTTTCTCTCTTTCTGTATTTGTTTTCCACTCTCTGGTTAGCAGCCTTTGATGTGCAAGAATTTTGTCTTTTGATGAAATTCAGTTTCTCGACTTCTTTAGTAGGTGCTTGTGCTTTTGGTGCCACTTCTAAGGAACCAGTGGCCAATCCGAGGTCACGAAAACTACACCTGTGTTTTCTTCTAAGAAGGCTTTTATAGTTGAAGTACCTATATTTAAATAATTATTTTGAATTAATGTTTGTATACACGGTGAGGAAAAGTCCAACATCAATTTCTGTATGTGATATCCAGTTCCCCTAGCATCATTTGTTGAAAGACTCTTCTTCCTTCATTGAATGGACTTGGCAGCCTTGTGGAAAAGCAATTGGCCTTGTAGGTGAGGGTTCAGCTCTGGATGCTCAGTTCTATTCTATTGATCTATACCTGTATCTCTATGCTAGCGCCACACTGTTTTGATTATTGAACCTTTGTAGTAAGTTTTGAAATTGGAAAATCAGAGTCCTGCCATGTGGTCTTCTTTTTCAAGATTATTTTGGCTACTTGAGTTTCCTTGCAATTCTGTACCAACATCAGAACCCACTTTACCATTTCTACACAAAAAGGGTAGGAATTTTGATAGGCAGGGAATTACACATGTGGATTACTTTAGGGAATACTGCCATTTGAAGGATATTAAATCTTTCCATTCACCAACACAGGACCTTTCCATTTATTTAGATCTTCTTTAAATTCCTGCAGAAATGTTTTTTAGTTTTCAGGGTACAAATCTTTCAACCTTACCTCATTGGTTATATTTATTCCTAGGTACTGTATTCATTTGGATGCTATTGTAAATGGAATGTTTTTCTCGGTTTACTTCTTGATTTTTCAATGCTACTGTTTTTTTTTTACTGTATAGACGTTCAGCTGATTTTTTGGGCTGGTCTTGTATCCAGTAACCTTGTCAAATTTGTTTCTTTGCTCCAACAGTGTTTTTTGTTAATTCTTTAGGCTTTAATCTTTACAAGATCACGTCAACTGTAAGTAGGGATAGTTTGACTTCTTCCAATCCAATGCGGGTAACTACTTCTTTTCTTGCTGAATGCGGCCAGAACTTCCATTACATGTTGAACAGAAGTATTCACAGCAAGGATCCTTGTCCCGTTCCTGATGTTAGGGGAAAAGCTTCCAGTCATTCACCATCAAGTATAACGTTAGCTGTGGATTTTTCCTGTTTGGCCGTTATCATGTTGAGGAACATCCCTCTTAGTTCAAACTTTCTGAACGCTTTTTTCACGACAGAGTATTGGATATTCTCAAATGCTTTATCTGCATCAATTAGCATGATCATGTGTGGGCTTTTGCCCTTCATTCTATTAATGTAGTCTGTTACATTGATTGATTATTATGTTAAAGCACCCTCACATTTCTGGGATAAACCCCTCTTGCTCACAGTGTATAATGCCTTGGATGTGCTCTCAGATTTACACTGAGGATTTTTACATCCATATTCTTAAGGGATAGTGCTCTACATTTTTATTTGCTTATGAGGTCTTTCTATATCTGGCTTTGGTATCACTGAGTTCATACATATCCTTTACCGCTGAGATTTCTCCTTTGATTCGTGTTTCACTTAAAACAGCACATTACCAGTTCCACCATGGGGAGTTACTAGTTAGCGCTGTGTCATAATTTCTAGCACGATTATGTTATGATCTCAAAACAAGAGAACATGTTCTCTGTGATTTCATTCCTCTGACATTGATGGAGACGAGCTTCAAGTCCAGAATACAGTGATTTTTGTAAGTGTACCACGTGTGCTTGAAAATAACGTTTCTAGTACAGCTGTTAGGAATAATGAGGTAAGTACATATATATATCAGTTTGCTATTCAAATGTTCCACATCCTCACTGATTTTTGTCTGTTTATTCTATCAGTTCCAGAGAGAGGGCAGGGGTGTGAATTCGCCTTCTCTGCTTCTGCTTGTTTCTACTCAGAGCTCTGGCATCATTCACGCTATAAGTTTTGTAGCCAAGACTTAGGATGGGAAATTCTGGGAGCTCAGGAAAGAGGGGAACAACCCAGAATGTGGGGGACAAGGAAGATGGGTTGGGAAGGACCATAATCACAAGTTTCTTCATGGTCCCAGAGAGGACATGTAGTTGGTATGGCAGTTGCCGGGGGATGGTACGTGGTGGGTTACCTGTGGTGTGTCAGGCTTGGGGTCCATTGTGATGCATCAGGGTCGAAGGCAGGGATTGGACGAGGGAGATTTTATAAACCATGCAGGATACAAAGGCATCGACCAGACAGGAGAAGGCTACTGATCCTGCGAGTCCAACCCTTCTGCTCCTTGCATCATACTGAACTTCTGACTTACTCACCTACTGACCGACTTTGAAACCTCCTCCAACTTCTCTCCTGTGTGGTCTCCTTGCTCATCCATCCCACTCCTGCCATCTCTACCATTTTCCCTTCCCTTCCCCCCCCTCCCCCCCTCCCAGGAGAACAAGCACCCCTGTCTCTCCAGGCCATACCCCTTGTTCCACTCTCATATACAACTGGCCCCGTCCCCATCCCACACTTACCCGACTCCTACTTTGTGCCACTGAGTCTCCTCAAGGGGACAGGACATGAAGGCACAAAGGGTATTGTTCTGGTTCCTGGTGCTCTGGCCACCAGCTACTCCATTGGAAAATGTGAGTAATCCTTGAACATGCCGTACTTTCTCACCTTTTATTGGGCTCTTTCACACTAGTTTAAACAACAGCTTTTCCTGGGGTGATTGAGGGGGACTCAGTCCAGCACAAAGGGTGACCAGCAGAACCACAGTGTTTCGTGGCCCCTGTCTGAGCTGACTTAGCCATTAGGGCACTCCTGACACCAGCATCTCAACCATAGCCAGATGGGACAAGAGTGACTAGAACTGGGGTGTTTGACCAGTGAGGAAAGGATGGCCTTGGTCTTTTCATGCATCTGATCTGCTTCTTTAATGAATCTGCTGAGAGTTATTGCTCCCTTTTCGATAGTGGCTACTCAAAGACAGTATGTTTCCTGAAAGCACACACAATAGTCACCTCAGCTGTGAGGGCTGAGATGACAGTGTTAGAAAGCTCAGAGTTTATTTACCAGAGAGATTTCAATCTGCATGAAACTGAAACTCCATGTGGATTAGTATGAATTCCACTGCAAAGTTATTTTCTCCTAAAATACTTGTATAATCTTGTTTTTAAAGAAACAAGATTTGCCTTTTGTTGTGGTGACCATACATTCCAGAAATTTTTATATTCCTTTTATGTATTAGTTTCCATGTTGCTATTCATTGGTTTAGGTGAAATACTATGAAATATGAAAGGAAATTCTTGTTAGTGGCTATCTAGAATTGTGTTGCTAACTAGCTGCTATTTTCATGGTTTGAATCATATAATACACAAGATTCTTCTTTCACGCAAATATTTATGGACTTCAAAAATCTGACATTACATGGCTTGGTTCAGAATGAAAATGAATGTTGAATGAAAACTGCAATGCTTTTAGAAACTTGATGTTAACAGTATTCTGTACTTTTTATTGAAAAATGAATTTATGATGGCAACTGCCTATCTCTCCTAGTTATGGCCGTAACTATATATATCTATATTTATCTCAAATATACTCTCTTTAATACAGAATTTTCATGCCTATTATTTTTCATGCTTTCATACAGGCTGGGTGTACTCTTAACCATTGTAGAGTGCCAGGATTCCTACGTAATGTAAGTATTTTTTCCTCAATTCTAAATTGGCTTATAAATGCATAAATTTTATCCTGTTGGCTTTTTTAAAATACTTACAATATTCTTTTGGTCAAGGAAATAAAAAAGTATAACAGTTTGTATATCTAATTTTTTTTCCTACAGCTCGTGTATAAGTGATGTATAATAATCAGCACCTAATTAAAATTAAAGTATGCAGTTTGTCGAATTTGGACTTGTGTATATGGCCATGAAACCACTACAATAATCAAGATAATGAGCCTAACCCTCACCCCCAAAACACTCCTGCTGATTCTTTTAATTCATTCTGTCCTCTCCCTCCATTGCTGCCACCCCTCTTACAACCACTGATCTGCATTTTTAGAGAACTTTTATGTAATTGAAGGATACAAGATTTACTTTTTGTTTTTATCCAGGATTCTCTAAGTCAGCAGAATCATTTTTAGATTTATCCAGGATGTTTGGTGTACTAGTAGTTGCTTCGTTTTCATTACTGAGTAGAAGGTCTACATATGAATATGCCACAGTGTGTTTATCCTTTACCTTGGAAAGAGAGTTAGAGAGCTGCTTCTTCCCGCTAGGACATGGCCCTTTAAACAAAAACCCAGAAAGCAGCACCTTCACAGCATTGTCCCAGGTTATACTTCCATTTTGCAAGTTCATGATGAATCATTCTTGCTTGGTTCCATAATTCATTCGTTTCTATTGCTGAATCATATTCTGTCAAATGCATATCTCTGTGGAACACACTGTCTTGAAGGAAACGTTTAGAATGAAAATAATGAGTTTTCAAGAACAAACAGTTAAATCCAAAGCAATCTCTCCAGACCAGGTATTGGGGCAGTCACAACTTACTCAGAGGATGTCTGTCTCCATTCACAGAGGAGTAGAATAGAATTAAAATCAAGAATCTTAGAGAAACTTCACATTGTTAGTGTCATCTTCATGGTCACCACTTTGCTTTTATTCAAGCCCTAAAAGTTCATTAATTCTGAATAAGACATCTCTGTAGTGATCTTCTGGGTTTTTTGTTTGTTTGCCCTGTGCTTGTCTTTAAGATGCTAAAAACTCAATGTATCCATGAGAAAAGTGTGATTCAGCATTAGACACAAGGGCAGGTAGAGCCTCTGGGGAACCAGAGATTGAGCCCTATTTAGAGAAAGCACACTCACAACCTCTAACAACACTGCCAGACTCAGAAGAAACACCAGGTGGCCAGCTGCCAACCTTCCAGGAAGCAGAGAAATCCACTGGAGATATCTGGAGGGGGGGATGGTTCTCGGAGGCTGATTTGGGGTTTCTATCCATGATTCCCTGTGACTGCTATACTGTCCATTCCTTTGAGGCTTCTTGTGACTTTGAATATTGCCCTTTCAGCTCATTGACAATAGTTTTCCTGAGCCGGATGAAGAACTTTTAACGGCGTACCTCCTTCTGCAGATTGGTACTTTAGTAATACTCTTTCTCTTCAGTCTCCGTTTGGTGAGTATTTTAACATACCTTATGGATATCTTTGAATCATGGATAATCAGGACACAGTAGAATGGCCAATAGGGTTTCCAAGGAGCAGCAGGTGGACTGGAATGCCGACCTTTGGGTTAGCAGCCTTAGCTCTTAACCACGACACCACCAGGCCTGGGTTTTTCTCGTTTATACATATGCTTTGAATCATGAATAATCAGGAATTTTTATACTCACTGGCCTATTATTGGATTTGCCTTTAATCTACTAATGAGAACACAAATTGATGAGTGAAACTTTGTACAACAGTCTCATCGTTTTTAGTGAAGAATCAGTGAATAAGACAACTACATAACTTCAATGAGAAAACTTTACATTGATAAATTCTATCAAAGAATTAAATATTAACTCTTCTGGGGCCCCTTTCACACACTGAGAGTGGAATTGTGAATTCTCACAACCATCCTGAAATGCAATGTAACACTGTCTACCCGAAGCCTTCCAAATACTCACACCCTTTTATTCGGCACAATCCCACGTCTAGTCATCTCCCCTAATGAAAGAACTACCCCGTATCCAAAGACCTGGTGAGAGCACATTCAGTGGAACAGGATGGATTACAGTGAAAATGTGGCAACAAACTGAATCACCCATGGTAGAGGGATGGTGGAACTAGTGTAAATCCTCACAGTGGAGATAGCTCCTGAAAGTCATATGTTTCAAAGACATTTCAGAAAACAGAAAATACTCTTAATGTAATGTCAAGTGGAAAGACCCAGAAACCAGGCTTTCTATGTTGTGTAGAGAAGAGTGTATATGGTTCTGCACAAAGAGAGTGAACAAATGCTCCATGAAAATACCACAGAATAGAAGAACAGGGCTTTCTAAAGGGTGCTGTAACCACCTCTGTTTCAACTTCTTGACAGTTATTTCCGGGGCTCTGAACACTCAATTCTGTCCTCACTCCACCGTTGAGGGTGGGGGTACTTTTCTCCTTCCTTTTTATCAAAGCCTTGGTTGGACTCTAGGTGACAGGCCCAAGAGGGGCCTGGCTTCCTCTTTCCCTTCCTTACACCTATGTAAGAGCTCAAAGTTTCTTGTGCACTTTGACTAACTCAATCTAGTTTTCATTTTCCGCTTTTTGGCTGGATCCTTTAGCACCCCTGAACTGTAGCGGAACAGCAGGAGGAACAGAATTTTCTGACACCAATGCTCTTTTGAGACGTGGTAGAGGGGAAGGTGTTAGCTATGGACGCCTGCCTGCATGATTATGTTCCAGCTTTTATACTTTGTAGTGTTTTGGTCTGTCCTATTGAAGCATTTTAAAAATGAAACTGCTTCTATTCTGCAGGGTCTGCGGGCTTCAGCGGGGACCCTTCCTGGCCCCGGAGGATTGGCCACACGCTGCCCCATCAGATGCCCTCCAGCAGTACCCATGGGCAGTGGGCCACCAGCTCCACCCAGATGTACTCCCCAGCCTTGGACTGACTGTTCACCATACCTTCTACCACCTCCTCCCAGATATGATCCCAAAAGTGGGCCAGACCCTCCCCCTCCTCCTCCCACCCATGTTCCCAGCCCTAGGCCAGAACTTCCCCCTCCTCCTCCCACTCGTGTTCCTAAAGCCTGTCCAGACCCTCCCCCTTCTCCTCCCACCCATGTTCCCAGACCTAGGCCAGACCTTCCCCCACCTCCTCCCACCAGTGTTCCCAAACCTGGGCTAGAACCCCCCCCCCACTCTTGTTCCCCAAACCAGGCCAGACCCTCCCCTTCCTCCTCCCACCTGTGTTCCCAAACCTCAGCCAGAGCCTCCCCCTCCTCCGGCCAGTAGTATTCTGGGTCCTCCACTACAACCTCCCCCTCTTCCTCTCAGCCCTGTTCCTGGACCACCTAGACCCTTCCAGGCCTCCTCCCAGCTGGCCTCCCAAGGCTGGGACAGAGGCTCCACCTCCTTGCATACCCTGCAAAGCTATCAAGCCTGCACCAGAGTGCTCACCTCTTCCACCCTTCTGGCCTCCACTACCTCCACCAGGCCAGCAACCTCCTCCCCCACCCATCTGGTATGCCCCTCCCCCACATGCCTGGCATCCCCGTCCCCCACCCTCCAGGCCTCCCCCACTTGGCTGGCATCCCCCTCCCACTCCCTTCAGGCCTCCCCCATCTGGCTGGCGTCCCCCACTCCCACTTGGCTGGTGTCCTCCTTCCCCATCCCTCTGTCCTCCCCCACCAGGCTGGGGTCCCCCTCCCCCGCTCGCCTGTGGTCCACTTGCACCACCCAAGAAGCCATGTGAGCCTCCAAAGCTGCCTGCACCAAGTACTCCTCGGCCTCAACGACGTCAATGGCGACCATCTAAAAGCTTCCGGCCACTGGATACAATTCCAGAAGTGCCAGAGCCTTCCCTCCAAGACCCTGATTCCTGTCGCTGTTATTAAATAGTCACATTCTACCTCCTCAGCTTTCTTGTAAATCTTTCTTCACATTTATTTCCACCTCTCCAGAGATGTTGATGTAAGTGCAGCAAGAGGTGTTGGCTACTGCACAAACGCCTCCTTGTTCAGTTAGCAAGTAGTCCAAACTACATGATGCTCTAAGACCACCCTTGGCAGAAAGTCAATGCTCATTTGTTGATCTTCGATGGCTTGAGCAGTGGATTACACAGTATTTTCTATAGACAAAGTCAGATTATGGAGAGTGGCTTCATGATATGCAAATCCTCCCCAAGGAGCCAGGAGCCCTATTACTACACCTGCCCCAGTCAGGATTAAACCTAGTGCTCCCTTTCATCTATTACCTGAGGTTCAGTTAGAGGCCTGGTATAATTGGACACTGGTGCCTGAGGGGGAGAAAAATCCTAGAGAGCACTGACTGGTGGTAGTGACAGGGTCGATGCAAGGAATCGCCCAGCCGGCTGGGCTCGAGCGGGACCCACGCACCCAGATACATCCACAGGGGCAGACAAAGACCCAGCGATGGTACAGCTACTGAAGGCTATGCAAGCCTGCTGGACCCTAGCACCGCTCTGCAATTTCAGGGCCAGGAGAGCACAAAGCTCAGGTCAGCACACTTGGCACTCGGGGGCCCTGGCTCTCTCTCCTACAGCACTGCGAATATGCCTCAGAGGCAGTGGAACCTGTCCAGGCTGTAGGCCCCCTGTGGCTGGGCAAGAAACAGCCAAAGAGCAAACAAAAAACCCTTGGGAAATTCCTGGACACCCTCCCCAGCAGGTGCCCCTGTGCAGCAGACCCAGCCGGCCAGACCAGCCTCTACACAAGCTGTCCCACACCAACTGTCCAGGGCTTCAGCACTGGAGTCAGCGAGACCCTGGACAGTTTGCCGGGCAAAATTTCCATTGCAACCATAGACACGTGGGTGGCATACACAAACACAGCCATGAACAGAGCTAGGTGACAGCTGGTTGCTGAGTCCAGTGGGAAACAGGCACCAGGCCATACAAAGCCAGAGCCAGAAAATAAACCACCAATAAGGCATTTAAGGCAAACAACCCCCACAGCCACCAGGGGGTGACAATCAATGGAAACAATTGTCTATCACTTTAAATCCTCTAAAGTCTGAGTCTTCCAATTATCACTGTCCTGCCAACTCTTAACTGTTTTGCAGGGTTTGTTGGTCGATATCCAATATCCGGAACAGGAGATGGTTTGATGCCAGAGTGGTGGATCCCCACTCCCCTTTTGGAGACCTTGACTGTAGTGTGTGTGTGTGTGTATGTAGGGGGCAGGGTTTGACATCAACACCTCAAAAGGTCCCTGCCGGGTCTGGTGTGTTCCAAGTCTGGACGTGGAGAGAGACTTCAGGCTGTGCAGCTGTCCGCCACACTGCGTACTTGTAAAGACAGTGAAGGACCCCCGCCACAAAATACAAATATTGTCAAATAGTGACCTAGCCTTGCTTGTGTATGTTCTTAGCCTCCAGGGTGTTTTCAGGACCCAAAGTATTTAAGTCCTCCCAAAAGGTACAGAGTTGGTGATGCCCATACATAAGCTCAAACAGACTTACCTGAAGTTTGGTTTGAGGTGCAACCCTGATGCTGAACAGAGCCAGGGAAGGGTCTTTACCCATGTTAATTCAATCTTCTGGGAAAGGTTGGTCAGATGGATTTCCATAGTTGGGTTCAGTCTTTCTACTTTTCTACGGAACTGGAGTCTCCAGGCACTGCGAAAACATCACTTAATCCTTAGTTGTTGGGACACAAGCTGTATGACCTGAGAAGAACAGGTAGGCACTCGAAACCTCAACAGAGCCGATCACACAGGGACTCAAACCCTCCGGTAGTGTCCACTCGTGATGGTTTGGAGAAGGCCAAATCTGGGGATGATGTCTTCTAGTAGGCTTCTGGCAATTTCTGTGGCCTTCTCAGTCCTGCAGGGGAATGCTTCCATGCAATTGGAAAAAGCTGTCTGCAAACACCAGCAGATACCAGTAATCACCTGGAGCCCTGGGTATCTCAGTGAAGTCTATCTGCCAGTCATTTCTTGGAATATACTCTTGGTATTTGGTCCACTCTGGCACTGCCTAGAATGTCCTGGGGTTGCTTTTCTGACAGGTGACACACTGTCTAATAATGTCTCTGAAAATAGCCTGCAAAGTCTGGCCGACAAAGTGTCTCTTTACCTGATCATACATTATTTTCCGCCCGTATTGAGCGGCCTCATGTACGTGCTTTAGGATGTCTTCCATCCCTCATACAGAGTCACTTATACTTTTTCACTAATGGGCCACATAAAGGTCTGTGTCACTGTAACCAGGGTCTTCTGTGGCTTGTGGAGGGCTAGGGTGTGGAAGACAGCCGCCACTACTGCTGGGGTCATTGTTCTTGCTGCCCACTTGGCCTCTAAGTCGGCCCTTCCTTTGCCCTGTGGCACTGGCATAACTTTCTGCTGATGTCTTTGCAGTGTCCCACGGCCAGAGCACAGGGGAATAACACTGCCTCCAGAGGTTGAAAAATCTGTTGGTTGTGTTTGATTCCTTTATCAGCTGAATTCAAAGCCTCCCCTGTTCCCACAGATCCCCGTGTGCATGTAAAACTGACAACACATTCTTCCAATTTGTACAAATGATCGCCCACTTCGGGGCTTGGCCAGACACAAAGCCAGGATCACCGCAACCAGCTCGGCTTTTTGGGCTGACGTTCCATTTGGGAGAGCGTTTCCTTTGAGGTCCTTGGTGTGGCTGACGACTGTGTAGCCAGCCCTTTTTGGCCACCCTCTATGAAGCTACCACAGAGAGACTCAAATCCTCAGGTCACCAACAGGGAAGTCTGGGTGGCTGGCACAGGCCAGGTCCACTGTCTGGACACAGTCATGGTGGATGCGATCTCCCAGGAGCAGAGTGGGGACAGGGGTGGCTAGAAAATTGAGTAGGTTCTTCCTCCATATTCATTATAACCAGAGGCTCAGGTGGAGGTCCTGCCCCTGGTCCACCCTAGTCAGAGTCTTCCTCCAGAGTGAGGGCTAACATTTGAGTTACTCATTGCCCAATCTTTTTCTTGGGACATACTCTTTTCTAGTGGCCTTCCTTTTTACAATATGTACACTGGCTCTTTCCCAGGAGGGGTTGGGGTCGGGCCCCACTAGGGCCCACAGGTCTTCTCCTCTCAGGGAGCCTATCCTGTACTGCTGCTGCTAGTAAGGCAACCTGGCGCTCTCCGCCTTTGTCTTCCCTGTTGTTATAGGCCTTGAGTGCCATCTTGGCTAGGTATCCTGGATCCTGATCAGTATATTACCTAAAGACTCTATAAATCTTTTTTGAGGAAAGCTAAAAGATCCTTATCTTAACAACTCTGGTGAGATTTGAGCCCATAACTTTGAGTGCCTCTGTCTTGTCAGACATCCAATGCACTATCCATTGCACCACGGAACCAGAAAACTCTTCTTTCTGCTCTTTAATTTCATTTACCTTACTCCAATTTAAGTGCTTAGATACTCCATTTTTAAAGCCCACTAAGAGACAGTCCCGATAATGGGTGAGCATACCATACTCTACTGCGTGATTGTGATCCCAGGGAGGGTCTCTAAGGGGGAGATGTCATCAACTGCATCTCTGGTTGGCTGAGCATCACGTCATCTCTGGGCTTCCTCTCCAGCCCTGTCTAGGATCATCCACCTCTCTTCTGCGGAGAGGAGAGTGCTGAAGAGAGACTGACAGTCTGCCCATGTGACATCAAAAGGGTTAGAGATGGTAGTAAAGAGTTCATACATTTCTTTCGGGTTCTCGAGGTATCCCATGATGTAATTCTTCTACTTAATCAGGTTTGCTGTACTAAAGGGAACACAAACCTGAACCTGGCCCCTGTCTGCTGCTGCAGTTGTTTGGCGGAAGGGACACTAGCCAGAGGCTGGCCCTTCCTGTTGGCTCTGTCCTGGCTCTGTGGCACCCTGGGCCACATTTGACCCTTGATAGGGTGCCCCTCCTTGTATGGGGTGATGGCTAAGGAAGATTCCCAGGGCACTTGCACAGCCTTGCTTTTCTCTTCAATTCTCCATCTCTCCCCTCTCCCCACCCCGCTCCAGGAAACAACAGTCGCCAAGAAGGGGAGCTGGAGCATGCTCTCCACCCCCTCTCACCAGCCCACTCCTTCTTGCCCCAGCTGCCCTTCTCCAGCAGGTGCAGGTGAGGGAGGAGAGCTGTAGATAGACACCCTGCTGGGGTTCAAACGGTCCTCTGCCACTAGCAATGGCTGCAGAGCGATGGGCTTTTCCTTATCCTTTTGTACACAGATTTTGCAAGCCTTCTGAGTTTTGTTAACATTTTGCAATGACATGAAGGCCTCCACATAACGCTTTTCATCCCATTTACCATTTCTTGTATAATATAAGTCTAGCTGAAGAATGGTGCTGCCGTTCAGTGGCCCATTCCACGACCACCTTCCTTGGTCCCGTAAAGCACTATTACGTGAGAAAATTAGCTTTTCTTCTTCATTCCCTCAGATTTGAAAAAATCACAATTCTTTATGACATACCCCTAAAGGGGGTCACAAGGTATTCATCTTTTGTTCCACATTTCCTTCAAGTATTTACCACTACTAGGTTTTAAGTTACCACAATTCCTAACCTACACCCACTGCCAAGGTTGGTAATTCTTGGGGTTACACTTTGCCTTGGGGTGAAAAGCCACCCTTTTCCACTTGGAGAGGAAAGAGAAGGAAAATAAAGGATAGAGAGCAGACAGAGAAGAGTGTTCTGAAAGACAGAAGAATTCAAACCCTGCGGTTACCAACACGGTGACCAAAGATGCCTTGAGGGACTCTAACCCTCAGGTCACCGATGGGGGAAGGGACCCCAACTAGGCTGAGGATGGGTCCCAGGGGCCATGACACTATCTGATTTTAGAACCAACTAGACCACCCTGGTACTCAAAACAGTCTGGTACTGGTACAACAGGAGATACATAGACCAATGCAACAGAATTGAGAACCCAGACGTAAATTCATCTACCTGATATTTGACAAAGGCCCAAAGTCCGTTAAATAGAGAAAATGCAATCTCTTTAACAAATGGTGCTGGCATAACTGGATTTCCACTTGCAAAAAAAAACGAAATATCACCCATATCTCACACCACGCACAAAAACTAACTCAAAATGGATCAGAGACATAAATATAAAATCAAAAACAATAAAGATCATGGAAGAAAATGTAGGGACAGTGATAGGAGCCTTAATACATGGCATAAACAGAATACAAAACATAACTATCAATGCATAAAGAACAGAAGAGAAAATAGATAACTACAGGGACCTTCTAAAAATCAAACACACTCATCAAAAGACTTGACCAAAAGAGTAAAAAGGTGACCTACAGACTGAAAAAAAAATTTTGGCTACGACATATTCAATCAGAATCTAGTCGCTAAAATCTACAAGATACTGCAAAACTTCAACAACAAAAAGAAACATAACCCCATTAAAAAAATGGGCAAAGGATATGAACAGACACTTCATCAAAGAAGGCCTTCACGTGGCTTATAGATACATGAGGAAATGCTCAGGATCATTAGCCATTAGAACAATGAAAATCAAAACTACAATGAGATACCATCGCACCCTAAGGAGGCTAGCATTAATCCAAAAACACAAAGTTATAAATGTTAGAAAGGTTTTGGAGAGACTAAAACACTTATACACTGCTGGTGGAATGGAAAATGGTACAACCACTTTGCAAAACAATTTGGCGCTTCCTTAAAAGGCTATAAACAGAAGTACCACAGGATCCAGCAATCCCACTGCTTGGGATGTATCCTAGAGAAATAAGAGTCATCACACGAATAGATATATGCACACCCACGTTCACTGCAACACTGTTCACAATAGCAAAAAGATGGAAACAACTTAGGTGCCCATCAATGGATGAATGGATAAACAGATTATGGTATATGCACACAATGGAACGCTACGCAATGATAAAGAACAATGATGAATCCTCAAAATATCTCATAACATAGATGAATCTGGAAGGCATTATGCTGAATGAAATTAATCAGACGCAAAAGGACAAATATTGTATGAGACCACATTTATAAGAACTCAAAAAAAAGGTCTAAACACAGAAGAAAACATTCTTTGATGTTTACAGGGTAGGGAGAGAGGGAGAGGCGAACTCACTGACTGGATGGTAGACAAGACTTATCTTAGGTGAAGGGAAGGATAATACAATACAGGAGAAGTCAGTACACCTGGACTAAAGCAAAAGCTAAGAAGTTTCCTGAACACTACCAAACATTTCGAGGGACAGAGTGGCAGGGGCAGGGGTCTGGGGACCATGGTTTTTGGAGACATCTAGATCAGTTGGCATAATAAAGTTTATTAAGAAAATGTTCTGCGTCCCTCTTTGGTGAGTGGCATCTGGGGTCTTAAACCTACGAGTGGCCATCCAGGGTACCTCAATTGGACCCAACTCACCTGGAGCAAAGGCAAATGGAGAACACCAAAGATACAAGGAAAATACTAGCCCAACAGACAAAAAATTCCCCATAAACTGAGGACCCCAACAGCCTGAGGCTAGAAGAACCAGGTGGTGCCCAACTACCAGCAATGACTGCCCTGATGGGGAACACAACAGAGGGTCCCTGATGGAGCAGGAGAAAAGCGGGGTGTAGAGCTGAAATTGACATAAAAAGCCCAGACTTAATTGTTTGACTGAGACTAGAGGAACCCCAGAAGACATGGTCCCCAAACTCTGTTAACCCAAAACTAAAACCATTCCTGAAGCCAACTCTTCAGACAAATATTACACTGGACAATAAGATATAAAATGATACTCTTGAAGACTGTGCTTCTTAGTTCAAGTAGACACACGAGATTAAATGGGCAGCTCCTGTCTGGAGATGGGATGAGAAAGCAGAAAGGGAGAGGGGCTAGCTGAATGGACACGGGAAATCTGGAGTGGAAAGGTGGAGTGTGCTGTCACAGTATACGGACAGCAACTAGGGTCACATAACAATGTGTGTATACATTTTTATATGAGAAACTAACGTGAGCTGTAAACTTTCGCCTAAAGCACAATTAAAAAATGATAATGATGAGTTCTCAAAACATCTTATAAAATGGATGAATCTGGAGGACATTATGCTGAGTGAAATAAGGCAATCACAAAAGGACAAACAGTGTATGGTCTCACTTTTATAAAAAGACATGAGAAGCTATATTAATTCACACAGAAAGCTATCTTCTTTGGTAGTTACCAGGGATGGGAGAGGGAGGGAGGAGCAATCACTTTCTAGAGAGCAGACACTTGTTATTTTTGGTGATGGGAAAGGCAATACCCAATATGGGTGATATCTGCACAATCTGGCCAAGGTGAACAATAACACTAAGGGCACAAGAACTAGGGACAATTTTGGTAAATGCTGTTAACATATACAATTTTGCAATAACAACCAAAAAATATGTGTATGGCTACATAAGTAGATATGAATGCAACTATGTGTACAGGAAGGCACTTGACAATACATGGGTGTTCAGGTACAAGTGCCTCTGTAGGCATACGTATGTACATGTCTGTGTGTGCTGCATATATACTCATATATAATAAAGCACATAGGGGGCACGGTTACGAATACTTTCTAGACATAACCAAACACCTTTCAGGATTGGTTTACTGGGTTTGAAGGCTTAGGACCAGAGTCTCATGGGACAACTCAGTCAACTGGCATAACATAGTTCATAAACATAATGTTCTACATACTAGTTTGGTGCGTAGTATCTGCAGTCTTAAACTTGCCAGCGGCCATCTAAGATACACCTACCAGTCTCTACTCGCCTGGTTGAAAAGGAAACAGGGAAACCAAAGACTCAAAGAACAAACCAGTCTACAGGACTAATAGCCCACACAAAACATGGCCTCATGTATTCAGAGACCAGAAGAAGTAGATGGTGCACAGATACCATTACCAAACGTTCTGATCAGGGACACAACAGATGGGTCCAGACAGAATGGGAGAAAAAAGCTGAACAAAACTCAGATTCCTAAAAAAGGCCAGACTTCCTGGACCACAACAGACAAAAGGAAGTCCCGAGACTATCACCCTGACATACCCTTTAAACTTGGAACTGGAGCCACTCCCATAGGTCACCTTTCAAACAAATAACAGATTGGCTCATAAAATAATAAACAATATCCCCCTTGAGTACTGTCCTCCTCTATATAATCATCTATACGAGACCAAAGGATCAATATTTACCCTACGGGAAAGATGAGAGGATGAGGGGGTGGGGGATAGGGAAGCTAGATTAATGGAGGCAGAAGAACCAGAATGGAAATAATGAGAATGCTGACACATTGTAAAAAATGTAACCAATGCCATGGAACAATATGTATAGAAATTGTTAAATGGAAATCTAATTTGCTGTGTAAACTTTCACTGAAATCACAATAAAATAATATAAAAAACGGTGAGTCCATTTAGAATCCAAAAGTTAGTAGTACATAGTGAAAGAAGAAAATCACAGTGAGAATTTGCGTCGGAAAAAAAAACTAAAGTGTATCAAAATAAGTTTACTTCATATTTAACTGCATTTAAGTTATAATCACAACTATGCTCAAATTCTTGGAATAAACCAAGAATGAATGGACGTCCATGGAGAGGAGTTTAGGTACAAACTTTCCAACAAAATGATATGATGAGTATCAGGACATCTTTCACTCCATTGCTAACCTGTACACCACCATGACAAGTTAGACTTTTTTTTTTTTTTTTACTCAAAAATTTGAGGGCTTTAGTAATATCCCCAAGAGACCCTAATATCTGGTAGGAAATTCATTCTCTTCTGAAGGGCCTATTCCATCTCCCCTCTTGTTCATTTTCCCTCTTTCAAATGTAAACTGCCCTAACTCTCTGAAGTCCATATTTGCCAATAGTTTTGTGAAGGTTCTTAGAATGCCTTCAACATCACCCTCCTCCCATTTTGAATCTTATGCCTCATGGACAATCAGCAAGAGAGGCCAAGCAACAAAGCCGTTGAAAGGAGGATCTGGCACACACACCCCTGAGAAAAACAGGGAGGGATACATACAAAGAACACCCAAAGACAAAGCAGGGACTATGTACTCGGTTGTATGCAGCATAGTTGGACCATGTTAGGTGGAAGCATGTCTTTATTTGGACAATGAGTATGCTTCAGGAGACGTGAATGGATGCCACACTGACACATTACAAACCATCACAGGGATCACTGACATAAGTAGTGAGTTCATTAGTAAAGATCACTGTGTTTAGGACCAATGCGGCCCTGGGGTAATGAAGATGCCAGTGGGCCCTTCTCCAGGGTTCAATTTCAACTGACTCCTTTAAGGCTGGCCCAGGAATAAAGCCCTATAATCCCCAGAGAACCCCATCCCACCAAACCATGAAAGGTGGTGGCACCATCGCTCCCACCCATCCCTCTCCTGATCTTCCTGCTCTTCCGTAAAAAAGCCTGCCCTAGGGAGCGAGCTTGGACCTGATCAGCCCACTTTGCTTCAGTCGGGGAGGAGCCAAGACCCATCCTTCTCAGTCACAGCCTTTCTGGTAACTACTGCTGTTGCTGGTGGTTGTTGTGGAGTCAGTTCCAACTCATGCCGACCCCACACGTTTCAGGGTAGAGCTGTGCTCTACAGGGTTTTCAATGCTCTGACCTTTCAGAAGCAGACTGTCAGGTGTGTCTTCCGAGGCACCTCTGGGGGAGTTTGAACCGCCGTCGTTTCAGCCAGAAGTGAAGAACTGAAACATTTGTGCAACCCAAGGACTCCTGTGAACTACTAAGGGGCTTTAAATGGCTATTGGTTGTCTTCCGGGGTTGCCGAGTAGGACAGGGCCTGAGGGAGTCAGCTGGGAACTGGAGCGATTCTGAGGGTCACGATCTTAGTGGTGTTTACACAGGTGTACGCATATGGGGTTAAGAGCTTGCACTTCCCAGGTTAAGGAGCTCTGGTGCTGTAGTGGTTAAGGGCTTGGCTGCTAACCAAGAGGTCAGCAGTAAGAATCTACCAGCTGCTCCTTGGAAACCCTATGGGGCAGTTCTGCTGGGTCTTATAGGGCTGTTGCGAGTCAGAATCAACTCGGCGACAACGGGTTTTGTATGTTTGGTTTCACAGAGTACTTAGGATGTGAAAGCACTCTCCTAAAGCTTCATACCCACTAACTCATTTAACCCAGCCCCCAATGTTGTGCTGCTCTTCGCTGCCATAGAGTTGGCCCCAGACTCCTGGAGACGCCATGTGTTACAGAACAGAACTGTTCTGTAGGGTTTTCTTGGCAGATCACCGGGCCTTTCTTCCACGGTATCACTGGGTGGGTTCCACCTGCCAACCTTTGGGTTAGTAGCTGATCACAAACTTCTCACACCACCCAGGCTCCTTCAATGGTATGAGGCAGATGCTATTTTAATACCATTTTAGGATGAGGAAACTGAGTCACAGATCAGTGAAGAAGGCTGCCCTTAAGTCTCAAATCTATCATATGGTGTAGATTTTTTTTTCCCATTTTTTTTTTAATAACTTTTATTAAGCTTCAAGTGAACGTTTACAAATCCAATCAGTCTGTCACATATAAGTTTACATACATCTCACTTCCTACTCCCACTTGCTCTCCCCCTCTTGAGTCAGCCCTTTCAGTCTCACCTTTCTTGACAATTTTGCCGGCTTCCCTCTCTCTCTATCCTCCCATCCCCCCTCCAGACAAGAGTTGCCAACACAGTCTCAAGTGTCCACCTGATATAATTAGCTCACTCTTCATCAGCGTCTCTCTCCCACCCGCTGACCAGTCCCTTTCATTTCTGATGAGTTGTCTTCGGGGATGGTTCCTGTCCTGTGTCAACAGAAGGTCTGGGGAGCATGGCCGCCGGCATTCCTCCAGTCTCAGTCAGACCATTAAGTTTGTTCTTTTTATGAGAATTTGGGGTCTGTATCCCACTGATCTCCTGCTCCCTCAGGGGTCCTCTGCTGTGCTCCCTGTCAGGGCAGTCATCGATTGTGGCCGGGCACCAACTAGTTCTTCTGGTCTCAGGATGATGTAGGTCTCTGGTTCATGTGGCCCTTTCTGTCTCTTGGGCTCTTAGTTGTCGTGTGGCCTTGGTGTTCTTCATTTTCCTTTGCTCCAGGTGGGTTGAGACCAATTGATGCATCTTAGATGGCCGCTTGTTAGCATTTAAGACCCCAGACGCCATATTTCAAAGTGGGATGCAGAATGATTTCATAATAGAATTATTTTGCCAATTGACTTAGAAGTCCCCGCAAACCATGTTCCCCAGACCCCCGCGCTTGCTCCGCTGACCTTTGCAGCATTCATTTTATCCCAGAAACTTCTTTGCTTTTGGTCCAGTCCAATTGAGCTGACCTTCCATGTATTGAGTGTTGTCTTTCCCTTCACCTAAAGCAGTTCTTATCTACTGATTAATCAATAAAAAACCCTCTCCCACCCTCCCTCCCTCCCTACCTCGTAACCACAAAAGTATGTGTTCTTCTCAGGTTTACTATTTCTCAAGATCTTATAATAGTGGTCTTATACAATATTTGTCCTTTTGCCTCTAATTTCGCTCAGCATAATGCCTTCCAGGTTCCTCCATGTTATGAAATGTTTCAGAGATTCGTCACTGTTCTTTATCGATGCGTAGTATTCCATTGTGTGAATATACCACAATTTATTTACCCATTCATCCGTTGATGGACACCTTGGTTGCTTCCAACTTTTTGCTATTGTAAACACAGCTGCAATAAACATGGGTGTGCATATATCTGTTTGTATGAAGGCTCTTGTATCTCTAGGGTATATTCCTAGGAGTGGGATTTCTGGGTTGTATGGTAGTTCTATTTCTAACTGTTTAAGATAACGCCAGATAGATTTCCAAAGTGGTTGTACCATTTTACATTCCCACCAGCAGTGTATGAGAGTTCCAATCTCTCCGCAGCCTCTCCAGCATTTATTATTTTGTGTTTTTTGGATTAATGCCAGCCTTGCTGGTGTGAGATGGAATCTCATCGTAGTTTTAATTTGCATTTCTCTAATGGCTAATGATCGAGAGCATTTTCTCATGTATCTGTTAGCTGCCTGAATATCTTCTTTAGTGAAATGTGTGTTCATATCCTTTGCCCACTTCTTGATTGGGTTGTTTGTCTTTTTGTGGTTGAGTTTTAACAGAATCATGTAGATTTTAGAGATCAGGCGCTGGTCGGAGATGTCATAGCTGAAAATTCTTTCCCAGTCTGTAGGTGGTCTTTTTACTCTTTTGGTGAAGTCTTTAGATGAGCATAGGTGTTTGATTTTTAGGAGCTCCCAGTTATCGGGTTTCTCTTCATCATTTTTGGTAATGTTTTGTATTCTGTTTATACCTTGTATTAGGGCTCCTAGGGTTGTCCCAATTTTTTCTTCCATGATCTTTATCGTTTTAGTCTTTATGTTTAGGTCTTTGATCCACTTGGAGTTAGTTTTTGTGCATGGTGTGAGGTATGGGTCCTGTTTCATTTTTTTGCAAATGGATATCCAGTTATGCCAGCACCACTTGTTAAAAAGGCTATCTTTTCCCCAGTTAATTGACACTGGTCCTTTGTCAAATATCAGTTGCTTATACGTGGATGGATCTATGTCTGGGTTCTCAATTCTGTTCCATTGGTCTATGTGTCTGTTGTTGTACCAATACCAGGCTGTTTTGACTACTGTGGCTGTATAATAGGTTCTGAAGTCAGTAAAGTGAGGCCTCCCACTTTCTTCCTCTTTTTCAGTAGTGCTTTGCTTATCCGGGGCTTCTTTCCCTTCCATATGAAATTGGTGATTTGTTTCTCTATCCCCTTAAAATATGACATTGGAATTTGGATCGGAAGTGCGTTAAATGTATAGATGGCTTTTGGTAGAATAGACATTTTTACTATGTTAAGTCTTCCTATCCATGAGCAGGGTATGTTTTTCCACTTAAGTATGTCCTTTTGAATTTCTTGTAGTAGAGCTTTGTAGTTTTCTTTGTATAGGTCTTTTACATCCTTGGTAAGATTTATTCCTATGTATCTTATCTTCTTGGGGGCTACTGTGAATGGTATTGATTTGGTGATTTCCTCTTCGGTGTTCTTTTTGTTGATGTAGAGGAATCCAAGTGATTTTTGTATGTTTATTTTATAACCTGAGACTCTGCCAAACTCTTCTATTAGTTTCAGTAGTTTTCTGGAGGATTCCTTAGGGTTTTCTGTGTATATAATCATGTCATCTGCAAATAGTGATAACTTTACTTCTTCCTTGCCAATCCGGATACCTTTTATTTCTTTGTCTAGCCTAATTGCCCTGGCTAAGACTTCCAACACGATGTTGAATAAGAGCGGTGATAAAGGGCATCCTTGTCTGGTTCCCATTCTCAAGGGAAATGCTTTCAGGTTCTCTCCATTTAGAGTGATATTGGCTGTTGGCTTTGCATAGATGCCCTTTATTATGTTGAGGAATTTTCCTTCAATTCCTATTTTGGTAAGAGTTTTTATCATGAATGGGTATTGGACTTTGTCAAATGCCTTTTCTGCATCAATTGATAAGATCATGTGGTTTTTGTCTTTTGTTTTATTTATGTGATGGATTACATTAATGGTTTTTCTGATATTAAACCAGCCTTGCATACCTGGTATAAATCCCACTTGATTAGGGTGAATTATTTTTTTCATGTGTTGTTGGATTCTATTGGTGTAGTTAGATTTTAATCGAGGTTGTCTATTTCTGAACTCATGTCCCTAGCCCCAAAACTAAAAAAGAAAAAATTGCCCTAGAGCAATAATCTTAGATATTAAAAGAAATCAAGTTTTTTTTTTTTAATTTCTAAAGCAAACATAACACATTAGGGGAAAGATGCCAAACTTACATAAATGATTAAGATAAAATTTGATGCTTCTAAGTAATTTCACAGTGGTAGAAGCTGCTTCAGCCAAGGACCCAGAGCTCTGGGAAGACAAAGTATCGCCTCTCTGTCATCTGAGGCCATGACAGCCCTGGGGTGCACCTGCGTGTTGGTATTTCTTAGCATAGAATGTCGAGGTTTTTACTTTTCGAGTCCAGGACATAGGCAGATTGCAAGTCTCAGGTTCCCTATGCCAGTTACTCTCTGTGCCAAGGGAAGTCTTGACCCTTCAAAGCAGATATTTGGGCAATGGGTCTCCCCAGTTCTGGCACCTGCCTCCGAGCCCCGTGAAGGAACAGCAGATCTTCCAGGTACCGAATCGGTCTAGGAGAGGGGGAGAATGCCCTGGCGGAGCACCCAGAGGTGGCTGAATTAGCCGTGGCGAGCAGTCTGGATCCCATTCCAAGGGAGGTGAGTAGAGGATCACATCTGCATGTGGGCACTGGGAAGCCAGAAGCAGGATCAACTTCAAGGCACTATCTAGCCAGTCTTGGTCCTCTGGCAGGGGGCATAATTGATGTGTGTGTGGACTTACACTGTGTGGTCAGCAGGTGGCGCTGGCCTCCTCTGTGGCACTGTATATAATAATTATGAATGACGATGGTGGTGACAATAATGACAGCTAATATTTAATTAAATTATACTTAATATTTATAAATTTAATTAGTATTTATTTAATGAGTACTTACTATGAGCCAACTCATTTAACCCACAGAACAACCCAATGAGTTAAGAGAAAAAAAAAAGAAACCATTACCATAGAGTCAGTACCAACTAATAGTGACCCTATAGGACAAAGTAGAAGCACTCCAAGGAGCAACTGATGGATCTGAACTACCAACCTTTGGGTTAGAAGCCAAGGTCATAAGGACTGTGCCACCAGGGCTCCCAATGAGTTAAGGACTCCTATTATACCCTTTCTACAGATAAGGAGCGACCTCTGAATGGGCAAGAGGTCGGCTATTAACCTAAACACTGACGGTTTCAAACCAGCTAGAAGAAACCCTGGTGGTGTAGCAGTTAAGTGCTACGGCTGCTAACCAAAGGGTCAGCAGTTTGAATTCGCCAGGCGCTCCTTGGAAACTGTATGGGGCAGTTCTACTCTGTCCTACAGGCTCGCTATGAGTCAGAATCAACTTGACGGCCCTGGGTTTGGTTTTGGTTTTGGTTTAGTGGCACTGCAGAAGAAAGGCCTGGCGATTGGCTTCCATAAAGAGTACAGCCAAGAAGACCCTATGGAGCAGATCTACCCTCTAACACAGGGGGCTCCATGAGTCAGAATTGACTGGAAGGCAAAGAGTTTGGTTTGGTTTTTATAATTGAGGAAACAGGCATAAAGAATTTAAATAACTCACCTGGATCACATAGCTAATAAGAGATGGGGCCAGAATGGAATCTAAGAGATCTGGCTTCACAGCCTGAATTCCTTGATTCAACAAGTATTTATTGAAAACCTACTATGTGCTGACCCCTATGCAGTTAAATTGGGGATATCATTAATCATCATCATCAATGATCGATATTTAGTACTCACTAGGTTCCATGTAGGGAACTGTACATAAAATAACATTAATAATTATGATACTACTACTTAGAACAATAGTAACAGTAAATTTAAACTAGCCAGATGTTTCACATATATCATCACTTGGAATATTTACAGATGCCCAGTAAAGGGCGAAATTTTATTGTCCCCATTTCACAGAGAAGGAAACTGAATTTAAGAGAGTTAAATAATCTTGCAAACACGTAGATAGAATTAGAACTACTGGGGTTTGAACCTGATCCTTTCTTTTCCAAAGTCGCCATGCTCTTATCAAGTACATGGCTCAAGCATCATCTTGCTTTTCCACTCATTCAATAAACATGGCATTTTTGGTGTCACGGTGGTTAAACGCTCGGCTGCTATCCGAAAGGCGGTTCAAACACACCTGCCCCTCTGCTGGACAAACATGTGGCAGTCTGCTTCCATGAAGCCTTGGAAGCCCTATAGGGCAGTTCTACTCTGTCCTATAGGGTCACTACTGGTGGGAATCAACTCTATGGCAATGGCTGGGGGCATAACTTGTTGATACTCACCATGACTTCACTCCTGAGCTGCAGGTGGTGAAGGTGTTCATTGTCATGTCCCCACAGTTCCTGTCCCATGACCAGGACCAGCTCACCAAGGAGCTGCTGCAGCATGTGAAGGGAGTGACAGCCCCGTACAAGCACCCCACGAAGGGGAGCATGCAGATGGATGGGGTCTGGTCCTCCTGGCTGCCTCTGGTGCTCAGCTCTCCCAAGTCCTCCAGGGTGGTTAGGTAAGCTTAGGTAAACAACAGCACTAACTTTTTCCACCACAATACAACTTCAGAAGCAACTCAACTTAAGGATAGGGTACAGCAGACTTTATTGGATGGGAGCCTCCAGCCTGTGTCAGAAACCATAAAGGAACTCACTGCTGGCAAGTTAACCTAAACAGAAAAATCAGACAACTGTCCAAAAACATATCTACAAGAAGGGTATTTATAATCCTGCAAAATCTGAAAATGAAGTACAAACCAGCAGCTTTCAAACTTTCTGTAACATGATTCAGAGGAAGAAATACATTTGTATTGCACCCAATACATATATACATTAATATAACATTACAAAAGCTAATAAAATATTTATCGTTCTATCTTGCAATACATTCAATATATTCTACCCTACTTCATTTTTTTAAACGCTGCTTGCAACTTACAAAATTCCTTTGAAAACTCACTAATGAGCAGCAGCCTACGGTTTGAAAACCACTGATCTCAATGTCCAAAATAGGGAAGTGATTCAGTTATTCATGGAATTAACATGGGCTCCTCATGGTGGCACAGTGGTTAAGTGCTCGGATGCTAACAAAAAGGTTGGCGCATCGAGCCCATGAGGTACTCCCCGGGAGAAAGATGTGGCAGCCTGCTTCTGTAAAGATTACAGCCTTGGAAATCCTCAGGGGCAGTTCTGCTCTGTCCTCAAGGGTCACTATGAGTCAGAATCGACTTAATGACAGTGGGTTTGGTTTTCTCATACTTAAAATGATGATGCACGTATTTTATTTTTTGACATAAAAAGATCTCAACAGTACATTAGTAAGAGAAGAAAGCAGAATATGGAATAGTACATGTTGTATGATCCTGTTGTCGTTATTGTTGTTGTTAGGTGCCGTCGAGTTGGTTCTGACTCATAGCAACCCTATGCACAACAGAACAAAACTCTGCCTGGTCCTGCGCCATCCTTACAATTGTTGTTATGCTTGAGCTCATAGTTGCAGCCACTGTGTCAATCCACCTCGTTGAGGGTCTTCCTCTTTTCCGCTAATCCTGTACTCTGCCAAGCATGATGTCCTTCTCCAGGGACTGATCCCTCCTGACAACATGTCCAAAGTATGTAAGATGCAGTCTCGCCACCCTGCTTCTAAGGAGCATTGTGGTTGTACTTCTTCTAAGACAGATTTGTTCGTTCTTTTGGCAGTCCATGGTATATTCGATATTCTTAAAACTTGCTTAAAAACAAAGTTGGAAAGGATACAGATGCCAAAGACTTAACATTTCTTTCTTATCTAACACTTTCCTGCATTGTTTGAATTTTTACAATCAATACCCATTATATAGCTATATGGCTAATGTTTACTGATCACTTATTCTACATGCCAGGCCCTGTAGGAAATCTTCTACATGTCGCATTTAATCCCTGCCACAACCTGCTATGGTGTAACTATCCTATTCTACACAGAGGAAACTAAGACACAGACAAAGCAAATGGCCTCAAATTACAGCTCATAAAAGGCAGAGCTGGAACTCAAACCCAGGTGTGTCTGACAACAAAGTTCATTCTTTTCATTTTCGGCTGTTGCCTCATAGCTTCCACATCACAGCAACACCCAAGCACCACAGAAACACCAACCGGCAGAGAAGTATTGCAAACATCAGCAGGGCCACCCATGCTGGACAGGTTTCAGTGGAGCTTCCAGACTAAGACACACTAGGAACAAAGGCCTGCCAATCTACTTCCCCAAATTAGCTAATGAAAATCCTATGGATTACAACAGAATATTTTCTGATACAGTGTTGGAGATGAGCCTGCTAGGTAGGAAGGTACTCAGAATCCATGGTGGCCAAAACAAAGGGCTTGAGCATACCAATGACCATGAAGATGGCACAGGACCAGGCAACATTTCATTCTGTTGTCCTTGGGTGATCACAAGCTGGAGCCAACTCCATGGCAACTAACAGCAACAGCAATGCTGTCTCGTAGCGAACAGGACAAATGATGCACAGCATTAGGTAGGGTAGGTTATACTGTGGGTAACAAACAGCCCCAAAGTCTTAGTGGCTGGCCTAGAGCGATGAAAGTTTATTACCATGGGTCTTCTGGAAGTCTGCTCCACATTGCCTCACCCTGGGATCAAGATAAAGCACGGTTAGCATATAGAAACCTGCCAGGTGTTATGCCGATAGGAAGACAGGTGGCTAGCATCCTGAACTCTTCTGCCTAGAGGTGACACACTTCACAGTTCTTTGATCAAAGCAAGTCACGTGGCAACATCCACCCTCAGGGAGTCTGTAGGAGGACCTGAGATACCTGGTCAGCCCCATGGAGACCCCCACATGGTGTTAGCGTGTCTGGGGTCTATGTAGGTGACAAGTGGAAGGAAATGACAGCAGAACCGAGTCAGTTTGGATTTGCTTTCTCTTTGTTCAGGGGGAGTTTGTCCCAGAACTGCCCAAAACCATCACCGGCAAGTTCAAACGGAGTGAACTTCAGAAAAGAGTTTGGGCGGATGTAATCGGCAGTCAACTCAGGCCCAGTGAGTGAACTTGGGCACACCCCTGGCCAACTCAGTTTCCCCAATATGGTGGGGTGGAGGTGTGTTGAGAGAGTTGATTTCAAAGGGGATCAGGAGCACCTAGATTCCTATTTTTCCTCTTTGAGGTTGAATTCAGTCACTACCCCTTCCCCCATGTTCCGTCCCCTTGGGGTTGGCCAGGTATGCACTGGGACTGAAGCTGGTGGGTGACAAAATGCCACCACCAACATCAACAGAGCCTCTGTTTTGTGAGCTTCCTCTGTGCCTGGGCCTGTGCTAAGTGCTTCTCACAACTTCCTCTGCGATTCTCCCCAACCCCCAATGCGAGATATCCTGAGGCAGATGGATTCTCCTTCCTGGATCCAGCACCATCTAGTGACCCCATGTGTCCATTCCCATGGCCAGGGACACTGAGGTTTGGAGGGAAACTCCATGTGACCCTAGGCTCTGGCCCTGCTGGGCTCCTCCTGGGCCCACAGGAGGGTAAGCCCTGAGGTGGACTGGGAGGAGCATCTGGGGGCTCGGCCCTTGGTGACTGTACTTGATGGCCAGATACCACTGCACCTGCCACTATCCAGTGGGTCTGTCACCTTTATGCCTGACACTAACACTGCTCCAGCTCCTGGCCACAACGGTGAGTGGGATACCAGGGCTCTCTGGGGATCCAAGATCCCCAAGGACTCCCCCAGTCTTCCCCAGGTGTACTGCCCACTCACCCCTAACCAGGGCCCCAAGAGCCCTTCCCCTCGGATTTCAATAGACATTTCCCCCACTTAACACCTCCCCAGGGATCCATGACTCCCCCAACCCTCCCACCAACCTCTAGCTACCCACCCCACCCCAGGGACACAGAGCTCTACAGACTCCCAGCTCTCCCTAGTGACATACACTCAATCACCCCTCCTAGGGACCCAGTACCCCCCTCAGACCCTTCCAAGGGGCCCAAAGACCTCCCTAGACAACCCTCTCACTCATTATAACCCTCTACAGCCATCCCTGGCTGGAGGTCCTGTGAACAGACCCTTCATTTCCTCCATCCTTGAGGCGTGTGGTGGGACCACCAGGAGGACACCAGAGTCTAAGGGAGCAGGGGCAGAAGGGCCCAGCCCTGCCTGAGGGAGGAGGATGTACATACTGTCTCCTCTCACCCACCTCTGGGGGTGGCCCTAGAAGAAGTCCCCTCTGTGTCTGCTTGTTCCTGTGGTGCACACACACCCAAACCCACACCCACACACACTTTCAGTGAGAAGTGTACAGACAACAAGCATGGAGATGCACAGGCAAGGACCACCCAGACTCAGCTGGGCACACGGGTGTGGGCTCATGGACAAGCTCACAGGGCCCCACATTGTAGACCCTGGTACAAACACTGCAGGGAGCATGCACACATACAGACACGTACTCAGGATCATCCAAGATGGCCCACAGGACAAGATGACACATGATGGACACACGCACACACAGATCCACACTCAAAAACGCCCAAAGGATCAATTTCACACACACACACACACACACTGATCGGAAACACAGACACTCCAGGAGGGACACACATGCCCAGATACACACTGTCCTGGGCTCGATGCTCTAGAGAAGCAAAACCAGTAAAGCGTATAAATATATATAGAGAGAGAGAGAGAGAAATTTACATCAAGGCAAAGGCTCACTGGGTCGTAGAGGTTGCACTGTCCCAAGTCCGTAGGTCAGGACAGAGACTTCTCCTGATTCATGTAGCTGCAGGGGCTGGTAAACTGAAGATCAGCAGGTTAGAGAGCAGGGTTCCTGCTCACAAGCTTGGAAGATTCATGAATCCCAAGACTGGAAGACAAGATCACAGGTAAGCTGCTAGCTCAAGTCCCAAGAACTGGGGGTCACATGAACAGGAGCCAGCTGCAGGATCCGGCACGAGCAAAAAGCCCCCAAGCCTTGCCAGAATGTCCACTTACATTCCATGCAGCCACACACCCAAGGAAACTCCCTTTCAACTGACTGGCTACTCGCAGCAGATCCCATCATGGGGACGATGACAAATCAAATCTCAACAGGGACGTGATTGCAATATTATACGACTGCCAAGACACTAAGAATCCTAGTCCAGCCACGTTGACACACAATCTTATCCATTACAATTCACCCCTTGTCAACTTGGCACCTATATACATCTCATTAAACCATACATTACCTCTGATTAAAGACAATTAAAAAGTCATATTTGGCCTAACATGATACAATGAACACACACACCAACCAAAATTGTACTAGGCCTGTTTACATCCTGTATTTTATAAGTGAAGAAAACAAACATGATGGATGCACACATACAATGCAGAAACACTCATAAAAATTACAGTCTTCATTTTTGCAACTGGTCATGTGATTGTAACTGGTATTTAGAACTACCTTCTTCCCCCACCCACTCCGTATTCCCTTTGCCCTTTTCAAGCACCTCAGCTCGTCGTGGTTCTTTGCTTGGTGGGGTAACTCAAATTTTTTGTTTTTTTCATTCCAGGAGACTCTGAGCCATTAGTAATCATGTCGGAATAGGTTGCTATAGTATTCCATTGACTTTAATCACAGGGCATGGTAGTACTAAGAGACACCCTAAGAGATCACCTGCATTCCAGACATACTCTTCTTTACCTCCATTATGTAATACCAATCCGATTTCCTCTGGGTAATCAGGATCGATCACACCAGCCCGTATGGTAACTCCCTTCTTTGCCTGTTGATCCAGAGGCATGAGGAGCCCAAAGTGGCCAGGTGACATTCTTAGCTTCCACTTCAATGGACTCTGATGTTTCTCCTGGTGGGGCCACTCCTCCCTTTGGAACTAAGACTAAGACCTCTAGACATGCAGGGCATAAGGTCGGCGGGGGGAGGGGAGGGGACAGGGAGAAAAAGTCTTGAGAGCGGGTGACTACAGATAAGAGACAGTGGTGCCAAGCCCATTTCCACCCCTTGATTCCTTGACCTACGAATCCTGGCTATGGGAGAAACAGAACCATATATTGCACACTGGTTTAGAGCATATACAGCCTCCTGGAGAACATTGCCCCAACCCTACAAGGTATTGCTGCCTAGCTGGTGCTGTAATCATGTCTTTAGAAGGCCATTCCATTGTTCTATCAAGCCAGCTGCTTCAGGATGATGAGGAACATGGTAAGACCACTGAACTCCATGAGAATGGGCCCGTTACTGCATTTCATTTGCTATGAAGTGAGTCCTTGATTCAAGGCAATGCTGTGTGGGACACCATGACAGTGGATAAGGCATTCTGTAAGTTCACAGATGGTAGTTTTGGCAGAAGCATTGAATGAAGGGAAGGCAAATCCATATCCACAGTAAGTGCCTACTCTACTAAGAACAAAATACTACCCTTTCCATGATGGAAGTGGTCCAATATAATCAACTGGCCACTAGGTTATTGGCTGATCACCTCAAGGGATGATGCCATATCGGGGACTCAGTGCTGGTCTCTGTTGCTGGCAGAGTGGGCACTTAGTAGTTGGTGTAGCCAAGTCGGCCTTGGTAAGTCGAAGTCCATGTTGCTAAGTCCATGCATAACCTCCATCCCTGCCACTATGGCCACATTTTTCATGAGCCCTTTGAGCAATAACAGGAGTAGCTGGGGAAACAGAATGACTGGCTTCCACAGAACGTGACATCCTATCCACTTGATTGTTAAAATCCTCCTCTGCTGAGGTCACCCTTTGGTGAGCATTCATATGAGACACAAATACCTTCAATTCTTTGGCCCATTCAAACAGGTCTATCCACATACCTCTTGCCTGTACCTCCTTGTCTCCAATTTTCCTATCACGTTCCTTCCAAGTCCCTGACCATCTGGCCAGACCTTTGGCCACAGCCCATGAATCAGTATACAATTGCACATCTGGCCACTTCTCCTTCCAAGCCAAGTGAACAACCAGGTGCACTCCTCAAAGTTCTGCCCATTGGAAGGATTTGTCTTCACCACCGTCCTTCAGCGGGTCCCCGAAAGGGGCTGTAGTGCTCCTGCTGTCCACTTTTGACTAATGCCTGCATATCACGCACAACCATCTGTAAACCAGGCATGTGTTTTCTCTTCCTCAGTCAACTCATGATGAGGAACTCTCCATCAGGCCATAGGTGTAGACTGGGAGATAGAAGGCAATGTGACAGAAGCAGAGACCATGGGCATTTTGACCACTTCCTCATGCCACTTACTTGTGTCTTCAGGTCCTGCTCAGGCCTGATTTCGTATATACCACTTCCATTTAATGACAGAGTGCTGCTGTGCACATCCAACTTTATGACTCTGTGGGTCAGACAACACCTAGTTGATGCTGGACACCTCAGGCCACATCACAACTTGGTGGTCCATGGTTAAGCGTTCAGTCTCTAAGGCCCAGTAACAAACCTAAAGTTGTTACTCAAAAGGAGAGTAGTTATCTGCAGAGGATGACGGGGCTTTGCTCCAAAACCTAAGGGTCTGCACTGTGATTCACAAATATGGGCCTACCAAAGACTCCAAACAGCATCTCTATCTGTCACTGCCACTTCAAGCATCGTTGCATCAGCTGGATCCTATGGCCCAAGTGGCAGAGTGCCTTGCACGGCAGCCTGAACCTGTTGCAGAGCCCTCTCTTATTCTGGGACCCACTCAAAACCAGCAGCTTTTCGAGTCACTTGATAAATAGGCTGGAGTAGCACACCCAAATGAGGAATATGTTGTCTCCAAAATCCAAAGAGGCCCATCAGGCGTTATATCTCCTTTTTACTTGTGGGAGGAATCACATGCAATAACGTATCCTTCCCTTTAGAAGGAATATCTCGACATTGCTCCACACCACTAGACCCCCAGAAATTTCACTGAGGTGGAAGCCCCCTGAATTATTGTGGGATTAATTTTCCACCCTCTAGCACACAAATGTTTTACCAATAAGTCCAGAGTCATCGATACTTCTTCCTTACTAGGTCCAATCAGCATGATGACGTCAATGTAATGGACCAGTGTGATGTCTTGTTTAAGGGAAAGGTTATCAAGTTCACTGCAGACTAAACGATGACATAAGGCTGGACAGCTGATGTAGCACAGAGGTAGGCAACTGAAGGTGAATTGCGGGCTTAGTCAGTTGAATGGAAACTGCTTCTGATGGTCCTTCAAAACAGGTGTGGAGAAAAGGCATTAGCCAGACCAATAGTTGCATACCAGGTACCAGGAGAAGTGTTAATTTGCTCAAGCAATGAAACAACATCTGGAATAGCAGCTGCAATTGGAGTCACCACCTGGTTAGGTTTTAGGGAATCCACTGTCTTTCTCTAAGATTCATCTGTTTTTTGCAAAGGTCAATTTGCAGAGTTGAATGGGGATGTGGTGGGAATCACTACCCCTGCATCCTTCCAGTCCTTGATGGTGGTAGTAATCTCTAGAACCCCTCCATGAATGTAGTATTCCTTCGGTTTACTATTTTTCCAGGTAGAGGCATTGGTAATGACCTCCACTGCCTTTTCCTGCCATGATAGCCCTTACTCCATTTGTCAGGGACCCAATCTGGTGGTTTTCCCAGTTACTGAGTATATCTATTCCAATTTTGCATTCCTAAACTGGGGAAATCACTACAGGATAGATTCAGGGACCCACTGGACCTACTGTGAGACAGACATGAGCTAAAGCTCCATTAATAACCTGACCAGCACATGCCCCCACTCTGACTTGTGGACCACAGTGATGTTTTGGGTCTCCTGGCATCAGTGTCAGTTCACAACCAGTGTCCACTAATCCCTGAAAAGTCTGATTATTTCCTCTTCCCCAATGAACAGTCACTCTTCTAAAAGGGCAGAGATCCCTTTGGGGAAGGCTGGGAGAAAAATTAACAGAATAAGTTTTTGACAGCGTATTGGAGTCTTTTACCAAGGGGACCCCGCCTCCCCTTCATTCAAGGGGTTGTGGGTCTTTAAATTCGCTCAAGTCTGGGAATTGATTGAGGAACACTGACTCTCTATTCTGGCGATTCCAGTTAGACTGCTGTTCACTTGACCACGAATTCATCCACTTGTACAGATCAAGTAAATATTTAGTAGATTTCCTGTCTATTTCACACCAAGGGACACCAAGATTAAGTAGCCAATGCCATAAATCCATACAAGTCAGATTATTCTGATTACCACTTTGACTCTGCTGTCCATTACGGTAACCACGCCCACCTTCTCTTTATTGATCAACTGCCATCACTTGGTCCTACCACCACAGGGTCCAATCAGCCCCATTATACCTAAGTGTCTTAATTCAGTTAGGGCAATTCCCACTGTCAAATTTGACTTGCATAATATAGCAATCACAGCAGTCTTCAAGGGCCCTGCATCACCCTTCACAAATTTGTTCTTCACCATTGTGGTAAAAGGTATGTCCTCTGGGTAATCCATGTGTGTATCTGTGGGTCTAACCTGATAAATCCACTCTAACATGCCATTTTCCCTAAGCCTTTGAATATTTTCTTCTAGTGTATGCCAAGGCAAGTGTGGTACTTCACCTTGATTTAGTGTAGGCCAATGCATAATTCATGCTTCAGCAACCCAACCAAAAAAACTATTAGATCCTTTCCTCACTTCTAGAGCTGAAAAACACTGAATGAAGAATCTGTGCTTAGTGGACCCATATCAACAAACTCAGACTGATCCATCTTTATGTTCCTTGCACCATTATGCCTCACCCTTATAACCATTCCCACACATATTCCCCAGCTTTCTGTTGGCACATATTAGAAAAGTCAAGCAGTTCCTTTGGAGAGTAGTGTACCTCATCCTGGGTCACACTTTGTACCTTACCTTTTGGGGCTCACTGGGATGTAAGTCCAGGTATATGTCTAGAAGCCAAAATCAGTGGGGAAATGTTTTGAGAACATTCAGCATTGTCTTGTAAAGCATTTGCCTCAGGCGAGGTGCTAGGCAATAATGACTCAGACAAATGAACTTTAGACACAGCTGGCTTAATCTCATTAGATGGGAGTGGAGGAGCTAATGGTATTACTGGGCAAGGTGGTTTAGCAGACAAATATGGAATAGTCTCTTCAGATGGGAGTAGAGGGCTGGTTCTATTGGCAGGAGTGATTCAATGGAGTTTAGGGGCTCAGTGTCTCCAGCTTCCTGATTATCAGCCCATATGTTCCCATCTCAAATTTCAGGATCCCATTTCTTCCCAATCAATGCTCTCACTTTAACTCACAACCTTTTGAGGCTGACAGTTGAGTTGGCATTGTAATTCAACCACTGCTACAATAAGATTCTGGGTTTGGTTTTCAGCAGTATCCACTCTGGTACTACAAGATTTAAGGCTTTCTTTCAAGGCATAAGTGGAAACTTTGAGGTCATTTATATGGCACTTGAGCTTTGACTCTGAAGCCCTGAGCACATCTCTTTCTTTCACTAGTTTGTCTAGCAAAAGTAGGACCAACCAACCAGCTTCCTTATATTTCTTACTCTGACAAAATTGTAGAAAGATATCACACATGCAATCACCCAGAGCCTTGCCTTTCACCAATATCTGATCTATTGGTGGTGATATTTTGCATATTGTATTGCCACCTCAGGCCATTGATTAGCAATGCCCCCTTTACTACTGGAAGCAGAGTCATCAACATCTTGAAGACTAACCAGACTTGAGAACCAATTTAGAAGACTCACCCTTACAATTTTGTTTCTCTAGAACCACTCTTGGTACCAAATGTCTTCGGCTGGGTTCTCTAGAGAAGCAAACCAGTGAAGTTTATAAATATATATATATATATATAGAAAGAGAGAGAGAGAGAGAGATTTATATCAAGGAAATTGATCATGCGGTTGTTGAGGCTGGAACGCCCCGAGTCTGTGGGTCAGGATACAGGTTCTCCTGATTCATGCAGTTGCAGGGGATGGCACACTCAAGACTGGCAAGTCAGAGGGCAGGGCTCTTGCACACAAGCTGTGAGACTGACAAATCCCAACATCAGCAACAAAGACCACAGGAAGCTACTAGCTCAAGTCCCAAGAATGGCTGGTCATATGAACAGGTGCCAGCTGCAGGATCCAGAATGACAAAAGCCCACAAGCCTTGCCAGAATATCTGCTTATGTTCAATGCAGGCCACATGCCGAAGGAAAATTCCTTTCAACTGACAGGCTAGTCACAGCAAATCCCATCATGAGGGCAATCACATATCAAATCTCAACAGGGAAGTGATCACATTATAAGACTGCCTAAACACTGAGATTCATAGCCCAGCCAAGTTGGCACGAAATCTTAAGCATCACACACACCCACACGCACACGCACACAGGCACAGAGACATACACAGATTTCAACAACTGCCACACACCATTCATTGACACAGGCACGCAAATGCACACACACGCACACACAGAACACAGGGACACACAACAGACACACAGGGGAAAAGACAAAAATCAATATATTCACAGGCTCAGAGTCCCAGACACACATGGACAGCCACACAGATTACACAACTGCACACACACACACACACACACACACACACACACTCGCATGCACACACTCTCAGCTGCACCCGATACACAGGAAGCCCTGGCATTCCCAACAGAGGCCGCTGCAGGCAAACGGGGCTTCATTCCCGGCATGCCCTGCAGCACTGAAGCTGTCACAACAGGGAGTGCCTTCCTGGTTCAAAATTCAGGCTGGGGCCCTGTGGGGGGCTGTGCCCAGGGCACTGAGGTGCCAGAGAGTGGCCAGGGCATGGTGGCTCTGGTAAGAGCCTCTGGGCATGAGGCTGGGACTCAGACCCTGTCAGGGGACTGTAAGTTTGGGGTGTCCTGTGGGGTCTGGTGGACACAGAGGTCAGGGGAATCCATGGGAACTGTTGTTAATTTTCATAGGTGTTGTCATGATTAATTTTGTGTGTCAAACCTACCTGTGTGTGTAAATGTAAGGAAGGCAAGGGGCCTGTCTTAGAGGATCAACAGAGGAAATGCCCAGTTAATAAAGAAAGCATATTCCAGACAGGAGTAACATTACAAATAATGGGAACTCCAGAACACTTCATTGTGCTCATGCCTAACCTTCACATGGATCAAGAGGCAACTGTTCGAACACAATGAATTATAAAAGGTGTGCAGCTGGGTTGTATCCTTTCACCTTACGTTTTCAATCTGCACCATAAACAAATACTCCTACAAGATGGATTATATGAAGAAGACAGCATCAGGATGGGAGGAACACTCATTAACAAACCCAAGAAGCAATTGACACAACCTTGCTTGCTGAAAACGAAGATGACTTGAAGCACTTACTGACCAAAGTCAAAGACTAGAGCCTTCAGTAGAGATTACACCCAAATGTGAAGAAAACAAAAATCCTCAAAACTGGACCGATAAACAACATCATGATAAATGGCAAAGAAACTGAAGTTGTCAAGGATTTCATCCTACTCGGATCAATAATCAATATCCCTATAAACAGCAGTCAGAAATCAGAAACTATTGCATTGGGCAAATCTGCTGCACAAGACCTCTTTAAAGTGTTAAAAACGGAAAACGTCACTTTGGTAATTAAGATGCCCCTGCCCTAAGCTATGGTCTTTTTAATCACCTCATATGCATGTGAAACTTGGACAATGAAAATTGAAGGCAGAAGAAAAATTGATGCATTTAAATTACGGTGTTGGGAAAGAATACAGACTATACTGTGGAGTGCCAGAAGAACAAACAAATCAGTCTTAGTGGAAATACAATCACAAGCCTTCTTAGAAGTGAGGATGACAAGACTTAACTTTGGCTCTCTTACTGAGAACATGTCATCAGGCAAGACCAATCACTAGACAACAAGGACATCCTGTTTGGTAAAATAAAGGGTCAGCAAAAACACAGGAAACCCTCAGTGAGATGGACTGACACTACAGCCACCATAAGGGGCCTCCTTATGTTATATAAGGTTGCTGAGTCAGAATGGACTCCATGGCAAATAACAAAAACAACCTTTTAAAATATAGAACAAAGGATATAACACTTTTTTAAAATTAAATGAGCACATAGGATATTCTCATGTGTATTCTAAAAACTACATTATAAACAAATAAGGATACCCAATGGATATCAAGGTCTGATGTACAGTAATTAGGGCAATGAGCATACAAACTCACATATTATCCCAATACTAATTTACATATCAAACGGAGAAATCTCCTGTACTAAAATGAACAGCATACTTGTGCAAATAGATTCTAACATTTCATGCAACTCCTCAATGTGAAAAGATACTTTGAATTAAGTGAAAAAGGTCAATGAAGCCGTCCAATGAGAAACCCTGACTACATATAAAGCTCCATGCCTATTAGAAGGCCCACCCCCTTGCTTACAGCAAATGAGAAAAAGTAGCTTTGAGAGCTGTTTGGGGAATATAAAACTTCAACAAGCCACATGAGTGTATTTCTGAACTTGAAAATAAAGCAAAGGAATGGGAAATGTATGATTCACTGGATCCAAGTATCAATTATTATGGGAAAAGATATATTTTAAACAGGACATTATGGACGTTCTGATTTCACCTTTGAAGTGAGGACATAAAAAAAGTCACTGTATTCAAATCTTGAATTTTTAATTGAAAAATATTTATTTTCAATAAATACATCCAATTTACAGCCATTGGCTTAGCTCTTAAATATTCTAGCAACTTTACATCCAGTAGAAATTTCCTCTTAAAGAGTTTTAAGCTCTGTAAAATATCAAGAGTTGGTACTAAAAACGATATCACCGTTCTTTGTTTATCTATATCTGATTGACAAATTCTGCTTAGTACAATATTATTCCGACTTGGAAGAAGCCTTGGTGATTTTTTCTTACAACATTAACAGTCACAACATGTCCTATGAAAGATGGCTCAGAAACCTGAAATTTCAAATTATTTGAGGTCATCTCATTAAACACGGCAATTATCTCAACTGAAAACGAGACAAACTAAGAATGACATTTTAGAAATATTATTGATGACTATGCTTCCATGGGAGCCCTGGTGCTGCAGTGGTTAAGAGCTATGACTGCTACCCAAAAGTTTGGCAGTTCAAATCCACCAGCAGCTCCTTGGAAACCCTAAGGAGCAGTTCTTTTCTGCACACATGGGCTGGCCCCGAATCAAGAGTGAATCCACTCCACCACAACTAAAGCAACGACGCTTTCATGAAAACTACGATAGTAAAGTTAGAGTAATTTCTAATATTTTAATGAAGAAAAATAATTAAACTGAACATAACAGTAGTACATCTACTTTTCCATTTTTTACTATTTCCCAGGGGTTTATCCAAGTCCCAGTAGGTGAAAACCAAACAAACAAACCCACTACCATCAAGTCAATTCCGACTCCCAGAGACTCTATAGGACAGAGTAGAACTGTCCCATAGGGTTTCCAAAGCTGTAATCTATAGGAAGCCTACTGCCACACCTTTCTCCAGCTGAGCAGCTGGTGGGTTCCAACCGGAAACCTTTCGGTTAGCAGCCGAGCGCTTAACCACTGCGCTACCAAGCTCCTTCTATAGGTAAAACAACCATGAAAAAGTTAACACCCTGTACACAGGGACCTGCATCTTCCCTTTCATCTCAGGCTCCACCATGGGTGACCTGGAGAAGCCACAGCAAAGCCCCTTCTCCTCAGCACTCAGGGCCCCAAAAGAAAGCTTTGTACTCACTGTTGACTCTCGGGTCCCAAAGCCTCAGGGGCGTGTGGTGGGGGGTCTCCCTGACGCTGGGTCCTGTGGAAACGAAGCTCTTCTTCCTGCCCCAGAGGCCCCACCACCCACCAGGCTGAAGCCCAGAACCACGAGCTCTTCCAGGCGCCGCCGGTCAGAGGCGGCGACGGGGCGCCCTCTGCCGGCTATGGGCATGCAAGAATGGTCACTTTGTGCCCACTGTTCAGGGATAGCCATGCTCCCAGGGAATGACGGACATTCTCAGTTCTAAGTGATATTTAAACCAAAAATTAGGTTAATTCCAGTTTTATATAGGGAAGCATTTAAATAAGAATTTCACCAGCAATATTGATTGATCTTCAGGAAGAATTCTCCATCATCACGTTAAAATGAAAACATGTTAATTCCTTGAGGAATTCTCAGAGCTTGAGTGGAATATCTAAATTCTTTATTTGGAAATGGGTATTTTATCAGGGACCTCTTAAGCATCACTTCTGATCCTCTTGGATCTCTTATTTCTGTTTCACAAGCTACTGTGACAACCAGCTCTGAAGGCTCATGTGTACTTCATGAGGACAAACATCACAGTCTCCTGCGCTTTGTCCCTGTGTCCCATGACTCCCCACCCTTCTCTGGGTTTCTATGATGATGTTGAGGTGGGAGATGCCCCATGATCAAAGCCCACACAAGCACAGCCAGGTGCCTTGTTCACTCTGGGTGTGTGTGTGGTCTGTGTCTGTGTGTGTGTCCAGGGAGTGAATGGTCATTGTGCTTGGGGTCCGTATGCTGTTAAGTTGTGTGCATATGATTTTCATACTTGGGTATGATCAGAGGTAGATGGTCATTTCAGGGTCTCTTTGTATGTATGTTTGCTATGGTCAGTTGGGTGTATGCACATGTGGGATCTGGGACAGTGTGCAATGAGTGCGTGCTTGTTGTCAGAGTTCTGTGTGTTTTTAAGGTGGACTAACGTGAGAATGTGTGGTCAGTGTGTGAATTCAGGCTGTAAGTGTGGTCAGAATATGTGTGAGTTCTCAGTGTTGATGTGTTGTCAGAATATACAATCATTTGCAGTATCTCTGTGTGTTTTGCATTCATTTTCATGTGGTCAGAAGTTGTGTGGTCAGTGTGAATGTGTGTGTCTCTGTGTGTGTTTACGACGTGGTTAGAGAGTGTTAGTGAGGACCAGCATAGAACACTTGCCCAACTATTCAGCAGTCACCTTCCCTGGAGTCCCAGTTTGTCCAGGAATTGTCCAAAGGTTATCTGAGGGGCTTGGAAAAAAGAGAACAGAGGGGTTAGGGCAATTGGAGCTACTAATGCTCAGGACAGAGAAGGGCTCGGGTTCTTGACAAGTTGGAGACAGGGATTTGGGCTCTGTAGGTTTAAGGGGTCGGGGAGCCTGCAGGCACCAGTAACTGTAGACCTATATGGGATCCTGACTGAGGGCTTTGTGCAGTAGGGTTTGTGACTAATAATGTTTAGCACCTTTCCCTGTGCCTGTCGGCCATTTGTAATCTTCTTTGGAGAAATGTCAATTCCTTTGCCCAGTTTTGCACTGGGTGGTTTGTGATTTTGTCCTTACTTTTCTCGATAACTTCTGAATACTAGCCCTTTATCTACTCGACCTTTATCAAATATATGATATACAAACATTTTCTCTCATTCTGTATTTGTTTTCCACTCTCTGGTTAACATCCTTTGATGCACAAGAAGTTTTCCTTTTGATGAAATTCAATTTCTCTATTCCTTTGGTAGTTGCTTGTGCTTTAGGTGCCATTTCTAAGAAACCTTTGCCAAATCCAAGGTCATGAAAATGACACTTATGCTTTCTTCTAAGGCTTTTAAAGTTCCTACAATTAAATCATTGGTTATTTCTAATTAATATTTGTACATGAGGTGAGGTAAAAGTCCAACATCAATTTCTGTATGTGATACCCAGTTCCCCTAGCGTCATTTGTTGAAAAGTCTCTTCTTTCCCTGTTGAATGGACTTGGTAGCCTTGTGGAAAAGCAATTGGCCTCATAGGTAAGGGTTCAATTCTGGATGCTCTGTTCTATTCTATTGATCTATACGTGTATCTCTATGCTAGTACCACACTGTTTTGATTATTCAAGCTTTATAGCAAGTTTTGGAATTGGAAAATGAGAGTCCTGCCACGTGGTCTTCTTTTTCAAGATTATTTTGGCTACTTGAGTTTCCTTGCAATTCTGTACCAACATCAGAACCCACTTTACCATTTCTACACAATTTCTATACCATTTCTGGCTTAAACTTCCAATAGAAGTTGAATAGAAGTATTGACAGCAAGGATCCTTTTCCTGTTCCTGGTGTTAGGGGAAAAGCTTGCAGTCTTTCACCACTGAGTGTAATGCTAGCTGTGGGTTTTTCATATATGGCCTTAATCATGCTGAGGAAGTTCCCTCTGAGTTCAAACTTCCTGAACTTTTTTTTCATGAGAGTATTGGTTACTCTCAAATGTTTTATCTGCATCAATTAACATGATCATGTGTGGGCTTTTGTGCTTCATGATATTAATGTAGTCTATTACATTGATTTTTATGTTAAATCACCCTTGCATGTCTGGGATAAATCCTTCTCACTCGGAGTGTTTAATCCTTTGCATGTGCTGCCGGACTTGCATTGAGGATTTTTACATCTATATCCTTAAGGGATAGTGCTCTACATTTTTTAATTTCTTGTGAAGTCTTTCTGTGTCTGGCTTTGCTATCACTGAGTCCATATATATTCCTTTATCCCTGAGATTTCTCCTTTGCTTCGTGTTTTGTTTAAAAGGGTAAATTACCATTTCCAACATGAGGAGTTTCTAGTTAGCACTTTATCATAATTTCTAGCACAATTACGTTATGATCAGAAAACAAGAGTATGTTCTCTGTGATTTCATTCCTCTGAAATTGATGGAGACGAGCGTCAAGTCCAGGATAGAGTGATTTTGGTAAATGTACCATGTGTGCTTGAAAATAATGTTTCTTGTACAGTTCTTAGGAATAACGAGATAAACACATACATACATATCAGTTTGCTATTCAAATGTTCCACATCCTCACTGACATTTGTCTGTTGATTATATGAGTTGCAGAGAGAGGGCAGAGGTGTGAACTCCCCACCTCTGCTTCTGTTTGTTTCTACTCACAGCTCTGGCATCATTCACGCTATAAGTTTTGTAGCCAAGACTTAGGATGGGAAATTCTGAGAGCTCAGGAAAGAGGGGAAATACCCAGAATGTGGGGGACAAGGAAGATGGGTTGGGATGGACCATAAATCACAAGTTTCTTGACGGTCCCAGAGAGGACTGTAGTTGGTATGGCAGTTGGTCTGGGATGGTACATGGTGGGTTACCTGTGGTGTTTCAGGCTTAGGTTGCATTGTGATGCGTCAGGGGCGAAGGCAGGGATTGGACGAGGGAGAATTTATAAGCCGTGCAGGTTACTAAGGCATTGACCAGACAGGAGAAGGCTACTGATCCTGCGAGTCCAACTCTTCTGCTCCTTGCATCCTACTGACCTGCTGACGTGCTCACCTACTGACCGACTTTGAAACCTTCTCCAACTTCTCTCCTGTGTGGCGTCCTCGCTCATCCATCCCACTCCTGCCATCTCTACCATTTTTCCTTCCCTTCCTTTCCCTCCTTCCCCCCCTCCCAGGAGAACAAGCACCCCTGCCCCTCCAGGCCATACACCTTGTTACACTCTCATACACAATTGGCCCTGTCCCCATCCCACACTTACCCGACTCCTCCTTTGTACCACTGAGTCTCCTCAAGGGGACAGGACATGAAGGCACAAAGGGTATTGTTCTGGTTCCTGGTGCTCTGGCCACCAGCTACTCCATTGGAAAATGTGAGTAATCCTTGAACATGCTGTACTTTCTCACCTTTTATTGGGCTCTTTCACACTAGTTTAAACAACAGCTTTTCCTGGGGTGATTGAGGGGGACTCAGTCCAGCACAAAGGGTGACCAGCAGAACCACAGTGTTTAGTGGCCCCTGTCTAAGCTGACTTCGGTAGTAGGGCACTCCTGGCACCAGCGTCTTGACCATAGCCAGATGGAACAAGAGTGCCCAGAACTGGGGTGTTTGACCAGTGAGGAAAGGATGGCCTTGGCCTTTTCATGCATCTGATCTGCTTCTTTAATGAATCTGCTGAGAGTTACTGTTCCCTTTTAGACAGTGGCTACTCAAAGATAGTGTGTTTCCTGAAAGCACACAGGGTAGTCACCTCTGCTGTGAAGGCTGAGATGACAGTGTTAGGGAGCTCAGAGTTTTCTTTCCAGAGAGATTTCAATCTGCATGAAACTGAACCTCCATGTGGATTAGTATGAATTCCATTCCAAAGTTATTTTCTCCTAAAATACTTGTACAATCTTGTTTTTAAAGAAACAAGATTTGCCTTTTGTTGTTTTGACCATACATTCCAGAAATTTTTGTATTCCTTTACATATTAGTTTCTATGTTCCTACTCATTGGTTTAGGTGAAATACTAAGAAATATGAAAGTAAATTCTTGTCAGTAGCTATCTGGAATTGTGTTGTTAACTAGCTGCTATTGTCACAGTTTTAATCATATACACAAGATTCCTCTTTTATGCAAATCTTTCATGGACTTCAAAACACTGACATGACATGGCCTGGTTCAGAATGAAAATGAATGTTGAAAGAAAACGTCAATGGTTTTAGAAACTTGATATTAACAGTATTCTGTAGTTTTTACTGGAATAGGAATTTATGATGGCAACTATCTCTCTCTCCTAGTTATGGCCATAACTATATATCTATATTTATCTCAAATATACTCTCTTTAATACAGAACTTTCATTCTTATTATTTTTCATGCTTTCATACAGGCTGGGTATACTGTTAACAACTGTAAAGTGCCAGGATTCCCATATAATGTAAGTGTATATTTTTTTCTCAATTCTAAACTGGCTTACAAATTCACAAATTATATCCTGTTGACTTTTTTAAAAATACTTGCAATATTCTTTTGGTCAAGGAAAAAAAAACTATAACAGTTTGTGTATCTAATCTTTTTTCCTACAGCTCGTGTATAAGTGATGTATAATAATCAGCACCTAATTAAAGTATGCAGTTTGTTGAATTTTGATTTGTGGTATACAGCCATGAAACCACTACCATCGTCAAGATAATGAGCCTAACCCTCACCCCCAAAACACTCCTGCTGATTCTTTTAATTCATTCTGTCTTCTCCCTCCATTTCTGCCACCCCCTTCCAACCACTGATCTGCATTTTTAGAGAACTTTTATGTAATTGAAGGATACAAGATTCACTTTTTCTTTTTACTCAGGATTCTTTAAGTCAGCGGAATCATTTTTAGATTTATCCAGGATGTTTTTTTGGTGTGCTAATAGTTGCTTCGTTTTCATTGCTGAGTAGAAGGTCTATATATGAATATACCACACTGTTTATATCCTTTACCTTGGAAAGAGACTTTGGGGGCTGGTTTTTCCTGTTAGGACATGGCCCTTTAAATAAAAACCCAGAAAGCAGCACCTTCACAGCATTGTCCCAGGTTATACTTCCATTTTGCAAGTTCATGATGAATTATTCTTGCCTGGTTCCATAATTCATTCGTTTCTATTGCTGAATCATATTCTGTCGAATGCATATCTCTGTTGAACACACTGTCTTGAAGGAAACGTTTAGAATGAAAATAATGGGTTTTCAAGAACAAACAGTTAAACCTAAAGACATCTCTCCAGATCAGGTATCAGGACAGTCCGAACATCCTCAGAAGTCTGTCTGCATTCACAAACGACTGGAATAGAATTAAAATCAAGGATCTTAGAGAAACCTAACACTGTTAGTGTCATCTACATGGTCACCGCTTTGCTTTTATTCAAACTCTGAAAGTTGATTAATTCTGAATAAAGGCATCTCTGTAATGATTTCCTGGGGTTTTTTTTTTTTTTTTTTTTTTTTTGCCTTGTGCTGGTCTTTAAGCTGTATCCATGAGAAAAGTGTGATTCAGCATTAGACACAAGGGCAGGTAGAGCCTCTGGGGAACCAGAGATTGAGCCCTATTTAGAGAAAGCACACTCACAACCTCTAACAAACACTGCCAGACTCAGAAGAAACACCAGGTGGCCAGCTGTCAACCTTCCAGGAAGCAGAGAAATCCACTGGAGATATCTGATGGGTGGGGATGGTTCTTGGAGGCTGATTTGGGGTTTCTGTCCCTGATTCCCTGTGACTGCTATACTGTCCATTCCTTTGAGGCTTCTTGTGACTTTCAATATTGCTCTTTCAGCTCATTGACAATTATTTTCCTGGGCCGCTCCAAAAACTTATACAGATGTTCCTCTTTCTGGCTATTGCTATTTTAGCAATACTCTTTCTCCGCACTGTCCGTTCGGTGAGTATTTTAACATACCTTAAACACATGCTTTGAATCATGAATAATCAGGATAGAGTAGAATGGCCCCACAGGGTTTCCAAGGAGCAGCAGGTGGACTGGAATGCCAACCTTTGGGTTAGCAGCCTTAGCTCTTAACCACTACGCCACCAGGCCTGGGTTTCTTTTGGTTTATACATATGCTTTGAATCATGAATAATCAGGAATTCTTACACTCACGGGCCTATTATTGGATTTCCCTTTAAACTACTAATGAGAACACAAATTGATGAGTGAAACCAAAGCTAACTTTGTACAACAGTCTCATCTTTTTTAGTGAAGAATCAGTGAATAAGACAACTATATAACTTCAATGAGAAAACTTTTAATTGATAAATTCTTTCTATCAAAGGAATTAAATATTAACTCTTCTGGGGCCCCTTTCACACACTGGTAGTACAATTGTGAATTCTCACAACCATCCTGAAATGCAATGTCTACCCGAAGCCTTAGAAATACAGCCTTTTATTCAGCACAATCCCACGTCTAGTCATCTCCCCTAATGAAACGACCACCGCGCATCCAAAGACCTGGTGAGACAACATTCAGTGGAACAGGATGGATTACAGCAAAAATATGGCAACAAACTGAATCACTCATGGTAGAGGGATGGTGGAACTACTGTAAATCCTCACAGTGGAGGCAGCTCCTAAAAGTCATATGTTTCAAAGACATTTCAGAACACAGAAAATGCTCTTAATATAATGTCAAGTGGAAAGACCCAGAAACCAGGCTTTCTATGTTGTCTAGAGAAGAGTGTATGTGTTTCTGCACAGAGAGAGTGAACAAATGCTTCACGAAAACACCACAGAATGGAAGAACAGGGCTTTCTAAACGGTGCTGTAACCACCACTGTATCAACTTCTTGACAGTTATTTCTGGGGCTCTGAACACTCAGTTCTGTTGTCACTCCAGTGTTGAGGGTGTGGGGGCGCTTTCCTCCTTTTTACCAAAGGCTTGGTTGGACTCTAGGTGACAGGCCCAGGAGGGGTCTGGCTTCCTCTCTTCCTTCCTTACTCCTACGTATGATCTCAAAGTTTCTTGTGCACTTTGACTTACTCAATCTAGTTTCTGTTTCTCACTTTCTGGTTGCACCATTTACCACCCTGTAAACTGTAGTGGGATCAGCAGGAGGGATAGAACTTTCTGGCACCAATGCTCTTTTGAGACCTGGTGGAGGGGAAGGTGCCAGGTGCGGACACCTGCTTGCAGCATTATGTTTCAGCTTTTATAATTTGTAGTTTTTTGGTCTGTCCTATTGAAGTATTTTAAAAATGAAACTGCTTCTATTCTGCAGGGTCAGCGGGCTTCAGCAGGGATTCTTCCTGGCCCAGGAGGATCGGCCACACGCTGCCCCATCAGATGCCCTCCATCAGTACCCATGGGTGGTGGGCCACCAGCTCCACCCAGATGTCTTCCCCAGCCTTGGACTGACCCTTCACCATGTCTTTTGCCGCCTCCTCCAAGATATGTTCCCAAAATTGGACCAGAACTTCCCCCTCCTCCTCCCACCTGTGTTCCCAAAACTGGGCCAGGCCCTCCTCTTCCTCCTCCTACCCATGTTCCTAAAGCTGGGCCAGCCCCTCTCTGTCCTCCTCCCAAACCTCGGCCAGAGCCTCCCCCTCCTCCTCCCAGCAGTATTCCGGGTCGTCTACTACACCCTCCCCTCCCTCCTCCCAGCCCTGTTTCTGGACCGGCCCTAAACCCTTCCTGGCCTCCTCCCAGCTGGCCTCACAAGGCTTGGCCGGAGTCTCCACCTCCTTGTACACCCTGCAAAGCTATGAAGCCTCCACCAGAGTGCTCGTCTTCTCTACCCTTCTGGCCTCCACCACCTGCACCAGACCAGCAGGCTCCTCCCCCACCCATGTGGCACGCCCCTCCCCCACGTGTCTGGCGACCCCCTAACCCGCCCTTCTGGCCTCCCCCACCTGGCTGGGGTCCCCCTCCCCCTCATACATGTGGTCCACTTGCCCCACTCAACCAGCCATGTGAGCCTCCTAAGCTGCAGGCACCACGTATTCCTCGGCCTCCGCGTCGTCGGCGGCGACCCTCTAAAAGCTTCCGGCCACTGGATACAATTCCAGAGGTGCCGGAGCCTTCCCTCCAAGACCCTGATTCCTGTCGCTGTTATTAAATAGTCACAGTCTACCTCTTCAGCTTTCTTTGTAAATCTTTCTTCACGTTTATTTCCACCTCTCCAGAGGTGTTGATGTAAGTGCAGCAAGAGGTGTTGGCTACTGCACAAATGCCTGCTTATTCAGCTAGCAAGTAGTCCAAACTACATGATGCTCTAAGGCCACCCTTGGGAGAAAGCCAATGCTCATTTGTTGATCCTCGATGGCTCGAGCAGTGGATTACACAGCATTTCCTATAGACAAAGTCAGATTATGGAGAGTGGCTTCATGATACGCAAATCCTCCCCAAGGAGCCAGGAGCCCTATTACTACAACTGTCCCAGTCAGGATTAAACCTAGTGCTCTCTTTTGTTTATTTCTTGAGGTTCAGTTAGAGGCCTGGTGTAAGTGGACACGGAAACTGAAGCGGATAAAAATCCTGGAGAGCACTGACTGGTGGTAGTGACAGGGTCGATGCAAGGAATCGCCCAGCCATACCCTAGACACGACAAGCAGGCTGTGGCCACCTGGGCTTGAGCGGGACCCACACACCCAGATACATTAACCAGGGGCAGACATAGACCCAGCGATGGCACAGCCACCGAAGGCTATGCCAGCCCACTGGACCCAAGCGCTGCTCTGTAATTTCGGGGCCAGGCACACTCAGCATTCTGGGCCCTGGCTCTCTCTCCTGCAGCATTGCAAAAACACCTCGGAGGCAATCAAGCGTGCCTCGGGTGCAGGCCCTCTGGGGCTGGGCAAGAAACAGCCAAAGAGCAAACAAAAAGCCCTTGGGTAATTCCTGGACACCCTCCCCAGCAAGTGCCCCCATGCAGCAGACCTGGCCGGCCAGACCAGCCTGTAAACAAGCTGTCGCACTCCAACAGTCCAGGGCTTCAGCACTGGAGTCAGCGAGGCCCCGGACAGTTTGCCAGTCAAAATTTCCATTGCAACCATAGGCATGTGGATGGCAAACGTGAACAGAGCCATGAACAGAGCTAGGTGACAGTCGGTCACTGAGCCCAGCAGGGAACAGACACCAGGCCATACAAAGCCAGAGCCAGAAAATAAACTACCAATAAGGCAAACAACCCCACAGTCACCAGGGGGTGACAATCAACTGGCACAATTGTCTATCACTTTAAATCACCTAAAGCTTGAGTCTTCCAATTATCACTGTCCTGCCAATTCTTACTGTTTTGCAGGGTTTGTTGGTTGATATTGGCAGTAGGAGCTGGTTTAATATGGGAGTGGTGGATCGACACTCCGCTTCTGGAGACCTTGACTGCAGTGTGGGTGTGGGGAGGGGGCGTTTGACATCAACACCTCAAAAGGTCCCTTCTATTTTTCCTGCCAGGTCTGGAGTGTTCCAGGTCTTGATGCAGAGAGACACTTCAGGCTGTGGAGGTGTCTGTCACGCCGAGTATTTGTAAAGACAGTCAAGGACCCCTGCCATACAATGCAAATATTCTTCAATAATGACCTAGCCTTGCTTGTGTATGTCCTTAGCCTCCAGGGTGTTTTCAGCACCCAAAGTATTTAAGTCCTCCCAAAAGGTACAGAGTTGGGGATGCCCATACGTAAGCTCAAAAGGGCTTACCTGAAGTTCAGTTTGAGGTGCAACCCTGATGCTGCACAGAGCCAAGGGAAGGATCTTCACCCATGTTAATTCAATCTTCTGGGAAAGGTTGGTCAGATGGGTTTCCACAGTCAGATTCACTCTACTTTTCTACCGGACTAGAACTTCCAGGCACTGTGAAAACATCACTTAATCCTTACTTGTCGGGCCACAAGCTGTGTGACCTGAGCAGAACAGGTAGGGACTCGAAACCTCAACAGAGCCGATCACAGAGAGACTTAAACCCTCTGGTAGTGTCCACTCCTAATGGTTGGGGGAAGGCCAAACCTGGGGATGATGTCTTCGAGTAGGCTTTTGGCAACTTCTGTGGTCTTCTCAGTCCTGCAGGGGAATGCTTTCGATGCAATTGGAAAAAGCTGTCTGCAAACACCAGCAGATACTTGGTAATCACCTGGACCCCGGGGCATCTCAATGAAGTCTATCTACCAATCATTTCCTGGAACATATTCTTGGTACTTGGTGCCCTCCAGCACTGCTGAGAATGTCCTAGGGTTGCTTTTCTGACAGGTGACACACTGTCTAATAATGTCTCTGAAAATAGCCTGCAAATTCTGGCTGACAAAGTGTCTCTTTACCCGATCATACATCATTTCCCGCCCGTATTGAGTGTCCTCACGTAGGTGCTTTAGGATGTCTTCCATCCCTCATACAGAGTCACTTATCCTTTTTCATTAATGGGCCATATAAAGGTCTGTGTCACTGTAATCAGGGTCTTCTGTGGCTTGTGGCGGGCTAGGGTGTGGAAAGAGGGCGGCCACTACTACTGGGGTCATTGTCCTTGCCGCCCACTTGGCCTCTAAGTTGGCCCTTCATTTGCCCTGGGCCACTGCTGTAACTTCCTGCTGATGTCTTTGCAGTGTCCCACAGCCAGAGCAGAAGGGAGTAACACTCCCTCAAGAGGCTGAAAAATCTGTTGGCTGTGTTTGATTTCTTTACCAGCAGAATTCAAAGCCTCCCCTTTTCAACAGTTCCCCATGTGCATGTAAGACTGACATGCTTCCAATCTGTATACATGATCACCCCCTTGGGGACTTGGCCAGCAACAAAGCCTGGATCACTGTAACCAGCTTGGCTTTTTAGGTTGAGGTTCCCTTTGGGAGAGCGTTTGTTGGAGGTCCTGGGTGTGGCTGACGACTGCGTAGCCAGCCCCTTTTGGCCACCGTCTATGAAGCTACCACAGAGAGACTCAAATCCTCAGGTCACCAACAGGGAGGTCTGGGTGGCTGGCATAGGCCAGGTCCATTGTCTGGACAGTCATGGTGGATGCGGTCTCCCAGGAGCAGAGTGGGGACAGGGGTGGCTAGAAAATTGAGTAGGTTCTTCCTCCACATTCATGATAACCAGAGGCTCAGGTGGAGGTCCTGCCCCTGGTCCACCCTAGTCAGAGTCTTCCTCCAGAGCAAGGGCTGACATTTGAGTTACTCATTCCCCACTCTGTTTCTTGGGACATTTTCTTTTCCAGTGGCCCTCCTTTTTACAATATGTACACTGGTTCTTTCCCAGTAGGAGCCGGTGTTGGGCCCTGCTAGGGCCCACAGGTCTTCTCCTCTCAGGGAGCCTATTCTGTCCTGCTGCTGCTAGTAAGGCAGGCTGGCGCTTTCTGCCTTTGTCTTCCCTGTTGCTATAGGCCTTGAACGCCAACTCAACTAGGTATCCTGATTGGTATATTGCCTAAAGACACTATAAATCTTTTTTGAGGAAAGCTAAAGGATCCTCATCTTGACATCTCTGGTGAGATTTGAGCCCATAATTTTGAGTGCCTCTATCTGGCCAGAAGTCCAATGCGCTATCCATTGCACCATGGAGCCAGATAACTCTTCTTTCTGCTCTTTAATTTCACATATCTTACTCCAATTTAAGGGCTTAGATACTCCATTTTTAAAGCCCACTAAGAGACAGTCTGGATAACAGGTGAGCATACCATACTCTGCTGTGTGATTGTGATCCCAGCGGAGTTCTCTGAGGCAGAGATATTGTCAACTGCATCTCTGGTTGGCTGAACGTCATGTGATCTCTGGGCTTCCTCTCCAGCCCTGTCTAGGATCATCTGCCTCTCTTCTGGGGAGAGGAGGGTGCTGAAGAGAGACTGACAGTCTGCCCATGTGAGATCAAAAGAGTTAATGATGGTAGTAAACAGTTCATACATTTTCTTCAGGTTCTCGAGATATCCCAGGGTGTAATTCTTCTAGTTAATCAGGTTTGCTGTACTAAGGGGAACACGAACCCGAACCCGGCCCCTGTCTGCCACTGGACTTGTTTGGCAGAAGGGATACGAGCTGCAGGCTGGCCCTCCCTGTTGCCTCTGTCCTGGCTCTGTGGCATCCTGGGCCACATGTATCCCTTGATACGGTGCCCTCCCTTGTGTGGGGTGACAGCTAAGGAAGATTCCCAGGCCATTTGAACGGCCCTGCTTTTCTGTTCGATTCTCCACCACTCCCCACCCCCCACCCCGCTCCAGGAAACAACAGTGGCCAAGAAGGGGAGCTGGAGTATGCTCTCAGCCCCTCTCACCGACCCACTCCTTCTCGACCCAGCTGCCCTCCCCCGCCAGGTGCAGGTCAGGGAGGAGGGCTGTAGACAGACACGCTGCTGAGGCTGAAACAGTCCTCCACCACTAGCACTATTGGCAGCTCGGTGGATGTTTCCTTTTCCTTTTGTACACAGATTTTGCAAGCCTCCTGAGTTTCTTTAACATTATGCAATGACATGAAGGCTTCCACATAACGCTTTTCATCCCACTTACCATTTCTTGTACAATATAAATCTAGCTAAAGAATGGTGTTGCCGTTCAGTGACCCAGTCACTGACCACCTTACTTGGTCCCCTAAACAATACTGGGGCCAAGCAATATTACATGAGAAAATTAGCTTTCCTTCTTCATTCCCTCAGATTTGAAAAAATCACAATTTTTTACGACACACCCCTAAGGGGAGTCACAAGGTATCAAACTTTTGTTCCCCATTTCCTTTAAGTATTTACCACTACTAGGTTTTAAGTTACCACAGTTCCTAACCTATGCCCACTGCTAAGGTTGGTATTTCTTGGGCTTACATCTTACCTAGGAGTGAAAAGCCACCCTTTACCACTTGGAGAGGAAAGAGAAGGAAAATAAAGGATAGAGAGCAGACAGAGAAGAGTGTTCTGAAAGACAGAGGAATTCGAACCCTCTGGTTACCAATACGGTGACCACAGATGACTCAGAGGGACTCTAACCCTCAGGTCACCAATGCAGTGAGGGACCCTAGCTAGGCTGAAGATGGGTCCCAGGGGCCATGACCCCTACTTCCCTCATTTTCTAATGAGGCTTTAACCCTTAGGGTCTGGTCTTAGGTCTGTGCTTTTGCCACCCTCTTCTTGCCTAGTTCCCCTGGGGGACTCTAACCCCCAAGACCAGTGGAACAACCTGGCTGAGCACACTTACCTTAATTTAGGGGAGGGACTCTAACCTGCTCCCGTCCAGTTCCTGTTCCTGAGCTAAGGTGGGAACCGGTGGACCTCATCCTGGAGCAGGGATCACGGTGGCCACACGAAATGCCTTACCAATCAAACAAGATCAGGGCATGCTTTAAGGGGCTTCAGGGGTCCAGATACTTACCGCGCAGGTTTCAGGGTCCACAGGTTCCAGCGGAGTTGCCAGGATTTGTAACTGAATTCCTCGGGTTCTTGTCCTGTCCGATTACCCGACCTAAATGAGACAGATGCTAGTTTCAAGGGAAACAGAAAGTGGCAATTTATTGTCTGCAGACAAGGAATGCGTGACAATAAATTGCCACTTTCTGTTTGCCTTGAAACTAACATCTGTCTTATTACCATTGGCTAGTAGGGGAGGACAAGAACCCGAGGAATTCCGTTATACCATCCTCCATGGAAAGAAAGCCTTGCCTGTGGAAAGATACAATTCTTTAAGAAATCTTAACTGTGACATTAAACTCACTACAGAAAATGCGTTATCAACTAAAATGGATAATATTTAAAAAAGAATCTCACAACTGATGTCTCTCTTAAGTTGATCAAATGTAAAATGAGCGCACAACCAGTCAACACTGATATTTATTTACTCAACAAACCCTTACTGAGCACCTGTTGTCTGCTATGACAAATCATAGACTTGATCCCTGGCCTCACAGCCTTCAGATACAACACTCTGAAATAAGTGTGTGCAACAATGCTTGAGTCCATTCTGATTCACAGTCATCACAAAGGACAGAGCAGAACTGCCCCTTGGGGTTTCCAAAGAGTGTAGATTTGAACTGTGGACCTTTTGGTTAGCAGCCAGTCTCTTTACCACAATGCCAGCAGGGCTGCAGAGAGGACATCAGGGTGCAAAAAAGTCACCTGTTACAAATGAAAAAACTAAGGTTGAGTGACTTGTCCCCAGTCTCCATGTAAGGGTGCCCCAAGGTTATGTCCTTGGCCGTATTCTTGTCTCATTCCACACACTCACAGCCACTTGCATGACTTCAACTACTCTGTATATACTAGTTATGCCCATTTGTACATTAGGTCAAGACCTCTTTCCCTACATTTTTATGTGTCAATATGCTGTCTGTAAAAGAAACACTTTAGATCCAAAACAAAAACAGGTTGAAACTGGAAGGATGGAAAAAAATATTCCACGTAAATTGTAACCAAAAAAGTTGGAGGGCTATATTAATTGCAGACAATATAGGCTTTAGGTCAAATCTGTTAAAACAGACCCACTGCTGTCGAGTCGATTCCAACTCATAGTGACCCTATTGAGTAGAGTAGAACTGCCCCATAGAGTTTCCAAGGAGCGCCTGGCAGAGTCAAACTGCTGACCTTTTGGTTAGCAGCCGTAGCACTTAACCACTACGCAACGGGGGTTTCCTTAAAACACACAAGGACATTATATACTGATAGAAGGGTCAATTCGTTAAGATATAACCATTACTAATGTACCTAACAACAGGTCCTAAAATAGATGAAATAAACATGACAGAATTGAAAAGAGAAATAGTTGTACAGTCCTAGTTATTTCACTAGTGGACAGAATATCAATAAGGAAATAGAGGGTTTGAACAACACTATAAACCAGCTAGACCTAACAGACATAGATAGAACACTCCACCCAACACCAGAGCACACATTCTTCTCCAGTGAATACAGATTAGTCTTCAAGACAGATCATATACTAGGTCACTGTCTTGCTTATCAAGTGCTGCTGTAACGGAAATACCTTAAGTGGGTGGATTTAACAAACAAATTTATTTTCTCACAATATAAGAGGCTAGAAGTGTGATTCACGGTGACAGCTATAGGGGAAGATTCTGTTGACTCTGTGGGATGGTCCTTATCTCTTTTCAGCTCCTGTTTCTTGGTTCCGTGGAGATGTCATGTGGTGTGGCATCTAACTTCCCCCATCTCTGTTTGCTGGCTTGGTCACCTGCTTAACCTGCTCTTTTATATCTCAAAAGAGATTGATTTAAGATATATCCTACACTAAATGCTGCCTCATTCATATAACAATGAAAACCTATTTCCAAGTGGGATTATAACCACAGGAATAGGGGTTAAGATTTACAATTCATATTTTGGGGAGACACAGCTCAATTCATAACAGTCACAAAACAAATCTCAATAAATTTGAAAAGATTAAAATCATACGAAGCATCTTCTCTGACCACATGGAATGAAACTAGAAAACCAGTAACAGAAAAAAAACTGGAAAGTACAAACGCATACGAAAGTTAAACAACACATTATTAACCAGTGGTCAAAGAAGAAAGTAAAGGAAATCAAAAAATGCTGAGAGACAAACAAAATGAAAACAACACCTCAAAACTTAAGAGATGCAGTAAGGGCAGGGCTTAGAGGGAAATGTATAGTTGTAAATGCTTACATGGGAAAAAAAATAAAATCAATAAGGCAACTTTACAATTTGAGAAACTAGAAAAAGAAGAACTAATTCCAAAGCTACCAAAAGGAAGGAAATAACAAAGATCAAAGCAGAGATAAATGATACACAGAATAGCAAAACTATAGAACAAAATGAACAAAATCAGAAGTCGGTTCTTTGAAAAGATCAATCAAATTGACAAATCAGTAGCTTGACTGACAAAAAAAGAGAAGGTACAAATTACTAAAGCAAGAAATGAAAGTAGGGACATTACAACAGGATTTATTTGCATTTACAGAAACGCAAATTAATATATGAGAAAACGAGGAACAATTGTACACCAACAAATTAGATAACCTAGACGAATGAGACACATTCCTAGAAACACACAAATTACTCATATTGATTCAAGAAGAATAAAAAATCTCAACAATTCCATAACACGTGAAGAAATTGAATCAAAAACCTCCCAGCAAAGAAAAGCCCAGAACCAGACGGCTTCAGTGGGGAAGTCTATCAAACATTTAAAGAAAACTTGACACCAATATGTCTCAAACTGTCCCCTCCAAAAAAGGACGGATCGCTTCCTAACTCATTTTATCAGGCCACCATTATCCTGACAAGGATACTACAAGAAAACTACAAGCAAATATCCCTAATGAACACAGAGATAAAAGTCCTTAACAAAATATTAGCAAACCCTATCCACGACTGAGTGGGGTTTCTCCCAGGAATGCAAGGATGGTTCAACATCAGGAAATCTATCAGCGTAATACAGTGAAGGGAAAGAACCACACGAACATCTCAGCTGATGCACAAAGGACAGGTGACAAAACCCAATATGCTTTCATGAGAAAATCAGTCAAAAATCTAGGCACAGGAAGGAACTTACTTAATGTGATGAAGGGCATTTATGAAACACCCACAGTTCACATCATACTCAATGGTAAAAGACTGATAACTCTGCATCTAAGGTCAGGACCAGACGAGGATGCCTGCTCTCACCACTGCTTTTCAGCATTGTACTGGAAGTTCTAGCCACGGCTAATAGGCAAGGAAAAGAAAAGAGGAAAAGAGGAAAAGAAAAGTATCCAAATTGGAAAGGAGGAAATAAAACTATTCCTATTTGCAGATGACATGATCCTATATGTAGAAAATCCCAAAGAAGCCACAGTCACAAACACATACACCGAAAATAGTGCAGCTAATAAATGAATTTCGCAAAGTTGCAATATATAAGATCAACACATAAAAATAAGTTGGGTTTCTATACACCAGCAATGAACAATCTGAACAGGATTTAAAGAAAACAATTTCATTTAAAACAGTATAAAAAAGAATAAAATACCTTGGAATAAAGTTAACCAGGGAAGTGAAAGATGTGTACACTGAAAAGTATAAAACGATGCTGAAGAAAATGAAAGAAGACCTGGATAAAGGAAGAACACTTCACGTTATGGATTGGAAGACTTAATATTGTTAAGATGTCAATACTACACAAAGTAATCTATAGTTCAAGGTAATCCCTGTACCAATTCTGTTTAGTTATCTAGTGTTGCTATAACAGAAATGTTACAAGTAGATGACTTTAACAGACAAAATTTTATTTTTTCACATTTTAGGTGGCTACAACTCTGAATTCAGGGTTCCAACTATACAGGAAGGTTTTCTCTGATGGCCCTGTAGGAAGGTCCTTTTCTCTTCGAGCTTCTGTTGCTGGGTGATTTTCATATGGCATGGCATCTCTTTCCCCCATCTCTGTTTCTTTAGCTTGTCTGTTCAATCTCTTTCATATTTCAGTAGAGCTGAACTTAAGATACACTCTACATTAATCCTTTCTCATTATCAAAACAAAGACAATCCATTCCCAAATGGGATTATAAACACAGGCATAGTGGTTAGGATTTAGAACACATATTTTGGGGAGAAACAAGTCAATCCATTACAAATTCCAATGGCCCTATTTTGCAAAAATGGAAAAGCTGAGTCTCAAATTCAAGTGGAATTGAAAGGGGTCCCAAATAGCCGAAACAATCTTGAAAAAGAAAAAGAAATTAAGAGGACTCACTTCGCAATTTCAAAACATACTATCCAGCTACAGTAATCAAAACAAATAAAGTGCTTAGGAATTAATGAGACAGGTGAAAGACCTATACACCCAAAACTATATAATGCTACTGAAAGAAATTAAAGACCACCTCAACAAACGAAAAGACATTCCTTGTTTGTGGATCAGAAGACTTAATATTGTCAAGACGTCAATAATACAGAAAGCAATCAATGAAATCCCTATCAAAATTCCAACAGCCTTCTCTGCAGAACTGGAAAAGCCAATCCTCAGATTTATATGGAACTGCAGAAGACCATGAACAGCCAAAGCAATCTCAAAAAAGAACAAAGTAGGAGGTTTCTTGCTTCCTGATCTCAAAACAGATTATAAAGCTGCAGTAATCAAAACACTCTTGTATTGGTATAGTCATAGACATATAGGCCAACGGAATGGAATTGAGTATCCACAGTTAAGCTCACACATATACGGTGAATTAATTTTCTATAATGCTGCTAAATTCATCAAATGGGGAAAGAATCGTCTCTTTAATAAACACTGCTGGGACAACTACGGGATTTCCACATGCAAAAGATTGGTGTTAGATACATGTCTTACACCATGTACAAAAACTAATTAAAAATGGATCAAAGACCTAAATGTACAATCTAACACCATAAAAGCCTTAGAAGAAAACATAGAGGTAATGTTCTGGGACCTAGTCTCCAACAGATTCTTATATATGACAACAAAAGCACAAGCAACAAAACAGAAAATGGGTAAATGGGATCTCATCAAAATTAAAAACTTCTGTGCAACAAAGGACCTTATCAATAAAGTGAAGAAACAACCTACAGAATGGGAGAAAATGTGTGGGACCCATATATCACATAAAGGTTTAATATCCAGGATATAGAAAGAACTACTACAACTTTACATGAAAAAGATAAACAACCCAATCAAAAAATAGGCAAAGGACCTAAATAAATATTTCACCAAAGAGGATATGCAAATGGCCAACAAGCACATGAAACCATGCTAAACGTCACTATCCATTAGGGAGAAGAAAATCAGAACCATAGTGACATACCCTGTCACTCCCACTAACATGGCTAAGTTTAGAAAATGGAAAATCAGAAGTGTTGACAAGGATATAGAAAACTGGAACCCTCCTCCATTGCTGGTGGCAATGCAAAATGGCATAGCCACTCTGGAAAGTGGTTATGGAGGTTCTAAAAAGTTATATATATATATATATATATAAAGCTACCATATGGCCCAGCAACTCCACTCTTAAGACACTTGAAAGCAGTGACACCAGCAGGCACATGTATGCCAATAGCCAAAAGGTGGAAATGACCCAAATGTCCATCAACAGAAGAATGAATAATCAAAATGTGGTACATACATACAAGGGAATACTACTCTGCCATCAAGCTAAATGAAGTCCTGACCCATGTCGCAATAGAAAACATTATGTTGAGTGAAATTAGTCAACCACTGACATGAAGTACCTAGAATAGGCAAAAGTATTGACATCAGAGATTAAGAGTGATTACCAGGGGCAGGACGGATGGGGGGAAGGGATGTTTCATTGTTTAGGTAGCACACGGTTCTTGTTTACGGAGATGGAAAATCTGGTGCTAGATATTGATGGTGGTTGCATATGACTGATATATTTGGTTTTATGGAATTGTACATGGAAAAAATGTTTAATTGGCAAATATATTCCTTATATTTTTACAACAATAAAAGACTTTTTAAAAGAAAAAATCAACACTGAAAATTAAAACACAAATCCAGCCACTTCACCAAAGAGGACATTCAGGCGGCCAACAAACATATGAAAATTTGTTTGCGAGCATTAGCGATTAGGAAGATGCAAGTTAAAACTGCTATGAGATACCACTTGCCATAGATTGAATTGTGTCCCCCCAAAAATGTGTCAACTTGGTTAGGCCATGATTCCTAGGATTGTATGCTTCTCCTCCACTTTGCGATCTGATGTAATTTTCCTATGCTATAAATTCTAATATCCAACTGTGGTTAACAAGGTAAGATTAGGTTATGTTAAAGGGCATTAGAGCAAGATGCAATAGCTTTCCTCAGGATAAAAGGAGAGAGAAGCAAGCAGGGAGAGAGGGACTTCATTACTACTCAGCAAGAAGAGCCAGGAGCAGACCGAGTGCTTTAGACTCAGGGTCCCTGTGCTAAGATGCTCCTATACCAAGGTAAGATTGTCTACAAGGACCTTACCCAGAGCTGACACAGACAGAAAGCCTTCTCCCTGGAGCTGGGTCACTGAATTCAGACTTCTAGGTTCCTAAAATGTGACAGAATAAATTTCTGTTTGTTAAAGCCACCCATTTGGGGTATATGTTTTATAGCAGTATTAAATAGCTAAGTCATCATCTTTCCCCTGCAAAAACAGCATTGATCAAAAAAGCAGAAAACAACAAATGCTTGTGAGGCTGTGGGGAGTTTGGAACACTTTCACATTGCTGCTAGGATTGTAAAATGCTATAACCACTATGGAATATGATATGGCACTTCCTCAAAAAGCTAGAAATAGAAATACCTTATGATTCAACAATGCCACTCTTAGGGATTTAACAGAAACCCTGGTGGCATAGTGGTTAAGGGCTATGGCTGCTAACCAAGGGGTTGGCAGTTCGAATCCACCAGGCGCTCCTTGGAAACTCTGTGGGGCAGTTCTACTCTGTCCTATAGGGCTCTCTATGAGTCAGAATTGACTCGACGGCACTGGGTTTGGTTTTTTTGGTTTAGGGATCTAACAGCAGTGACATGAATAGACATACGCACACCTATGTTCTTTGCAGCATTATCCACAATAGCCAAAAGATGGAAAAAAACCTAACTGTCCAGCAACGGAGGAATGGATAAACAAATTGTGGTACATGCAAATAATGGAATACTATGGAGTTATAAAAATGATTAGAGGCAGTGCCAAGATGACAGACTAGTCAGATGCTTCCTGTGGTCCCTCTTAACACAAAGACCAGAAAGAATCAAGTAAATTGATTACCTATGGCCATCTAGGAGCCCTGAACATCAAAGACAAAGTTGAGTAGTTGGATTGAGCAGAATGGTGGGGGGAGAGACCATCCAGAAGCAGTGAGGATTTGCTGAATCTGACCTGACCGGTACCCTGCAGGCTGCATCAGCTGGCACATACAGGCTGAGGCAAGCAGTAGCGCTCAAGATGCATTTTCCACATTGGGAGAAAATGAGCAGCGGAGAGCCTGCTTAAGCCTCCAGTACCAGGGAGAAGCGGCACTCAGTCTGTGGAGGATAAGGACAAGCATCTAACCTACCATGTGGATCAAAAAAAAACCCTTCCCCCTTTTGGAAAGTACCTCTCTCCCATTTACCTGGCCCTCCTTGCTCAGCTCTGGTCCTGGTTCAGATTCAGCGATTGTTGCACCTCCTGGGATGGAAGTAGGACCTGTTGCATGGCCCAAGGCATTTTCTTGGCTTTGGAGAGAGAACTAATTAACAAACAGGAAAAAAATAATCTGGAGCTCCCGTAACCCGTGAACTCATGGTAGACACAGCCCCTCTGCCTAGCCACAGGCATAAAAGGCCCATGGATATCGAATGGCTTTAACCACTGCACAGATCTGTGTGGGCACATTTCAAAAGTCTAGGCCCTTAATAGCACAGTATAACAGGGTATATACCTGAAGTCTATTTTCAACTGCAACAGCAATAAGGGGGAGTGGCAGATTCATGATATTTGACACCGGCTTTTCCACTAAGCAGGGTCTTCACCTACATATATCAGGGGCCTGAGGACTGGCAGCGCCACCCACTCCAACTAGCCACCCGTGACAGGGGTCTGAGAATAAGTGTTGCCTCCCAGTCCTTACAACCAACAGAACTGGATGCCCAAAGTCCGGTTGCAAAGCCCATCCAACTATGGATCCTACGGAACAGGGACATGTCTTCTACCCAGACACTCGGGGCAGCCATCAGCCTCCTGCCTTGCTCAGAAAATGACATCTTGCTGCAGCCCATTACCTATGCTTAATCCAATCACCCCTGCCCATCTAGGACTGTAGGTGAGAGCCTGCACCACACGCTCGGTGACTGAAATCCTGGATAACTGAGCTGAATCCACATAAGAAAAGTAAATGGACACCTGAGCTCACAAACCTACTAACAGCTCTTAACCACCTCGTGATGGAACGTCACAGTTCCAAAGACACCAATAATCAAAGTAGCTCATACGACCAGCCTCTTTGGGCATAACAAAACAAAGCAAAACAAGAAGCTAGGACGCGGTAATAAATAAATAAGTATAAAAACTAATTGAGGGCTCGGAGACAACACTCATTATCAAATCACATAATGAGGCAGACCATGATGGCTTCAGCAAGTGACCAAAACAAAGAATCAATAAACTTCCTGGAGGAAGATAACTTCTTGGAATTACCAGAGGTAGAATTCAAAAGATTAATACACACAGCTCTTCAGGAGATCAGGAAGGAGATCATGCAAAACACAGACAAGCCAAGGAACACACAAACCAACAGAGGAATTTCAGAAGGTTAAACAAGACCATAATGACAAATTGAACAGGCTGCAAGAATCCATAGAGAGACAGCAAACAGGAATCCAAAAGATTAACAATAAAATTTCAGAATTATACAACTCAATAGTAGTCATAGGAGCAGAATTGAGGCAGTGGAAGATAGAATTAGTGAGACTGAAGATAAAGCACTTCATACCAACTTTTTTGAGGAAAAATCAGATAAGAGAATTTTTAAAAAATAAAGACACCCTAAGAATTATGCAGTGGGACTCTATTAAGAGGAATAATCTACGAGAGATTGGAGTACCAGAACAGGGGGGATAACATAAAATACAGAGGGAATTGTTGAAGATACGTAGGCAGAAAACATCCCTGATATCATGAAACATGAGAAGATATCTATACAAGAAGCTCATGGAAGTCCACACCAGGTAGATCCCAAAAGAAATTCACCAAGATAATCAAATTTGCCAAGCCAAAGATAAAGTGAATTTTAAGAGCAGCTAGGGATAAACAAAAAGTCATCTACAAACGAGACTCAATAAGACTAAGCTCAGACTACTCAGTACAAACCATGTAGGCAAGAAGACAAGGGGATGGCACATATAAAGCCTTGAAGGAAAAAACTGCCAAACAAGAATTATATATCCAGCAAAAGTGTCTCTCAAATGTGATGGCGAAATTAGGGCATTTCCAGATAAATGGAAGTTTCGGGAATTTGTAAAAACCAAAACAAAATTACAAGAAACACTGAACGGAGTCCTCCAGATAGAAAATCAATAACATCAGATAGCAACCCAACACTAGAACACAAGACAGAACAACCAGATATCAACCCTGATGGAGAGTTCACAAAAATAAACAAAGCTAAAACACTGAAAATAGGGAAATAAAGGTGTCAATATGTAAAAGAAAACAACATTAAAACAGAAAAGGAGGAGTAAATAATGTAGTCACAGAGTTTTCATATGAAGAGGAAGTCAAGGCGGTATCATGAAATAAAAGATTGGCTTAAACTTATAAAAATAGAGGTAAATATTAAGGTAACCACAAAGGAAGCTAACAATCCTACGCATCAAAATAAAAAACAAGAAAAACATGAAGACTCAGAAATACAAAATCTACAACAATGAAAAAGATGAAAAGAAAATACATAAAGAAAAATGACTCAGCACAGAAAAGTAAGTGGAATAAAGAAACTGTCTACAATGCCCCCCCCAATTATATCAAAATGATAGCACTAAACTCACATCTATCAATAATTACACTGAATGTAAATGGACTAATTGCACCAAGAAAGAGCCAGAGTTGCAGGACGGATAAAGAAAAAAGACCTGTCAACATGCTGCCTCCAAGAGATGCACATTAGACTCAAAGACACAAACAAACTCAAACTCAAAGGACAGAAAAATTTTATCAAGCAAACAGCATTCAAAAAAGAGCAGGAGTGGCAGTACTAATCTCTGACAAAATAGAATTTAAAGAAAAATTCACTTCACAAAGGATAAAAAAGGACAGCATATAATGATTAAAGGGTCAATATACCAGGAGGACATAACCATTCTAAATATTTACCCACGCAATGTCAGGGCTGCAAAATACGTAAAACAAACTCTAACAGCATTGAAAAGACAGATAGACAGCTCCACAGTAACAGTAGGAGACTTTGACACACCACTTTCAGTGAAGGACAGAACATCCAAAAAGAAGCTCAATAAAGACATGCAAGATCTAAATGCCACAACCAACCAACTAGATCTCATAGACATATACAGAACATCCCCCTCAACAGCAGCCAACTATACTTTCTTTCCCAACACACATGGAACATTCTCCAGAATAGACCACATATTAGGTCACAAAGCAGGACTTAACAGAATCCAAAACATCAAAATACCATAAACCACCTTTTCTGACCATAAAGCCATAAAAGTAGAAATCAATAACAGAAAAAAGCAAGGAAAAAAAAAAAAAAACTAAACAGAGGGAAACTGAACAACACCTTGCTCAAAAACTACTGAGTTATAGAGGAAATCAAGGATGGAATAAAGAAATTCACAGAATCACATGAGAATGTAAATGCTTCCTACCAGAACCTTTGGGACACAGCAAAAGCACTGCTCAGAGATCAATTTATAGCAATAAATGCAAACATCCAAAAAGAAGAAAGAGCCAAAATCAAAACATTAACCCGACAACTCGAACAAGTAGAAAGAGGGCAGCAATAGAAGCCCTCAGGCATCAGAAGAAAGGAGAAATAAAAATTAGAGCAGAATTAAATGAAATAGACAATAGAAAAACAATTGAAAGAGTTAGCAGGACCAAAACTAGTTCTTTGAAAAGATCAACAAAATCAATAAACCGCTGGCTGAACTCACAAAAGAAAAACAGGAGAGGAAGCAAATACCTTGAATAAGAAACCAGATGGGCAATATCACAACAGACTCAATTGAAATTAAAAGAACCATAACACAATACTATGAAAAAGTGTACTTCAAAAAAATTGATAACCTAGAGGAAATGGAAAATTTCTAGAAACACACTACCTACATAAACTAATGCAAACAGAGGTGGAACAACTAAATAAACTTAAAACAAAAGAAGAGATTGAAAAGATAATTTAAAAACTCCCAAGAAGAAAAAAAGCCCCTGGCCTTGATGGCTTCACTGGAGAAATCTACCAAACTTTCAGAGAAGAGTTAACACCACTACTACTAAAGGTATGTAAGAGCATAGAAAAGGATGGAACACTCCCCAAATCAGTCTCTGAAGCCACCATAACCCTGATACTGAAACCAGGTAAAGACATCCCACCCTTAAAAAAGAAAATTACAGACCAATATCCCTCAGGAACATAGAAAATTCTCAACAAAATTCTCACCAATAGAATCCAACAATATACCAAAAGGATATAATTCACCATGACTAAGTGGGATTCATACCAGCTATGCAGGGATGGTTCAACATTAGAAAAAAATCGATGTAATCCATCACATAAATAAAACAAAAGACAAGAACCACATGATCTTATCAACTGATGCAAAAAAGGCATTTGACAAAGTGAAACACCCATTCATGATAAAAACTCTCAGAAAAATAGGAAGAAGGAAAATTCCTCAACATAATAAGGGCATTTATAGAAAGCCAACAGCCAACATCATCCTAAATAGACAGAATCTGAAAGCATTTCCCTTTAGAATGGGAACCAGACAAGGATGTCGTTTATCATCATTCTTATGCAACATTCTGCTGCAGGTCCTAGCTAGAGTAATTAGGCTAGAGAAAGAAATAGAAGGCAACCGAATTAGTAAGGAAGAAGAAAAGTACCCCTATTGGCAGATGATATGATCTCATCGACAGAAAACCCCATAGAATCTCCAAGAAAACTACTGGAAATAATAGATTTCAGCAAAGTATCAGGGAACAAGATAAATATACAAAAATCAGTTGGCTTCATCTATACCAACAAAGAGAATTTCGAAGAGGAAAGCACCAAATCAATATCATTTACAATAGCCCCCAAGAAGATAAAATACTTAGGAATAAATTGAACCAGAGATGTGAAAGACCGATACAAAGAAAACTACAAGACACTACTGCAAGAAACCAAAAAAGACCTACATAAGTGGAAAAACATACCTTGCTCATGGATAGGAAGACTCAAGATTGGAAAAACATCAGCTCCACCCAAAGCAACCTACAGATACAATGCAATCCTTATCCAAATTCCAACGACAATGTTAAATGAGCTGAAGAAACAAATCATCAACTTCATATGGAAAAGGAAGAGGCCTTCGATAAGTAAAGCATTACTGAAGAAGAAGAACAAAGTGGGAGGCCTCATACTATCTGATTTTAGAAAGAACTATTCCACCCCGGTAGTCAAAACAGGCTGGTACTGGTACAACAAGAGATACATAGACCAACGCAACAGAATTGAGAATCCAGACGTAAATTCATCTACCTATGGAAAAAAAAAAGAGCACCTGATATTTGACAAAGGCCCAAAGTCCGTTAAATGGAGAAAATGCAATCTCTTTAACAAATGGTGCTGGCATAACTGGATTTCTACTTGCAAAAAAACGAAATATCATCCATATCTCATACCATGCACAAAAACTAACTCAAAATGGATCAGAGACCTAAGTATAAAATCAAAAACAATAAAGATCATGGAAGAAAAAGTAGGGACAGTGATAGGAGCCCTAATACATGGCATAAACAGAATACAAAACATAACTAACAATGCATAAACAACAGAAGAGAAACTAGATAACTACTGGGAGCTCCTGAAAATCAAATACTTACGCTCATCAAAAGACTTCACCAAAAGAATAAAAAGGTGACCTACAGACTGAGAAAAAAAATTTGGCTACGAGATATTCAATCGGAATCTAGTCTCTAAAATCTACAAGATACTGCAAAACTTCAACAACAAAAAGAAACATAACCCAATTAAAAAGGGGCAAAGGATATGAACAGGCACTTCATCAAAGAAGGCCTTCACGTGGCTTATAGATACATGACAAAATGCTCAGGATCATTAGCCTTTAGACAAATGAAAATCAAAACTACAATGAGATACAATCGCACCCTAACGAGGCTACCATTAACCCAAAAACACAAAGTAATAAATGTTAGAAAGGTTGTGGAGAGACTGAAACACTTATACACTGCTGGTGGAAACGGAAAATGGTACAATCAATTTGGAAATCAATTTCGTGCTTCCTTAAAAAGCGATAAATAGAAGTATCACACGATCCAGCAATCCCACTCCTAGAGATGTATCCTAGAGAAATAAGAGTCATCACACGAATAGATATATGCACACCCACGTTCACTACAGCACTGTTCACAATAGCAAAAAGATGGAAACAACTTAGGTGCCCATCAATGGATGAATGGATAAACAGGTTATGGTATATGCACACAATGGAACATTACGCAATGATAAAGAACAATGATGAATCCTCAAAATATCTCATAACATGAATGAATCTGGAAGGCATTATGCTGAGTGAAATTAGTCAGATGCAAAAGGACAAATATTGTATGAGACCACATTTATAAGACCTCAAGAAAAGGTTTCAACACAGAAGAAAACATTCTTTGATGTTTACAGGGTAGGGAGGGAGGGAGAGGGGAACTCACTGACTGGATGGTAGACAAGACTTATCTTAGGTGAAGGGAAGGATAACACAATACAGGAAAAGTCAGCACACCTGGACTAAAGCAAAAGCTAAGAAGTTTCCTGAACACTACCAAACATTTTGAGGGACAGAGTGGCAGGGGCAGGGGTCTGGGGACCATGGTTTTTGGAGACATCTAGATCAGTTGGCATAATAAAGTTTATTAAGAAAATGTTCTGCATCCCTCTTTGGTGACTGGCATCTGGGGTCTTAAACCTATGAGTGGCCATCTAAGATACATCAATTGGACCAAACTCACCTGGAGCAAAGGCAAATGGAGAGCACCAAAGATACAAGGAAAATATTAGCCCAACAGACAAGAAAGTCCCCATAAACTGAAGACCCCAACAGCCTGAGACTAGAAGAACCAGGTGGTGCCCAGCTACCACCAATGACTGCCCTGATGGGGAACAAAACAGAGGGTCCCTGATGGAGCAGGAGAAAAGTGAGGTGCAGAGCTCAAATTGATATAAAAAGACCAGACTTAATGGTTTGACTGAGACTAGAGGAAACCAGAAGACATGGACCCCAAATTCTGTTAACCCAAAACTAAAACCATTCCTGAAGCCAACTCTTCAGACAAATATTACACTGGACTATAAGACATAAAATGATACTCTTGAAGATTGTGCTTCTTAGTTCAAGTAGATACATGAGATTAAATGGGCAGCTCCTGTCTGGAGATGGGATGAGAACGCAGAAAGGTAGAGGAGCTGGTTGAATGGACATGGGAAATCTGGAGTGGAAAGGGGGAGTGTGCTGTCACAGTATACGGATAGCAACTAGGGTCACATAACAACGTGTGTATACATTTTTATACGAGAAACTAACTTGAGCTGTAAACTCTCGCCTAAAACACAATTAAAAAATGATAATGATGAGTTCTCAAAACATCTTATAAAACGGATGAATCTAGAGGACATTATGCTTAGTGAAATTAGGCAATCACAAAAGGACAAATAGTGTATGGTCTCACTTTTATAAAAAGACAACAGAAGCTATATTAATTCATACAGAAAGCTATCTTCTAACCAGGGATGGGAGAGGGAGGGAGGAGCAATCACTTTCTAGAGAGCAGACACTTGTTATTTTTGGTGATGGGAAAGGCAATACCCAATATGGGTGATATCTGCACAATCTGGCCAAGGTGAACAATAACACTAAGGGCACAAGAATAAGGGACAATTTTGGTAAATGCTGTAACACATACAATTTTGCAATAACAACCAAAAAATATGCGTATGGCTACATAAGTAGTTATGTACGCATGTATGTGTACAGGAGGGCACTTGACAATATATGGGTCTTCAAGTACAAGTGCCTCTGTAGGCATACGTATGTACATGTCTGTGTGTGCTGCATATATACTCACATATAGTAAAGCACATAGGGGGCACGGTTACGAATACTTTCTAGACATAACCAAACACCTTTCAGGATTGGTTTACTGGGTTTGAAGGCTTAGGACCAGAGTCTCATGGGACAACTCGGTCAAGTGGCATAACATAGTTCATAAACATAATGTTCTACATAAGAGTTTGGTGGGTAGTATCTGCAGTCTTAAACCTGCCAGCGGCCATCTAAGATACAACTATCAGTCTCTACTTGCCTCATTGAAAAGGAAAGAGGGAAACCGAAGACTCAAAGAACAAACTCGTCTACAGGACTAATAGCCCACCCAACCACCGCCTCATGTATTCTGAGACCAGAGGAGCTAGATGGTGCACAGATACCATTATCAAATGTTCGGATCAGGGACACAACAGATGGGCCCAGACAGAGTGGGAGAAAAAAGCTGAACAAAACTCAGATTCCTAAAAAAGGCAGACTTCCTGGACCAGAACAGACAAAAGGAAGTCCCGAGGCTGTCACCCTGACATACCCTTTAAACTTGGAACTGGAGTCACTCCCATAGGTCACCTTTCAAACAAATAACAGATTGGCTCATAAAATAATAAACAATTTCCCCCTTGAGTACTGTCCTCCTTTATATAATCACCTGTATGAGACCAAAGGATTAATATTTACCGAACAAGAAAGTTGAGAAGATAAGAGGGTGGGGGATAGGGAAGCTAGATTAACCGAGATAGAACAACCAGAATGGAAATAATGAGAACGCTTACACGTTGTAAAAAATGTAACCAGTGCCATGGAACAATATATATAGAAATTGTTAAATGGGAACCTAATTTGCTGTGTAAACTTTCACTGAAATCACAATAAAATAATACAAAAAACTGTGAGTCCATTTAGAATCCAAAATTTACTAGTACATATTGAAAGAAGAAAATCACAGTGAGAATTTGCGATAGAAAAAAAATCTGAAGTGTGTCACAATAAGTTTATATTTAACCACATTTAGGTTATAATCGCAACTATGCTCTAATTCTTGGAATAAACCAAGAATGAATGGATGTCAATGGAGAGGAGTTTAGGTACAAACTTTCCAACAAAATGATATGATGAGTATCAGGACATCTTTCACTCCATTGCTAACTTGTACACCACCATGACAAGATGGCCTTTTTTTTTTTTTTTTTTAAACTCATAAATTTGAGGGCTTCAGCAATTTTCCCAAGAGACTCTAAATACCTGATAGGAAATTCATTCTCTTCTGAAGGGCCTATTCCATCTCCCCTCTTGTTCATTTTCCCTCTTTCAAATGTAAACTGCCCTAACTCTCTGAAGTCCATATTTGCCAATACTTTTTTTTTATTATTAAATTTTATTAAGCTTCAAGTGAACATTTACAAATCCAGTCTGTCACATATAAGTTTACATAATTCTTACTCCATACTCCCACTTGCTCTCCCCCTATTGAGTCAGCCCTTTCAGTCTCTCCTTTCGTGACAATTTTGCCAGCTTCCCTCTCTCTCTATCCTCCCATCCCCCCTCCAGACAAGAGTTGCCCACACTCTCAAGTGACCACCTGATATAATTAGCTCACTCTTCATCAGCATCTCTCTCCCACCCGCTGACCAGTCCCTTTCATGTCTGATGAGTTGTCTTTGGGGATGGTTCCCGTCCTGTGCCAACAGAAGGTCTGGGGAGCATGGCCGCCGGGATTCCTCTAGTCTCAGTCAGGCCATTAAGTATGGTCTTTTTATGAGAAATTGGGGTCTGCATCCCACTGATCTCCCGCTCCCTCAGGAGTTCTCTGTTGTGCTCCCTGACAGGGCAGTCATCGATTGTGGCCGGGCACCAACTAGTTCTTCTGGTCTCAGGATGATGTAGGTCTCTGGTTCATGTGGCCCTTTCTGTCTCTTGGGCTCTTAGTTGTCGTGTGACCTTGGTGTTCTTCATTTTCCTTTGCTCCAGGTGGGTTGAGACCAATTGATGTATCTTAGATGGCCGCTTGTTAGCATTTAAGACCTCAGACGCCACATTTCAAAGTGGGATGCAGAATGTTTTCATAATAGAATTATTTTGCCAATTGACTTAGAAGTCTCCTCAAACCATGTTCCCCAGACCCCCGCCCCTGCTCCGCTGACCTTTGCAGCATTCATTTTATCCCGGAAACTTCTTTGGTTTTGGTCCAGTCCACTTGAGCTGACCTTCCATGTATTGAGTGTTGTCTTTCCCTTCACCCAAAGCAGTTCTTATCTACTGATTAATCAATAAAAAACCCTCTCCCTCCCTCCCTCCCTACCCCCTTCGTAACCACAAAAGTATGTGTCCTTCTCAGTTTTTACTATTTCTCAAGATCTTATAATAGTGGTCTTATACAATATTTGCCCTTTTGCCTCTGACTCATTTCGCTCAGCATAATGCCTTCCAGGTTCCTCCATGTTATGAAATGTTTCACAGATTCGTCACTGTTCTTTATCGATGCGTAGTATTCCATTGTGTGAATATACCACAATTCATTTACCCATTCATCCGTTGATGGACACCTTGGTTGCTTCCAGCTTTTTGCTATTGTAAACAGAGCTGCAATAAACATGGGTGTGCATATATCTGTTTGTGTGAAGGCTCTTGTATCTCTAGGGTATATTCCGAAGACTGGGATTTCTGGGTTGTATGGTAGTTCTATTTCTAACTGTTTAAGATAACGCCAGATAGATTTCCAAAGTGGTTGTACCATTTTACATTCCCACCAGCAGTGTATAAGAGTTCCAATCTCTCCGCAGCCTCTCCAGCATTTATTATTTTGTGTTTTTTGGATTAATGCCAGCCTTGTTGGAGTGAGATGGAATCTCATCGTGGTTTTAATTTACATTTCTCTAATGGTTAATGATCCAGAGCATTTTCTCATGTATCTGTTAGCTGCCTGAATATCTTCTTTACTGAAATGTGTGTTCATATCCTTTGCCCACTTCTTGATTCGGTTGTTTGTCTTTTTGCGGTTGAGTTTTGACAGAATCATGTAGATTTTAGAGATCAGGCGCTGGTCTGAGATGTCATAGCTGAAAATTCTTTCCCAATCTGTAGGTGGTCTTTTTATTCTTTTGGTGAAGTCTTTAGATGAGCATAGGTGTTTGATTTTTAGGAGCTCCCAGTTATCGGGTTTCTCTTCATCATTTTTGGTAATGTTTTGTATTCTGTTTATGCCTTGTATTAGGGCTCCTAGGGTTGTCCCAATTTTTTCTTCCATGATCTTTATCGTTTTAGTCTTTATGTTTAGGTCTTTGATCCACTTGGAGTTAGTTTTTGTGCATGGTGTGAGGTATGGGTCCTGTTTCATTCTTTTGCAAATGGATATCCAGTTATGCCAGCACCATTTGTTAAAAAGACTATCTTTTCCCCAATTAACTGACACTGGGCCTTTGTCAAATATCAGCTGCTCATACGTGGATGGATTTATATCTGGGTTCTCAATTCTGTTCCATTGGTCTACGTGCCTGTTGTTGTACCAGTACCAGGCTGTTTTGACTACTGTTGCTGTATAATAGGTTCTGAAATCAGGTAGAGTGAGGCCTCCCACTTTCTTCTTCTTTTTCAGTAATGCTTTGCTTATCTGAGGCTTCTTTCCCTTTCATATGAAATTGGTGATTTGTTTCTCTATCCCCTTAAAATATGACATTGGAATTTGGATCGGAAGTGCGTTGTATGTATAGATGGCTTTTGGTAGAATAGACATTTTTACTATGTTAAGTCTTCCTATCCATGAGCAAGGTACGTTTTCTGCACTTAAGTATGTCCTTTTGAATTTCTTGTAGTAGAGCTTTGTAGTTTTCTTTGTATAGGTCTTTTACATCCTTGGTAAGATTTATTCCTAAGTATCTTATCTTCTTGGGGGTTACTGTGAATGGTATTGATTTGGTGATTTCCTCTTCGGTGTTCTTTTTGTTGATGTAGAGGAATCCAAGTGATTTTTGTATGTTTATTTTATAACCTGAGACTCTGCCAAACTCTTCTATTAGTTTCAGTAGTTTTCTGGAGGATTCCTTAGGGTTTTCTGTGTATAAGATCATGTCATCTGCAAATAGTGATAACTTTACTTCCTCCTTGCCAATCCGGATACCTTTTATTTCTTTGTCTAGCCTAATTGCCCTGGCTAGGACTTCAAGTACGATGTTGAATAAGAGCGGTGATAAAGGGCATCCTTGTCTGGTTCCCATTCTCAAGGGAAATGCTTCAGGTTCTCTCCATTTAGAGTGATATTGGCTGTTGGCTTTGCTGCCCTTTATTATGTTGAGGAATTTTCCTTCAATTCCTATTTTGGTAAGAGTTTTTATCATAAATGGGTGTTGGACTTTGTCAAATGCCTTTTCTGCATCAATTGATAAGATCATGTGGTTTTTGTCTTTTGTTTTATTTATGTGATGGATTACATTAATGGCTTTTCTGATATTAAACCAGCCTTGCATACCTGGTATAAATCCCACTTCATCAGGATGAATTATTTTTTTGATGTGTTGTTGGATTCTATTGGCTAGAATTTTGTTGAGGATTTTTGCATCTATGTTCATGAGGGATATAGGTCTATAATTTTCTTTTTTTGTAATGTCTTTACCTGGTTTTGGTATCAGGGAGATGGTGGTTTCATAGAATGAGTTGGGTAGTATTCCATCATTTTCTATGCTTTGAAATACCTTCAGTAGTAGTGGTGTTAACTCTTCTCTGAAAGTTTGGTAGAACTCTGCAGTGAAGCCGTCCGGACCAGGGCTTTTTTTTGTTGGAAGTTTTTTGATTACCGTTTCAATCTCTTTTTTTGTTATGGGTCTATTTAGTTGTTCTACTTCTGAATGTGTTAGTTTAGGTAGGTAGTGTTTTTCCAAGAATTCATCCATTTCTTCTAGGTTTTCAAATTTCTTAGAGTACAATTTTTCGTAGTAATCTGAAATGATTCTTTTAATTTCATTTGGTTCTGTTGTGATGTGGTCCTTCTCGTTTCTTATTCAGGTTATTTGTTTCCTTTCCTGTATTTCTTTAGTTCGTCTAGCCAATGGTTTATCAATTTTGTTAATTTTTTCAAAGAACCAGCTTTTGGCTTTGTTAATTCTTTCAATTGTTTTTCTGTTCTCTAATTCATTTAGTTCAGCTCTAATTTTTATTATTTGTTTTCTTCTGGTGCCTGACGGGTTCTTTTGTTGCTCACTTTCTATTTGTTCAAGTTGTAGGGACAGTTCTCTGATTTTGGCTCTTTCTTCTTTTTGTATGTGTGCATTTATCGATATAAATTGGCCTCTGAGCACTGCTTTTGCTCTGTCCCAGAGGTTTTGATAGGAAGTATTTTCATTCTCGTTGCATTCTATGAATTTCCTTATTCCCTCCTTGATGTCTTCTATAACCCAGTCTTTTTTCAGAAGGGTGTTGTTCATTTTCCAAATATTTGATTTCTTTTCCCTAGTTTTTCTGTTATTGATCTCTAGTTTTATTGCCTTGTGGTCTGAGAAGATGCTTTGTAATATTTCGATGTTTTGGACTCTGCAAAGGTTTGTTTTATGACCTAATATGTGGTCTATTCTAGAGAATGTTCCATGTGCGCTAGAAAAAAAAGTATACTTTGCAGCAGTTGGGTGGAGAGTTCTGTAGAAGTCAATGAGGTCAAGTTGGTTGATTGTTGTAAGTAGGTCTTCCGTGTCTCTATCGAGCTTCTTACTGGATGTCCTGTCCTTCTCTGAAAGTGGTGTGTACTATAATTGTGGAGGTGTCTATCTCACTTTTCAATTCTGTTAAAATTTGATTTATGTATCTTGCAGCCCTGTCATTGGGTGCATAAATATTTAATATGGTTATGTCTTCCTGATCAATTGTCCCTTTTATCATTATATAGTGTCCTTCTTTATCCTTTGTGGTGGATTTAAGTCTAAAGTCTATTTTGTCAGAAATTAATATTGCTACTCCTCTTCTTTTTTGCTTATTGTTTGCTTGATATATTTTTTTCCATCCTTTGAGTTTGAGTTTGTTTGTGTCTCTAAGTCTAAGGTGTGTCTCTTGTAGGCAGCATATAGATGGATCGTGTTTCTTTATCCAGTCCGTGACTCTCTGTCTCTTTATTGGTGCATTTAGTCCATTTACATTCAGGGTAATTATAGATAAATAAGTTTTTAGTGCTGTCATTTTGATGCCTTTTCATGTGTGTTGTTGGCAATTTCGTTTTTCCGCATACTTTTTTGTGCTGAGACGTTTTTCTTAGTAAATTGTGAGATCCTCATTTTCATAGTGTTTGACTTTATGATAGTTGAGTCGTTACGTTTTTCTTGGCTTTTATCTTGAGTTATGGAGTTGTTATACCTTTTTGTGGTTACCTTATTATTTACCCCTATTTTTCTAAGTAAAAACCTAACTTGTATTGTTCTATATCGCCTTGTATCACTCTCCATATGGCAGTTCAATGCCTCCTGTATTTAGTCCCTCTTTTTGATGATTGTGATCTTTTACCTATTGACTTCCATGATTCCCTGTTATGTGTATTATTATTTTTTTTTTAATTAGTCTTAATTTGTTTGTTTTTGTGATTTCCCTATTTGAGTTGATATCAGGACGTTCTGTTTTGTGACCTTGTGTTGTGGTGGTATCTGCTATTATTGGTTTTCTGACCAAACAATATCCTTTAGTATTTCTTGTAGCTTTGGTTTGGTTTTTGCAAATTCTCTAAACTTGTGTTTGTCTGTAAATATCTTAATTTCGCCTTCATATTTCAGAGAGAGTTTTGCTGGATATATGATCCTTGGCTGGCAGTTTTTCTCCTTCAGGGCTCTGTATACGTCGTCCCATTCCCTTCTTGCCTGCATGGTTTCTGCTGAGTAGTCAGAACATATTCTTATTGATTCTCCCTTGAAGGAAACCTTTCTTTTCTCCCTGGCTGCTTTTAAAATTTTCTGTTTATCTTTGGTTTTGGTGAGTTTGATGATAATATGTCTTGGTGTTTTTCTTTTTGTATCAATCTTGAATGGGGTTCGATGAGCATCTTGGATAGATATCCTTTCGTCTTTCATGATGTCAGGGAAGTTTTCTGTCAGGAGTTCTTCAACTATTTTCCCTGTGTTTTCTGTCCCCCCTCCCTGTTCTGGGACTCCAATCACCCACAAGTTATCCTTCTTGATAGAGTCCCACATGATTCTTAGGGTTTCTTCATTTTTTTTAATTCTTTAATCTGATTTTTTTTCAGCTATGTCGGTGCTGATTCCCTGGTCCTCCAGATGTCCCAGTCTGCATTCTAATTGCTCGAGTCTGCTCCTCTGACTTCCTATTGCGTTGTCTAATTCTGTAATTTTATTGTTAATCTTTTGATTTCTACATGCTGTCTCTCTATGGATTCTTGCAACTTATTAATTTTTCCACTATATTCTTGAATAATCTTTTTGAGTTCTTCAACAGTTTTATCAGTGTGTTCCTTGGCTTTTTCTGCAGTTTGCCTTATTTCGTTTGTGATGTCTTGAAGCATTCTGTAAATTAGTTTTTTATATTCTGTATCTGATAATTCCAGGATTGTATCTTCATTTGGGAAAGATTTTGATTCTTTTGTTTGGGGGGTTGGAGAAGTTGTCATGGTCTGCTTCTTTATGTGGTTTGATACAGACTGCTGTCTCCGAGCCATCACTGGGAAACTAGTTTTTCCAGAAAATCCGCTAAAAAAAAATGCAGTCAGATCCCTATCAGAGTTCTCCCTCTGGCTCAGGCTATTCGGATGTTAATGAAGCCGCCTGGGGAGGGTGGGGGAGGGATCAGAGAGATAGGAGAGTAGCACCTCAGAATATAGGCAGAGTTGCTTGTCTTGCTTGGAATGACTATTATATCTGAGATTTCCACGGGGTGCGTCGCCTATTTGTGCTGGCTGTGTGGAGATTGCCCCCCGGGGGGTCTGGCCTGCTGGAGTCACGGTCAGATCCTCAGCTGCCAGCCCCACGCCCAACGTCAAGGTTGCCCTACTGGGACGGTGGACTCCCGACTCCAAAATCAGTCGCTGCCTCCCGGGGACTCCCCGTCCCGCCAGCCGCGTCGCCGCGCCGCCCCTGCGAACCGGCTAAACCTCCCCCCTGGGGTCAGCTCAGGCGAATGGAGCAGCTCCCTGTGCCTACACCGTGACCACGCGTCCCGGCTGGGATGCCGCTCTCCTCGCTCCAAGACCAGTCACTGCCCCCGGGGGACCTCCCCCACCAGCCACATTGCCACACCGCCCCTGTGAACCTGCTGGGCCCCCCCGGGTCTAGTTCAGGGGGGTGAAGCAGCTCTCCGCGCCTATGCCGTGCCTGCGCTCAGTCAAAATTCCGGTGGGACGGTTCCCCGGCTGGGACGCCGCTCTCCCCGCTCCAAGACCCGTCACTGTCTCCCGGGGACTTCTCCCACTGGCTGCGCCGCCACGCCGCCCGCGTGAACAGGAGGGGCCCCCTCCCGGAATGAGTTCGGGGGTCAGGGCTGGGCCCCTTGTTTGTGCCGTCTGCCCCCATGGGCTCTGCCCCAAATCGGGCGCCGAAGATCACCTGACTGTTACGCTGGCTCCAGGCTCTGAAAACAATTGCTGCCTCCCCGTATTTGTTCGTTCTCCGTCTCTAAATCTGTGTTTGTTGTTCAGGGTTTGTAGATTGTTATGTATGTGATCGATTCACTTGTTTTTCTGAGTCTTTGTTGCAAGAGGGATCTGCGGTAGCGTCCACCTAGTCCGCCATCTTGGCCCGGCCTCTGCCAATACTTTTGTGAATGATCTTAGAATTTCTTCAACATCACCCTCCTCCCATCTTGAATCTTATGCCTCATGGACAATCAGCAAGAGAGGTCAAGCAACAAAGCCGTTGAAAGGAGGATCTGGCACACACACCCCTGGGAAAAACAGGGAGGGATATATAAGAACACGCAAAGACAAAGCAGAGACTACGTACTCGGTTGTATGCAGCATAGTTGGACCATGTTAGGTGGAAGCATGTCTTTATTCGGACAATGAGTGTGCTTCAGGAGACGTGAATGGATGCCACACTGACACATTACAAACCATTACAGGGACCACTGACATAAGCAGTGAGTTCATTAGTAAAGATCACTGTGTGTAGGACCAATGTGGCCCTGGGGTAATGAAGATGCCAGTGGGCCCTTCTCCAGGGTTCAATTTGAACTGACTCCTTTAGGGCTGGCCCAGGAATAAAGCCCTATAATCCCCAGAGAACCCCATCCCACCAAACCATGAAAGGTGGTGGCACCATCGCTCCCACCCATCCCTCTCCTGATCTTTCTGCTCTTCCGTGAAAAAGCCTGCCCTAGGCATCGAGCTAGGATCTGATCAGCCCACTTTGCTTCAGTCGGGGAGGAGCCAAGACCCATCCTTCTCAGTCACAGCCTTTCTGGTAACTACTCTTGTTGCTGGTGCTTGTCGTGGAGTCAGTTCCAACTCATGTCGACCCCACACGTTTCAGGGTAGAGCTGTGCTCCACAGGGTTTTCAATGCTGTGACCTTTCAGAAGCAGACTGTCAGGTTTGTCTTCTGAGGCACCTCTGGGGGAGTTTGAACCACCGACGTTTCAGCCAGAAGTGAAGAACTGAAACATTTGTGCAACCCAAGGACTCCTGTGAACTACTAAGGGGCTTTAAATGGCTATTGGTTGTCTTCTGGGGTTGCTGAGTAGGACAGGGCCTGAGGGAGGCAGCTGGGAACTGGAGCTATTCTGAGGGTCATGATCTTAGTGGTGTTTACACAGGTGTACGCATATGGGGTTAAGAGCTTGCACTTCCCAGGTTAAGGAGCTCTGGTGCTGTAGTGGTTAAGAGCTTGGCTGCTAACCAAGAGGTCAGCAGTAAGAATCTACCAGCTGCTCCTTGGAAACCCTATGGGGCAGTTCTGCTCGGTCTTATAGGGCTGTTGTGAGTCAGAATCAACTCGACGGCAACGGGTTTTGTATCTTTGGTTTCACAGAGTACTTAGGATGTGAAAGCACTCTCCAAAAGCTTCATACCCATTAACTCATTTAACCCAGCCCCCAGTGTTGTGCTGCTCTTCGCTGCCATAGAGTTGGCCCCAGACTCCTGGAGACGCCATGTGTTACAGAACAGAACTGTTCCGTAGGGTTTTCTTGGCAGATCACCGGGCCTTTCCTCCACAGTATCACTGGGTGGGTTCCACCTGCCAACGTTTCGGTTAGTAGCTGATCACAAACTTCTCGCACCACCCAGGCTCCTTCAATGGTAGGAGGCAGATAGTATTTTTATACCATTTTAGGATGAGGAAACTGAGTCACAGATCAGTGAAGAAGGTTGCCTTCAATCTCAAACCTATCACATGGTATAGTTCAGATTTTAATCGAGGTTGTCTGACTCCGAATTCATGTCCCAAGCCCCTACACTAAGAAAAGAAAAATAAACACATTACTATACACCAATAATCATAGATATTAAAAGAAATCGAGTTTTTTTTTTTTTTTTTTAATTTCTAAAGCAAACATTACACATTAAGGGAAAGATAGAGTGTCGAGGGTTTTACTTTTCGAGTCCAGGACATAGGCAGATTGCGAGTCTCAGGCTCCCTATGCCAGTTACTCTCTGTGCCAGGGGAAGTCGTGACCCTTCAAAGCGGATATTTGGGCAATGGGTCACCCCAATTCTGGCACCTGTCTCCAAACCCTGTGAAGGAACAGCAGATCTTCCAGGTACTGAATTGCTCTAGCAGAGGGGGAGAATGCCCTGGCAGAGCACCCAGAGGTGGCTGAAGCCGTGGCGAGCAGTCTGGACCCCATTCCAGGGGAGGTGAGTAGAGGATCATATCTGCATGTGGGCACTGGGAAGCCAGAAGCAGGATCAACTTCAAGGCACTATCTAGCCAGTCTTGGTCCTCTGGCAGGGGGCATAATTGATGTGTGTGGGGACATACACTGTGTGGTCAGGAGATGGCGCTGGCCTCCTCTGTGGCACTGTAATAATAATAATGAATGATGATGATGGTGACAATGATGACAGCTAATATTTAATGAGTACTCACTATTTGCCAACTCATTTAACCCTCACAACAACCCAATGAGTTATAAGGCAAAAAAAAAAAAAAAAACCCATTGCTATCGAGTCAATACCAACTAATAGTGACCCTATACGACAAAGTTGAAATGCTCCAAGCAGCGGCTGATGGATTCAAACTACCAGCCTTTGGGTTAGAAGCCAAGTTCATAATGACTGCGCTACCAGGGTTCCCAATGAGTTAAGGACTCTTATTATACCCTTTTTATAGATGAGCAGCAATCCCTGGCTGGGCAAGAGGTCAGAAATTAACTTAAAGGTTGACGATTTGAACCCACCTACTGGCACTGCAGAAGAAAGGCCTGGCGATCACTGTCCCTAATGAGTACAGCCAAGACGATACTATGGAGCAATTCTACCCTGTAACACATGGTGTCTCCATGAGTCAGAATCGACTGGAAGGCAATGAGTTTGGTTTGGATTTTATAATTGAGGAAACAGGCATTAAGAAATTAACTCACCTGGATCACACAGCTAATAAGTGATGGCGTCAGAATGGGAAACTAAGCAATCTGGCTCCACAGCCTGTATTCCTTGATTCAACAAGGATTTATTGAAAACCTACTATGTGCTGAGCCCTATGCAGTTAATCTGGGGATATCATTAATCATCATCATCAATGACCAATATTTAGTACTCACTAGGTTCCATGTAGGGAACTGTACACGAAATAATAATAACTTTTATGATGATTAGAACAACAGTAACAATAAATTTAAACTAGCCAGATGTTTCACATATATCATCACTTGGAATATTTATAGATGCCCAGTAAAGGATGAAATTTTATTGTCCCCATTTCACAGAGAAGGAAACTGAATTTAAGAGAGTTAAATAATCTTGCAAACACGTAGATAGAATTAGAACTACTGGGGTTTGAACCTGATCCTTTCTTTTCCAAAGTCGCCATGCTCTTATCAAGTACATGGCTCAAGCATCATCTTGCTTTTCCACTCATTCAATAAACATGGCATTTTTGGTGTCACGGTGGTTAAACGCTCAGCTGCTATCCGAAAGGCGGTTCAAACACACCTGCCCCTCTGCTGGACAAACATGTGGCAGTCTGCTTCCATAAAGCCTTGGAAACCCTATAGGGCAGTTCTACTCTGTCCTATAGGGTCGCTACTGGTGGGAATCAACTCTATGGCAATGGCTGGGGGCATAATTTGTTGACACTCACCATGACCTCACTCCTGAGCTGCAGGAGGTGAAGGTGTTCATTGTCATGTCCCCACAGTTCCTGTCCCATGACTGGGACCAGCTCACCAAGGAACTGCAGCAGCATGTGAAGGGAGTGACAGCCCCGTACAAGCACCCCAGGAACGGGAGCATGCAGATGGATGGGGTCTGGTCCTCCTGGCTGCCTCTGGTGCTCAGCTCTCCCAAGTCCTCCAGGGCAGTTACGGTAAGCTTAGGTAAACAACAGCACTAGCTTTTTCCACCACAATTCAACTTAAGAAGCAATTCAACTTAAGGACAGTGTGAAGCAGACTTTATTAGATGGGAGCCTCTAGCCTGTTTCAGAAACCATGAAGGAACTCACTGCTGGCAAGTGAACCTAAGGAAAAAAATCGTGTCCAAAGACATACCTGCAAGAAGGTTATTTATAATCCTGCAGAATCTGAAAATGAAGTACAAACCAGCAGCTTTCAAACTTTCTGTAACAAGATTCACAGGAAGAAACACATTTTGTATTGCAACCCAATACATATACACATTAATATAACATTAAAAACCTAATAAAATACTTATCCTTCTATCTTGCAATACATTCAAAATATTCTACCCTACTTCATTTTTCTTAATGCTGCCTGCAACCTACAAAATTCCTTTGAAAACTCACTAACGAGTGGCAGCCGACGGTTTGAAAATCACTGATCTCAACGTCCAAAATAGGGAAGTGATTCAATTATTCATGGAATTAACATGGGCTCCTCATGGTGGCACAGTGGTGATGTGCTCGGATGCTAACAAAAAGGTTGGCGGATCAAGCCCACGAGGTGCTCCCTGGGAGAAAGATGTGGCAGTCTGCTTCTGCAAAGATTTCAGCCTTGGAAATCCTCAGGGGCAGTTCTGCTCTGTCCTCAAGCATCACCATCAGTTGGAATCGACTTAATGACAGTGGGTTTGGTTTTTTCATATTTAAAAATGATGATGCACATATTTTATTTTTTGACCTAAAGAGATCTCAGCAACACATTATTAAGAGAAGAAAGCAGAATATGGAATAGTATATGTAGTATGATCCTACTTGCTTGAAAATAAAGTTGGAATGGATACAAATGCCAAAGACTTAACATTTCTTTCTTATCTAACACTTTGCTGCATTGTCTGAATTTTTACAATCAATACCCATTATATAGCTATATGGCTAATGTTTACTGATCACTTATTCTACATGCCAGGCCCTGTAGGAAATCTTTTACATGTCGCATTTAATCCCTGCCACAACCTGCTATGGTGTAACTATCCTGTTCTACATAGAGGAAACTAAGACACAGACAAAGCAAATGGCCTCAAATTACAGCTCATAAAAGGCAGAGCTGGAACTCAAACCCAGGTGTGTCTGACAACAAAGTTCATTCTTTTCATTTTCGGCTGCTGCCTCATAGCTTTCACATCATAGCAACACCCAAGCACCACAGAAACACCAACCGGCAGAGAAGTATTGCAAACATCAGCAGGGCCACCCATGGTGGACAGGTTTCAGTGGAGCTTCCAGACTAAGGCAGACTAGGAACAAAGGCCTGCCAATCTACTTCCCAAAATTAGCTAATGAAAATCCTATGGATTAAAAAAGAAATTAATTACAACAGAATATTTTCTGATACAGTGTTAGGGATGAGCCCGCTAGGTAGGAAGGTACTCAGAATCCGAAGTGGCCAAAACAAAGGGCTTGAGCATCCAATGACCATGAAGATGGCACAGGACCAGGCAACATTTCATTCTGTTGTCCTTGGGTGATCACAAGCTGGAGCCGACTCCATGGCAACTAACAGGAACAGCAATGCTGTCTCGTAGAGAACAGAACAAATGATGCACAGCATTAGGTGGGCTAGGTTATACTGTGGGTAACGAACAGCCCCAAAGTCTAATTGGCTGGCCCAGAGCGATGAAAGTTTATTACCATGGGTCTTCTGGGAACTCTGCTCCATGTTCCCTCACCCCAGGACCACGATAAACCACAGTTAGCATATAGAAACCTGCCAGGTGCTATGCCGATACGAAGACAGGTGGCCAGCATCCTGAACTCTCCTACCTAGAGGTGACACACTTCACACTTCCTTGATCAGAGGAAGTCATGTGGCTACATCCACCTATAGGGAGTCAGTAGGAGGACCTGAGATACCTGGTGAACCCCATGGAGTCCCCCACATGGCACTAGCATGTCTGAGGTCTATGCAGGTGACAAGTAGGTGAGTGGGAAATGGAAGGAATTGAGAGCAGGACGGAGTCAGGTTGCATTTGTTTTCTCCTTGTTCAGGCGGAGTTTGTGCCAGAGCTGCCCAAAACCATCACTGGAAAGTTCAAACGGAGTGAACTTCAGAAAAGGAGTTTGGGTGCATGTAATCGGCAGTCAACTCAGGCCCACTGAGTGAACTTGGATACACCTCTGGCCGACTCAGTTTCCCCAGTATGGTGGGGTGGAGGTGTGTTGAGAGAGTTGTTTTCAAAGTGGATCAGGAGCTGCTACGTTCCCACATTTTTCCTCTTTGAAGGTAAATTCAGTCACTACCCATTCTTCCCCTGCTCTGCCCCCTTAGGGTTGACCAGGTGAGCTCTAGGACTGGGGATGGCGGGTAATAAAATGCCACCATCAACATCAACAGAGCCTCTGTTTTGTGAGCTTCCTCTGTGCCTGGGCCTATGCTAAGTGCTTCTCACAACTTCCTCTGCAATTCTCCCCAACCCCCAATGTGAGATATCCTGAGGCAGATGGATTCTCCTTACTGGATCCAGCACCATCTAGTGATGCCCTGTGTCTATTCCCATGGCCAGGGACACTGAGGTTGGGAGGGAAACTCCATGTGACCCTAGGCTCTGGCCCTGCTGGGCTCCTCCTGGGCCCCCAAGGAGGGTAAGCCCAAAGGTGGGCTGAGAGGGGCATCTGGGGGCTCGGCCCTTGGTGACTATACTTGATGACCAGATACGACAGAACCTGTCACCATCCAGTGGGTCTGTCACCTTTGTGCCTGACACTAATGCTGCTGCTGCCCCAGCTCCTGGCCACGACGATGAGTGGGATACCAGGGGTCCAAGATCCCCAAGGACTCCCCCAATCCTCCCCAGATGTGCTGCCCACTCACCTCTAACCAGGGACCCAAGAGCTCTCCCACTCAGATTTCCATAGAGATCTCCCCCACTTGACCCCTCTCCAGGGATCCAGGACTTCCCCCACCCTGCTATCAACCTCCAGCTACTCACCCCACCCCAGGGACACAAAGTACTACAGACCCAGAGCTCTCCCTAGGGACACTCACTCAATCATGCTTCCCAGGGACCCAGTACCCCCTCAGCCCTTCCCAGGGGCCCAAGCAGCTCCGTAGACACCCACTCACTATAACCCTCTACATCCACCCCTGGGTGGGGTTGCTGTGAACAAACTCTTCACTTCCTCAATCCTTGAGGTATGTGGTGGGACGACCAGGAGGACACCAGGGGCTAAGGGAGCAGGGGCAGAAGGGCCCAGCCCCGCCTGAGGGAGGAGGATAGACATACTGTCACCTCTCACCCACCTCTGGCGGTGGCCCTAGAAGAAGTCCCCTCTGTGTCTGCTTGTTCCTGGGGTGCACACTCACAGACACACATACACACACTCAGAAGTGTGCCGAGACAACAACCACGGAGATGTACACATAAGGACCTCCCAGACTCAGTGGGGCACATGGGTGTGGGCTCATGGACAAGTTCACATGGAGCCACATTGTAGACCCTGGCACAGACACTGGAGGGAGTATACAAACACACAGACACTCACTAAAGATCATCCAAGACGGCCCCAGGATGAGATGACACATGATGGATGCACGCACACACAGATCCACACTCAAAAACACCCAAAGGATCAAATTGACACACACACACATCAGAAACACAGACACTCCAGGGGGGACACACACGCCCAGATACACACTGTCCTGGTTCGATTCTCTAGAGAAGCAAAACCAGTAAAGCATATAAATATATAGAGAGAGAAACAGATTTACATCAAGGCAATGGCTCACTCAGTTATAGAGGTTGCAATGCCCCAAGTCCATGGGTCAAGATAGAGGCTTCTCCTGATTCATGTAGCTGCAGGGGCTGGCAAATACAAGGGCGGTAGGTTGGATAGCAGGGCTCTTGCTCACAAGCTTGGAAGACTGATGAATCCCAAGACTGGAAGGCAAGATCACAGGAAAGCTGCTAGCTCAAGTCCCAAGAACTGGGGGTCACATAACGGGAGCCAGCTACAGGATCCAGCACCAGCAAAAAGCCCCCAAGCCTTGCCAGAATGTCCACTTATATTCCATGCACCCACACACCCAAGGAAACTCCCTTTTGACTGACTGGCTGCTCACATCAGATCCCATCATGGGGGTGATCACACATCAAATCTCAACAGGAAGTAATCACAACATTGTACAAACTGCCAAAACACTAAAAATCCTGGCACAGCCACGTTGGCACACAATCTTAACCATCACAGTTCACCCCTTGTCAACTTGGCACCTACATACATTATATTAAACCATACAAAACCTCTGAATAACGACAATTTAAAAGTCATATTTGGGCATAACATGATACAGTGAACACACACAACCAAACATGTACTAGGCCTGTTTACTTCTTATTTTTATGAGTGAAGAAAACAAAAATATTTGATGGATGTACACATACAAAGCAGAAACACTCATAAAAATTACAGTCTTCATTTTTGCAACTGGTCATGTGATTGTAACTGGTATTTAGAACCACCTTCTTCCACCACCCATTCCGTATTCCCTTCGCCTTTAGCAAGCCCCTCAGCTGGTCGTGGTTCTTTATTTGGTGGGGTAACTCACACCTTCATTCATGTTGGAATTAGGTTGCTATAGTATTCCCTTGACGTTAATCACAGGGCATGGTAGGACTAAGAGACACCCTAAGAGATCACCTGCTTTCCAGACATACTCTTCTTTGCCTTCATGATGTAAAATAAATCCGATTTCCTCTTGGTAATCAGGATCAATCACACCAGCCAGTATGGCAACTCCCTTCTTTGCCTGTTGATCCAGAGGCATGAGGAGCCCAAAGTGGCCAGGTGACATTCTTAGCTTCCAGTTGAATGGACTCTGATATTTCTCCTAGTGGGACTATTCCTCCCTTTGAACTAAGACCTCTAGATCTGCAGAGCATAAGGTCGTGGGGATGTGGAGCAAAAATCTTGTGAGTGGGTGACTAGGGATAAAAGTGAGCGGTTCCATTTCCATTTCCACCTCTTGATTCCTTGATCCATGAGTCCTGGCTATGGGAGAAACAGAACCACATATTGGACACTGGTTTAGAGCACATGCAGCCTTCTGGAGAACACTGCCCCAACCCTGCAAGGTATTGCCACCTAGCTGTTGCTCTAATTGTGTCTTTAGAAGGCCATTCCATTGTTCTATCACATGAGGTACTTCGGGATGATGAGGAACATGGTAAGACCACTGAATTCCATAAGAATGGGCCCATTATTGCATTTCATTTGCTATGAAGTGAGTCCTTGATCCAAGGCAATGCTATGTGGGATACCATGACAGCGGATAATGTTGTATTCTGTAAGTCCACAGATGGTAGTTTTGGTGGAAGCATTACACAAAGGCATGGCAAATCCATATCCAGAGTACGTGTCTATACTAGTAAGAACAGAACACTGCCCTATCCATGATAGAAGTGGTCCAACATAATGAACTTGCCACTAGGTTACTGGCTGATCACCTTGAGGGATGATACCGTATCAGGGACTCAAGGTTGGTCTGCTACTGGCAGACTGGGCACTTAGTAGTGGCTGTAGCCAAGTTGGCCTTGGTGAGTAGAAGCCCACATTGCTGAGTCCATGCTTAACCTCCATCCCTGCCACTATGGCCACTTTCTTCATGAGCCCGTTGAGCAATACCAGGAGTAGCTAGGGAAACAGAATGCCTGGCTTCCACAGAATATGACATCCTATCCACTTGATTGTTAAAATCTTCCTCTGCTGAGGTCACCCTTTGGTGAGCATTCACATGAGACACAAATATCTTCAATTCTATGGCCCATTTGGACAGGTCTATCCACATACTTCTTGCCCGTACTTCTTTGTCTCCAATTTTCTAGTCACGTTCCTGCCAAGTCCCTGAACATCCAGCCAGACCTTGGGCCACAGCCCATGAATCAGTACACAATTGCACATCTGGCCATTTCTCCTTCCAAGCAAAGTGAACAACCAGGTGCACTGCTCGAAGTTCTGCCCACTGCGAAGATCTATCTCCACCACTGTCCTTCAGGAGGTCCCCAAAAGGGACTGTGGTGCTCCTGCAGTCCACTTTTGAGTAGTGCCTGCATATCACACACAACCATCTGTGACCAGGCACACATTTTCTCTTCCTCAGTCAACTCATGATGAGGAGGCCATAGGTGCAGACTGGGAGATGGAAGGCAATGTGACAGAAGCAGAGACCATGGCCATTTTCACCACTTCCTCATGCCACTTACTTGTGTCTTCAGGTCTTGCTCAGGCCCGATCTCGTATATACCACTTCCATTTAATGACGGAGTGCTGCTGTGCACATCCAACTTTATGACTCTGTGGGTCAGACAACACCTAGTTCATGACGGGCACCACAGGCCACACCTTGACTTGGTGGTCCATGGTTTTTTTTAAGGCCCAGTAACAAACCTAAATTTGTTACTCAAAAGGACAGTAGTTATCAGCACAGGATGATAGGACTTTGTTCCAAAATCCTAAGGGTCTGCACTGTGATTCACAAATAGCAACCTACCAAAGGCTCCAAACAGCATCTCTATCTGCCACTGACACTGCAGGCACCATTGGATCAGCCGGATCCTATGGCCCAAGTGGCAGAGTGGCTTGCACGGCAGCCTGAACCTGTTGCAGAGCCCTCTCTTTTTCTGGGCCCCACTCAAAACTAGCAGCTTTTCGAGTCACTTGATAAATAGGCTGGAGTAGCACACCCAAATGAGGAATATGTTGTCTTCAAAATCCAAAGAGGCCTATACGGCATTGTGCCTTGTTTTTACTTGTGGGAGAAGTCAGATGCTATAATGTATCCTTCCCTTTAGAAGGAATATCTCCACATGCCCCACACCACTGGACCCCTAGAAATTTCACTGAGGTGGAAGTCTTCTGAATTTTTGTAGTGTTAATTTTCCACCCTCTAGCACACAAAAGTTTTACCAATAAGTCCAGAGTCATTGACGCTTCTTCCTTGCTTAAAAGTTTTACCAATAAGTCCAGAGTCATTGACGCTTCTTCCTTGCTAGGTCCAATCAGCATGATGACAACAATGTAATGGACCAGTGTGATGTCTAGTTTAAGGGAAAGGTTATCAAGTTCCCTGCAGACTAAATTATGACATGAGGCTGGACAGCTGATGTAGCCCTGAGGTAGGCAACTGAAGGTACACTGCTGGCCTTCCCAGGTGAAGGCAAACTGCTTCTGATGGTCCTTCAAAACAGGTATGGAGAAAAGCCAGATCAAAAGCTGCATACCAGTTACCAGGAGAAGTGTTAATTTGCTCAAGCAATGAAACTACATCTGGAATAGCAGCTGCAATTGGAGTCACCACCTGGTTAAGTTTTAGACAATCCACTGGCTTTCCCTAAGATTCATCCGTGTTTTCCAAAGGCCAAACTGAAGAGCTGAATGGGGATATGGTGGGAATTACCACCCCTGCACCCTTCAAGTCCTTGATGGTGGCCGTAATCTCCACAATCCCTCCATGAATGTGGTATTCCTTTGCTTTACTATTTTCCGGGGTAGCGGCATTTCTAATGGCCTCCACTTGGCTTTTCCTACTATGATAGCCCTTACTCCACTTATCAGGGATCCAATGTGGGGGTTTTGCCAGTTACTGAGTATATCTATTCCAATTTTGCATTCCTTAACTGGGGAAATCACTACAGGATAGGTTCAAGGACCCACTGAGCCTACTTCAGACGGATATGAGCTAAGGCTCCATTAATAACCTGACCTGCATATGTCCCCACTCTGACTAGTGGACCACAGTGGTCTCCCAGAATCAGTGTCAGTTCACAACCAGTGTCCAGTAATCTCTGAAAAGTATGATTATTTCCTCTTCGCCAATGAACAGTCACTCTCCTACAAGGAGATCCCTTTGAGGAAGGCTGGGAGAAAGAATAACAGTGTAAGTTTTTGGCAGCACATTGGAGTCTTTTCTCAAGGGGACCCGGCATCCCCTTTATTCAAGGGGTTGTGGGTTTTTAAACTCGCTCAAGTCTAGGAATTGATTGACAAACCCTGACTCTATTCTGGCGGCTCCGAGTTAGACTGTTGTTCACTTGACCTAGAATTCATCCGCTTGTACAGATCAAGTAAATATTTAGTAGATTTTTTATCTATTTCACTCTAAGGGACACCAAGATTAAGTAGCCCATGCTGTAAATCCATAAGAGTCAGATTATTCTGATTACCACTTTGACTCTGCTGTCCACTACAGTAACCACGCCCACCTTGTCTTCATTAATCAAGTGCTGCCACTTGGCCCCTACCACCACAGGGTCCGATCAGCCCCATTATACTTAGGTGCCTTAATTCACTTCGGCCAATTCCCACTGGCAAATCTGACTTGCATAATATAGCAATCACAGCAGTCTTCAAGGGCCCTGGGGCTCCCTTCACAAATTTGTTCCTCACCATTGTGGTAAAAGGTGTGTCCTCTGTGTGTGTCTGTGGGTCTAACCTTATAAAACCACTCTAGCATGCCATTTTCCCTAAGCCTTTGAATACTTTCTTCTACAGTATATCAAAGCAGGTCTGGTACTTCAACTTCATTTACTGTAGGCCAATGCATAATTCATGCTCCAGCAACCCAATTAAATGAACTATTAGATCCTTTCCTCACTTCTAGAGCTGAAACACTGAATGAAAGAATCTGTGCTTAGTAGACCCGTATCAATAAACTCAGACTGATCCATCTTTATGTTCCTTTCACTATTATCCCACACCCTTAATAGCCATTCCCATATATATTCCCTAGGTTTTTGTTGGTACATAGTAGAAAAGTCAAGCAATTCTTTTGGACAGTAGTGCACCTCATCCTGGGTCATACTTTATACTTTACCTTTTGGGGCTCACTGGGATGTAAGTCTAGGTATAGTCCTAGAAGCCCAAATCAGTGGGGAAATGTTTTGAGAACATTCAGCATTGTCTTGTAAAACATTTGCCTCAGGCGAGGTGCTAGGCAATGACTCAGAAAAGGTGCTTTAGACTCAGTTGGGTTAATCTCATTAGATGGGAGTGGAGGGGCTAATGGTATTACTGGGCAAGGTGGTTTAGCAGGCAAACACGGAATGGTCTCTTCAGATGGGAGTGAGAAGGCTGGTTCTATTGGCAGCAGTAAATGGAGTTTTGGGGCTCGGTATCTCCAGCTTCCTGATTATCTGCCCATATGTCCCCAACTCAAGTTTAAGGATCCCATTTCTTCCCAATCAATGCTCTCACTTTGACTTCAGACACCTTTCCAGGCTGACGGTTGAGTTGGCATTGTAATTCAACCACTGTTACAATAAGACTCTGGATTTGGTTTTTGGCACTATCCGCTCTGTTACTACAAGATTCAAGGCTTTCTTTCAAGGCACAAGTGGAAACTTTCAAGTCATTTATGCGGCACTTGAGCTTTGACTCTGAAGCCCTCAGCACATCTCTTTCTTTCACCAGTTTGTCCAGGAATAGTAGGATCAACGAACCAGTTACCTTATATTTCTTATTCTGGCAAAACTGTAGAAAGATATCACACATGCAATCACCCAGAGCCTTGCCTTTCACCAATATCTGAGCTATTGGTGCTGATGTTTTGCATATTTGTATTGCCACCTCATACCATTGATTAGCAATTGATTAGCAGAGTCATCAACATCTTGAAGACTAACCAGACTTGAGAACCAATTTAGAAGACTCACCCTTACAATTTTGTTTCTCTAGAACCACTCTCAGTACCAAATGTCTTAGGCTGGGTTCTCTAGAGAAGCAAACCAGTGAGGTGTATAAATACATATACAGAGAGAGATTTATATCATGGAAATGAGTCATGCTGTTTTTGAGGCTGGAATGCTCCCAAGTCCATGGGTCAGAATAGAGGCTTCTCCTGATTCATGTAGCTGCAGTGGCTCGTGAGCCCAAGATTGGAAAGTAGGAGAGCAGGGCTCTTGCTCACAAATTGTGAGATTGACAAATCCCAAGATCAGCAGGCAAGACCACAGTAAGCTGGTAGCTGAAGTTCCAAGAATCGGAGGTCAGATGAACAGGTGCCAGCTGCAGGATCTAGAATGACAAAAGCCTACAAGCCTTGCCAGAATGTCTGCCTATATTCGATGCAGGCCACATGCCCAAGGAAACATCCTTTCAACTGACTGGCTACTCAGAGCAAATCCCATCACGAGGGTGTTCACATAGCAAATCTCAACAGGGAAGTGATCACAACATTAAAAGGCTGCCAAAACACTGAGCTTCATGGCCCAGCCAAGTTGACACAAAATCTTAACCATCACACAGACTGACACACACACAGGCACAGAGACATACACAGATTTCAACAACTGACACACACCATTCACTGACACAGACTCGCCATACGCACACACACAAAAACACACAGAAGTAAACAACAGCCACACAGGGGAAAACACAAAACACAACCGATATATTCACAGAGTCAGAATCCCAGACACACATGGACAGCCACACAGATTTCACAACTGCACACACACTCACACACCCACAAACTCTTAGCCGCACTGGATACACAGGAAGCCCTGGCACTCCCAACAGAGGCCACTGCAGGCAAACGGGGCTTCATTCCCAGCATGTCCTACTGCACTGAAGCTGTTAGAACAGGAAGTGCTTTCCTGGTTCAAAATTCAGGCTGGGGCCCTCTGGAGGGCTGTGCCCAGGGCACTGAGGTGCCAGAGAGTGGCCACGGCATGGTGGCTCTGGTAAGAGTCTCTGGGCACAAGGTTGGGACTCTGACACTGTCAGGGGCCCTTAGAGTAGGGGTGTCCTGTGGGAACTGGTGGACACAGGGGTCAAGGGAGGCCACAGGAACTGTTCTTAATTTTCAAAGGTGTTGTGATGATTAATTCTGTGTGTCAATCCTACCTGTGTGTGTAAATGTAAGGAAAGGTAAGGGGCCTGTCATAGAGGATCAACAGAGGAAACGCCCAGTTAATAAGGAAAGCATATTCCAGATAGGAGTAACATTACAAATAATCGGAACTGCAGAACACTCCATTGTGCTCATGCCTAACCTCTACATGGATCAAGAGGCAACTGCTTGAACGGAATGAATTATAAAAGGTCTGCAGCTGGGTTTATCCTTTCACCTTACTTATTCAATCTGCATGATAAACAAGTACTCCTAGAAAATGGATTATATGAAGAAGACAGCATCAGGATGGGAGGAACACTCATTAACAAACTCAAGAGTCAATTGACACAACCTTGCTTTCTGAAAATGAAGACGACTTGAAGCACTTTTGACCAAAGTCAAAGGCTAGAGCCTTCAGTAGAGATTACGCCTCAATGTGAAGAAAACAAAAATCTTCAAAACTGGACCAATAAACAACATCGTGATGAATGGCAAAGGAACTGAAGTTGTCAAGGATTTCATCCGACTCGGATCAACAATATCCATATAAGCAGCAGTCAAGAAATCAAAAATCATATTACATTGGGCGAATCGGCTGCACACGACCTCTTTAAAGTTTTAAAACCTGAAAATGTCACTTTGATAACTAAGATGCCCCTGACCTAAGCCATGGTCTTTTCAATCACCTCATATACATGTGAAACTTGGACAATGAAAAAGGAAGGCAGAAGAAGAATTGATGCAGTTAAATCACAGTGTTGGCAAAGAATATAGACTACCCTGTGGAGTGCCAGAAGAACAAACAAATCAGTCTTAGAGGAAATGCAATCACAAGCCTCCTTAGCAGTGAGGATGACAAGACTTAACTTTGGCTCTCTTCTTGTGAATATGTCATCAGGAAGGAAGAATCTCTAGAGAAGGACATCGTGTTTGGTAAAACAGAGGGTCAGCAAAAACACGGGAAAACCTCAATGAGGCGGATTGACACTATGGCCACCACAATGGGCCTCATTACGTTATATAAGGCTGCTGTGATTTGGAATGGACTCCATGGCAAATACTGACAATAACCTTTTAAAATATAGAACAAAGGATATAACACTTTTTTTAAATTAAATGAGCAGATAGGATGTTCTCATGTGTATTCTAAAAACTACATTATAAACACATAAGGATACCCAGTGGATGTCAAGGTCTGATGTACAGTAATTAGGGCAATGACCATACAAACTCACATATTATCCCAATACTAACTTACATATCAAATGGAGAAATCTCCTCTACTGAAATGAGCAGCATACTTGTGCAAATAGATTCTAACATTTCATGCAACTCCTCAATGTGAAAAGATATTTTGAATGAAGTGAAAAAGGTCCATAAAGCCATCCAATGAGTAATCCAGAGTGTATATAAAGCTCCATGCCTATTAGAAGGCCTAGGCCCTTGCTTACAGCAAATGAGGAAAAGTAGCTTTGAGAGTTGTTTGGGGAATGTAAAACTTCAACAAGCCACATGAGTGTATTTCTGAACTTGAAAATAAAGCAAAGGAATGGAAAATGTATGATTCACTGGTCCAAGTATCAATTATTATGGGAAAAGATATATTTTAAACAGGACATTATGGACATCCTGATTTCACCTTTGAACTGAAGACATAAAAAAAGTCACTGTATTAAAATCCTGAATTTTTAGTTGAAAAATATTTATTGTCAATAAATACATCTAAATTACAGCACTGGCTTGCTTAGCTCTTAAATATTCTAGCAACTTTATATCCAGTGGAAATTTCACCTTAAACAGTTTTAAGCTCTGTAAAATATCAAGAGTTAGTACTAAAAAAAGGTATCACCGTTCTTTGTTCCTCTAAAGCTGATTCACGAGTTCTGCTTAGTACAGTATTATTCCAACTTGGAACAAGCCTTGGTCTTTTTTTTTTAAATAACATTCATGGTCACAATGTGCCCTATGAAAGACGGCTCACAAAGCTGAAATTTCAAATTATTTGAGGTCATCACAGGATCATGAAAATCATTAAACACGGGAATTATCTCAACTGAAAATGAGACAAACTAAGAATGACATTTTAGAAATATTACTGATGACTACGCTTCCATGGGAGCCCTGGTGCTGCAGTGGTTAAGAGCTATGGCTGCTAACCAGAAGTCTGGAAGTTCAAATCCACCAGCAGTTCCTTGGAAACCCTAAGGAGCAGTTCTACTCTGCACACATGGGTTGGCCCTGAGTCAAAATTGAATCCACTCCACCACAACTAAAGCAACAAGGCTTTCATGAAAACTAGGATAGTAAAATTAGAATAATTTCTAATATTTTAATGAAGAAAAATAATTAAACTTAACATAAGGTTGAGAGTATTAATACATCCACTTTTCCATTTTTTACTATTTCCCAGCTACTTTAAAGTTATAGGTCAAAACAAACAAAACCACTACCATCAAGTCAATTCCGACTCCCAGCGACTCTGTAGGACACAGTAGAACTGTCCCATAGGGTTTCCAAAGCTGTAATCTATAGGAAGCCTACTGCCACACTTTTCTCCAGCTGAGCAGCTGCTGGGTTCCAACCGGAAACCTTTCGGTTAGCAGCCGAGCGCTTAACCACTGCGCTACCACGGCTCCTTCTATACGTAAAACAATCATGAAAAAGTTAACAACATCCTGTACACAGGGACTCGCACCTTCCCTTTCATCTCAGGCCCCACCATGGGTGGCCTGGAGAAGCCACAGCAAAGCCCCTTCTCCTCAGCACTCAGGGCCCCAAAAGGAAGCTTTGTACTCACTGTTGACTCTCGGGTTCCGAAGCTAAGGGGCGCCTCCCTGGCGCTGGGTCCTGTGGAAATGAAGCTCTCCTTCCCGCCCAGCGGCACCGTCACCCACCAGGCCCAAGCCCAGAACCACCAACCCTTCCAAGAGCCACCGGTCAGATAAGGCGAGGTGCGCCCTCTGCCGGCTACTGGCGCGCAGGGATGGTCGCTTTGTGCCGGCTGCTTAAAGGTAGCAGTGCCCCATGGGAATGATGGATATTCTCAATTCTAAGTGATATTTACACCAAAAAATAGGTTAATTCCACTTCCATGTAGGGAATCGTTTAAATAAGAATTTCACCAGCAACACTGACCTCCAGGAAGAATTCTCCATCATCACGTTAAAATGAAAACACATTAATTTCTTGAGGAAGTCTCCTCAGACCTTGAGTGGAATATCTAAATTCTTTATTTGGAAATGGGTATTTTATCAGAGACCTCTTAGGCACCATTTCTAATCCTCTTGGCTCTCCGATCTCTGTTTCACATGCTACTGTGACAATCAGCTCTGAAGGCTCAGATTTACCTCATGAGGGACCAACATCACAACCTCCTGCACTTTGTCCTTGTGTCACCTGACTCCCCACCCTTCTCTGGGTTTCTATGTTGATGCTGAGGTGGGAGATGCCCCAGGATCAAAGCCCACACATGCACAGCCAGGTGCCTTGTTGACTCTGGGGGTGCGTGTGGTCTGTCTATTTAGTGAACGGTCATTGTGGTGGGGGTCAGTATGTTGTTAGGGTGTGTACATATGATTTTCATATTTGGGTACAATCAGAAGGTAGATGGTCATTTCAGGGTCTCTTTGTATGCATGTTTGCTATGGTCAATTGGGTGTATTGACATGTGGGATCTTGGACAATGTGCAATGAGTGTATGCTTGTTGTCAGCGTTTTGTATGTTTTAAAGGTAGACTAATGTGAGAATGTGTGGTCACTGTGTGAATTCAGGATGTGAGTGTGGTCAGAATATGTGTGAGTTCTCAGTGTAGATGTGTTGTCAGAATATACAATCATTTGCAATATCTAAGTGTGTCTTGCATTGATTTTTATGTGCTCAGAAGTTTTGTGGTCAGTGTGAATGTGTGTCTTTGTGTTTACGATGTGGTCAGAGAGGGTTAGTGAGAGCCGTATTAGAGACAGCACACTGCAACACTGCCAGCCTCCTAAGAAACACCAGGTGGCCAGCTTCCAGTCTTCCTGGGAGCAGTGGAATCCATTGGAGATATTTGATGGGTGGGGCTACTTCTTGGAGGTTGAATTAGGGTTTCTCTCCATGATAACATCTTACTCCTACATTGTACATTTCTTTGAAGCTGGTTAAGCTCTTTGACAATTGTTTCTCTGGGCCAGATCAAAAACTTACCAAAGCTTTTCTGTTCCTGGGCAGTTATTTTAGCAATAGTCTTTGTCTGCGCTGTCCTTTCAGTGAGTATTTCAACATACCTTGTAAATCTGCTTTGAATCATGAATAATCAGGGCAGAGTATAGCTATCCCATATTGTTTCCAAGGAGGAGCTGGTGGATTCAAACTGCTGACCTTTTGCTTAGCGGCAGTAGCTCTTCACCACTGCACCTCCAGACTGGGTTTTTTTTTATGTTTTTTTTTTTTTGGATTATAGAAATGCTTTGGAAACCCTGGTGGCGTAATGGATAAGGGCTAAGGCTGCTAACCAAAAGGTAGGCAGTTCAAATCCACCAGGCGCTCCTTGGAAACTCTATGGGGCAGTTCTACTCTGTCCTATACCATCACTATGAGTCAGAATTGACTCGATGGAAACGGGTTTTAGATGTGCTGTGAATCATGACTAATCAGAAATTTTTATAGTTACTGGCCTATTACTGGATTTTCAGATTATAAATGAGAACACAAATTGATGAGTGAAATCAAGCTAACTGTAAAATAATCTCATCTTTTTTAGGGAATAATCAGTGAACAAGACAACTGTATAACTTCAATCAGAAAACTTTTAAGTGACAAATTCTTTCCATCCAACGAAGTAATAAATATTAACTCTTCTGGGGCCCCTTTCACACACTGGTAGTGGAAATGTGATTTCTCACAACCATCCCGAAATACAATGTAACGCTGTCTACCCAAAGCCTTCAAAATGCTCACACTCTTTTCTTTATTCAGCAAAATCCCACATCTAGTCGTCTACCCTAATGAAACGGCCACCATGATTCCAAAGACCTGGCGAGAGCACATTCAATGGAACTGGGTAGATTACAGTGAAAATGTGGCAACAAGCTGAATGACCCATGGTAGAGGGATTCTGTAACTAGTGTAAATCCTTACAGTAGAGGCAGCTCCTAAAAGTCATGAGCTTCAAAGACATTTCAGAACACAGAAAATGCTCTTAATGTAATGTCAAGTGGAAAGACCCAGAAACCAGGTTTTCTACGTTGTGTAGAGAAGAGCATATGTGTTTCTGCACAAAGAGAGTGAACAAATGCTTCATGAAAATACCATAGAATGGAAGAACTGGAATTTCTAAAGAGTGCTGTAACCATCACTGTATCAACTTCCTTGGCAGCTGTTTCTGGCCTCCAAACACACAATTCTGTCCTCACACCAGCCTTGAGGGTAGGGGCGCTTTCCTCCTTTTTAACAAAGCCTCGGTTGAACTCCTACATATGATCTCAAAGTTTCTTGTGCACTTTGACTTGTTCAATCTAGTTCTTGTTTTGTTTTTTTGCATTTCAGTTGCATCCTTTAAACCCCGTAATCTGCAATGGGATCAGCAGGAGCCATTGAGTTTCATGGCGCTAATGCTGCTCATCAGAGACCTGGTGGATGGGAAGGTGTCAGGTGCTGACATCTGCATCTTTCTGTATCAGCTTTTTTTTTTTTTAGTGCTTTGGTCTGTCCTATAGAAGTGTTTAAAAAAAATTAACTGCTTCTATTCTGCAGAGTCAGAGGGCTGCACTAGGTACCCTCTTTGTATGGGACGATCGTTCACACATTGCCCAATAGATGACCTCCATCAGCACACATGGGGAGTGGGCCATGTGCTCTACCCAGATGTCTTCTCAGGCCTTGGTCAGACCCTTCACCATACACTCCACCACATCCTCTCAGCTGCGTTCCCAGACTTCAGTCAGACCTCCATCAACTCCTCCCAGCTGTGTTCCCAGGCCTCTGCCAGATTCTGGACTTCTTCCTTCCAGATGTGTTGCTGGACCTTGGTCAGACCCTCCCCCTCCTCTTCCCAGCTGTGTTCCTGGACCTAGGCCAGACCCTCCACCCGCTCCTCCTAGCTGCGTTCCTGGATCTTGGCCAGATCCTCCACCTATTCCTTCCAGCTGAGTTCCTGGACCTTGAACAGACACTCCCCCTCCTCCTCCCAGCTGTGTTCTACCTGGGCCAGGCTCTGCCTCTCACCCTCCCAACTGTGTTCCCACAACTTGGACAGGACCTCTGGCCCCTTCTCCCAGCTGTATACCCGAACCTTGGAGAGACCCTCCACCTCCTGAGGAGGTGTGTTCCGAAACCTTGGCCAGACCCTCCCACTCCTCTTTCCAGCTGTGTTTCTGAACCTTGGCTAGATGCTGCCCCTTCAACTACCAACTGTGTTCCTGGACCTTGGACAGACCATCCTCCTTCTCATCCCAGCTGTGTTCCTGGACCTTGACCAGACACTAACCCTCCTCCTGACATCTGGGTTACTGGAACTTGGACAGACCCTTCACATCACCCCCCATCTGTATTCTTGGACCTTGGTCAGATCCTCCACCTCCTCCTCTCAAGTGTGTTCCTGGACCTTGGACACACCATCCGCCTCCTCTGCCCAGCTGTATCATGGACTTCAGCCACACCTTTCCTTTCCTCCACCCAGGTGTGTTCCTGAACCTTGTCAAGACACTCTCACTACTCCTCCCAGCTGTGATCTTGGACCTGGGCCAGACCCTTCACCACTTCCTCCCAGCTGTGCTCCTGACCTTCAAAAGACCCTCTACAACCTCCTCTCAGCTGTACTCCTTGACCTCTGCCAGACACTCCCCCTCCTCCTCTCAGCTGTGTTCCTGGAACCTGGCCAGACCCTCCATCTCCTCCTTGCAGCTATGCTGCTGGACTTCAGCCAGGCCCTACCCCTACTACTCCCAGCTGTGTTTCTGGATTTTGGACAGACCTTGTATCTCCTCCTCCCAGCTGTTTCTAGACATTGGCTAGACCTTCCACCTCATCCTCCCAGCTGTGTTCCTAGACCTTGGCCAGACACTCTGCTCCATGCAGCTGTGTTCCTGGACCTTGGACAGACCATCTGCTCCATCCAGTTGTGTTCATGGACCTTGGCCAGACCCTCCACCTCCACCTACCAGCTGGGTTCCTCGACCTCAGCCAAACCCTGCCCCTCATCCTCCCAGCTGTGTTCCTAGAACTTGGACAAATCATTCCCCTCCTCCCCCCAACTGTGTTCCTGACCTTGGACAGACTCTCCACTCCTCTCTCAGCTCTATGCCTAGACCTTGGAGAGACCCTCTGCCTCCTCCTTCCAGCTGTGTTCCTGGACCTTGGCCAGACCCTGCCCTTACTCCTCCCAGCCGTCTTCCTGGATTTCAGCCAGACCTTCCCATTCCTCCACCCAGCTGTGTTCCTGAACCTTGTCAAGACCCTCCTCATACTCCTCCCAGCTGTGTTCCTGGACCACGGACATACCTTCCACACACTCCTCCCAGATGTATACCTAGACCTTGGAGAGACCCTCCATCTCCTTCTAGCTATGTTCCTGAACCTTGGCCACACCCTCCCCCTCCTCCTCCCAGCTGTATTCTGGACATCTGCCAGACCCTCCTCCTTCTCCTCCAAGCTGTGGCCCTATACCTATACTTCAGACAGGCCCTACCCCTCCTCCTCTCAGCTATGTTCCTGGAACCTGGCCAGATCCTCCATCTTCTCCTCCTCCCAGCTGTATTCCTGGACCTAGGCCAGGCCATCCACCTCCTCGTCTCAGATGTGCCTGGACCTCGGCCAGACCCCCCCACCCGTTCCTCCTACTAGCTGTGTTCCTGGACCTTGGTCAGACTCTACCCCTCCTCCCAACTATGTTCCTAGAACTTGGAAGAACCCTCCACCTCCTCCCACCAACTGTGTTCCTAGACCTTGGACACACCCTCCAACTCTTCCCAGCTGTGCTCCTCGACTTCATTCAGACCCTGCCCCTCCTCTTCTCAGCTGTGTTCCTCAACCTTGGCCAGAACGTATCCTTCCTCCTCCCAGCTATGTTCCTGGAACTTGGACAGACCCTCCACCTTCTCTCCCCTACTGTGTTCCTGGACCTTGGTCAGACCCTCCCCATTATCCAACCGTGTTCCTGGAACGTGGTCAAAACCTCCCCATCCTCTTCCCAAGTGTGTTCTTGGACCTAGGCCAGACCGTCCCCTTTCTCCTCCCAGCTGTGTTCCTGGACCTTGGCCAGATTCTCTCCCTCCTCCCCCCAGGTGTGTTCCTGGATCTTGGCCAAACCCTACCCTTCCTCCTCCCAGCTGTGGTCCGGGATTATGGCCAGGCCTACCCTTTACTCTTTCTAGCTGTGTTCCTGAACCTTAGACAGAAGCTCCCCACCTCCTCCGAGCTGTATTCTTGGAAATTAAACATACCGTATACCTCCTCCCCCGGAATGTGTTCCTGGACCTTGGACAGACCCTCAACCTTCTCCCACCTATGTTGCTGGATATTAGCCAAGCCCTCCCCATCCTCCTTCCAAATGTTCCTGGACCTCAGCCAGATCTTCCTCCACCTCATCTCAACTGTGTTCCTCCCACAATGCCAGATTCTCCCCCTTCTCCTCCTAGCTGTGTTCCTGGACCTCGGCCAGAACCTTGACCTCCTCCTCCCAGCTGTGTTCCTGGACTTTGGACAGACCCTCCACCGCCTCCTCTCAACAATTTTCTCAACAAGGCCAGATCTTCCCTTTCCTTCTCCCAACTGTGTTCCTAGGCCTTGAGCAGGTCCTCCCCTACTTTCTCTCAGCTGGATTCCTGGACCTTAGCCAGACAGTCCACTTTCTCCTCCCAGCTGTGTTCCTGGACCTTGGCAAAAACTCCCCCATCTCCTCCCAGCTGTGTTCCTGGACCTTAGCCAGACAGTCCACTTCCTCTTTCCAGCTGTGCTCCTGGACCTTGACCAAAACCTGCCGCACCTCCTGCCAGCTCTGTTCCTGGACCTTAGCCAGATAGACCATCTTCTCCTCCTAGCTCTGTTACCAGACTTAGGCTACACCCTTCCCCGCTCCTCCCCTGGCTGTGTTTCTGGACCTCTGCAAGACCCTTCCCCCTTACTCCCTCTCCCCCGACTGTATTCCTGGACCTTGATTCCCCTCCAAAACACTACTGGAGTCCCACTCCAAAACATGCCTGTGTTCCCCTCCCCCACATGGTTGGCTTCACACTTCCCAACATGACTGGCAGCCCCCTCCACTACCCAGCTTTTCTCCACATTCCCCACCTCACTGGCCATTTAGGCCTTATCAGCTGCCTCCACTACATACTCCCAGGCCTCAATGTCTACGGCCTAGACCACCTCCATGCTTCCGGCCTCTAAAGACCATTACAGTGTTGCCAGAGTCTTCACCTCCAATACTTTGATTACCAGTATTGTTGTTGCTGTTCTCAAGTGGTCTCGTTCTACCTCCTTCCATCTTCCATGGAAGAAAATCCTTGCCTGTCTAAAGAGACAATTCTTTACCTAACAAATCTTAACTATGGCAATAAACTCACTATAGAAAATTAGTTATCAACTAAAATTCATAACATTTAAAAAAGAATTTCACAACTAGTGTTTCTTGTAATTTGATTAGATGTAAGATAAAGCCCACAACCAGTCAACACTGATATTTGTTTACTCAACAAACCCTTAGTGAGCACCTGCTGTCTGCTATGACAAACAATAGACTTGATCCTTGGCCTCACGGCCTTTAGACGCAACAGTCTGAAATGAGTGTGTGCACCAATTGTCTATAGCTCTTCAGGTTAGAGAGGACATTAATCCATTGCCGTACAGTCCATTCCAACTCATAGTGACCCAAAGGACAGAGAAGAATTGTCACATGGTGTTTCCAAGGAGCATAGATTTGAACTGTCAACCTTTTGGTTAGCAACCAATCTCTTTACCACTGCACCACCAGGGCTCTGGAGAGAAAATCAAGGCCCAACCTCACAGATGAAAAAACTAAGGCTGAGTGACTTGCCCCTAATCTCCCACTAAGGGTGCCCCAAAGCTGCATTCTTGCCCATATTCTCGTCCCATTTTGCTCATTCATAACCATTTTCATGACTTCAACTGCCCTGTATATACTAGTCATTGCTATTTCTATATTAGGTCAAGACCTCTTCCCCTAAGTTTTCATGTGTCGATATGCTATCTATAAGACACACGCTTTAGATCCAAAATACAAACAGGTTGAAACTGAAATGGTAGGGGAGAAATTCTATGCAAATTGTAACCAAAACAGATGGATAGCTATATTAATATCAGACGAAATAGACTTTAGGTCAGAATCTGTTGCAACAGACAAGGACATTACATACTGATAAAAGGGTTAATTCATTAAGAAGATATTACCTATTACATATGTACCAAACAACACAGTCCTAAAATAGGTGAAATAAACATGACAGAATTGAAAGGAGAGACACTTCTACAGTCCATAGTTATTTCAATAATGCACAGAATGTCTAGACAGAACATCCGTAGTGAAATAGAGGGTGTGAACAACACCAAAAAACAACTAGACCTAGTAGATATATATAGAACACTCCACCCAACATCAGTAGAACACACATTCTTCTCTAGTGCACATAGATTATTCTCCAGGATAGGGCATGTACTAGGTCATTGTATTAGTTATCAAGTGCTGCTATAACAGAAATAAATTAAGTGGGTGGCTTGAACAAATTTATCTTCTCACAGGTTAAGAGGCTAGAAGTCTGAGTTCAGGGCGCCAGATATAGGGGAAGACTCTCTATTGGCTCTGGGGGACAGTCCTTTTCTCTTTTCAGCTTCTGTTTCTTGGTTCTGTGGAGATCTCATGTGGTGTGGCATCTACCTTCTCCCATCTCTGCTTGCTTGCCTGTTAACTTGCTCAGTCTGCTCTTTTATATCTCAAAAGAGATTAAGGGGAGGTGGGGTCAAGACGGTGGACCAGGCAGATGCTTCCTATGGTCCCTCTTACAACAAAAACCTGAAAACACAAGTAAATCAATTATATATGATAATCTAGGAGCCCTGAACATTAAAGACAAAGTTGAAGAGTCGGACTGAGCATCAGGGGGGTGGAGAGACAATTCAGAAGCAGCAACGATTTGCGAGACCTGACTTGGTCGGCACCCTGCAGCCTAGATTACCTTGCGTGTGCTGGCTGAGGCAAGCAGTAGCGCTCGGGATGCCTCTTCCATATCAGAGGAAACCAAGTGGCAGAGAGTCTGCTCAAGCCTCTGGTACCAAGGAGAAGTGGCACTGAATCTGCGGAAGTTAAGTGCAAGCATCTAATCTACCACAAGGGATCCAAAAAACCTTTTTCCCTTCTGGGAAGTGCCTCTCTCCTATATACCCAGCTCCTCTCACTCTACTCCAAGTACACCCTCGCCCCCTAGGCCTGAAGCAGAACCCATCACATGTCCTCAACCATTCTCTCAGCTTTCGAGCGGGAACAAATTAAGAAACGGGAAAAAATAATCTGCCAGCTCCCCTAAGCCAGGAACTCAGGGCAGGCACAGACCCTTTGCCTAGGCACAGGCATGAGTCCACAGACTTAGAATGCCGTTCACCCCTGCCTAGACCTGTGTGGGCCCATTTCAACAGTGTATCCCCTGATTAGCACAGTACAACAGGGTATATAATTGGAGCCTATTTTCAACTGCAACCACTAAGGAGGAGTGGCATATTCTTGACATTGGACAGCACCCTGTCCATTAAGCAGGGTCCTTGACTACCCACATCAGATGCCTGAGGACTGGTGGCTTCAGCCACTCCACCTAGCCACCCACAACAGGGGTCCAAGAATAAGTGTTGCCTCCCAGTCTCTACAGCCGACAGCATGGGGTCCCCAAAGTCCGGATGCAAAGCCCACCCACTTACGAGCTGTAGAAAACACAGACATACCTTCCACCCAGCCACTCAGTGGCAACTGTCAGCCCCCTACCTTGCTCAGCACATAACCCTGACTATAGCCAGATAACACAAGCCCAGTGCCGTCGAGTCGATCAGATACCTATGCCTAATCCAATCAGCCCTATGTAGTCCTGCCCATCTAGGACTGTAGGTGAGAGCCTGCACCACATACTTGATGACCGAAGACATGGACACCTGAGCTGAATCCACACAAGAAAAATAAATGGACTCCTGGGCTCACATACCTAATAACAGCTATAACTGCCTGTTATCAGGATGTGAGAGCTTCAAAAATGCCAATAATCAAAGTAGCTCAAATGACCAGCCTACTTGGGCATATCAAAGTGGAATAAAACAAGAAGCTAGGAAGCAGTAAGGAAACATAAAAGAAATAAATATAACTTATTGATGGCTTAGAGACAACAGTCAATATCAAATCACAGAAAGAGGCAGACCATGATGGCTTCAGCAAGTGACCAAAACAAAGAACCAAAAAACCTCCTGGAGGACAGAGGTAAAATTAAAAAGATTAACATACAGAGCTCTTTAAGAGATCAGGAAGGAGATCAGGCAAAATGTAGACCAAGTCAAGGAACACACAGACAAAGCAATAGTAGAACATAAGGATGCTAGACAAGAGCATAATGACAAATTTAACAAGCTGCAATAATCCATAGAGAAACAGCAAACAGAAACCCAATATATTAACAACAAAATTTCAGAATTATACAACTGAATAGAAACGCATAGGAGCAGAATTGAGGCAATGGAAGTCAGAATTAGTGAGACTGCAGAGAAAGCATTTGACAGCAATTTTTTGAGGAAAAACCTGCTAGGAGAATTTGAAAAAATGAAGAAACCCTAAGAATTATGTGGGACTCTATCAAGAAGAATAATCTATAAGTGACTAGAGTACTAGAACGGGGGCAGGGGAGTGGATAATACAGACAGAATTGTTGAAGATATGCCAGCAAAAACTTCCTTGATATCATAAAAGATGAGAAGATACCTGTCCAAGAAACTCACCGAGTCCCACAGAGGGTAGATCCAAAAAGAAACTCACCAAGACATAGTATAATCAAACCAAAGATAAAGAGAGAATTTTAACAGCAGTTGGGGATAAATGAAAAGTCATCTAAAAAGGAGAGTCAATAAGACTATATTCTGACTACTCAGCAGAAAACATGTAGGCAGGAAGGCAATGGGATGACATATATAAAACCTTGAACAAAAAAGAAAATGCCAGTCAAGAATTATATATCAGGCAAAACTCTCTGTCAAATATGATGGAGAAATTAAGGCATTTCCAGATAAACAGAACTTTAGGATATTTGTAAAAAACAAACCGAAATTACAAGAAATACTAAAGGGAGTCCTCTGGTTACAAAATCAATAATATCAGAAAACAACCCAAGACTAGAACACAGGACAGAACAACCAAATATCAACCCAGATAGGGAAGTCAAAAAAATAAATCAAAGCTAAAACATTGAAAATAGGGAAACAGAGACATCAATATGTAAAAGATGACAACATTAAAACAAAAAAGAGGGACTAAGTAAGGTAGTCATAGAACTTTCATATGGTGATGAAGTCAAGGCGGTATCTCGAAATAAAAGATTGGTTTAAACTTAGAAACAGAGAGGTAAATATTAAGGTAACCACAAAGGAAACTATCCTACACACTCAATTAAAAAATAAGAAAAACATAAAGACTTAACAAATATAAAAGAAACAATAATGAAAAAAAGTTGAAAAGAAAATACGTAAAGAAAAATGACTCAGCACAGAAAATTAACTCAACAAAGAAACTGTCAAAAACAACACACATGCACACACACACAGATACATCAGAATGACAGCACTAAACTCATACCTTTCAATAATTACACTGAATGTAAATGGAATAAATGCACTAATAAACAGAGAGTGGCAGAAGAGATTTTAAAAAATGATCTGTCTATATGCAGCCTACGAGAGACACACTTAGATTCAAAGGCACAAACAATCTAAAACTCAAAGGACGGAAAAAAATATGTTAAGAAAACAATCAAAAAAGAGCAGGAGTGGCAATACTCATCTCTGACAAAATAGGCTTTAAAGCAAAACCCACCACAAAGGTTAAGGAAGGACACTATATAATGCTTAAGGGTCAATACAACAGGAGGACATAACCATACTAAATATTTATGCACCCAAAAACAGGGCTCCAAAATACATAAAACAAACTCTAACAGCACTGAGAAGAGACATAGCTCCACAACAATAGTAGGAGACTTCGACCGACCACTTTTTGCTGAAGGACAGAACGTCCGAAAAGAAGCTCAATAAAGACATGGCAAATCTAAAGGCCACAGTCACCCCAACTTGATCTCATAGACATATACAGAACACTCCACCCAACTGAAGCCCAGTATACTTTCTTTTCCAACACACATGGAACATTCTCCAGAACAGAGCACGTATTAGGCCAGAAAAGCAAGCCTTAACAGAATCAAAAACATCAAAATATTACACAGCATCTTCTCTGACCATAAAGACATAAAAGTAGAAAGCAATAAAAGAAAAAGGAAAAAAACAAAAAAATCAAATACATGGAAACTGAAGAACACCTTGCTCCAAAACTACTGGGTTACAGAAGAAATTAAAGATACAGCAAACAAATTCACAGAATTCAATGAGAACGAAAACACATCCAAGAAGAACCTCTGAGGCAGGGCAAAAGCACTGTTTAGAGGTCAACTTATAGCAATAAATGCACACATCCAAAAAGAAGAAAGGGCCAAAATCAAAACACTAACCCTACAACTCGAACAAATAGAAAAACAGCAGCAGAATAAGCTCATGGGCACCAGAAGAAGGAAATAAGAAAAATTAGAGAAGAAATGAATGATATGGAGAATAGAAAAACAACTGAAAGAGTTAACAAGACCAAAAGCTGGTACTTTGAGAAGATCTACAAAATTGATAAACCATTGACCAAAGTCACTGAAGAAAAACAGGAGAGGAAGCAAATAATCCAAATAAGAAATGAGATGGGCGATAACAAAACAGACTCAACTGAAATTAAAAGAATCATAACAGAATACTATGAAAAACTGTACTGCAACAAATTTGAAAATCTAGAGGAAATGGACAAATTTCTAGAAACACACTACCTACCTAAACTAACAGGGACAGAACAACCAAATAAACTCATAAGAAAAGAAGAGACTGAAGAGGTAATTAAAAAGCTGCCCCTCCCACACCAAAAAAGCCCTAGCTCTAATGGCTACACTGGAGAATTCCACCAAATTTTCAGAAAACAGTTAATACCACTACTAGTAAAGGTATGTCAGTGCATAAAAAAGGATTGAAAAGTTCCGAACTCATTCTATGATGCCAGCATAACTCTGATACCAAAACCAGCTAAAGACACCACAAAAAAAAAGAAAGAAAGAAAATTACACACCAATATACCCCTAAAACAGGCGCAAAAATCCTGAGCAATTCTCTAGCCAACTGAATTAAAAAAACATATCAAAGAAATAATTCACTACGACCATGTGGGATTCATGCCAGGTATGTATGGATGGTTCAACATTAGAAAAATAATTAATGTAATTCCTCATATAAATAAAAGATGAGAACGACATGATCTTATCAATTGACAAAGAAATGGCATTTGACAAGGTCTCATACCCATTCATGATAAAAACTCAGCAAAATAAGAACAGAAGCAAAATTCCTTAACATAATAAAGGGCATTATTCAAAGCAAACAACCAACATCATCCTAAATGGAGAGGGTCTGAAAGCATTTCTCTTGAGAAGGGGATCCACACGATGCCCTTTATCACCACTCTTATTCAATATTGTGCTGGAGGTCCTAGCCAGAGCTATAAGGTAAGAGAAAGAAATAAAGGGCATCCAAATTGGTAAGGAAGAAATAAAAGTATCCCTATTTGCAGATGATATGATCTTATACACAGAAAACCCCAAGGAATCCATAAGAGAATTACTGGAACTAACATGATTTCAGCAAAGTATCAGGATATTAGATAAACATACAAAAATCACTTGGATCCCTCTACAACAACAAACAGAATCTCAGAGGAAATCACCAAACTAATACCATTTACAATAGCCTCCAAGAAGAGAAAATACTTAGGAATAAATACAACCAGAGATGTAAAAGACATATACAAAGAAAAATACAAGACACTACTGAAAGAAACCAAAAGAGACCCACCTAAGTGGAAAAATATACCTTGCTCATGGATAGGAAGACTCAACATTGTCAAAATCTCAATTTTACCCCAAACTATCTACAGATGCAAGGCAATACAATCCAAACTACAATGACGTTTTTTAATGAGACAGAGAAACAAACTGACAACTTCATATAGAAAGGGAAAAGACCCCAGATAAATAAAGCATTACTGAAGGAGAAGAACAATGTGGGAGGCCTCACACTACCTGATTTTAGAACCTATTATACCATGGCAGTCAAACAACAGTAAAACAGCTTGGTACTAGTACAAGAGATACATAGACCAATGCAACAGCATTGAGAATCCACACGTGAATTCATCCGTCGAGGAGCAGCTGATATTTGACAAAGGCCCAAACTACATTAAACGGGAAAAAGACAATCTCTTTTACAAGTGGGGCTGGCATAACTGGATACCCATCTGGAAAAAATGAAACAAGACTCACACCTCACACCATGTACAAGCTATCTCAAAGAGGATCCAAGACGTAAATATAAAGTCTAAAATGATAAAGATCATGGAGGAAAAAATAGGGACAACGCTAAGAGCCCCCATACATGGCAGAAACAAAACACAAAACATAACTAACAATTCACAAAGAACAGAAGAGAAGGTAGATAACTAGGAGCTCCTAAAAGTCAAACACTTAATGCTCATCAAAAGACTTCACCAAAAGAGTAAAAAGACAATCTAGAGACCACAAAAAAATTTTGGTTACGACATATCCGATCAGGGTCTAATCTCTGAAATCTACAAGATACTGCAAAACTTCAACAGCAAAAAGACAAATAACCCATTAAAAAACGGGCAAAGGATAGGAACAGGAACTTCACCAAGGAGACATTTAGGCAACTAACAGACATAAGAGGAAATGCTCATGATCATTAGCCATTAGAGAAATGCAAATCAAAACTACAACAAGATACCATCTCTCCCCAACAAGGATAGAATTAATCCAAAAAATACAAAATAATAAATGTTGGAGAGGTTGTAGAGAGCCTAGAACACTTACATAATGCTGGTGGGTATGTAAAATGGTTCAACCACTTTGAAAATCGATTTGGTGCTTCCTTACAAAGCTAGAAATAGAAGTACCATACAATCCAGCAATCCTATTCCCTGCAATATATTCTAGAGAAATAAGAGCCATCACGCAAACAGATATATGCACACCCATCTTCATTGCAGCACTGTTAACAATAACAAAAAGATGAAAACAACATAGGATCCCATCAACGGATGAATCGATGAACAAATTATGGTATATTTCACACAATGGAATACTATGCAATGATAAAGAACAACGATGAATCTGCAAAACATCTCACAACATGATGAATCTGGAAGGCATTATGCTGAGTGAAATTAGTAAGTCGCAAAAGGACAAAGATTGTATGAGACCACTATTATAAGAACTCAAGAAATGTTTAAACACAGAAGAAAACATTCCTTCATCCTTATAAGGGTGCGGAGGGAGGGAGAGGGGTATTCACTAACCAGATAGTAGACAAGAATTATATCTTAGGTGAAGGGAAGGACAACACACAGTACAGGGTAAGTCAGCACAACTGGACTAAACCAAAAGCTGAGAAGGTTCCTGAACACTACCAAACACTTTGAGGGACAGAGTACCAGAAGTGAGGGTCAAGGGACCTTAGTTTCGGGGGACATCTTGGTCAACTGGCATAACAAAGTTGATTAAGAAAACGTTCTGCATCCCACTTTGCTGAGTTGCATCTGGGGTCTTAAGAGCTTGGGAGCAGCCATCTAAGATGCATCAATTGGTTCCAACCCACCTGGAGCAAAGGAAAATGGACACCAAACACACAAGGAAAATATTAGCCCAAGAGACAAAAAAAGAAAAGAGACAAAAGGGCCACGTAAACCAGAAGTTCCACCAGTGTGACAACAGAAGAACTAGATAGTGCCCAGGTACCACCAATTCTTACCACCAATGACTGCCCTTAGAAGGAACACAACAGAGCCCTTGACAGAGCAGGAGAAAAGTGTGGTGCAGAACACAAATTCACGTAAAAAGACCAGACCTGACGGTTGACTGAGCCTAGAGGAACCCCAGAAGGCATGGCCCCCAGACTCTCTGTTCACGCAGAACTAAAACCATTCTCAAAGCCAACTCTTCCGACAAACATTAGGCTGGACTTTACAGTAATTTAACAATACCTATGGAGAGTGTGCTTCTTAGTTCAAGTAGATACAGGAGACTAAATTTTTTTCAAAAAACTTTTAAAATAAATACATAGTACACAGAAAAAAAGGAAAAGAAATGTGAGAATTGCCTAGGGAAAAGAAAATCTGACGGGTATGAAAATAAGTTTACTTCATATTCAGCCATATTTAGGTTAGAATTCCAACTATGCTCCAATTCTCAGAATAAACAAAGAGTCAATCAACATCGATGGAGAGTTTAGGTATAAATATTTTTTTACCCCAAATTTTGAGGGCTTCAACAATTTCCCCAGAGACACTAAATAGCTAATAGGAAATTCATTCTCTTCTGAAGGGCCTATGCCTTCAGCCCTCTTGTTCATTTTCTCTCTTTCAAATGGAAGCTGCCCTCACTCTCTGAAGTCCTTATTTGCCAATAGTTTTGTCAATGACATTAGAGTTTCTTCAGCATTACCCTGCTTCCATCTTGAATTTTAAACCTCATGGACAAGCAGTAAGAAAGGCCAAGTAACAAAGCTGTTGAGAGGAGAGTCTGGAATATACACCCCTGACTTAAACAGGGAGGGATACATAAGAAGAAGACCCAAAGAAAATGTACTCAGTTGTATGCAGCATAGTTACACCATGTTAGATGGAAGCATGGCTTTATTTGGAGAATAATTATGTTTAAGGAGACATGAATGGATGCCACACAGACACAGGACAACTCACCCAGGGAACACTGACATAAGCAGGGAGTTCATTAGTAAATATCATTGTCTTTAGGGCCAATGGAGCCCCAAGGTAATGAACATGGCAGTGGTCCCTTCTTCACAGTTCATTCTGAACTGACTGAGTCCTCTAGAGCTGGACCAGGAATAAAGCCCTATGCTCCCCAAACAACCCCACCTCACCAGACCATGAAAGGTGTTGTTGCCATCGCGCCCACCTATCCCTCTCCTGATCTTTCTGCTCTCCCCTGAGAAGGAAGCATGCCCTAGAGAGCAAGCATAGATCTGATCAGCCCTCTTGGATTCAACCCTGGAGGAGACAGGACATGTCCTTCTATGGCATAGCCTTTCTGTTAACTACTGCTGTTGGTAGTTGTTGTTGAGTCAGTTTCGACTCATGCTGACCTCATATATTTCACAGTAGACATGGGCTCCATAGGGATTTCAATGTTGTGACCTTGCAGAAGCAGATTGCCAGGACAGTCTTTCAAGGCACCGCTGGGTGGGTTTGAACTGCCAACCTTTCAGTTAGTAGTGAAGCACTTAACAGTTTGTGCCACCCAAGTACTCCTATGAACTACTAAAGGGTTTTAAAATGGCTAGTGGTTACTTTCAGGTAATACTGAGTGGGACGAGGCTGTAAGGGAGTTAACTGGAAACTGGCCCTACTCTCAGGGTCATGATCTTGGTGGTGTTACAGAGGTGTATGCATATGTGGTTAAGAAATTGCACTTTACAGCTTATGGAGTTCCAGCGGTGGAGTGGTTAAGAGCTCAGGCTGCTAACCAAAACTTCAGCAGTTAAGAATCTACCAGCCACTCCTTGGAAACCTTATGGGACAGTTCTACTGTGTCCCAGAGGGTCGCTATGAGTCAGAATCGGCTCAATGGCAACAGGTTTGGTGTTTTTGGTTTCATAGAGTACTTAGGATGTCAAAGCACTCTCCTAAAGCTTGATACCTATTAACTCATTTCACCTGGCCCTCAATACTGTGTTGTTGTTGTTGTTGTTAGCTGCCATCGAGTCAGCCCCAGGCTCCTGCAGATCCCATGTGTTACAGAGTAGAACTGTTCCGTAGGGTCTTCTTGGCAGATTACCAGGCCTTTCTTCCACAGTATCACTGGGTGGGTTCGACCCACCAACCTTTGCATTAGCAGCTGATGGCAAACTTCTTGCACCAGTCAGGCTCCTTCAACAGTATGAGGCAGATGCTATTTTATCCCATTTTAGGATAAGGCAACTGTGTCACAAAGCAGTGAAGAATGTTGCCTTAAGTCTCAAAGATATCACACGGTGGAGTTCGTATTTTAACCGAGCTTGTCTGGCTCTAAATCCACGTTCCTAACCCCTACACTAAAAAAAAAAGGAGAGAGAGAATGAGACAATACCCTAGAGCTATAATGCTTGGATATTACAGGAAATAGAGTTTTTTTTTTTTTTTTTTAATTTCTAAAGCAAACACTTAGATATTGGGGAATAAGATGCTGAATTTACATAAATGATTAAGATAAAATTTGGAGTTTCTAGAAATTTCATACTGGTGGAAGCTGCTTGAGCTAAGGACCCGGAGCTCTAGGAAGACAAAGCATCCACCCTCTGTCACCTGAGGCTGTGAGAGCCCTTGGGTGTGCCTGAGCATTGGTGTTTCATAGCATAGAGTGTCGAGGTCTTCACTTTTCGGGTCCAGGTCCCAAGCAGGTCACCAGTCTTGGGCTTCCTATGCTAGTTACTCTCTGTGCCAAGGGAAGATGTGACCTTTCAAAGCCAATCTTTGGCCTTGGGTCACCCCAATCCTGGCATCTGCCTTTGAACTCATGATGGAATAAAGAGCTGATCTTGCAGTTACCAAATCAGTCAGGCAGAGATGGACAATGCCCTGGCCGAGCTCCCAGAGTCGGGTGAGTCAGCCAAGGTGAGCAGTCCAGATCCCATTAGATGGGAGGTGAGTACAGGACACGATGTGATCAAGTCTGCATGTGGGCACTTGGAAGCCAGAAGCAGGAGAAACTTCAAGGCACTATCTAACCAGCCTTGGTCCTCTGGGGCAGAGGGCATAACTGGTGTGTGTGTGGACTTCACTATGTGGTCAGCAGGTGGCAGTGGGCCTCATCTGTGGCTCTGTACATAAGGATTATGAATGATGATGATGAAGGCTGTGATGGTTAAGGTTGTGTGTCAACTTGGCTTGGCCATGATTCATTGTAGCTTGACAGTCATATGAAGTTGTGATCACTTCCACCATCAAATTTGATATGATGTGATCACCTCCACGATGGCATCTGGTCTGAGTAGCCAATCAGTTGAAAGGGAGTTTCCTTGGTCATTTGTCCTGCATTGAATGTAAGTGGATATTCTGACAACGCCTGTGGGCTTTTACTCCTTCTGGATTCTGCACCTGGCTCCTGTTTGTCTCACCTCCAGTTCCTGAGACTAGCTAGCAGCTTACCTGTGGTCTTGCCTGCTGATCTTTGGATTCATCGATCTTCACAGCCTGTGAGCAGCAATCCTTACTATCTGCCAACTCACTTAACCCTCACAAAAATCCAAGGAGTTAAGTACTCTTACATACTGTTTTTACAGATAAGGTGCGGTCCTGGCAAGCAGAGGTCTTTTTAACCTAACCTGAAGGTTGGCGGTTTGAACCCACCCAATGGCACTGGAGAAGAAAAGCCTGGTGATCTACTTCCATGAAGATTATATCCAAGAAAACCCTATGGAGCAATTCTACCCTGTAACACATGGCTTTGCCATGAGTCAGGATCAACTGGAAGGCAATGGGTTTAGTTTGGTTTTATAGATGAGGAAACAGGCATAAAAAAGTTCTGTAAATCACCTGGATCACACTTCTAATAAGTGATGGAGCTAGAATGGGAATCTAAGCAACCTGGCTCCACAGCTTGTATTCCTTCATTCAACAAGTATTTATTGAAAACCAACTATGTACTGGGCCTAAGCAGTCAGTTTGGGGATATCCTTAATCGTAATCATCAATTGCCAATAAGTATTACTCACTAGGTCCCATGTACGGAACTGTACATACAATAAGATTAATAATTATGATGATACTACTACTACTAATAGTAACAATAAATTTAAACTAGCCAGATGGTTCACCTGTATCATTACATGGAATATTTACAGATACCCAGTAAGGGATGAACTTTTATTGTATCTGTTTCATAGACAAGGAAACTGAAGTTAAGAGAAGGAAATAATTTTCCAAGACATAGATGGAATTGGAAGTAGTTAGATTTGAACCCGACTCTTTCCTTTTCCAAAGTTGATGTCATGGATTCAATTGTGTCCCCCAAAAGTATGTGTCAACTTGTTTAGGCCACGATTCCCAGTAATGTGTGGTTGTCCTCCATTTTGTAATTGTAATTTTATGTTACAGAGGATTAGGGTGGGATGGTAACACCCTTACTAAGGTCACATCCCTGATCCAATGTAAACGGACTTTCCCTGGAATGTGGCCTGCACCAAATGTTACCTTGTAATAGCTAATAGGAAAGAGAAGCAAGACCAGAGTGGGGACCTCATACCACCAAGAAAGCAGTGCCAAGAGCAGAGTGTGTCCTTTGGACTGGGGTTCCTGAGTGGAGAAGCTCCTAGTCCAAGGGAAGATTGATGAGAAGGATCTTCCCCCAGAGCCTCCCTGCAAAGCTGATGCCCTGAATTTGAACTTCTAGCTAGTAGGCTGTGGCCAAGTAAATTTCTCTTTGTTGAAGCCATTCACTTGTGGTATTTATGTTACAGCAAAGCTACATAACTAAGACAGTCACGATGCTCTTATCAAGAACACAGCACAAGCATCACCTTGCTTTTCCATTCATTAAATAAACATTACATTTTTGCCGTCACAGTGCTTAAGTACTTGGCTATTACCTGAAAGGTTGGCAGTTCAAACCCCCCAGCCACTCCGCAGGAAAAAGATGTGGTAGTCTGCTTCCATAAAGCCTTGTAAACCCTATGGGGCAGTTCTCCTCTGTCCTACAGGTGGCAATTGATGTGAAGCCAGTGGGTGGGGGTATCATTTCTTGGCACTCACCCTGACTTCACTCCTGTGCTGCAGGTGGTGATGGTGTTCATTGTCCTGGCCCCACTGATCCTGTCCTATGACCAGGACCATCTCACCAAGGAGATACAGCAGCACGTGAAGGGAGCGACAGCCCCACACAAGTACCCGAGGAAGGTGAGCATGGCAGATGGATGGGGTCTGGCCCTCTTGGCTGGTTCTGGTGCTCAGCTCTCCCAAGCCCTCCAAGGTGGTTAGGGTAAGCTTAGGTAAACAACCACACTACCTTTTTCTACTGCAGAAGAACCAATTCAACTTAAGGATGTGGTGGAGCGGACTTAATTGATTGGGATCCTTGAGCATGTGTCAGAAACCAAAAAGGAACTCACTGCTGGTAAGTAAACCTAAAGAAAAAAAATCAGACAAGTGTCCACAGACATAAGTGCAAGAAGGTTATTTATAAGCCTCCAGAATCCGAAAAAAAAATCCAAATCAGCAGCTGGAAAACTATCTCTAACATGATTCATTGTAAGAAATACATTTTGTATTGCAGCCCAATACATATATACATAAACATGACATATAAAAGTTAATAAAATATCATGATAACTCAATACATTCAGTACTTCCTGTTCTACTTCTTTGTTTTTAAATGCTACTTGCAACCAACAAAATTTCTTTTACAACTATCTAATGGGCCACAATATGGTTTGAAAATCACTGATCTCAATGTCCAACATAGAGAAGTGATTCAATTATTCCCAGAATTAATACAGGCACCTCCTGATGGCACAGTGGTTAATTGTTTGGCTGCCAACAAAAAAGTAGACAGTTGGAACTCTCTAACTGCTCTCTGAGAGAAAGATGTGGCAGTCTGCTTCTGTAAAGATTAGAGCCTTGGAAACCCTATGGGGCAGTTCCACTCTGTCCTGTAGGAGCACTATGAGTCATAATCAACCTTAAGGGCTACAGGATTTTTTTTATATAGTTAGAAATGATTGCACATATTTAATTTTTTACATAAACAGATCTCGACAGCACATGGCAGAATACGGAATGGTATATGATGTATGATCCTACGTGCTCAGAGTTTGAAAGGGTACAGATGCCAAAGATTTAACATTTCCTTCTTTTGTAATACTTTGTGGCATTGTTCGAATCTTTACAATCAATGCATATTATGTAGCTACATGTCTAATATTTATTGATCACCTACCCTGTGTCCTGGGCCCTGTAGCAAATGCTCTACATGTAGCATTATTTCACTTCATCCTTGCCATAACCTGCTATGGTATAACTCTCCTGTTCTACGTGGAGGAAACTCAGACACAAAGTAGATTGCCTGAAATTCCAGCTAATAAAAGGCAGAGCTGGAACTCAAACCCAGATGTATCTGACAACAGAGTTCATGCTTTCCATTTTAGGCTCCGTTGCCTCATAGCTTTCATATCATGGCAACACCCAAGCCACCACAGTAACACCAACAGACAGACACGTATTGTAAACATCAGCAGGACCACCCATGGCAGACAGGTTTCAGTGGAGTTTCCAGACTAAGACAGAAAAGGAACAAAGGCCCGGAAATCTACTTCCAGAAGTTAGCTAATGGAACTCCTATGGATCACAACAGAATATTTTCTGATGTAGAGTTGGAAGATGAGCCCTCTAAGTTGGGAGGTACTCAAAATACGTCGTGGCCAAAACAATGGGCTTGAGCATAACAATGATCACGAAGATGGCACAGGACCAGTCAACATTTCATTCTGTTGTCCTTGGGGTCGTCATGAATTGGACCCGACTTAATGCCAACGAACAGCAACAACAACGCTACCTCACAGAGAACAGAAAAAACGATGCATAGAATTAGGTTGTACCGTGGGGAACTGTGATGGTTAAGATTGTGCATCAGCTTGGCTAGAGCCTGATTCTCAGTGTTTTGGCAGTCGTTTCATGTTGTGATCACGTCCCTGTTGAGATCTGATATGTGATCACCCCTATGATGGGATCTGGTGCGAGTGGCCGGCCAATCAGTTGAAGGAGTTTTCTTGGGCATGTGTCATGCATCAAGTGTGGGGGGACATTCTGGCAGGGCTCAGGGGATTTTCCTCGTTCTGGATCCTACAGCTGGCTCCAGTTCATCTGAACTCCCATTCTCGGGACTTGAGCTAGCAGCTTACCTGCCGTCTTGCCGGCCGATCTTGGGATTCATCAATCTTCATAGCCTGTGAACAACAGCCGGGCTCTCCAACCAGATGATCTTGGGTTCACCAGCCCCTGCAGCTATGTGAATCAGGAGAACCCTCCATCCTGATCCACGGACTTGAGATGTTCCAGCCTCTACAACTGCATGAGCCATTTCCTTGATTTAAATCTTTCTCTCTTTATATATATTTATAAGCTTTACTGGTTTTTCTTCTCTAGAGAATCCAGCCTCAGACAATTACGAACAGCCCTAAAATCTTAGTGGCTGACAGCGAAGAAAGCTTATTACCGTGGGTATTTTGGGAACTCTGCTCCACATCCTGTCACTCTCTGGGACCTGGATAAAGCACAGCCACTATAGAGACACCTGCCAGTTGCTATGCGATGGGAAGAAACACTGGTCAGCCTTCCATCTAAAAGGTTCTGAACTCTTCTGCCTAGAGGTGACACACTTCACAGTTCATTGGCCAAAGGAAGTCATGTGGCTACGTCCACCCTCAGGGAGACAGGGGGAGGACCTGAGATACTGGTGAGATACTTGGAGACCCCCTCATGATGCCAGCCTGTCTGGGGTCTCTGTAGGTGACAAGAATGGGAGTGCGAAACGGAAGGAAATGATAGCAGGACCAAGTCAGGCCAGATCGGCTTTCTCCTGGTCCAGGTGGAGTTTGTTAAATAGCTGCCCAAAACCATCACTAGCAAGATCGAACAGAGTGAACTTCGGGAAAAGAGTTGTAGCTGATGTAATCGGCAGTCAACTCAGGCCCATGGAGTAAAACTGGGCACACCCCATCTCAGTTTCCCCAGTGTGGTCGGGGGGAGGTGTGTTCAAAGACTGGATTTCACAGGGGATCAGGAAAGCCTAGATTCCTACATTTTTCTCCTTTGAAGTTAAATTCAGTCACCACACCTCCTCCCACTGCTCTGTCCCTTTGGGGTTTGCCAGGTGAGTGCTGGGACTGAGGGGAGATAAAAATGCCTGGGCCTGTGTTAACTGCTTCTCGCAACTTTCTCTGAGGTTCTCCCCAACCCCCAATTCAAGATCCCAGGCCAGACCGATTCTCCCTTCTGGAACCAGCACCATCTGGGGGCCCCGTGTGGCCATTCCCATGGCCAGAGACACTGAGGCTGGGAGGGAAACTTCAGGTGGCCCTAGGCTCTAGACCTGCTGGGCTCCTCCTGACCCTACAGGAGGGTAAGCCTGGCGTGGCCCTGGAAGGGTATCTGGGGCCTCGGCACTTGCTTGGTGGCTTCACCGGCTGGCTAGTCTAGTACCTGCCACCACCCAGTGGGTCTGTCAACTTTGTGCCTGACAGTAACGTTGCTGTTGCTGCTACCACCACAGCTCCTGGCCACCACAGTGAGGGAGGGACCCAGACTCTCTAGGATTCCAAGAGCCCCAAAGACTCCCCGAGTCTACCTAGGTGTGCTGCATACTCACCATTAACCAGGGCCCCAGAAGCCCTCCCCCTCGAATTTCCCTAGAGATCTCCCTCACTCAACCCAACCCCAGGAATCCAGAACTCCCCCAAAACTCCCACCAATGCCTAGCTACTCACCTCACCCGCGGGCCACAGAGCCCTGAGACCCTAGCCTCCGTAGGGATACTCACTCAATCACCTCTCCCAGGGGCCCAGGACCCCCTCCACCCTTCCCACTCACTATAAACCTCTGCAGTTGCCCCCTGGCTGGGGGGTCCTGTGAACTGACCCTTCATTCCCTCCATCTTCTGGCCTGAGATGGGACCACCAGAAGGACAGCAGAGGCTGAGAGGAGCAGGGGCAGAAAGGTCCAGCCCCGCCTGACAGAGGATGGACACACCGTCTCCTCTCACCCACCCCTGGGATGGCTCTCCAAAAAGTCCACTCTGTGTCTGCATGTTCCTGGGGTGCATACACTCACATATACATATACACACTCAGTGAGAAGTGTACACACACAACGAGCATGGAGATGCACAGACAAGGACCACCTAGACTCACCTGGCAAAGGGTGTGGGCTCATGGAGAGGCTCACCTGGCCCCACACTGCAGACCCAGGCAGACACAACGTGGGGAGCACACAGACACACACTCAGGGTCACCCTAGATGGCCCCCCAGGGCAAACTTTCATACGATGGACACACGCATACACAGATGCACACTCAGGAATACCCAAAAGAGCAATTTACATACACACGGATCCAAAACACAGATACTCCAATAGGGACACACATTCCCACACACAGACACAGGCCCAGAGGCACATGGATTACATGCATTTCCACAACTGACACATACCCTTTCATTGACACACACGAAAACACATACACACTGTAATGGATGGAATTGTTCCCCCCAAAAATATGTGTCAACTTGGTTAGGCCATGATTCCTGGTATTGTGTGGCTGTCCTCCATTTTGTGGTTGTAATTTTAAGCTGAGAAGATCAGGGTGGGATTGAAACACTGCCCTTAATCATGTCACCTCCTTAATGCAAGGTAAAGGGAGTTTCCCTGGGGTGTGGCCTGGACCTTTTAGCTCTCGAGAGATAAAAGGAAAGGGAAGCAAGCAGAGAGTTGGGGACCTCATACCACCAAGAAAGCAGCACCAGGAGCAGAGTGTGTCCTTTGGCCACAGGGTCCCTGTGCCTGTGAAGCTCCTCGACCAGGGGAAGATTGAGGACAAGGATCTTCCTCCAGAGCCAACAAAGCAAGAAAAGCTTCCCCGGAGCCCACGCCCTCAATTTGTCCTTGTAATCTACCAGAGTATAAGAAAATAAAATTCTCTTTGTTAAAGCCATCCACTTGTGGTATTTCTATTATGGCAGCACTAGATGACCAAGACACACACATACACAGAGAAGGGCACAGAGAAACGCACAACAGCCACACAGGGGAAAGCAGAGCACACAATCAATGCACTCACAGACTCAGAAACTCAGACAGAGACAGCCACACAGATTACACACCTGCACGCACACAATCACACACATGCACAGACCCTCGGCCCCCCAGGAGGCACAGATAGCCCGGGCACTCCCAACAGAGGCCACTGCAGGCAAATGAGGCTACAGTCCAGGCATCCCCTGCTCCACTGAAGCTGTCTCTACAGGGAGTGCTTTCCTGGCTCCAAATTCATGCTGGAGCCCTCTAGAGGGCTGTGCCCAAGGCACTGAGAGTGGCCGAGGCAGGGTGGCTCTGGGGAGAGTCTCTGGGGCTGAGATTAGGACTCGGGACCCTGTCAGGGGCCCTTAAAGTGGGGGTGTCCTGTAGAGCCTGGTGGATGCAGAGGTCAAGGGTGGCTTCAGGAACTGTAGTTAATTTTCATAGGTGTTGGGATGATTAATTTTGTGTGTCAGTTCTACCTGTGTGTGCAAATGTAAGGAAAGGGAAGGGGCCTGTCCTAGTGGATCAACAGAGGAAATGCCCAGTAAATAAAGAAAGTATATTCCAGACAGGAGTAACGTTATAAATAATGGCAACTCCAGAACACTTCATTGTGCTCATGCCTAACCTTCACATGGATCCAGAGGCAACTGTTGAAACGGAATAAATTGCAAAAGGTACGGCAGGGTTCTATCCTTTTACCTTACTTATACAGTCTGTATGCTAAACAAATAATCCTGGAAGCTGGGATATAAAGAAGACAGCATCAGGATGGAAGGAACACTCATTAACAAACTCAATAATCAATTGACAGAACCTTGCTTGCTGAAAATGAAGAGACTTGAAGCACTTACTGATCAAAGTCAAAGACTACATAGAGCCTTTGGTATAGATGATGCCTGAATGTGAAGAAAACAAAAATTATCACACTGAACCAATAAACAACGTCATGATAAATGGCAGAGAAACTGAAGTTGTCAAGGATTTCCTCCTAGTTGTATCAACAATCAATATCCATGCAAGCAGCAGTCAAGAAATCAGAGAATGTATTGCATTGGGCAAATCTGCAAAAGACCTCTTTAAAGTTTTTTTTTTAATTTTTATTGGGCTTTAAGTGAAAGTTTACATATCAAGTCAGTCTTTCACAAAAACTTATATACACCTTGTTACATACTCCCAACTGCTCTCCCCCTAATGAGACAACCCGCTCCCTCCCTCCACTCTCTTTTCCTGTCCATTTCGTCAGCTTCTAACCCCCTCCAGGGAGGAGATGCCAACATAGTCTCAAGTGTCCACCTGATCCAAGAAGCTCACTCCTCACTAGCATCCCTCGCCAACCCATTGTCCAATCCAATCCCTGTATGAAGATTTGGCTTTGGGAATGGTTCCTGTCCTGGGCCAACAGAAGGTCTGGGGGCCATGACCACTGGGGTCTATCTAGTCTCAGTCAGACCATTAAGTCTGGTCTTTTTATGAGAATTTGGGGTCTGCATCCCACTGCTCTCCTGCTCCCTCAGGGGTTCTCTGTTGCAGTCCCAGTCAGGGCAGTCATCGGTTCTAGCTGGGCACCATGTAGTTCTTCTGGTCTCAGGATGATGTAGTCTCTGGTTTCTGCGGCCCTTTCTGTCTCTTGGGCTCGTAATTACCTTGTGTCCTTGGTGTTCTTCATTCTCCTTTGATCCGGGTGGGTTGAGACAAATTGATGCACCTTAGATGGCCACTTGCTAGCGTTAAAGGCCCCAGACACCTCTCTCCAAGGTGGGATGCAGAATGTTTTCTTAATAGACTTTTATTCTGCCAATTGACTTAGATGTCCCCTGGAACCATGGTCCCCAAACCCCTACCCCTGCTACGCTGGCCTTCGAAGCATTCAGTTTATTCCGGAAATTTCTTTGCTTTTCGTTTAGTCCAGTTGTGCTGACCTCGCCTATATTGTGTTGTCTCTCTCATCACCTAAAGTAGTTCTTATCTACTATCTAATTAGTGAGTACCCCTCTCCCACCCTCCCTCCCTCCCCCTCGTAACAGTCAAAGAATATTTTCTTCTCTGTTTAAACTATTTCTTGAGTTCATATAATAGTCGCCTTATACAATATTTGCCCTATTGACTAATTTCACTCTGCATAATGCCTTCCAGATTCCTCCATGTTATAAAATGTTTCACAGATTCATCACTGTTCTTTATTGATGCATAGTGTTCCACTGTGTGAATACACCATAATTTATTTATCCATTCATCATAAATAATTTATTTATCCACTCATTGGAACAAGCCTTGGTAAATTTTTTTTTAAACATTAGTGGTCCCACTGGATCCTATGAAAGATGGTTCAGAAAGCTGAAATTTAGAATTCTTTGAGGGCATGAAAATCGACAAACACGGCAATTATTTCCATTGAAAATGAGACAAACTAATAATTATATTTCAAAGATGTAATTGATGACTATCCTTCCATGGGAAACCTGGTGGCACACTCGTTAAGACCTAGGCTGCTAACCAAATAGTTGGCAGTTCCAATCCACCAGCCACTCCGCAGAAACCCTACGGGGCAGTTCTACTCTGTCCTATAGTGTCTCTACAGGGTGGACGCCGCAGTAATGTGAGTTTGTTTTTTGTTGTTGTTTTGTTTTTTCATGGTTCCATGAGGACTCCCTGGGCTGTGCAGATGATTAAGCGCTGAACTATAAGCCAAACGGTTGGCGGTTGGAACCCACCCAGACGTGCCTTGTAATACAAACTTGGCAATCTGCTTCCAATAACATCATAGCCTTGAAAGCCCTATAGAGCAGTTCTGCTCTGCACACATGGGGTCGCCCTGAACCAAAATCGAACCCGCTCTACCGCATCTAAAAACATCAGCAGTTTCACGAAATCCAGGACAATAAAATTAGAGTAATTTCTAATATTTTAATAGAGAAAAATAATTAAATTTAAAGTAATGTTGAGTGTTTTCATACACCTACTTTTCAATTTTTTACTATTTCCCAGCCACTTTAAAGTTATATGTAAAAATAACAACAAAAACCCGCTGCCATCAAGTCCACTGCAACTCTTATCAACCCTACAGGACAGAGGAGAACTGGCCCCTAGGGGTTCCAAGGATGTCATCTTCAAGGAAGCTGACTGCCACATCTTTCTCCAGCTGAGCGGCTGGTGGGTTCCAAACGCCAACATTTCGGTTAGCAGCCGAGCGCTTCACCACTGCGCCTCCACCTGGGTTCCTTCTTTAGGTAAAAAAAAAAAAAAAACCATTAAAAAGGCAACAACAGCCTGTACACAGGGGTAGCGTCTTCCCTTTCCCCTCGGGCTCCACCGTGGCTGGCCTGAGAAGCCACAGCAAAGCCCCTTCTCCTCAGCACTCAGGGCCCTAAAACAAAGCTTTGTACTCACTGTTGACTCTCGGGTCCCATAGCCGCGGGGCCTCCCTGACGCTGGGTCCCTTGGAAACTAAGCTCTTTGTCCTTCCCCGACAGCCCGGTCACCCTCCAGGCCGAAGCTCCGATCCACCAGCTCTTCAGGCGCCGCTGGTCAAAATTGCGACCTGGCCGCCCTCTGCCAGCTGCTGCCGCCCAGGAAAGGTGGCTTTGTGCAAACTGTTGGCGGTGGCCGCACCGCCCCCTGGGAATGACATTCTCAATTCTAAGTGATGTTTTAAACCAAAAAAAAAAAAAAGATTAATTACAGTTTTATCTAGAGAAGCACTTAAATAGGAATTTTACCAGCAATATTGACTGATCTCCAGGAAGAATTCTCCATTATCACGTTAAAACGAACACACGGTAATTCCTTGAGGAATTCTCCTCAGAGCTTGAGTGGAATATCTATATTGTTTATCTGGAAATAAGTATTTATCAGAGACGTCTTATGCATCATTTGTGAAACCCTCGTGGCTCTCCTCTTTTTCACATGCCACTATAACAACCAGCTCTGAAAGCTCAGATGTACTTCATGAGGGACAAACATCACAATCTCCTGCACTTTGTCCCTGTGTCCCATGACTCCCTATCCTTCTCCGAGTTTCTGTGTTGATAGTGAGGTGGGACATGCCCCATGATCAAAGCCCACACATGCATAGTCAGGTGCCTTTTTGACTCTGGGTGTGTGTCTGGTCTCTGTGGGTATTCAGAGAGTGAGTGGTCATTGTGGTGGGGGTCAGTGTGTTGTTAGGGTGTGTACATATGATTTTCATGTTTATGTACAATCAGAAGGTAGATGGTCATTTCAGGGTCTCTTTGTATGTGTATTTTATTATGTTTGCTATGGTCAGTGGGAGTATGGACATGTGGAATCTTGGAGAATGTGCAATGTGTGTTTGTTGTCAGTGTTTTGTGCGTTTCTAAAGTGGACTGACATGTGAAAAGGTGTGATCAGTGTGTGAATTCAGGATGTGAGTGTGGTCAGAATATGTGTGAGTTCTCAGTATAGATGTGTTGTCAGAATATACAAACATTTGCATTCTCTCTGTGTGTGCTGCATTCATTTTCATGTGGCCAGAAGTTGTGTGGTCAGTGTGAATGTGTGTGTCTGTGTGTGTGTTTATGATGTGGTTACAGAGTGTTAGTGAGGAGCAGCATTGAACACTTGCCAACTATTCAGCAGTCACCTTCCCTGGAGCCCCAGTTTATCCAGGAATTGCCCAAAGGTTACCTGAGGGTCTGCAAAAAGGAGGAAAGAACAGAGGGATCAGGGCAATGGGAGCTACTAATGCTCAGGACAGGTTCTTGACCAGCTAGAGACAGGGATTTGGGTTCTGTAGGTTCAAGGGGTTGGGGAACCTGCAGGCATCAGTAACTGTAGAACTTTATGGGATCCTGATTAAGGGCTTTGTGCAAGATAGGGATTTGGGACTAAGAATGTTGACCTACTTTTCATGTGCCTATTGGCCATTTGTAATCTTCTTTGGAGAAATGTCTATTCAAGTCCTTTCCCCAGTTTTGCATTGGCTGGTTTATGATTTCGTTCTTAGTGTTCTTTGTATCTTCTGGATACTAGACCTTTATCAAATGCATGATTTGCAAACATTTTCTCCCATTCTGTCGTTTGTTTTCCACTCTCTGGTTAGCATCCTTTGATGCAAAAATTTGTTTTAATTGGATGAAAATCAGTTTCTCTATTTCTTCTATAGTTGCTTGTGCTTTAGGTGCCATTTCTAAGAAACCATGGCCAAATGCAAGGTCGTGAAAATTGCACCTATGTTTTCTTCTAAGACTTTGGTACCTATATTTAGATCTTCAATTATTTTGAATTCATATTTGTATATGAGGTGAGGTAAAAGTCCAACATCAGTTTTTGTATGTGATATCCAGTTCCCTTAACATCATTTGTTGAAAAGACTCTTCTTTCTCCATCCAGTGGACGTGGCAGCCTTGTGGAAAAGCAATTGGCCTCATACGTGAGGGTTCAATTCTGGATGCTCTGTTGATCTATATGTGTATTTCTACGCCAGTATGATGCTGTTTTAATGACTGAAGGTTTGTAGCAAGTTTTGAAATTGGAAAGTATGCCTTCTTGGTTCTTCTTTTTAAAAATAATTTTGGCTACATGAGATTCCCCGAAATTCTATACCAAGTTTAGGACTGGCTTTATCATTTCTGTAAAAAAAGGTTGGGATTTTGATAGGCAAGGCATTGCATATGTGAATTCCCTTAGGAAATATTGCCATTTTAAGAGTATTAAATCTTTCTATTCACAAACACAGGATCTTTGCATTTATTTAGGTCTTTTTTAAATTCCTGCAGAGATATTTTGTAGTTTTCAGGGTACAAATCTTTCACCTCATTGGTTAATTTTATTCCTAGGTATTGTATTCATTTGGATGGTATTGTAAATGGAATTGTCCTCTCAGTTTCCTTCCTGGAGTTTTCAACGCTAGCGTATAAATATTCAACTGATTTTTTTGTGTTGGTCTTGTATCCTGCAACCTTGCTGAATTTGTTGATTAGCTCTAACAGTGTTTGTTGTTAATTCTTTAGGATTTAATCTTTACACTATCATATCAACTGTGAGTACAGATAGTTTGACTTCTTCCAATACAAGTTGAATAGTAGTATTGACACCAAGAATCTTTGTCCTATTCCTGATGTTAGGGGGAAAAGCTTTCAGTCTTTCACCATTGAGTGTAACGTTCGTTGTGGGTTTTTCCATATATGGCCTTTATCATGTTGAGGAAATTCTCTTAGTTCAAACTTTCTGAATGTTTGTTTCACGACAGACTATTCGATGTTCTCAAATGCTTTATCTCCATCAATTAACATGATCATCTGTGGGCTTGTGTGCTTCCTTATATTAATGAAGCATATTACATTGGTTGATTATGTTAAAACACCCATGGATTTCTGGGGTAAACCCCTCTTGCTCACAGTGTATAATCCTTTTGCTGTACTGCTGGATTTGCGTTGCCCTTGTTTGGTTAAAAAAAAAAAAGGTTGAGGACTTTTATGTCTATATTCTTAAGGAATAGTGTGCTACATTTTTCTTTTCTTATGCAGTCTGTTTCTGCCTTTGGTATCAGAGTAATGCTGACCTCATAGAATGAGTGAGGAAGTATTACCTCCTCTTCTTATGTTTTTGAAAATTTTGAGAAGAATTGGTGATAATTGTTTAAATGTTTGGTAGAATTTAGCCACAAAAACTTCTGTTCTCAGCCTTTATTGTTGGGAGATTTTTTATGACTGATTCAATCTCTTGTCATAAGTCTATACACATTTCCTATTTCTTTTTGAGCTCTTTTGTAATATGTGTGTTTCTTGGAATTTGCTCATTTGATTTACCCTATTTATTTGGTTGGCTGAAGTATTCACTTAAAACCTATTTTTATTTCTGTAAGGCTGATAGTAATGTCATCACTTTCATTTTTGATTCTTGTAATTTGAGTTAATGTAACAATCTTGAAGCTGCCATGGGCCTGAATAAATTTCAGAATCACTGGGTTCAATCATGCAGATAAACACCTAAATAAGAGTTCAACTCAGGACAGGGCCTGGGAAAGATGATCACCTGTGCAGGTTTGTCCTAGTCACCGGCGCCCCCAGGCCCTGCCTACCTGCTTGACACTCACCACCCATTATTCCTGGGGTTGCCATGCTCTCTGGGTATTATTTGTCCCCCAGGACAGAAGCTGAGAAACTTTCTTAAAATGCACAAGTTCTTTGGAGATCCTAGGAAGTTCAAGTGTGAGAGTCAGCTTGATACATTCCCCATTTATGTGCATCATTTAAAATCCACACTAATGAATAGTGGGGTGACACAGTTAATTGACATTTTATAACTATTTAAGGTGTGATATTTTCTAAGTTAATAAGGGATGATTTTGAGACCTGAAAATCTTCCCAACCCAAATCGGAAATCCCAGGCCAAAAGGAGTTGCATTTTAATTCCGTTTTATGTTATCCTTATCACCGAGGTCCCATATATTCCTTTTCCCTTGAGATTTTGCCTTTGATTCATGTTTCATTTAAAAGGGCATATTACCATTTCCAACACGGGGAGTTTCTAGTTAGCGCTATATCGTTATTTCTAGCACAGTTAAGTTATGATCATAAAACTAGAAAATGTGTTCTCTGTGATTTCATTCCTCTGAAATTAATGGAGACGAGCTTCAAGTTCAAAATAGAGTGATTTTTGTAAATGTACCATGTGTACTTGAAAATAACGTTTCTTGTACAGTTGTTAGGAATAATGAGATAAACACATATGTATCGGTTTGCTATTCAATTGTTCCACATCATCACTGACATTTGTCTGTTTATTATACGAGTTCCAGAGAGATGCCAGGGGTGTGAACTCCCCTGCTCTGCTTCTGTTTGTTTCTTCTAGCAGCTCTGTCATCACTCACGCAGTAAGTTTTGTAGCCAACAGTTAGGATGGGAAATTCTGGGAGTGCAGGAAAGGAGGAACCCAGAATGTGGGGGACAAGGAAGATGGGTTGGGAAGGACCATAAATCACAAGTTTCTTGATGGTCCCAGAGAGGACCTGTAGTTGGTATGGCAGTTGCTGGGGGATGGTACACGGTGGGTTACCTGTGGTGTGTCAGGTATGGGTTCTACTGTGATGCATCAGGGGCGAAGGCAGGGATTGGACGAGGGAGAATTTATAAACCATGCAGGTTACTAAGGCATCGACCAGACAGGAGAAGGCTACTGATCCTGCGAGTCCAACTCTTCTGCTCCTTGCATCCTACTGACCTGCTGACTTACTAACCTACTGACCAACTTTGGAACCTCCTCCAACTTCTCTCCTGTGTGCTCTCCTTGCTCATCCATCCCACTCCTGCCATCTCTACCGTTTTCCCTTCCTTTCACCCCCTTCCCCCCTCCCAGGAGAACAAGCACCCCCTGTCCATCCAGGCCATACCCCTTGTTCCACTCTCATATACAACTGGCCCTGTCCCCATTCCATACTTACCCGACTCTTTGCCCCGCTGAGCTTCCTCAAGGGGGCAGGACATGAAGGTACAAAGGGTATTGTTCTGGTTCCTGGTGCTCTGGCCACCAACTACTCCATTGGAAAATGTGAGTAATCCTTGAACATGCCATGCTTTCTCACCTTTTATTGGGCTCTTTCACGCTAGTTTAAACAACAGCTTTTCCTGGGGTGATTGAGGGGGACTCAGTCCAGCATGAAGGGTGACCAGCAGAACTACAGTGTTTAGTGGCCCTGTCTGAGCTGATTTAGGTAGTAGGGCACTCCTGACACCAGCGTCTCGACCATAGCCAGATGGAACAAGAGCGCCCAGAACTGGGGTGTTTGACCAGTGAAGAAAGGATGGCCTTGGTCTTTTCATGCATCTGATCTGCTTCTTTAATGAATTTGCTGAGGTGACTGCTCCCTTTTAGACAGTGGCTACTCAAAGACAGTGTGTTTCCTGAAAGCACACACGGCAGTCACCTCAGCTGTGAGGGCTGAGATGACAGTGTTAGAGAGCTCAGAGTTTATTTTCCAGAGAGATTTCAATCTGCATGAAACTGAACTTCCATGTGGGTTAGTATGAATTCCATTGCAAAGTTATTTTCTCCTAAAATACTTGTACAATCTTGTTTTTAAAGAAACAAGATTTGCCTTTCGTTGTGGCCATCATACATTCCAGAAAGTTGCGTATTCCTTTTACATATTAGTTTCCATGTTCCTATTCATTGGTTCAGGTGAAGTACCATGAAATACAAAACTAATTCTTGTTAATAGCTACCTGGAATTGTGTTGCTAACTAGCTGCTATTTTCATAGTTTTAATCATATAATACACAAGATTCCTCTTTTGTGCAAATCTTTTATGGACTTCAAAAATCTGACATGACATGGCTTGGTTCAGAATGAAAATGAATGTTGAAGGAAAACCAATGATTTTAGAAGCTGGATGTTAACAGTATTCTGTACCTTTCATTGGAATATGAACTTATGATGGCAAGTTCCTACCTCTCCTAGTTATGGCTATAACTATATCTGTATTTATCTCGCATATACTGTCTTTAAAACAGAATTTTCATTCTTATTATTTCTCACGCTTTCATACAGGGTGGGTATATTCCTAACCATTGTGAAGTGCCAGGATTCCCACATAATGTAAGTATGTATTTTTTCTTCAATTCTAAATTGGCTTATAAATTCATAAATTATATCCTGTTGACTTTTTAAAGATACTTGCAATATTCTTTTGGTTAAGGAAATAAAAAACTGTAACAGTTTGTATATCTAATCTTTTTTCCTACGGCTTATGTATAAGTGATGTATAATAATCAGCACCTAATTAAAGTATGGAAACCCTGGTGGTGTAGTGGTTAAGTGCTATGGCTGCTAACCAAGAGGTTGCAGTTCAGATCTGCCAGGCACTCCTTGGAAACTCTATGGGGCAGTTCTACTCTGTCCTATAGGGTCGCTATGAGTCGGAATCGACTCGGCTACAGTGGGTTTAATTAATTAAAGTATGGAGTTTGTTGAATTTCGACATGTATATACGTCATGAAACCATTACCATAATCAAGATAATGAACCTAACCCTCACCCCCAAACACTCCTGCTGCTTCTTTTAATTCATTCTGTCCTCTCCCTCCAGTTCTGCCACCCCTCTTCCAACCGCTGATCTGCAGTTTTAAAGAACTTTTGTGTAATCGAAGCGTACGAGGTTTACTTTTTGTTTTTATCCAGGATCCTTTAAGTCAGCATACTCGTTTTAGATTCACCCAGGATGTTTGCTGTACTAGTAGCTGCTTTGTTTTCCTTGCTCAGTAGAAGTCCTGTATATGAATATACCACAGTGGGTTTGCCCTTTACCTTGGAAAGAGACCTCGGGGGCTGGTTTTTCCAAATGGGCCATGGCCCTTTAATCAAAAGCCCAGAAAGCAGCCCCTTTACAGGGTTGTTTCTCCCAGCTTATACTTGCATTTTGCAAGTTCAAGATGGATCATTCTTGCCTCCTTCCATAATTCATTCATTCCTGTTGCTGAATCATATTCTGTCGAATGTGTATCTCTGTTGAACACACTGTCTTGAAGGAAATGTTTAGAATGAAAGTAATGAGTTTTCAAGAACAAACAGTTCAAACCAAAGCAATCTCTCCCGACCAGGCATCAGAAAAGTCCGAACTTACTCAAATGAAGTCTGTCTACATGCACAGAGGAGTGGAATAGAATTAAAATCAAGGATCTTAGAGAAGCCTCAAGTTGTTAGTGTCATCTGCATGGTCACCACTTTGCTTTTGTTCAAGCCCTAAAAGTTGATTAATTCTGAATAAGACATCTCTGTAGTGATTTTCTGTTTTTTTTTTTGTTTTGCCCTATGCTGGTCTTTAAAATGTTAAAAAGTCAATGTATCCACGAGAAAAGTGTGATTCAGCATTAGACACAAGGGCAGGTAGAGTCTCTGGGGAACTAGAGATTGAGCCCCATTAGAGACAGGACACTCACAACCTCTAACAACACTGCCAGATTCAGAAGAAGCGCCAGGTGGCCAGCTGCCAAGCTTCCTGGAAGCAGAGAAATCCACTGGAGATATCTGATGGGTGGGGCTCGTTCTTGGAGGCTGATTTAGGGTTTCTCTCCAGGAGTCCATGTGACTGCTATATTGTACATTTCTTTTGAGGCTTCAGGTGACTTTGAACATTGCTCTCTCAGCTCATTGACAACAGTTTTCCTGGGCTGGACCAAAAACTTGCAACGATGTTCCTCTTTCTGGAGATTGCTGTTTTAGCAACAATCTTTCTCCTCAGTCTCTGTTCGGTGAGTGTCTTAACATACCTTATAGATACGCTTCGAATCATGGATAATCAGGACAGAGTGGAGTGGCCAGTAGGGTTTCCAAGGAGCAGCTGTTGGACTGGAATGCCGACCTTTGGGTTAGCAGCCTTAGATCTTAACCATGACACCACCAGGCCTGGGTTTTTTTTGTTTGTTTGTTTATACATATGCTTTGAATCATGAATAATCAGGAATTTTTATACTCACTGGACTATTATTGGATTTCCCTTTAAACTACTAATGAGAACACAAATCGATGAGTGAAACCAAAGCTAACTTTGTACAACAGTCTCATCTTTTTTAGTGAAGAATCAGTGAACAAGACAACTATAGAACTTCAACGAGAAAACTTTTAATTGATAAATTCTATCAAAGGAATTAAATATTAACTCTTCTGGGGCCCCTTTCACACACTGATAGTGGAATTGTGAATTCTCACAACCATCCTGAAATGCAATGTAACACTCACTGTCTACCCGAAGCCTTCCAAATACTCACACCCTTGTATTCAGCACAATTGCACGTCTAGTCAGCTGCCCTAATGAAAGAACCACCACGTATCCAAAGACCTGGTGAGTCTACATTCAAGTGGAACAGGATGGATTACAGTGAAAATGTGGCAACGAGCTGAATGACTCATGCTAGAGGGATGGTGGAACTAGTGTAAATCCTTCCAGTGGAGGCAGCTCCTAAAAGTCATATGTTTCAAAGACATTTCAGAACACAGAAAATGCTCTTAACATAATGTCAAGTGGAAAGACCCAGAAACCAGGCTTTCTATGTTGTATAGAGAAGAGTCTATATGTTTCTGCACAGAAAGAGTGAACAAATGCTTCAGAAAACACCACATAATGGAAGAACAGGACTTTCTAAAGGGTGGTGTAACCACCTCTGTATCAACTTCTTGACAGTTATTTCTGGGGCTCCAAACACTCAATTCTGCCCTCACTCCACCATTGAGGGTGGGGGCGCTTTCCTCCTTTTTACCACAGGCTTGGTTGGACTCTAAGTGACAGGCCTAGGAGTGGCCTGGCTTCCTCTTTTCCTTCCTTACTCCTATGTATGATCTCAAAGTTTCTTGTACACCTTGACTTCTCAATCTAGTTTTTGTTTTTTGCTTTTTGGCTGCGTCCTTTACCACCCCCTAAACTGTACTGGGATCAGCGGGAGGGACAGAGTTTTCTGGCACTGATGCTCTTTTGAGACCTGGTGGAGGGGAAGGTGCCAGGTGTGGACACCTGCTTGCATCGTTATGTTTCAGCTTTTATAATTCATAGTGTTTTGGTCTGTCCTATTGAAGTATTTTAAAAATGAAACTGCTTCTATTCTGCAGGGTGAGCAGGCTTCAGCAGGGACCCTTCCTTGCTCAGAAGGATTGGCTAGACGCGGTGGGCCATCAGCTCCACCCGGATGTCTTCCCCAATCTTGGAATGACCTTTCACCATACCTTCTACCACCTCCTCCCACCCGTGTTACCAAACCCGGGCTAGATCCTCCACCTCCACCTCCACCTCCCACCTGTGTTCCCAAACCCCAGCCAGACCATCCTCCTCCTGCCGCCCGTGTTCCCAAAACAGGGCCAGACCCTCCCCCTCCTCCACTTACCTGTGTTCCCAAACCTGGGCCAGACCCTCCCCCTCCTCCTCATCCCACCTGTGCTCCCAAACCTGGGCCAAACCCTCCCCCTCCCACCCGTGTTTCCAAACCTAGGCCAGACCTTCCCCCTCCTCCTCTCACCCGTGTTCCCAAACATGGGCCAGACCCTCCCCCTCCTCCTTGTCCCACCTGTGCTCCCAAACCTGGGCCAGAGCCTCCCCAGCCTCCTCCCACTGGCGTTCCCAAATCCGGATCAGACCCTCCCCCTCCTCCTCCCTCCTGTGTTCCCAAACCTGGGCCAGAGCCTCCCCTTCCTCCTCCCAGCAGTATTCTGGATCCTCCATTATACCCTCCCCCTCCTCCTCCTAACCCTGTTCCTGGACCTCACCTAGACCCTTCCCCTCCTCCTCCCCGCTGGCCTCCCAAGGCTTCGCCAGAATCTCCACCTCCTTGTACACCCTGCTGTCCTCCCAAGCCTCCACCAGGGTGCTCACTTCCCCCTCCCTTCTGGCCTCCACCTCCTCTACCAGGCTGGCGCGCTCCTCCCCCACCTGGCTGGCTTCCCCCTCCCTTACCCTTCTGGGAGCCCTCTCCCCAACCCAGCTCGCTTCCCCTGGCTCCAGGTAGCTGGCTTCTGCCTAACACAGGAGGCTGCTCTCCACTCAACCTGCCGGTATGCCGTCCATCCACCCCATCGGGCAGCTGTCCACCAACCCCACCTGGCTACCATCCACCTACCCCACCCGGATGACATCCACCCACTCCATCCAGCAGCCGTCCATCCCCCCCACCCGGATGCTGCGACCCTTGTCAACCTGGCTGCTGTCCCCCTCCCCCTGGTGGGTGGGGTCGACCTCCTCCTCATGAGTTGGGTCCCCCTCCTCCACCCCAGAGGTATCCCGCTCCCCCACCCACCTGGGGGCCCAGTAACCCACCTGGCTGGCATCCCCCTCCATCCCTTGGTGTCCTCCACCTTCCCTGCCCAATCTGCCATAGGGGCCTCAGCAGCTGCCTCTGTAACCCAAGGCCTCTTAGGTTCTTAGCATCTATCATTAAAACAAAAAAAAGCCAAACTCGTTGCCATCAAGTCAATTCCTACTCATAGCAACCCTACAGGACAGAGTAGAAAGGCCCCACACAGTTTCCAAGGAGCGCCTGGTGTATTCACACTGCCGACTCTTGGTTAGCAGCCCTAGCACTTAACCATAGGCCCCAGGGTTCCCCATTGAAGTAAGAGGGACAACAGTTTTAAGGGAAACAGAAAGTGGCAAGTTTATTATTCGTGCAGATAAGGAGCAACGCAGGGTCTAAACCATGAACTCCCCAAGCTAGTAACTTGGGGAGTTTTTTTTTTTTTTTAATTAACTTTTATTGAGCTTCAAGTGAACGTTTACAAATCAAGTCAGACTGTCACATATAAGTTTATATACACCTTACTCCGTACTCCCACTTGCTCTCCCCCAATGAGTCAGCCCTTCCAGTCTCTTCTTTCGTGACAATTTTGTCAGCTTCCATCTCTCTCTATCCTCCCATCCCCCCTCCAGACAGAAGATGCCAACACAGTCTCAAATGTCCACCTGATATAATTAGATCACTCTTCATCAGCATCTCTGTCCTACCTACTGTCCAGTCCCTTTCATGTCTGATGAGTTGTCTTCGGGAATGGTTCCTGTCCTGTGCCAACAGAAGGTTTGGGGACCATGGCCACCGGGATTCCTCTAGTCTCAGTCAGACCATTAAGTATGGTCTTTTTGTGAGAATTTGGGGTCTGCATCCCATTGATCTCCTGCTCCCTCAGGGGTTCTCTGTTGTGCTCCCTGACAGGGCAGTCATCGATTTTGGCCGGGCACCAACTAGTTCTTCTGGTCTCAGGATGATGTAGGTCTCTGGTTCATGTGGCCCTTTCTGTCTCTTGGGCTCTTAGTTATCGTGTGACCTTGGTGTTCTTCATTCTCCTTTGCTCCAGGTGGGTTGTGACCAATTGATGCATCTTAGTTGGCCGCTTGTTAGCATTTAAGACCCCAGATGCCACATTTCAAAGTGGGATGCAGAATGTTTTCATAATAGAATTATTTTGCCAAGTGACTTAGAAGTCCCCTTAAACCATGTTCCCCAGACCCCAGCCCCTACTCCGCTGACCTTTGAAGCATTCATTTTATCCCGGAAACTTCTTTGCTTTTGGTCCAGTCCAGTTGAGCTGACCTTCCATGTATTGAGTATTGTCCTTCCCTTCACCTAAAGCAGTTCTTATCTACTAATTAATCAGTAAAAAACCCTCTCCCACCCTCCCTCCCTCCCCCCATCGTAACCACAAAAGTATGTGTTCTTCTCAGTTTATACTATTTCTCAAGATCTTATAATAGTGGTCTTATACAATATTTGTCCTTTTGCCTCTGACTCATTTCGCTCAGCATAATGCCTTCCAGGTTCCTCCATGTTATGAAATGTATCATAGATTCGTCACTGTTCTTTACCGATGGGTAGTATTCCATTGTGTGAATATACCACAATTTATTCACCCATTCCTCCGCTGATGTACACCTTGGTTGCTTCCAGCTTTTTGCTATTGTAAACAGAGCTGCAATAAACATGGGTGTGCATATATCTGTTTGTGTGAAGGCTCTTATTTCTCTAGGGTATATTCCGAGGAGTGAGATTTCTGGGTTGTATGGTAGTTCTATTTCTAATTGTTTAAGATAACGCCAGATAGATTTCCAAAGTAGTTGTACCATTTTACATTCCCACCAGCAGTGTATCAGAGTTCCAATCTCTCCGCAGCCTCTCTAACATTTATTGTTTTGTGTTTTTTGGATTCATGCCAGCCTTGTTGGAGTGAGATGGAATCTCATAGTAGTTTTAATTTGCATTTCTCTAATGGCTAATGATAGAGAGCATTTTCTCATGTATCTGTTAGCTGCCTGAATATCTTCTTTAGTGAAGTGTCTGTTCATATCCTTTGCCCACTTCTTGATTGGGTTGTTTGTCTTTTTGTGGTTGAGTTTTAATAGAATCGTATAGATTTTAGAGATCAGGTGCTGGTCGGAGATGTCATAGCTGAAAACTCTTTCCCAGTCTGTAGGTGGTCTTTTTACTCTTTTGGTGAAGTCTTTAGATGAGCATACTATGTGTTTGATTTTTAGGAGCTCCCAGTTATCTGGTTTCTCTTTGTCATTTTTGCTAATGTTTTGTATTCTGTTTATGCCTTGTATTAGGGCTCCTAAGGTTGTCCCTATTTTTTTCTTCCATGATCTTTATCGTTTTAGTCTTTATGTTTAGGTCTTTGATCCACTTGGAGTTAGTCTTTGTGCATGGTGTGAGGTATGGGTCCTGTTTCATTTTTTTGCAAATGGATATCCAGTTATGCCAGCACCATTTGTTAAAAAGGCTATCTTTTCCCCAATTAACTGACACTGGGCCTTTGTCAAATATCAGCTGCTCATATGTGGATGGATTAATATCTGGGTTCTCAATTCTGTTCCACTGGTCTGTGTGTCTGTTGTTGTACCAGTACCAGGCTGTTTTGACTACTGTGGCTGTATAATAGGTTCTGAAATCAGGTAGAGTGAGGCCTCCCACTTTCTTCTTCTTTTTCTAACTTGGGGATCTTTAAGGGGGAGACTAGTTCCAAATCTTATACCTCAGTCCCTTTAGCCTGCCCATTCTTGGAATTCCCCTCCCCTGTCCAAGTTTGGGAGTTTGTCGAGTCATCTTGGGTTGCATGTACTGGTAGATGGAACTTTCGCTCCAGAATGGGCTGCAGGTACAGCGGTGGGCTAATGATTGTGCACCCCTCCAGAGGAGGGAAGTTCCGAGGTCAGAATTTGCGAGAGCCTGGGTGGCCACTTGGAGCTGGTTCTCAAGGTGCAGCCTTTTGAATTGAAGAATGTTACTAAGGGAGGTGGAGCCAAGAGGGCAGAACAGACAGACGCTTCCATGGAGCCCTCTTTACAACAAAGACCCAGAAAAACAAGTGAAATGAGTACATTTGTGACAAGCTGGGAGCCCTGAGCATCAAAGGCAAGCTTAGACAATGAACTGAGGGGCGGGAGAGGAACAGGCCATTCAGAAGTAGAGAAGAGTCACTGGACCTCAGTCGCAGGGAGCCCTCAGGCACCATTTCCAGGTCCTACATTCTTAGAGGGGCAGGGGTTATTGGCATATATACCGGTATCTGATTGGAGCAGGGGGTCACGCTCTGAACAAGGCAGGGGGCTGAGAACCAACCCCCATGTGTCTCTGAGGAAAACACGGCTCTGTTCCCTAGAGTGTGCTGGTGGGTGGGTTCTGCAGAGGGACCATGGGCACCCAAAGTTTTTGGTTGTAAGGACTGGGAGGTACCAGTTATCTTTGGACCCCTCTCATGGGTGGCTGGGTGACCTGAGTGGAGCTACCAGTCCTTAGGACCATGATGTGGGTAGGTGAGGACCCTGTTTCATAGGAGAAGCAATGCTTTTCATTTTAGGCTATGTTGCCTCATAGCTTTCACATCATACAACACCAGTAAGACCAACAGGCAGATAAGTATTGCAAATATCAGCAGGACCACCCATGGTGGACAGGTTTCAGTGGAGTTTCCAGACTAAGACAAAACAGCAACAAAGGCCTGGCAATCTACTTCCAAAACTTAGCTAATGGAAATCCTATGGATCACAACAGAGGATTTTCTGGTATAGAGTGGAAACATGAGCCTTCTCAGTTGGAATGTGCTCAAAATACATTGTGGCCAAAACAATGGGCTTGAACATAACAATGATCATGGAGATGGCACAGGACCAGGCAACATTTCATTCTGTTGTCCTTGGGGTCGTCATGCATCAGAACTCACTCAGTGGCAGCTCACAGCAATAACAATGCTGCCTCACAGAAAACAGAAAAAATGATGCTAGGTGGGCTACGTCATACTATGGTAACTGTGATGGTTAAGATTGTGTGTCAATTTGGCTGGGGCATGATTCTCAGGGTTTTGGCAGTCACATGATGTTGTGATCACTTCCCTGTTGAGATCTGATGTGTGATCACCTCAATAATGGGATCTGCTGTGAGTAGCCAGTCAGTTCAAAGGAAGTTTCCTTGGGTGTGTGGTCTCCATCGAGTGTGGGGGGACATTCTGACACGGCTCAGGGCCTTTTGCCAGTTCTGGATCCTCCAGCTGACTCCTGTTCATCTGACCTCCAGTTCTCAGGGCTTGAGCTAGCTGTTTACCTGTGGTCTTGCCTGCCGATCTTGGGATTCATCAATCTTCACCATCTGTGAACAACAGCCCTACACTCCAACCTGATGATCTTGAATTTGCCTGCCCCTGCAGCTGCGTCAATCAGGAGAAGCCTCCATTCTGACTATGGACTTGGGACATTCCTGCCTCTACAACCGTGCGAGCCATTTCCTTGATATAAATCTCTCTCTCTCTATATATAAAATACATGTGTGTGTATAAAAAAAAAATATATATATATATATATATACACATATATACATATATATGGAAACCCTCCTGGCATAGTGGTTAAGTGCTACAGCTGCTAACCAAAGGGTTGGCAGTTTGAATCCACCAAGTGTCCCTTCGAAACTCTATACGGCAGTTCTACTCTGCCCTATAGGGTCGCTATGAGTAGGACTCAACTCGAAGGCACTGGGTTTGGTTTTGGTTTGGTTTATATATACATATACATATATAAGGTTTACGGGTTTTTCTTCTCTATAGAACCCAGCCGAAGACAATAACAAACAGCTCTAGAGTCTTAGTGGCTGATAGCAAAGAAAGTTTTTTATCATGGGTCTCTTGGGAACTCTGCTCCATGTTCTGTCACCCTGGGACCTGGATAAAGCACGGCTACCATGTAGATACCTGTCACGTACTATTCTGGTGGGAAGACAGGGTGGTCAGCCTTCCATCTGAAGGATTCTGAGTTCTTTTGCCTAGAGGTGACACACGTCACAGTTCACTGGCCAAAGCAAGTCTTGTGGCTACATCCACCCTCCCGAAGTCAGGAGGAGGACCTGAGATACCTGGTGAGCCCCATGGAGACCCCTACATGGTGTTACCCTCTCTGGAGTCTGTGCAGGTGACAAGGAAGGGAGTGGGAAATGGAAGGAAATGATAGCAGGACTGAGTCAGATTGGATATGGTTCTTCCTCGTCCAGGTGGAGTTTATCCCAGAGCTGCCCAAAACCATTGCTGGCAAGATCAAACAGAGTGAACCTCGGAAAAATGAGTTTGGGTGGATATAGTCAACAAGTCAACTCAGGCCCACTGAGTGAACTTGGACACACCCCCAGCAGCCTCAGTTTCCCCAATATGGTGGGGGGAGTTGTGTTAAGAGAGTTGATTTCAAAGGGGATCAGGAGTGCCTAGATTCCTACATTTTTCTTCTTTAAAGTTAAATTCAGTCACTACCCCTCTTTCCCTGGTCTGTCCCTTTAGGATTGAACAGGTGAGTGCTGGGACTGGGGTTGAGGGGTAATAAAATGCCACCATCAACGTCTACAGCGCCTCTGTTTTGTGAGCTTGTTCCGTGCCTGGGCCTGTGCTAAGTCTTCTCACGACTTCTTCTGCCATCCTCCCCAATCCCCAATCTGAGAGAAGAGTTCTCCCTCCTCGATTCAGCACCATCAGGTGGCCCAGTGTACCCATTCCCATGGTCAGGGACACTGAGGTTGGGAGGGAAATTCCAGGTGGCCCTTCAGCCCTTTGGGCTCCTCGTGGATCCACAGGAGGGTGAACCCAGGAGTGGCCCAGGAAGGGCTTCTGGGCGCTCGGCCCTCCCTTGGTGGCTGCACTTGCTGGCTAGACAGTCCAGCACCTGCCACCATCCAGTGGGTCTGTCACTTTGTGCCTGACAGTAACGCTGCTGTTGATGCTACCACCACAGCTCCTGGCTACCATGGTGACTCAGGGACCAGGGCTCTCTGGGGACCCAAGTCCTCCCCAGGTGTGCTGCCCACTCACCCCTAACCAGAGCCCCAGAAGCCTTCCCCCTTGAATTTCCCTACAAATTCCCCAACTCAACCTATGCCCAGGAATCCAGGACTCCCCCAAAACTCCCACCAATGTCCAGCTACTTGCCCAACTCCAGGGACACAGAGCCCTCAGAACACAGCCCTCCCAAGGGACACCCACTCAATCACCCCTCCCAGGGACCCAGGACTCCCCAAGACCCTCCCCTGGAACCCAGGACCCTCTCTAGCCCTCCCACTCACTCTAGCCCTCTGCAGTTGCCCCCTGGCTGGGGGCCACGTGAACTGACCCTTCACTGCCTCCATCCTTGAGGCTGAGGTGGGACCACCAGGAGGACAGCAGAGGCTGAGAGGAGCAGGGGCAGAAGGGTCCAGCCCCACCTGAGGGAGGAGGATGGACATAGTGTCTCCTCTCACCCATCCCTAGGGTGGCTCTCGAGCAAGTCTCCTCTGTATCTGTGTGTTCCTGGGGTACACACGCTCACACAGACACACTCAGTGAGAAGTGTACACACACAACGAGCATGGAGACGTGCAGACAAGGACCACCCAGACACACCTGGGCAAAGGGTGCGGGCTCATGAAGAGGCTCACACAGACACACACTCAGGGCCACCCCAGACGTCCACCCAGGACAAACTGTCACATGATGGGCACATGCACACACAGATCCACACTCAGGAACATGCAAAGTTGCAAAGTCACACACACATGGATCCAGAATACAGATACTCCAACAGAGACACACATTCCCACACACACCACAGCCACAGAGGCACATGGATTACATGGATTTCCACAACTGACACACACCCTTTCACTGACAGATGCACAAACACACACACACACACATATACAGAGAAGGGCACAGAGATACACACAACAGCCACACAGGGGAAAACAAAACACACAATCAATATACTCATAGACTCAGAAACTCAGACAGACACAGCCACACCGATTACACACCTGCACACAGACACACACACGCACAGTCCTTTGGCTCCACAGGACAGACAGATAGACCTGGCACTCCCAACAGAGGCACTGCAGGCAAATACGGCTAAAGCTCAGACATGCCCTGCTCCACTGAAGCTGTCACAACAGGGAGTCCTTCCTGGGTCCAAATTCATGCTCTGCCCAAGGCGCTGAGAGTGGCCAGGGTAGGGTGGCTTTGAGAAGAGCCTCTGGGCCCGAGGTTGGGGCTCGAACCCTGTTAGGGGCCCTTAGAGTGGGGGTGGGGTGGGGGGGTCCTATGAAGCCTGGTGGATGAATGGGTCAAGGGAGGCCACAGGAACTGTTGTTCATTTTCATAGGTGTTGTGATGATTAATTTTGTGTGTCAATCTTACCTGTGTGTGTAAATGTAAGGAAAGGCAAGTGGACTGTCCTAGAGGATCAACAGAGGAAACGCCCAGTTAATAAAGAAAGCATATTCCAGACAGGAGTAACATTACAACTAATGGGACTTCCAGAACACTACACTGCGCTCATGTCTACCCTCTACACAGATCAAGAGGCGATTGTTCCAACAGAATAAACTGCAAAACGTGTATGGCAGTGTTGTATTCTTTTACCTTACTTATACAATCTGCACACTAAACAAGTAATCTTAGAAGCTGGACTATATGCAGAAGACAGCATCAGGATGGGAGGAATACTCATTAACAAACTCAATTGACACAACCTTGCTTGCAGAAAATGAAGACAACTTGAAGCCCTTGCTGATGAAGTTAAAGACAGAGCCTTTTACGCCTAAATGTGAAGAAGAGAAAAATACTCACACCTGGACCAATAAACAATGTCATGATAAATGGCAAAGAAACTGAAGTTGTCAAGGATTTTACCCTACTTGGATCAACAATCAATATCCATGCAAGGAAAAGTCAAGAAATCAAAAAATGTATTGCATTGGGTAAATCTGCTGTACACGACCTCTTTAAAGTTTTAAACACTGAAAAGTTACTTTGATGACTAAGATGCCCCTGGCCTAAGCCATGGTCTTTTCAATCACCTCATATACATGGGAAACTTGGACAATGTAAAAGAAAGGCAGAAGAAGAACTGATGCATTTAAATTGTGGTGTTGGCAAAAAATATTGAATATACTGTGGAGTGCCAGAAGAACAAACAAGTCAGTCTCAGAAGAAATACAAGCAGGAGGCTCCTTAGAAATGAAGATGTCAAGACCTACTTTGTTTTCCTTATTTTGACGTGTCATCAGGAAAGACCACTCGCTAGAGAAGGACATTGTGTTTGGTAACATAAAGAGGCCACAAAAACAAGGGAAAGCCCCAATGAGATGGACTGACACAACAGCCACAACGATGGACTTCATTATGTCATATAAAGTTGCCGTGAGTCGGAATGGACTCCATGGCAAATAACAACAAAAAAACACAAACAACAACCTTTTAAAATACAGCACAGAGCAGAACTGCCCCACAGGGTTTCCAAGGAGTGCCTGGTGGATTTGAACTACTGACACTTTGGTTAGCAGCTGCAGCTCTTAACTACTACGCCACCAGGCTTTCCCTAAAATATAGAACAATGATACATCACCTTCTTTTTAATTAAATGAGAAGATAGGATATTCTCATGTTTATTCTAAAAACTGCATTATAAACATATAAGGATATTCAAGGGATGTCAAGCTCAGATGTATGGTGATCAGGGCAATGCCCATACAAATTCACGTATTATCCCAATAAAATATACATAAAATACCAAAGGGAGAAAGTGCCTCTGCTCAAAATGAAAAGCATATTTGTGCAAACAGATTACAACCTTTTATGCAACTCCTGAATGTGGGATGATATTTTAAACCAAGTGGAAAGAGTCAATAAAGCCATCCAATAAGAAATCCAGAGTGTATATCAAGCTCCAGGCCTATGAGAAGGCCTAGCCCCTTGCTTACAGCAAATGAGAAAAAGTAACTTTGAAAGCATGTTCGGTGAATGTAAAACTTTCACAAGACATATGAGTACATTTCTGAATTTCAAAATAAAGAGAAGTAATGGAATGGGACATGTATGACTCACTGGATCCAACTATCAATTATTATGGGAATAGATATATTTTAAACAGGACATTATAGACATCCTGATTTCACCTTTGAAGTGAAGATATAAAAAAACTCAGTTTTCAAATCTTGACTTTTTAATAGAAAAAATGTATTTTCAATGAAAACATCCAAATTGCAGTCATTTGATTGGCTCTTAAAAAGTTTTTTTTTTTTTTAATATTCTAGCAAATTATATCTTGTAGAAGTTTCATCTTACACAGTTTTAAGCTGTGTAAAATATCAACTGTTGGTACTAAAAAATACATTAATGTTCTTTGTCCACCTACATCTGACTCATGAATTGTGCTTAGTACAATATTATCCCAACTTGGAATGAGCCTTGGTAATTTTTTTTAAACATTAATGATCCCAATGGATCCTATGAAAGACGGTTCAGAAAGCTGAAATTTAAAATTCTTTGAGGTTATCAAAATCAACAAACACAACAATTACCTCCATTGAAAATGACACAAACTAAGAATTACAGTTTTAAAATATTATTGATGACTATGCTTCTGTGGCAGCCCTGGTGGCACAGTGGTTAAGAACTAGGCTGCTAACCAAAAGGTTGGCAGTTCCAACCCAACAGTCACTCTTTGGAAAGCTCATGGGGCAGTTCTACTCTGTCCTATAGGGTCGCTGTAGGTTGGACGCAACAGCAACGTTTTTGTTGTTGTTGTTTTAATGCTCTCGTGAGGATTCCCATTGCCTTCTTGCCTGCATGGTTTTGCTGAGTAGTCCGAGCTTATTCTTTTTGGCTCTCCTTTGTAGGTGACTTTTCATTTATCCCTAGCTGCTCTTATAATTCTCTCTTTATCTTTGGTTTTGGCTAATTTGATTATAATATGTCTTGGTGACTTTAACACCTACTTTATGTGGAGTTCGACCAGCATCTTTGATAGATATCTTTTCATCTTTCACGATACCAGGGAAGTTTTCTGCCAACAAATCTTCAACAATTCTCTCTGTATTTTCTGTTATCCCTCCCTGGACTGGTACTCTAATCACTCACAGGTTATTTCTCTTGATAGAGTCCCACATGATTCTTAAGTTTTCTTCATTTTTTTAAATTATTTTATCTGATTTTTCTTCAAATATATTAGTGCCAAGTGTTTTATCTTCAAGTTCAGGAATTCTGCCTTCCAGTTGTTCAGTTCTGCTCCTCTGACTTTCTATTGCATTTACTTCTGTAGTTTTATTGTTAAGCTTCCAGATTTCCGATTGCTGTCTGCCTATGGATTTTTCCAGCTTTTTAAATTTTTCACTATGTTTCTGAATTATCTTTTTAATTTCTTCAATTGCTTTATCTGTGTGTTCCTTGGCTTGTTCTGCATATTACCTCATTTCCTTCCTGATGTCTTGAAGGGTTCTGTATATTAATTTCTTGTATTCTGCCTCTGATAATTCCAGGAATGCACTTTCACCTAGAAGATCCCTTGACTCTTTGTTTTGAGAGCTTGTTGAGGCGATCATGGTCTGTTTCTTTATGTGACTTGATATTGACTGTTGTCTCTGAGCCATGTATAAGTTATTGTATTAGTTTTTTATGTTTGCTTACTGTGTTGTAGCTTCTTGCTTTTTTTTTTTTTTTAAGATTTTTGTTTGTATTTCATGGATAATGCTGCTGTTCCAACCTTATAATGTAAAGCTGCCTGCTTTCCAAATTCCAGAAATTAAAATCCTCCCCCTCTCACCATACTAGCCAGTGCCCTTTGGTTTCTTCAGAACAAGGAAGGGTTAAAGAGTTGTTTAAAGAAGTACAATTTTGATTTGGGGACCTTTCAAATATACAAATCATACTGAAGGGCCAGACACTTATTTTACATAGTTTAAATATTATGCATTAGCCAAATCAAACTATTCCACTACTCTGTTGGAGGGGGAAAAAATCCATACCCATGTAACTACTTCACTCGACAGGATTTGTCTATCAACAATAAGCTTAAACAACTTTCACCTATAATGTATCTAATTTGCTTTTTTAAATGGAAAAGTCATATAGTTAAAATCGTGAACAAGTATAATTTGAACCTAATGAACCATGCATCACTGCAGCAGCAAGGGTTAATAAACCAATGTGCTTTGAATTTGTTCAAGTACTGATAGTTTTGTATATAAAGATTTAGCATATATAACAGCTATCATGAGAATTGAAAAAAAGATTTTTCCCCAAAAATGAAAATATTAAAACTAAATTAAAATACATAAAGTAGTTAGTATTCCACACAGCATAAAATTTGACATATCAAGTTTACATGTCTCAGCTGACCATGTGTGAAAACACAAAGCAGGTATTAAAACCAATATTATGTCTAATATTTAAAATCACTTTGTAATTGAGGGAACATCTAAATCCTTAATTAAAAAACACAAATGAAGTGAAAGTTTTAAACTGGTACACACTGTTCACACCTATATTTCAAGTTTGGAAATGCTTATTTGCAAGCAGCAATACAAAAGTATTCATGAAGAATGCATAATCTCTGAAAATTATGAAAACATCCCTGTTACCAATACATTTCTAAATACAAAACTGACTACCATATTTGTTACTTCTGTGTAGCAAAAGAAGTTCATTTTCCAAACAGATAAAATTCAGTCTTTAGCTGTGAATGGTATGAATGAGTCTTTTTTTTTTTAATTTCTTAGTTGTTTGGGATCTTTAAGCAGGGTTGTCTTATGGCATCCAGTTAGGCCAGAGCTGGGAATGCCTCTGGGTCGTCTCCATCAGGGGCAGAAGCACTTGACTTGTCAGTCCTGCTGCCACGATTGGGATGTCCACCACACCCACGTCCACCCCTTCCTCCCCTGCCACCACGTCCTGGACGGCCAAGTTCTCCAAGGTTGATCTCCAGCTGGGACGTTATATCATTTGCTGGCTTCCGGAAATGATGATCCATGACCGAATCTTCAGCATGAACCTCTTCACTCTCTGACTTGTGAAGAACAAGTCCCTTCTTCCACTGCCCATCAGCACCTTCATCTGGTTTTCAGATATTAAATTCTACTTTTGCCCGATTCTCATTTTGAATAGCCTTCCACTCATCCAATGTCATCTCTTTTGGACCCTCTTCCTTTACCTCTTCAACTTCGTTCTCCTCATTCTCAAGTGTCTGCCACTGGATGTTCTTCACCTTCAGGTGTTTCCTCAGTCACATTTGATTGATCCAAGTCAGTTAATTCATATTTGACAGTCCCCCAGTTGTGAGATCTGCTACCTCCCCACTTGTCTTCGTGTTTCAGGCCAGATCTATCACTTCCACTATGCCTATCAAATTCACATTTGCCACGAGAATCAAATCCATGTCCTTGGCCCATTCCACGTCCACGGCCTCCTCAACCTCTTCCAAGACCACCATGGCCCCGAATAGGCCGGTCAATGATTGGTCTATCAACTGAAAATTCTCCTTCTTCACTCTTTTCTTCAAGTGGTTTTTCAAATCGTCTTTTCCGAGGTGGTTGCCTGTCTGGTCTTCTATCCATTATTTTCCCTTCACCCTGAAGTTCCTGATCAGGTCTTCTTCCAACACGTCTAATTCCTTCTTTCTTAAGTGCCATGGGTGGCTGCATCTCCTCTTTCTTGTCAACCACGCCAGCACTGGGCGGCAGTGGGTTCTTGCGGTCTTTCTGGGACTCTTTATGCAGTTGTTTGCCTGCCACATTGGAGTTCGTCTGGGCTGCGGCCTGAGCTGTGCTCTTGACCCCAGGGCCCCCAACACCACCCCCGCCGGCTTCTTATTTCTTGTTGTCTGCTGCCTTCAACACCTCGAAGGGATCCAATTAGTCGTCAAATAACTGGTCGAATCGGTTGGTGACCACGCAGCCGAAGCCTTCCTGTAAGTGCCCAGGCATGATGGTGGCTGGGCGGTGCGTTCCTCCACAGATTGCTGTGGGCCGCGCTGAGCCAAGAGTGCCTGCTTCAGCTCTTCCCACAAGATGGCCTTTGTTTTGTTTTGATATGCCCAAATGGGTTGGTTGAGTGAGCTAATTTGATGATTTTTGCCTTTGGAGCTCTGACATCCTTTCCCCAGTGGCTAGAGCTGTTCTCAGGTATATCAGTCTAGGAGTCCATTCACTTTTCTTGTATGAATTCAGCTCACGTGTCCAGGTAGCTGATCATCAAGTGTGTGGTACAGGCTCTGTCCTACAGTCTTAGAGGGACAGGGGTGATTGGTGTAGGTAATGGTATCTGGTTACCGCAGGGGATCACACTCTGAACAAGGCAGGGGGCTGAGAATCGTCCCCCATGTGTCTCTGAGGAAAGCATGTCCCTGTTCCCTAGAGCAGATAGGTGGGTTCTGCAGACAGACCATGGGCACCCAATGTTTTTGGTTGTAAGGACTGGGAGGTACCAGTTATCCTTGGACCCCTGTTGTGGGTGGCTCGGTGACCTGAGTGGAGCCACCAGTCCTTATGCCCATGATGTGGGTTGGTGAGGACCCTGTTTAATAGGCAAAGCAATGTCAAACATCAAACACCCACCTCTCCACTGCACAGCTGAAATGGTTGGAGTCTGCCAACAGGGGCCTATTCTTCTGAAATAGGCCCACACAGGTCCATGCAGAGGGGAAGGTACTCAAAGTCCATGGACCGTTTATGCCTGGACAGGAGATGCGTCTGTCCTCAGCTCCCCCAGTTAGTGGAGCTGGCAAATTATCTTTTCCCCCAATTTCAAGTTTATTCTATCTCCAAGGCTGGGAGCATGGCTCTAGGCACTCAACAGGGCCTATCTCGGCCCATAGAAGTCAGCCACTGAAGCCGGCGTGGGAGTAGGCAGGGGTGGGGGTGTGGTGAAATCCATACAAGTACTTAGCTTTTGCCAAGAGCGCCATTCTTCTCTAGTTCCGGAGGTGTGACTAGGCTGTGTGGCTGGCTGCTTCTTCCTGAGGAAACTGTGGCCAAACACTAGTGCCAGCCTGTCACCACCGCTCCCAGGAATGGTGCTTGAGGGCTCTCCACGATGCAGGTCTGGTAAGTCCCCTCTGCTTCTGAACCGTCTCTTCCTCCCCCTGCCCCTCAGTTTGTTTTCCAAGCTTGCCTTTGATGCTCAGGGCGCCTAGCCTGTCATAAATATACTCATGAAGACTTGTTTTTCGGGTCTTTGTTGTAAAGAGGGCCCACCAGAAGCGTCTGTCTATTCTGACATCTTCGCTCCACCTCCTGATGCTGATCTTCAGAGAGCTGGTGGAGGGGAAGGTGCCAGGTGACGACACCCACATCTTTTTGTTACAGCTTTTATATTTTGAAGTGCTTTGGTCTGTTCTACAGGAATATTTGAAAAAATTTAACTGTTTTTATTCAGCAGAATCAGAGGGCTGCAGGAGAGACCTTCTTTGCCCAGGACGATTTCAGCACACATGGGGAGTGGGCCATGTACTCTACCAGGATGTCTTCCGAGGCTTTGGTTGGATCCTTCACCATACACTCCACCACGTCCTCCCAGGTGTGTTCCTTGACCTCAGTCAGACCCTCCACCAACTCCTCCCAGCTGTATTCCTGGACCTCTGCCAGACTCTGGACTTCCTCCTCCCAGATGTGCTGAGGATCTTGTTCAGACCCTCCCCCTCCTCTTCCCCACTGTGTTCCTGGACCTAGGCTAGAGTCTCCTTCCACTCCTCCCAGCTGTGTTCCTGGATCTTGGCCATACCCTCCACCTGTTCCTCCCACCTGAGTTCCTGGACCTTGGCCAGACCCTCTCCCTCCTCCTCTGAGTTGTGTTCCTGGAACTTGGATAGGCTATCCTGCTCTTTGTCCCAGCTGTGTTCCTGGACCTCAGTCAGTACCTCCACCTCTTCATCCCAACTGTGTTCCTGGAACTTGGAAAGACCCACCTCCACCCAGCTGTGCTCCTGGACCTAGGCCCCACCATCCACCTCTTCCTCTCAGCTGTGCCTGGACTTCTGCCAGACCCTTACCATTTCTCCTACCAGCTGTGCTCCAGGACCTTGGTCAAGCCCTAGTCCTCCTCCCAACTGTGTTGCTAGAACTTGGAAGGACTCTCCACCTCCTCTCATCAGCTGTGTTCCTAGACCTTGGACAGACCCTTCACCTCCTCCTCCCACCTGTGTTCCTAGACTTCAGCCAGACCCACCTCCTCCTTCTCCCAATATTTTCCTCAACAAAGCCAGGCCCTCCCTTTCCTGCTCCCAACTGTGTTCCTAGACTTGGACACACCCTGTCCCTCCTCCTCCCAGCTACGTTCCTGGACCTTGGCCAAAAACTCCCTCACCTCCTCCCAGCTGTGTTCCTAGACTTTGGACAAAACCTCCCCTCCCCCTCCCAGCTGTGTTCCTGGACCTTGACCCAAACCTTCTCTGCCTCCACCCAGCTGTATTCCTGGATCTTATCCAGCCATTCCACCTCCTCCTACCAGCTGTGTTCCTGGACATTGGCTAAAACGTCCCCTACCGCCTCCCAGCTGTGTTCTTGGACCTTGGCCAAAACCTCCCCTACCTCCTCCCATCTGTGTTCCTGGACCTTAACCATACAGTCCATCTTCTCCCAGCTGTGTTATTGGACCTAGGCTAGACCCTCCTCCTCCTCCTCCCAGCTGTCTTTCTGGACCTCTGCCACACTCTTCCCCTTTACCCTCCCAACTGTGTTCCTGGGCCTTGATTCCCCTCCCAAACACAGCTGGAGTCCCCACTCCCTAATTTGCCCACAGGGAAGGGGCCCCCCTCCCACACATGACTGGCATCACACTCTACCACATGACTGGCACTCTACTTTGCTACCCAGCTCTTGTCTTCCTTACCCATCCAACTGGCCATGTGGGTCTCATCAGCAGCCTCCTCCACATACTCCCAGGCTGAAATGTCCACGGCCTCAACGACCTTTATGCTTCCGGTCTCTGAAGAGCATTACAGAGTTGCCAGAGTCTCCTCTTCCAATACCCTGATCACTAGAGAAAATCAGTTATCAACCAAAATTCATAACATTTAAAGAAGAATCTTACAACTGCTATCTGGCATAACTTCATTAGACGTAAGATAAGTACACGACCAGTCTACACTGATATTTGTTTACTCAACAAAGCTTTATTGAGCACCTGCTGTATGCTATGACAAAAAATACACTTGATCCTTGGCCACCTGGCCTTCAGATGCAACAGTCTGAAATAAGTGTGTGCAACAATTGTCAAAAGCTCTTCGGGCTGGAGTGGACATTAACCTGTCGCCATAGAGTCCATTCCGACTCACAGCAACCCCACAGGACAGAACAGAACTGTCCCATGGTGTTTCCAAGCAGTGTGGATTTGAACTGTCGACCTCTTGGTTAGCAAGTGATTTCTTCACCACTGTGCCACCAGGGCTCCAGAGAGGACATCAGGGCCCAAAAAAGTCACCTCTGAAGAAAGTAAGGTTGAGAGACATGCCCCTATCTCCCAGTAAGAATGCCCCAAAGTTGTGTTCTTGACTGTATTCTCGAGTCATTCCGCTCATTCACAACCACTTTCATGACTTAAACTGCCCTCTACATACTAGTGATTCCCATTTGTATATTAGGTAAAGACTTCTTTCCCTAAGTTTTCATGTGTCGATATGCTGTCTACAAGAGATGCACTTTAGATCCAATACACAAATGGGTTGAAACTGAAAGGATGGGAAAAAGAAATTCTATGCAAATAGCAACCAAAAGAGTTGGATGGCTGTATTAATATCAGACAAAATAGACTTTAGGTCAAAATCTGTTACAACAGACAAGGACACTACACACTGATAAAAGGGTCAATTCATTAAGATATTACCTAACAACAGAGCCCTAAAACAGATGAAGTAAACATGACAGAACTGAGCGTAGAAATAGTTCTACAGCCTTAGTTGTTTCAAAAATGGACAGAATGTCTATACAGAACATCAATAGGGAAATAGAGGCTTTGAACAACACTCTAAACCAACTAGACCTAGTAGAACTATATAGAACACTCCACACAACATCAGTAGTACATACATTCTTCTCCAGTGCACATAGACTTTAGGATAGAGCATATAGTAGGTTATTGTCTTAGTTACCAAGTGCTATTACAGCAGAAATACCTCAAGTGGGTGGCTTTAGCAAATGCATTTTCTCACAGTTTAAGATGCTAGAAGTCTGAATTCAGAGTGCCAGCTATAGGGGAAGACTCTCTGTTGGCTCTAGGAGACGGTCCCTATCACTCTTCAACTTCTCTTTCTTGGTTCCATGGAGATCTCATCTGGTGTGGCATCTATCTTCCCCCATTCTGTTTGCCTGCTTACTTGGCTCCATCTGCACTTTTATATCACAAGAGAGATTGAGGGAAGGTGGCGCCAAGATGGTGGGCTAGTCAGATGCTTCCTATGTTCCCACTTACAACAAAGACCTGAAGAAACAATTGAATCAATTATGTATTACAATGTAGGAGCCCTGAACACCAAATACAAAGTTGAGGATCTGGACTGAGTGTTACAGGGAGGGAGACACAGTTCAGAAGCACCAAGGATTTGCCAGACCTGATCTGGCCAGCACCTTGGAGTCTAGATCAGCTGGCTCACACTGCCTAAGGCAAGCAGCAGTGCTCGGGATGCATTTTCCACACCTGAAGAAACTGAGCGGTGGAGAGTCTGCTCAAGCCTCCGGAACCAGGGAGAAGCAGTGCTGAATCTGTGAATGTTAAGTGGAAGTGTCTAACCTACCACAATGGATGAAAAAATCCCTTCTTCCCTTTGGGAAATACCTCTACCCCACTTACTCACCCCCTCCCCCCACTCTGGTACAGCCATTGCCTTGCCCCCTGGGCCACAAGTACAACCTGTAGCTCATCCCAAGCCATTCTGCCAGCTGTGGAGAGGGAACAAATTAACAAACAGGAAAAAATAATCTGCCAGCTCCCCTAAATCAGGAACTCAGGGCAGGCACAGCCCCTTTGGCTAGATACAGGCACAAAGGATCCACAGACTTTGAATGCCCTTCACCCCTACCTAGACCTGTGTGGGGCCATTTCTACAGCATACGCCCTCATTACCACAGTACAACAGGGTATATACCTGAAGCCTATTTTCAACTGCAACAGCTAACGGGGAGTGGCAGATTCATGACATCTGACACCACCCTGCCCATATAGCAGGATCCTTACCTACCCACATCAGGGGCCTGAGGACTGGTGGCTCCACTCACTCCACCTAGCCACCCGCAACAGGGGTCTGAGAATAAGTGTTGCCTCTCAGTCTCTACAGCCAACAGTACTGGGTACCCAGAGTCCAGTTACAAAATTCACCCACTTACACACTCTAGGGAACAGGGACATAAATTCCACTCAGGCGCTCAGTGGCAGCTGTCATCCCCCTAACCTTGTTCAGCACATAACCCCCAACTGCAATCAGATACCTGTGCCTGCTCCAATAACCCCTGCGTAGTCCTGCCCTTCTAGGATTGTAGGTGACACCCTGCACCACGCACTCGATGACCAGTGACCTGGACACCTGAAGTGTACCCACTCAAGAAAAGTAAATGGACTCCTGGGTTTGTGTACCTAGTAACACGTCTAACCACCTGGTGACAGGACCTGAGAGCTTCAAAGACGCCAATAATCAATGTAGCTCACATGACCAGACTACTTGGGCATACCAAAACAAAACAAAACAAGAAGCTAGGACACAGTAAGCAAACATGAAATAAATATAATACATTTTTGGTGGTTCAGAGTCAACAGTCAATATCAAATCATATAAAGAGGCACACCATGATGGCTTCAGCAAGTGACCAAAACAAAGGACCAAGAAACCTCTTGGAGGGAGAGAGGGTCTTGGAGTTTCTAGGGGCAGAATTCAAAAGATTAATATACAGAGTTCTTTAAGAGATCAAAAAGGAGATTAGGAAAAATGGAGACCACGTCAAGGAACACACAGACAAAGCAACAGATGAACATAAGAAGGTTATATAATGGCATAATGACAAATTTAACAGGCTGCAAGAATCCATAGACAGAGAGCAAATGGAAATCCAAAAGCCAAGTGTTATATATCCAGCAAAACTGACTCCCAAATATGATGGCAAAATTAGGGCATTTCCAGATAAAAAGAAGTTAAGGGAATTTGTAAAAACCAAGCCAAAATTACAAGAAATACTAAAGGGAGTCCTCAGGTCAGAAAATTAATAACATCAGAAAACAACTCAAAACTAGAACACAGGACAGAACAACCAAATATCAACCTAGATAGGGAAGTCACAAAAATAAATCAATGCTGAAACCCTAAAAACAGGGAAACGGGAACATCAATATGTAAAAGATAACAACATTAAATCAATAAAGAGGGAATAAAAAATGAAGTCATGGATCTTTCATATGGAGAGGAAGTCAAGGCAATATAGATAGATAAAAGTTTGATTTAAGCTTAGAAAAATAGGGGTAAATAATAAGGTAACCACAAAGGAGACTACAATTCTACACATCAAAATAAAATACAAGAAAAACATAAAGATGCAGGAAAAACAAAATCAACAACAATGAAAATGAGGAAAAGACAATATATAGAGATAAAATACTCAGCACAAAAAATGAGGTGGAAAAAAGGAACTGTCAACAACACACAAAAAAGATACCAACATGACACCACTAAACTCATACCTACCGATAATTATGCTGAATGTAAATGGACTAAATGCACTAATAATGAGACAGAGAGTGACAGAATGGATAAAAAACACTATCCATCTATATGTTGCCCACAAGAGACACACATTAGACTTCAAGACACAAACAAACTAAAACTCAAAGGATGGAAAAAATACATCAACCAAACAATGACCAAAAAAGAGTAATGACCAAAATAGTAGGGGTGGCAAAATTAATTTCTGACAAAATAGACTTTAAATCCACCACAAAGGATAAGGAAGGACACTATGTAATGATTAAAGGGTCAATATACCAGGTGGACATAACCACAATAAATATTTATGTGCCCAATGACAGGGCTTGAAAATACATAAAAGAAACTCTAACAGCATTGAAAAGAGACTTAGGGCTACAATAATAGTAAGAGACTTCAATACGCCACTTTTGGTGAAGGACAGAATATCCAAAAAGAAACTCAGTAAAGACATGGACGATCTAAATACCACAATCAACCAACCTGACCTCATAGACATATACAAAACACTCCATCCAACAGCAGCCAAGTATACTTTCTTTTGCAACACACATGGAACACTCTCTAGAGAAGACCACATACTAGGCCACAAAAGCAAGCCTTAACAGAACCCAAAACATTGAAATATTACAAAGTATCTTCTCTGACCATAAAGCCATAAAAGGTGGAAATGAATAACAGAAAGAGCAAAGAAAAAAATTAAATACATGGAAACTGAACAACACTTTGGTCAAAAACTACTCGGTTATAGAAGAAATTAAGGGAAGAACAAAGACAGTCACAGAATCAAATGAGAACAAAAACACATTCAATCAGAACCTTTGGGACATAGCAAAAGCAGTGCTCAGAGGTCATTTTCGCAGTAAATGCACAGATCCAAAAAGAAGAAGGGCCAAAATCAAAACATTTACCCTACAACTTGAACAAATAGAGAGACAGCAGTAAAAAAAATCCCTTCGGCACTGGAAGAAAGGAAATAATAAAAATTAGAGCAGAAATAAATGAAATAGAGAACAGAAAAACAATTGAAAGAGTTAACAAGACTGAAAGCTGGTTCTTTGGAAAGATCAACAAAATCAATAAACCATTGTCCAGACTGATAAAAGAAAAACAGCAGACAAAGCAAGTAACTTGAATAAGAAATGAAATGGGAAATATCAAAACAGAAACCTACTGAAATTTAAAGAATCATATCAGATTATCATGAAAAATTGTACTCTAACAAATTTGAAAACCTAGAGGAAATGGACAAATGTCTACAAACACACTACCTACCTAAACTATCACAGACATAGGTAGAACAACAAAATAAACTTATAAGAAGAGACTGAAGAGGTAATTTAAATTCTCCCAAGGGAAAAAAAAGGCCCTGGCCCTGAGGGCTTCACTGGAGAATTCTATCAAGCTTTCAGAGAATAGTTAACACCAGTACTACTAAAGGTATGTCAGAGCATAGAAAAGGATGGAATACTCCCAAACTCTTTCTATGAAGCCAGCGTAACCCTGATACCAAAAACAGGTAACGCCACAACACAACAAGAAAATTAAACACCAATATCCCCCATGAACTTTTTTATCCCCCATGAACTTAGATGCAAAAATCCTCAACAAATTCTAGCCAATAGAATTCAAAAACATATCAAAGAAAATAATTCACCATGACCAAGTGGAATTCACGCCAGGCATGCAGGTCTGCTTCAACATTTGAGAAACAGTCAATGTTATCCATCACATAAATAAAATAAAAGATAGGAACCAGCTGATATTATCGATTGATGCAGAAACGGTATTTGACAAAGTCCAATGCCCATTCATGATAAAAACACTTAGCAAAATAGACATAGAAGGCAAATTCCTCAACATAATAAAGGACACTTACACAAAGCCAACAGCCAACATCGTAGTAGACAGAGTCTGAAAGCATTGCCCTTCAGAATGGGAACCACACAAGGATGTCCTGTACCACCACTTTTATTCAACATTTTGCTGGAGGTCTGAACCAGAGCGGTAAGGCAAGAAAAAGAAATAAAGGGCATCCAAGCTGGTAACAAAGAAGTAAAAGTATCCCTATTTGCAGATGATATGATCTTATACCCCCCACACATCTGTCAGTTTCACCAACATAAACAGCGACTATATACATAGACCTCGCCACATGGAACGCACAGAAATCAAATTGACTACATCTGTGGAAAGAGACAATGGAAAAGCTTGATATCATCACTCAGAACAAGGCCAGGGGCCGACTGTGGAACAGACCATCAATTGCGCATATACAAGTTCAAGCTGAAACTGAAGAAAATCAGAGCAAGTCCACGAGAGCCAAAATATGACCCTGAGTATATCCCACCTAAATATAGAGACCATCTGAAGAACAGATTTGATGCATTGAAAACTAGTGACAGAAGACCAGATGAGTTGTGAAATGACATCAAGGACATCATACATGAAGAAAGCAAGAGGTCATTGAAAAGACAGGAAAGAAAGAAAAGACCAAGATGGATGTCGGAGGAGACTCTGAAACTTCCTCTTGAACGTCGAGCAGCTAAAGCAAAAGGAAGAATTGATGAAGTAAAACAACTGAACAGAAGATTTCAAAGGACCTCTTGAGAAGACAAAGGAAAGTATTATAATGACATGTGCAAAGAGCTGGAGATGGAAAACCAAAAGGGAAGAACACGCTCAGCGTTTCTCAAGCTGAAAGAACTGAAGAAAAACTTCAAGCCTCGAGTTGCAATAATGAAGGATTCTATGGGGAAAATATTAAATGACCCAGGAAACATCAATAGAAGATGGAAGGAATACACAGACTCATTATACCAAAAAGAATTAGTCGATGTTCAGCCATTTCAAGAGGTGGCATAAGATCAGGAACTGATGGTACTGAAGGAAGAAGCCCAAGATGCTCTGAAGGCATTGGCGAAAAACAAGGCTCCAGGAATTGATGGCATATCAATTGAGATGTTTCAACAAACAGATGCAGCGCTGGAGGTGCTCACTTGTCTATGCCAAGAAATATGGAAGACAGCTTCCTGGCCAACTGACTAGAAGAGATCCATATTTATGCCTATTCCCAAGAAAGGTGATCCAACCGAATTAAGTTATAGAACAGTATCATTAATATCACACGCAAGCAAAATTTTGCTGAGGATCTTTCAAAAACGGTGGCAGCAGTATATTGACAGGGAACTGCCAGAAATTCAGGCCGGTTTCAGAAGAGGACGTGGAACCAGGGATATCACTGCTGACGTCAGATGGATCCTGGCTGAGAGCAAAGAATACCAGAAGGATGTTTACCTGTGTTTTATTGATTATGCAAAGGCATTCGACTGTGTGGATCATAACAAATTACAGATAACATTGTGAAGAATGGGAATTCCAGAACACTTGATTGTGCTCATGAGGAACCTTTACATAGATCAAGAAGCAGTTGTTCGGACAGAACAAGGGGATACTGAGTGGTTTAATGTCAGGAAAGATGTGCGTCAGGGTTGTATTCTTTCACCACACCTATTCAATCTGTGTGCTGAGCAAATAATCCGAGAAGCTAGAGTATATGAAGAAGAACAGGGCATCAGGATTGGAGGAAGACTCATTAACAACCTGCGTTATGCAGATGACACAACCTTGCTTGCTGAAAGTGAAGAGGACTTGAAGCACTTACTAATGAATATCAAAGACCAAAGCCTTCAGTATGGATTGCACCTCAATATAAAGAAAACAAAACATAACTGGACCAATGAGCAACATCATGATTAACGGAGAGAAGACTGAATTTGTTAAGGACTTCATTTTACTTGGATCCACAATCAACAGCCATGCAAGCAGCAGTCAAGAAATCAAAAGATGCATTGCATTGGGCAAATCTGCTGCAAAGGACCTCTTTAAAGTGTTGAAGAGCAAAGATGTCACCTTGAAGACTAAGGCGCGCCTGACTCAAGCCGTAGTATTTTCAATCGCATCATACGCATGTGAAAGCTGGACAATGCATAAGGAAGACCAAAGAAGAACTGATGCCTTCGAATTGTGGTGTTGGCGAAGAATATTGAACATACCACGGACTGCCAAAAGAAGGAACAAATCTGTCTTAGAAGAAGTACAACCAGAATGCTCCTTAGAAGCAAGGATGGTGAGACTGCATCTTACATACTTTGGACATGTTGTCAGGAGGGATCAGACCCTGGAGAAGGACATCATGTTTGGCAGAGTACAGGGTCAGCAGAAAGGATGGAGACCCTCAATGAGGTGGATTGACACGGTGGCTGCAACAATGAGCTCAAGCATAACAACGATTGTAAGGATGGCTCATAGCTTTCACATCATGGCAACACCCAAGCCACCACAGTAAGACCAAGAGGCAGATAAGTATTGCAAACATCAGCAGGACCACCCATGGTGGACAGGTTTCAGTGGATTTTTCAGGCTATGACAGAATAGGGACAAAAGCCTGGCGAATTACTTCTAAAAGTTAGTTAATGGAAATCCTATGGATTACAACAGAATATTTTCTGATACACAGTTGGAAGATGAGCCCTCTAAGTTGGAATGTACTGTAAACACATAGTGGCCAAAACAATGGGCTTGAGCGTAATAGTGACCATGAAGATGGCACAGGACCAGGCATCATTTCATTCTCTTGTCCTTGGGGTCATCATGAGTAGGAGCTGACTCAATGGCAACTAACAGCAACAACAATGTTCACAGTGAAGAGAAAAATGATGTACAGGATTAGGTGGCCTAGGTTGTACTGTGGGTAACTGTGATGATTACTATTGTGTGTCAGCTTGGCTGCGGCATGATTCTCAGTGTTTTGGCAGTCTTATGATGTTGTGATCGCTTCCCTGTTGAGATTTGATACGTGATCACCCCCATGATGGGATCTGCTCCAAGTAGCCAATCAGTTGAAAGGGAGTTTCTGTGGGCACATGGCCTGCATGGAGTGTGGGGGGACGTTCTGGCAGCGCTCAGTGGCTTTTGCTAGATCTGAATCCCGCAGCTGGCTCCTGTTCATCTGACCTCCGGTTCTCAGGACTTGAGCTAGCAGCTTCCCTGCGTTCTTCTCTGCCAATCTTGGGATTCATCAAACTTCACAGCCTGTGAACAACAGCCGTGCTCTCCAACCTGCCGATCTTGGGTTTGCCAGCCCTTGCAGCTACGTGAATCAGGAGAAGCGTCCACCCTGAGCCATGGACTTGGGACTTTCCAGTCTACAACTGCGTCAGCCATTTTATTGATATATACATATATGCTTTTCTGGTTTTCCTTTGCCTCAGAATCCAGCCTAAAACAATAACAAACAGCCCAAAAATCTTAGTGGCCGATACCAATGAAAGTTTATTGCCATGGGTCTTCTGGGAACTCTGCTCCACGTCCCATCATCCTGGATGCCACCCTGTAGACACTTGCCAGGTATTATGCTGATGGGAAGACAGGGTGGTCAGCCTCCCATCTGAGGGGTTCTGAACTCTTCTGCCTACAGGTAACACACTTCACCGTTCATTGGCCAAAGCAAATCGTGTCGCTACATTCACTTTCAGAGAGTCAGGATGAGGACCTGAGATACCTGGTGAACCCCACAGAGACTCCCACATGGTGTCAGCCTGTCTGAGGTCTGTGCAGGTGACAAGGTAAAGAGTCGGAAATGGAAGGAAATGATAGCAGGACTGAGTCAGGTCGGGTTTGCTTTCTCCTTGTGCAGGTGGAGTTTGTTCCCGACCTGCCCAAAACCATCACTGGCAAGATGAAACTCAGTGAACTTAGGAAAAAGGAGTTTGGGCGGATTGAACCGACAGTCACCTCAGGCCCCTTGAGTGAACATGGGCATACCCCTCGCCGCCTCAGTTTCCCCTATGTGGTGGGGGGAGGTGTTGTTGAGAAATCTGATTTCAAAGGGGATCAGGAGCGCCTAGGTTCCTACATTTTTCCTCTTTGAAGTTAAATTCAGTCAGGACCCTTCCTCCCACTGCTCTGTCCCTTTGGGGTTGCCAGGAAAGCGCTAGGACTGGGGCTGAGGAGTAATACAATGCCACCATCAATGTCTACAGTTGTACTGTTTTGTGAGCTTGCTCTGTGCCTGGGCCTGTGCTAAGCACTTCTCACAACTTCCTCTGCGAGTCTCCCCAACCCTCAATCTGAGATAACCCAGGCCAGAAAGGTTCTCCCTACTGGATCTAGCACCATCAGGCGGCCCCATGTGCCCGTTTCCATGGCCAGGTACACTGAGGCCCGAAGGGAAACTCCATGTGGCCCTAGGCTCAGGCTCTGCTGGCCTCCTACTGGGCCTCACAGGAGGGTGGGCCCAAAACTCACCCAGGAGCAGTGTTTGCAGGGTTGGCCCTTGGTTGGTGCCTGTACTCGTTTCCCAGTTACTCCAGCACCTGCCACCATCCAGTGGGTCTGTTGCTTTGTGCCTGACAGTAATGCAGCTGTTGCTGCTACCACCGCCGGACCTCCTGGCCACCATGGTGAGTGAGGGATGAGGGCTCTCTGGGGATCCAGGAGCCCTAAGGACTACCCCAGTCCTCCCCAGGTGTGCTGCCCATTCACCCCTAACCAGGCCCCAGGAGCCCTCCCCCTTGGATATCCCTAAAGATCTCTCCTACCCAACCTTTGCCAGGGACCCAGGACTGCCCCAACTCTCCCACCAACCCCCAGCTACTCACACCACCCCAGGGACACAGAGCCCTACAGACCCTCAGGCCTCCCTAGGACACCCACACAATCACCCCTCCCAGGAACCCAAGACTCCCCCAACCCCACCCCCGATCCTCTCGCACTCACTATAACTCTCTGCAGCTGCCCCCTGGTTGGGTGTCCTGTGAACTGACCCTTCCCTCCCTCCATCCTTGGGGCCTGAGGTAGGACCACCAGGACCACACCAGAGGCTGATGGATCAGCGACAGAAGGGCCCAGCCCCATCTGAGGAAGGAGGATGGGCAAACTGTGTCCTCTCACCTACATGGGGGTGGCCCTCGAAGAAGTCCCCTCTGTGGCTGCATGTTCCTGGGGAACACACACACACACATACACACACTCAGTGGGAAATGTATAGATGGAATGAGCACACAGACGCTTAAACAGAGACCACCCGGTCTCAGCTGGGAACACAGATGTGGGCTCATGTACAGGTTCACAGGGCCCCACACAGCAGACCCAGGCAGAGACACTATGGGGAGCGCACGCACACACAGACACACACTCAGGGTCACCTGAGACAACCCCCAAGCAAACTGACACACAATGGACAGTAAGGAACACACAAAGGAGCAAATTTACACAAGCACACAGATCCAAAACACAGACACACACAGACACTCCAGCAAGGAAACACATGCCCAGATACACACACTCACACACACAGAGGCACAGGTACAGAGATACATGGATTTCCACAAATGACATACACCTCTTCAATGAGACAGACACACAGACACATACAGAAGACCATAGAGACACAACAGCCACACGAGAAAACACAACACACAATCAATATACTCACTGACTCAGAAACTCAGAGACAGCCACACAGATTACACAACTGCACGCACACATTCACACACATGCACAGACCCTTGGCCCCACAGGACACACAGAGGGCCCTGGCACTCCCAACAGAGGCCACTGCAGGCAAACGGGACTACGGTCCAGGCATGCCCTGCTCCATCGAAGCTGTCACAACAGGGAGTGCTTTCCTGGCTCCAAATTCATGCTGGGGCCCTCTAGAGGGCTGTGCCCAAGGCTCTGAGAGTGGCCAGACCTAGGTGGCTGTGGCAAGAGCCTCTGGGCACAAGGTTGGGACTTGGATCCTGTCAGGGACCCTTAGAGTGGGGGTGTCTCGTATAGCCTGGTGGATGCAGAGGTCAAGGTAGGACACAGGAACTGTTGTTAATTTTCATAGGTGTTGTGATGATTAGTTTTGTGTGCCAGTCGTACCTGTGTGTGCAAAAGTAAGGGAAGGCAAGGGGCCTGTCCTACAGGATAAACAGAGGAAATGCCCAGTTAATAAACAAAGCATATTCCACACATGAGTAACATTATAAATAATGGGAACTCCAGAATACCTAATTGTGCTCATGCCTAACCTCAACATGGAACAAGAGACACTTGTTCAAACAGAACAAATTGAAAAAGGTGTGTGGCAGGGTTACATTTTTTCACCTTACTTATTTAATCTGCATGTTGAACAAATAATCCCACAAGCTGGGCTATGTAAGACAGCATCAAGAAAGGAGGAACACTCATTAACAAATTCAATAATCAATTGACACAACCCTGCTTCCTGAAAATGAAGACGACTTGAAGCACTTGCTGATCAAAGTCAAAGACTAGAGCTTTCACTATAGATTTCGCCCGAATGTGAAGAAAACAAAAATTCTCACAACTGGACCAATAAACCATGTCATGCTAGATGGCAAATATATTGAAGTTGTCAAAGATTTCATCCTACTTGGATCAATAATAAATATCCATGCAAGCTGTTGTTGTAGTTAGGTGACATTGACTCATATCAACGCTATGTACAACATAATGAAACACTGCCCAGTCTTGGGCCATCCTCGCAACGGTTGTTATCCTTGAGCCCATTGCTGCAGTCACTACTTCAGTCCATCTTGCTGAGGGTTTTCCTTTTTTTCACTGGTCCTCTACTTTACCAAGCATCATGTCCTTCTCCAGGGACTGATCCCTCCTGACAACACATATCCAGAGGATGTGAGACACAGTCTCGCCATCCTTGCTTCTAAGGAGCATTCTGGTTGTTCTTCTACCAAGACAGATTTGTTTGTTCTTTGCGGGGTTCAGGGTGTGTTCACTGTTCTTTGCCAACACCATAATTCAAAGGTGTCAATTCTTATTCCGTCTTCGTTATTCATCGTCCAGCTTTCCCACGCATATTAGGTGACTGAAAGCACCATGGCTTGGTCAGGTGTACCTTACTCTTCAGGATGACATCTTTGCTTTTCAAACCTTTAAAGAAGTCTTTTGCAGCAGGTTTGCCCAATGCAATGCGACTTTTGATTTCCTGACCGCTGCTTCCGTGGGTGTTGATTGTGGATCCAAGTCAAATGAAATCCCTGACAACTTCAGTCTTTTCCCTGTTTATCATGATGTTGCTTATTGGTCCAGTTGTGAAGATTTTGTTTTCTTTTTGTTGAGGTGTAATCCATACTGAAGGCTGTGGTCCTTGATCTTCATCAGCAAGCGTTTCAAGTCATCTTCACCTTCAGCAAGCAAGGTCGTTCACCTGTATATTGCAGGTTGTTAATGAGTCTTCTTCCAATCCTGATGCCCCATTCTTCTTCATATAGTACAGTCCCTCGGGTTATTCCTTCAGCATACAGACTGAATAAGTATTGCAAAAGGATACAACCTTGATGCACACCTTTCCTGACTAAACCACGCAGTATCCCCTTCTTGTGTTCCAACGACTGACTCTTGATCTATGTTATAGGTTCCTCATGAGCACAATTAAGTGTTCTGGAATTCCCATTCTTTGCAATGTTATCCATAATATCTTATGATTCATACAGTCGAATGCCTTTGCATAGTCAATAAGACACAGCAAAATATCTTTCCTGTGTTCTCTGCTTTCAGCCAGGATCCATCTGACATCACCGATGATGTCGCTGGTTCCACTTCCTCTTCTGAATTTCATTTGAATTTCTGGTAGTTCCTGGTCGATACAGTGTTTCAGCCGCTTTTGAATCATCTTCATCAAATTTTACTTGCATGTGACATTAACGATATTGTTCAATAATTTGTGCATTTGGCTGGATTACCTTTCTTGGGAATAGACATAAATACGTATCTCTTCCAGGCGCTTGGCCAGGTAGCTTTATTCCAAATTTCTTGCAGTGATGAGCAAGCACTTCCAGTGCTGCATCCATTTCTTGAAACACCTCAGTATGTATTTCATCAATTCCTGGAGACTTGTTTTTTGCCAGTGCCTTCAGTGAAACTTGGACTTCTTCCTTCAATACCATCGGTTCCTGATCATATGCTACCTCCTGAAATGGCTGAATGTTGATGAATTCTTTTTGGTATAGTGACTCTGTGTATTCCTTCTTTTGATGCTTTGTGCGTCATTTGATATTTTCCCTGTAGAATCCTTCAGTATTGCTACCCGAGGCTTGAATTTTTTTTTTTTTTTCAGTTCCTTCAGCTTGAGAAATGCCAAGTGTGTTCTCCCCTTTTGGTTTTCTATCTTCAGGCCTTTGCACATGTCATTACAACAGTTTAATTTGTCTTCTCGAGACGCCCTTTGAAATCTTCTATTCAGTGCTTTCACCTCATCATTTCTTCCTTTCATTTTAGTTGCTGGACGTTCAAGAGCAAGTTTCAGAGTCTCTTCTGACATCCATTTTGGTCTTATCTTTCTTTCCTGTCTTTTTAATGACCTCCCCTGGTGGCGTAATGGTTAAGTGCTATGGCTTTTGGTTAAAAGGTTAGCAGTTCGAATCCACCAGGTGCTCCCTGGAAACTCTATGGGGGAGTTCTTATTCTGTCTTATAGGGTTGCTATAAGTCAGAATCAAGTCAATGGAAATGAGTTTTTGTGTTTTTTGCTTTCTTCATGTATGATGTCCTTCCACAACTCATCTGATCTTCAGTCATTAGTGTTCAATGTGTCAAATCTATTCTTGAGATAGTCTCTAAATTCACATGTGATATGCTCAAGGTCATGCCTTGGCTCTTGTGGACTTGTTTTAGTTTTCTTCAGTTTCAACTTGAACTTGCATATGAGCAACTGATTGTCTGTTTCGCAATCAGCCCCTGGCCTTGTTTTGACTGATGGTATTGAGCTTTTCCATCGTCTCTTTCCACAGATGTAGTTGATTTGATTCCTGAGTATTCCATCTAGCAAGATCCACGTGTACAGTAGCCATTTATGTTGGTGAAAATAGGTATTTGCAATGAAGAAGTCGTTGGTCTTGCAAAATTCTATCATGTGATCTCCAGCATCATTTCTATCACCAAGGCTATATTTTCCAACTACCAATTCTTCTTTGTCTCCAACTTTCGCGTTCCAATCATCAGTAATTATCAATGCATCCTGATTGCATGTTTGATCAATTTCAGACTGCAGAGGTTAGTAAACTCTTCAATTTCTTCATGTTTGGCCTTAGTTATTCATGTGTAAATTTGAATAATAGTCTTACTAACTGGTCTTCTTTTCAGGTATATGGGTATTATCCTATCACTGACAGCAATGTACTTCAGGATACATCTTGAAATGGTCTTTTTGACGATGAATGCATCCATGTAAACAGCAGTCAAGAAATCAAAAAATGCATTGCATTGGGCCAATCTGCAAAGGACCTCTTTAAAGTTTGAAAAACTGGAAATGTCACTTAGATGACTGAGATGCCCCTGACCTAAACTATGGTCTTTTCAATCCCCTCATGCATGCAAAACATGAACAATGAAAAGGGAAGGCAGGAGCAAAGCTGATGCATTTAAAGGGAAGGCAGAAGAGAAACTGTGGTGTTGGCAAAGAATATAGAATATACTGTGGAGTGCCGGAAGAACAAACAAATCAGTCTTAGAAGAAATACAATCAGAAGGCTCCTTGAAGTGAGGATGGCAAGGTTTACTTTGGCTCTCTTGTTTTGGACATGTCATCAGGAAAAACCAATCACTAGACAAAGGACATCGTGTTTGGTAAAACAGAGGGTCAGCAAAAATACGAGAAGCCTTCGATGAGATGGATTGACACAAGAGCCACAAAAATGTGTCCCATGATGTCCTATAAGTTTGCTGTGTGTCGGAATGGACTCCATGGCAAATAACAACAACCACCCTTTAAAATATAGAACAAAGAATATACTACCTTGGTTTAAATTAAACGAGCAGATAAGATATCCTCATATGTATTCTAAAAACTACATTATAAACACATAAAGATACCCAATAGATGTGAAGATCAGATGTACAGTTATCAGAGCAATGCCCATACAAATTGACATATTATTCCAATATTAATATACATAAAATATCAAATGGAGAAAGCTCCTATGCTGAAATGAAAAGCATATTTGTGCAAATAGATTCCAACTTTTTGTGTAACTCCTCAATGTGGGATGATATTTTGAACCGAGGAGAAACAGTCGGTAAAGCTGTCCAGTGAGAAATCCTGAGTACACAGAAAGCTCCACGACTATTAGAAGGCCTAGCCCCTTGCTTACAGCAAATGAGAGAAAGTAACTTGGAAAGCATGTTTGGTGGATGTAAAACTTTAACAAGACATATACTTCTGAATGTAAATATAAGAAAATGAAGGAATGGGAAATGTATGGTTCACTGGATCCAAGTATCAATTATTACGGGAATAGATAAATTTTAAACAGGACATTATGAACACCCCGACTTTGCCCTTAAAGTGAAGACATAAAAAGTTTACTGTGTCTGAATCTTGAATTTTTAAAAGAAAAAAAAAATTATTTTCAATGACTACATCCAACTTACAGCCATTGGCTTGGCTATTAAAAATTCTAGCAACTTAAGTCCTGCAGAAATTTCATCGTAAAGAGTTTTAAGCTGTGTCAAATATCAATAGTTGGTACTAAAATAGATATCAACGTTCTTTGTTCATCTAAATCTGATTCAGGAATTGTGCTTAGGACAACATTATACCGACTTGGAGCAAGTTTTGGTAATTATTTTTTTGAACATTAATGGCCACGATGGGGTCCTATGAAATACCTTTCAGAAAGCTGAAATTTGAAATTATTCGAGGTCATCACTGAGTCATGAAAATCCTCAAACTTGGCAATTATCTCAATTGAAAATGAGACAAAAAAATAGAATTATATTTAAAAAATATTATTGATGACTATCGTTCCATGGGAGTCCTGGTGGTGCAGTGGTTAAGAGCTACAGCTGCTAATCAAAAGGTTGACAGTTGGAATCTACCAGCCGCTCCTTGGAAACTCCATGGGGGAGTTCTATTCTGTCCTACAGGGTCGTTATGAGTCAGACATGATGGCAACGTTTTTGTTTGTTTGTTTGTTTGTTTTTGGTTTTGGTTTGTTTTTATGCTTCTATGAGGATTCCCCGGGTTGCGAAGATGGTTAAGCACTGGACTATAAGCCAAAAGGTTTGTGGTTGGAAGCCACCCAGAAGCACCTGGTAAGACACACCTGGCAATTTGCTTGTGAAAGGTCACAGCCTTCAAAGCCCTAGGGACCAGTTCTACTCTGCTCACATGGGTCGCTCTCAGTCAGAATCCAGTTCACTCCACCACAACTAACAACAGCAACGCCTTCATGAAAACTAGGACAGTAAAATTACAGTAATTTCTAGTATATTAATAAAGAAAATAATTAAAATTAATGTTCAGGGTTTTAACACATCTACTTTTCAATTTTTTTTTACTATTTCCCAGCTTCTTCAAAGTTACAGGTAAAAACTGAAACAAAAACCAAACCCACTGCCGTCAAGTCAATTCCGACTCATTAAAAAAAAAAACAAAAAACGCAAACCCATTGTTCTTCCAGTTGATTCCGACTCATAGCGGCCCTATAAGACAGAGTAGAACTGCCTCATAGGCTTTCCAAAGAGCGCCTGGTGGATTCGAAACTGCCAACCTAGCACTGAACCACTACGCCAACAGAGTTTCCACAGGGCTTCCACCAGGGTTTCTACGGGGTTTCCTCGGCTGTCATCTTTACGGAAACAGGCTGCCACATCTTTGTCCCGCTGAACGGCTGGTGGGTTCCAACCGCAGCCGAGCGCTTAAACACTGAGCCATGAGGACTTTTTCTAAAAGTAAAAACCAAACCAAACCGTTGCCGTCGAGTGCATTTCGACTCATAGCGAAAAGTAAAAGGAACCACTAAAAAGTTAACAACAGCCTGTACACAGGGCCGCGCATCTTTCCTTTGACCTCAGGCTCCACCATGACTGGCCTGGAGAAGCCACAGCAAAGCTCCTTCTCCTCAGCACTCTGGGTCCCTTTTAAAAGGAAGCTTTGTACTCACTGTTGACTCTCAGGTCCCAAAGCCTCGGGCGCCTACCTGGGGCTGCGTCCTGTGGAAACGAAGCTCTTCTTCCCGCCCGAGTGGCACCTTCACCAGCCAGGCTGACACCCAGCTCAGAGCCTCTGCTCTTTGAGGAACCAAGGGCCAGAAAAGGAGACGGGGCGCCCTCTGCCGGCTGTTGGCGCGCAGGGAAGGTGGCTTTGTGCCTGCTCTTTAGCGGAGGCCGCGCACCCCTGCGAAGGACAGACATTCTCAGTTCTAAGTGATATTTAAACAAAAAAATAGGTTTAATAGGAATTTCACCAGCAATACTGGCTGATCTCCAGGGAGAATTCTCCATCATCACGTTAAAATGAAAACACGTTAATTAACTCCTTGACGAATTCTCTTCATAGCTTGAGAGGAATAACTACATCCTTTAGTTGGGGGAAAAAAAAAAATTTTTTTTTTTTTTTTTTTTAGTTGGAAATGGGTGTTTTATCAGAGATCTCTTAGACACCATTTCTGATCCTCTTTGCTCTCTTATCTCTGTTTCACATGCTACTGTGACAACCAGCTCTGAAGGCTCAGATGTACTTCATGAGGGACCAACATCACAATCTCCTGCACTTTGTCCCTGTGTCACATGACTCCCCACCCTTCTCTGGGTTTCTATGTTGATGCTGAGGTGGGAGATGCCCCTTGATCAAAGCCCACACATGCACAGCCAGGTGCCTTGTTAACTCTGGGTGTGTGTGCGGTCTGTCTTTGTGTGTGTGCAGAGAGTGAACGGTCATTGTGCTTGGGGTCCGTATGTTGTTAGGGTGTGTACATGATTTTCATATTTGGGTATGATCAGAGGGTAGATAGTCATTTCAGGGTCTCTTTGTATGTATGTTTGCTATGGTCAGTTGGGTGTATGGACATGTGGGAATTTAGACAATATGCAATGAGTGTGTGTTTGTCAGACTTCGGTGTGTTTTTAAAGTGGGCTAATGTGAGAATGTGTGGTCAGTGTGTGAACTCAGGATGTGAGTGTGGTCAAAATATGTGTGAGTTCTCAGTGCTGATGGGTTGTTAGAAGATAAAAAATCATTTACAGTATCTGTGTGTGCTGCACTCATGTTTATGTGCTTAGAAGTTGTGTGATCAGTGTGAATGTGTGTGTCTTGAGCGTGTGTTTATGATGTGGTTAGAGTGTTAGTAACGAGCAGCATCGAACACTTGCCCAACTACTCAGCAGTCACCTTCCCTGGAGCCCCAGTTTGCCTAGGAAATGCCCAAAGGTTATCTGAGGGGCCTGGAAAAAGGAAGAAAGAACAGAGGGGTCAGGGCAATGGGAGCTACTAATGCTGAAGACAGAGAAGTGCCCAGGTTCTTGACCCGCTGGAGACAGGGATTTGGGCTCTGTAGATTTAAAGGGTCCGGGAGCCTGCAGGCACCAGGAACTGTAGACCTATATGGGATCCTGATTGAGGGCTTTGTGCAATAGGGTTTGTGACTAATAATGTTCAGCATCTTTCCATGTGCCTGTCGGCCATTTGTAATCTTCTTTGGAGAAATGTCAATTCCTTTGCCCAGTTTTGCATTGGGTGGTTTGTGATTTTGTCCTTAGTTTTCTCAATAACTTCTGGATACTAGACCTTTATCAAATATGATTTGCGAACATTTTCCCTCATTCTGTATTTGTTTTCCACTCTCTGGTTAGTGTCCTTTGATGCACAAGAATTTTGTCTTTTGATGAAATTCAATTTCTCGACTTCTTTAGTAGGTGCTTGTGCTTTAGGTGCCACTTCTAAGGAACCATTGGCCAATCCGAAGTCATGAAAACTACACCTGTGTTTTCTTCTAAGAAGGCTTTTATAGTTGAAGTACCTATATTTAAATCATTATTTTGAATTAATGTTTGTATACAAGGTGAGGAAAAGTCCAACATCAATTTCTGTATGTGATATCCAGTTCCCCTAGCATCATTTGTTGAAAGACTCTTCTTCCTTCATTGAATGGACTTGGCAGCCTTGTGGAAAAGCAATTGGCCTCGTAGGTGAGGGTTCAGCTCTGGATGCTCAGTTCTATTCTATTGATCTATACGTGTATCTCTATGCTAGCGCCACACTGTTTTGATTATTGAACCTTTGTAGTAAGCTTTGAAATTGGAAAATGAGAGTCCTGCCACGTGGTCTTCTTTTTCAAGATTATTTTGGCTACTTGAGTTTCCTTGCAACCCTGTACCAACATCAGAATCCACTTTACCATTTCTACACAAAAAGCGTAGGAATTTTGATAGGCAGGGAATTACACATGTGGATTACTTTAGGGAATACTGCCATTTGAAGGATATTAAATCTTTCCATTCACCAACACAGGACCTTTCCATTTATTTAGATCTTCTTTAAATTCCTGCAGAAATGTTTTTTAGTTTTCAGGGTACAAATCTTTCAACCTTACCTCATTGGTTATATTTATTCCTAGGTACTGTATTCATTTGGATGCTATTGTAAATGGAATGTTTTTCTCGGTTTACTTCTTGATTTTTCAATGCTACTGTATAGACATTCAGCTGATTTTTTGTGCTGATCTTGTATCCAGTAACCTTGCCAAATTTGTTTCTTTGCTCTAACAGTGTTTTCTGTTAATTCTTTAGGCTTTAATCTTTACAAGATTACATCCACTGTAAGTAGGGATAGTTTGACTTCTTCCAATCCAGTGTGGGTAATTACTTCTTTTCTTGCCTAATGCGGCCAGAACTTCTGTTACATGTTGAACAGAAGTATTCACAGCAAGGATCCTTGTCCCGTTCCTGATGTTAGGGGAAAAGCTTCCAGTCATTCACCATCAAGTATAACGTTAGCTGTGGGTTTTTCCTATATGGTCTTTATCATGTTGAGAAAGTTCCCTCTTAGTTCAAACTTTCTCAACGTTTTTTTCATGACAGAGTATTGGATACTCTCAAATGCTTTATCTGAATCAATCAACATGATCATGTATGGGCTTTTGTGCTTCATTCTATTAATGTAGTCTGTTACATTGATCGACTTTTACCTAAAATCACCCTCGCATTTCTGGGATAAACCCCTCTTGCTCACAGTGTATAATCCCTTGGATGTGCTGTCAGATTTACACTGAGGATTTTTACATCCATATTCTTAAGGGATAGTGCTCTACATTTTTATTTGCTCATGAAGTCTTTCTATATCTGGCTTGGGTATCACTGAGTTCATACATATTCCTTTAGCCCTGAGATTTCTCCTTTGATTCGTGTTTCATTTAAAACAGCACATTACCAGTTCCACCATGGGGAGTTTCTAGTTAGTGCTCTATCATAATTTCTAGCACGATTATCTTATGATCACAAAACAAGAGAACATGTTCTCTGTGATTTCATTCCTCTGACATTGATGGAGACGAGCTTCAAGTCCAGAATAGAGTGATTTTTTTAAAAGTACCACGTGTGCTTGAAAATAACGTTTCCAGTACAGCTGTTAGGAATAATGAGATAAGCACATATATATATCGGTTTGCTATTCAAATGTTCCACATCCTTACTGATTTTTGTCTGTTTATTCTATCAGTTGCAGAGAGAGGGCAGGGGTGGAAATCCCCTGCTCTGCTTCTCTTTGTTTCTTCTAGAAGCTCTGTCACTGTTCACTCTATAAGTTTTGTAGCCAAGACTTCGGATGGGAAATTCTGGGAGCTAGGGTAAGAGGGGAACAACCCAGAATGTGGGGGACAAGGAAGATGGGTTGGGAAGGACCATAAATCACAAGTTTCTTGATGGTCCCAGAGAGGACCTGTAGTTGGTATGGCAGTTGGTCTGGGATGGTACATGGTGGGTTACCTGTGGTATGTCAGGCTTGGGTTCCATTGTGATGCGTCAGGGGCGAAGGCAGGGATTGGACGAGGGAGAATTTATAAGCCATGCAGGTTACTAAGGCATTGACCAGACAGGAGAAGGCTACTGATCCTGCGAGTCCAACTCTTCTGCTCCTTGCTGCCTTACTCACCGACTGACCGACTTCGAAACCTCCTCCAACTTCTCTCCTGTGTGGCGTCCTTGCTCATCCATCCCACTCCTGCCATCTTTACCATTTTCCCTTCCCTTCCCTCCCCTTCCCCCCCCTCCCCAGGAGAACAAGCACCCCCGTCTCTCCAGGCCATACTCCTTGTTCCACTCTCATATACAACTGGCCCTGTCCCCATCCCACACTTACCCAACTCCTACTTTGTGCCACTGAGCCTCGTCAAGGGGACAAGACATGAAGGCACAAAGGGTATTGTTCTGGTTCCTGGTGCTCTGGCCACCAACTACTCCATTGGAAAATGTGAGTAATCCTTGAACATGCCGTACTTTCTCACCTTTTATTGGGCTCTTTCACACTAAACAACAGCTTTTCCTGGGGTGATTGAGGGGGACTCAGTCCAGCACAAAGGGTGACCAGCAGAACCACAGTGTTTAGTGGCCCCTGTCTGAGCTGACTTAGGGAGTAGGGCTCTCCTGACACCGGCGTCTTGGCCATAGCCAGATGGGACAAGAGTGCCCAGAACTGGGGTGTTTGACCAGTGAGGAAAGGATGGCCTTGGTTTTTTCATGCATCTGATCCGCTTCTTTAATGAATCTGCTGAGAGTGACTGCTCCCTTGTAGACAGTGGCTACTCAAAGACAGTGTGTTTTCTGAAAGCACACACGGTAGTCACCTCAGCTGTGAGGGCTGAGATGAAAGTGTTAGAGAGCTCAGAGTTTATTTTCCAGAGAGATTTCAATCTGTATGAAACTGAATCTCCATGTGGATTAGTATGAATTCCATTCCAAAGTTATTTTCTCCTAAAATACTTGTACAATCTTGTTTTTAAAGAAACAAGATTTGCCTTTTGTTGTGGTGACCATACATTCCAGAAATTTTGATATTCCTTTTATGTATTAGTTTCCATGTTGCTATTCATTGGTTTACGTGAAATACTATGAAATATGAAAGGAAATTCTTGTTAATGGCTATCTGGAATTGCGTTGCTAACTAGCTGCTATTTTCATAGTTTTAATCTATAATACACAAGATTCCTCTTTCATGCAAATATTTATGGACTTCAAAAATCTGACATGACATGGCCTGGTTCAGAATGAAAATGAATGTTGAAAGAAAACTGCAATGGTTTTAAAAACTTGATGTTAACAGTATTCTGTACTTTTTATGGGAATATGAATTTATGATGGCAACTGCCTATCTCTCCTAGTTATGGCCGTAACTATATATATCTATATTTATCTCAAATATACTCTCTTTAATACAGAATTTTCATGCCTATTATTTCTCAGGCTTTCCTACAGGTTGGGTGTACTCTTAACCATTGTAGAGTGCCAGGATTCCCACGTAATGTAAGTATTTTTTCCTCAATTCTAAATTGGCTTATACATTCATAACTTTTATCCTGTTGTCTTTTTTAAAATACTTACAATATTCTTTTGGTCAAGGAAATAGAAAACTGTAACAGTTTGTATATCTAATCTTTTTTCCTACACCTCGTGTATAAGTGATGTATAATAATCAGCACCTAATTAAAGTATCCAGTTTGTCGAATTTGGACGTGTGTATATGGCCATGAAACCATTACCATAATCAAGATAATGAGCCTAACCCTCACCCCCAAAACACTCCTGCTGATTCATTTAATTCATTCTGTCCTCTCCCTCCGTTTCTGCCACCCCTCTTCCAACCACTGATCTGCATTTTTAGAGAACTTTTATGTAATTGAAGGATACAAGATTTACTTTTTGTTTTTATTCAGGATTCTTTAAGTCAGCAGAATCATTTTTAGATTTATCCAGGATGTTTGGTGTGCTAATAGTTGCTTCGTTTTCATTACTGAGTAGAAGTTGTATATATGAATATGCCACAGTGCGTTTATCCTTTACCTTGATCCTTTACCTTGGAAAGAGACTTAGAGAGCTGGTTCTTCCCGTTAGGACATGGCCCTTTAAACAAAAACCCAGAAAGCAGCACCTTTACAGGGTTGTTTGTCCCAGCTTATACTTCCATTTTGCAAGTTCATGATGAATCATTCTTGCTTGGTTCCATAATTCATTCGTTTCTATTGCTGAATCATATTCTGTCGAATGCATATCTCTGTTGAACACACTGTCTTGAAGGAAACGTTTAGAATGAAAATAATGAGTTTTCAAGAACAAACAGTTAAATCCAAAGCAATCTCTCCAGACCAGGTATTGGGGCAGTCACAACTTACTCAGAGGATGTCTGTCTCCATTCACAGAGGAGTAGAATAGAATTAAGATCAAGGATCTTAGAGAAACTGCACATTGTTAGTGTCATCTTCATGGTCACCACTTTGCTTTTATTCAAGCCCTAAAAGTTCATTAATTCTGAATAAAGACATCTGTGTAGTGATCTTCTGTTTTTTTGTTTTGTTTTGTTTTTTTGCCCTGTGGTTGTCCTTAAGATGCTAAAAACTCAATGTATCCATGAGAAAAGTGTGATTCAGCATTAGACACAAGGGCAGGTAGAGCCTCTGGGGAACCAGAGATTGAGCCCCATTTAGAGAAAGCACACTCACAACCTCTAACAACACTGCCAGACTCAGAAGAAACACCAGGTGGCCAGCTGTCAACCTTCCAGGAAGCAGAGAAATCCACTGGAGATATCTGGTGGGGGGATGGTTCTCGGAGGCTGATGTGGGGTTTCTGTCCATGATCCCGTGTGACTGCTATACTGTCCATTCCTTTGAGGCTTCTTGTGACTTTGAATATTGCTCTTTCAGCCCATTGACAATAGTCTTCCTGAGCCGGACGGAAAACTTTTAACGGCGTACCTCCTTCTGCAGATTGGTACTTTAGTAATACTCTTTCTCTTCCGTCTCCGTTTGGTGAGTATTTTAACATACCTTATGGATATCTTTGAATCATGGATAATCAGGACACAGTAGAATGGCCAATAGGGTTTCCAAGGAGCAGCAGGTGGACTGGAATGTCGACCTTTGGGTTAGCAGCCTTAGCTCTTAACCACGACACCACCCCAGGCCTGGGTTTTTCTCGTTTATACATATGCTTTGAATCATGAATAATCAGGAATTTTTATACTCACTGGCCTATTATTGGATTTGCCTTTAATCTACTAATGAGAACACAAATTCATGCGTGAAACCAAAGCTAACTTTGTACAACAGTCTCATCGTTTTTAGTGAAGAATCAGTGAATAAGACAACTATATAACTTCAATGAGAAAACTTTAAATTGATAAATTCTATCAAAGAATTAAATATTAACTCTTCTGGGGCCCCTTTCACACACTGAGAGTGGAATTGTGAATTCTCACAACCATCCTGAAATGCAATGTAACACTGTCTACCCGAAGCCTTCCAAATACTCACACCCTTTTATTCAGCACAATCCCACGTCTAGTCATCTACCCTAATGAAAGAACCACCACGTATCCAAAGACCTGGCAAGAGCACATTCAGTGGAACAGGATGGATTACAGTGCAAATGTGGCAACAAACTGAATCACTCATGGTAGAGGGATGGTGGAACTAGTGTAAATCCTCACAGTGGAGGCAGCTCCTGAAACTCATATGTTTCAAAGACATTTCAGAACACAGAAAATGCTCTTAATGTAATGTCAAGTGGAAAGACCCAGAAACCAGGCTTTCTGTGTTGTGAAGGGAAGAGTGCATATGGCTCTGCACAGAGAGAGTGAACAAATGAAAATACCACAGAATGGAAGAACAGGGCTTTCTAAAGGGTGCTGTAACCACCTCTCTATCAACTTCTTGACAGTTATTTCTGGGGCTCTGAATACTCAATTCTGTCCTCACTCCAGCATTGAGGGTGGGGGCACTTTTCTCCTTCCTTTTTACCAAAGGCTTGGTTGGACTCTAAGTGAAAGGCCCAGGAGGGGCCTGGCTTCCTCTTTTCCTTCCTTACTCCTAAGTAAGATCTCAAAGTTTCTTGTGCACTGTGACTTACTCAATCTAGTTTTTATTTTTCGCTTTTTGGTTGGATCCTTTAGCACCCCTGAACTGTAGCGGAACAGCAGGAGGAACAGAATTTTCTGGCACCAATGCTCTTTTGAGACCTGGTGGAGGGGAAGGTGTTAGCTACGGACGCCTGCCTGCATCATTATGTTTCAGCTTTTATACTTTGTAGTGTTTTGGTCTGTCCTATTGAAGTATTTTAAAAATGAAACTGCTTCTATTCTGTAGGGTCTGCGGGCTTCAGCAGGGACCCTTCCTGGCCCCGGAGGATTGGCCACACGCTGCCCCATCAGATGCCCTCCAGTAGTACTCATGGGCAGTGGGCCACCAGCTCCACCCAGATGTATTCCCCAGCCTTGGACTGACTGTTCACCATACCTTCTACCACCTCCTCCCAGATATGATCCCAAAAGTGGGCCAGACCCTCCCCCTCCTCCTCCCACCCATGTTCCCAGCCCTAGGCCAGACCTTCCCCCTCCTCCTCCCACTCATGTTCCTAAAGCCTGGCCAGACCCTCCCCCTCCTCCTCCCATTCTTATTCCCCAAACCAGGCCAGACCCTCCCTCTCCTCCTCCCACCCATGTTCCCAAACCTAGGCCACACCTTCCCCCACCTCCACCCACCAGTGTTCCCAAACCTGGGCTAGACCCTCCCCCTCCTCCTCCCACTCTTGTTCCTAAAACCAGGCCAGACCCTCCCCTTCCTCCTCCCACCTGTGCTCCCAAACCTCAGCCAGAGCCTCCCCCTCCTCCTGCCAGCAGTATTCTGGGTCCTCCACTACAACCTCCCCCTCTTCCTCTCAGCCCTGTTCCTGGACCACCCCTAGACCCTTCCAGGCCTCCTCCCAGCTGGCCTCCCAAGGCTGGGACAGAGGCTCCACCTCCTTGCATACCCTGCAAAGCTATCAAGCCTGCACCAGAGTGCTCACCTCTTCCACCCTTCTGGCCTCCACCACCTCCAACAGGCCAGCAACCTCCTCCCCAATCCATCTGGTATGCCCCTCCCCCACATGCCTCGCATCCCCCTCCCCCACCCTCCAGGCCTCCCCCACCTGGCTGGCATCCCCCTCCCACTCCCTTCAGGCCTCCCCCACCTGGCTGGCGTCCCCCACCCCCACTTGGCTGGTGTCCTCCTCCCCCATCTGTCTGGCCACCCCCACCTGGCTGGCGACCCCCTCCCCCACCCTTCAGGCCTCCCCCACCTGGCTGGGGTCCCGCTCCCCCGCTCGCCTGTGGTCCACTTGCACCACCCAAGAAGCCATGTGAGCCTCCAAAGCTGCCTGCACCAAGTACTCCTCGGCCTCAACGTCGTCAATGGCGACCATCTAAAAGCTTCCGGCCACTGGATACAATTCCAGAAGTGCCAGAACCTTCCCTCCAAGACCCTGATTCCTGTCGCTGTTATTAAATAGTCACATTCTACCTCCTCAGCTTTCTTGTAAATCTTTCTTCACATTTATTTCCACCTCTCCAGAGGTGTTGATGTAAGTGCAGCAAGAGGTGTTGGCTACTGCACAAACGCCTCCTTGTTCAGCTAGCAAGTAGCCCAAACTACATGATGCTCTAAGACCACCCTTGGCAGAAAGTCAATGCTCATTTGTTGATCTTCCATGGCTCGAGCAGTGGATTGCACAGTATTTTCTATAGACAAAGTCAGATTATGGAGAGTGGCTTCATGATACGCAAATCCTCCCCAAGGAGCCAGGAGCCCTGTTACTACACCTGCCCCAGTCAGGATTAAACCTAGTGCTCTCTTTCATCTATTACCTGAGGTTCAGTTAGAGGCCTGGTATAATTGGACACTGGTGCCTGAGGGGGAGAAAAATCCTAGAGAGCACTGACTGGTGGTAGTGACAGGGTCGATGCAAGGAATCGCCCAGCCGGCTGAGCTCGAGCGGGACCCACGCACCCAGATACATCCACAGGGGGCAGACAAAGACCCAGCGATGGCACAGCCACTGAAGGCTATGCAAGCCAGCTGGACCCAAGCACAACTCTGCAATTTCAGGGCCAGGAGAGCACAAAGCTCAGGTCAGCACACTTGGCACTCGGGGCCCTGGCTCTCTCTCCTACAGCACTGTGAATATGCCTCAGAGGCAGTCGAACCTGTCCAGGCTGTAGGCCCCCTGTGGCTGGGCAAGAAACAGCCAAAGAGCAAACAAAAAACCCTTGGGAAATTCCTGGACACCCTCCCCAGCAGGTGCCCCTGTGCAGCAGACCCAGCCAGCCAGACCAGCCTGTACACAAGCTGTCCCACACCAACTGTCCAGGACTTCAGCACTGGAGTCAGCGAAACCCTGGACAGTTTGCCGGGCAAAATTTCCATTGCAACCATAGGCACGTGGGTGGCAAACACAAACACAGCCATAAACAGAGCGAGATGACAGCTGGTTGCTGAGTCCAGTGGGAAACAGGCACCAGGCCATACAAAGCCAGAGCCAGAAAATAAACCACCAATGAGGCAAACAAGCCCCACAGCCACCAGGGGGTGACAATCAACGGAAAAAATTGTCTATCACTTTAAATCCTCTAAAGCCTGAGTCTTCCAATTATCACTGCCCTGCCAACTCTTACTGTTTTGCAGTTGCTGGTCTGATGCGAGAGTGGTGGATTCCCACTCCCCTTCTGGAGACCTTGACTGCACTGTGTGTGTGTGTGTGTGTGTGTGTGTGTGTGTGTGTGTCTGGAGACATTGACTGCACTGTGTGTGTGTGTGTGTGTGTGTGTGATCAACACCTCAAAAGGTCCCTTCTATTTTTCCTGTGAGGTCTGGTGTGTTCCAGGTCTGGATGTGGAGAGAGACTTCAGGCTCTGCAGGTGTCTGCCACACTGCGTACTTGTAAAGACAGTGAAGGACCCCCGCCACAAAATACAAATATTGTCAAATAGTGACCTAGCCTTGCTTGTGTATGTTCTTAGCCTCCAGGGTGTTTTCAGGACCCAAAGTATTTAAGTCCTCCCAAAAGTTACAGAGTTGGTGATGCCCATACATAAGCTCAAAAGGACTTACCTGAAGTTTGGTTTGAGGTGCAACCCTGATGCTGAACAGAGCCAAGGGAAGGGTCTTCACCCATGTTAATTCGATCTTCTGGGAAAGGTTGGTCAGATGGATTTCCTTAGTTGGGTTCAGTCTTTCTACTTTTCTACTGAACTGAAGTCTCCAGGCACTGCGAAAACATCACTTAATCCTTAGTTGTCGGGACACAAGCTGTGTGACCTGAGCAGAACAGGTAAGGACTTGAAACCTCAACAGAGCCGATCACAGAGGGACTCGAACCCTCTGGTAGTGTCCACTCCTGATGGTTTGGAGAAGGCCATACCTGGGGATGATGTCTTCTAGTAGGCTTCTGGCAATTTCTGTGGCCTTCTCAGTCCTGCAGGGGAATGCTTCTATGCAATTGGAAAGAGCTGTCTGCAAACACCAGCAGACACTGGCAATCACCTGGAGCCCTGGGTATCTCAGTGAAGTCTATCTGCCAGTCATTTCTTGGAACACACTCTTGGTACTTGGTCCACTCTGGCACTGCCTAGAATGTCCTGGGGTTGCTTTTCTGACAGGTGACACACTGTCTAATAATGTCTCTGAAAATAGCCTGCAAAGTCTGGCCGACAAAGTGTCTCTTTACCTGATCATAAATTATTTTCCTCCTGTACTGAGTGGCCTCGTGTACGTGCTTTAGGATGTCTTCCATCCCTCATACAGAGTCACTCATACTTTTTCACTAATGGGCCACATAAAGGTCTGTGTCACTGTAACCAGGGTCTTCTGTGGCTTGTGGCGGGCCAGGGTGTGGAAGAAGGCCACCACTACTGCTGGGTCATTGTTCTTGCTGCCCACTTGGCCTCTAAGTCGGCCCTTCCTTTGCCCTGGGCCTCTGGTGTAACGTTCTGCTGATGTCTTTGCAGTGTCCCACGGCCAGAGCACAGGGCAATAACACTGCCTCAAGAGGTCGAAAAATCTGTTGGCTGTGTTTGATTCCTTTATCAGCCGAATTCAAAGCCTCCCCTGTTTCCACAGATCCCCGTGTGCATGTAAAACTGACAACACATTCTTCCAATCTGTACAAATGATCGCCCACTTCGGGGCTTGGCCGGCCACAAAGCCAGCATCGCTGCAACCAGCTCGGCTTTTTGGGCTGAGGTTCCGTTTGGGAGACTGTTTGCTTTGAGGTCCTTGGTGTGGCTGAGACTGCGTAGCCAGCCCTTTCTGGCCACCCTCTATGAAGCTACCACAGAGAGACTCAAATCCTCAGGTCACCAACAGGGAAGTCTGGGTGCCTGGCACAGGCCAGGTCCACCGTCTGGACACAGTCATGGTGGATGCGGTCTCCCAGGAGCAGAGTGGGGAGAGGTGTGGCTAGAAAATTGAGTAGGTTCTTCCTCCATATTCATTATAACCAGAGGCTCAGGTGGAGGTCCTGCCCCTGGTCCACCCTAGTCAGAGTCTTCCTCCAGAGTGAGGGCTAACATTTGAGTTACTCATTGCCCAATCTTTTTCTTGGGTCATACTCTTTTCCAGTGGCCCTCCTTCTTACAATATGTACACTGGTTCTTTCACACTAGGGGTTGGGGTTGGGCCCCACTAGGGCCCACAGGTCTTCTCCTCTCAGGGAGCCTATCCTGTACTGCTGCTGCTAGTAAGGCAACCTGGCGATTTCTGCCTTTGTCTTCCCTGTTGTTAGAGGCCTTGAATGCCATCTCCACTAGGTATCCTGGATCCTGATCTGTATATTGCCTAAAGACTCTATAAATCTTTCTTGAGGAAAGCTAAAGGATCCTTATCTTCACTCTGCTGAGATTCGAGCCAATAACTTTGAGTGCCTCTATCTAGCCAGACATCCAGTGCACTATCCATTGCACCACAGAACCAGAAAACTCTTCGTTCTGCTACCTTACTCCAATTTAAGTGCTTAGATACTCCATTTTTAAAGCCCACTAAGAGACATTGCCGATAATGGGTGAGCATACCATACTCTGCTGCGTGATTCTGATCCCAGGGAGGGTCTCTAAGGGGGAGATGTCATCAACTGCATCTCTGGTTGGCTGAGCATCACGTCATCTCTGGGCTTTCTCTCCAGCCCTGTCTAGGATTACCCACCTCTCTTCTGGGCAGAGGAGAGTGCTGAAGAGGGACTGACAGTCTGCCCATGTGACATCAAAAGAGTTAAAGATGGTAGTAAAGACTTCATACATTTCTTTAGGGTTCTTGAGCTATCCCACGATGTAATTCTTCTAGTTAATCAGGTTTGCTATATGAAAAGGAACACAAACCTGAACCTGGCCCCTGTCTGCTGCTGGAGTTGTTTGGTGGAAGGGACACTAGCCAGAGGCTGGCCCTTCCTCTTGGCTCTGTCCTGGCTCTGTGGCACCCTGGGCCACATTTGACCCTTGATAGGGTGCCCCCCCTTGTATGGGGTGATGGCTAAGGAAGATTCCCAGGGCACTTGCACAGCCTTGCTTTTCTCTTCAATTCTCCATCTCTCCCCACCCTCCACTCCGCTCCAGGAAACAACAATCGCGAAGAAGGGGAGCTAGATCATGCTCTCTGCCCCCTCTCACCAGCCCACTCCTTCTTGCCCCTGCTGCCCTTCTCCAGCAGGTGCAGGTGAGGGAGGAGAGCTGTAGATAGACACACTGCTGGTGTTCAAACGGTCCTCCGCCACTAGCACTGGCCACAGAGCGATGGGCTTTTCCTTGTCCTTTTGTACACAGATTTTGCAAGCCTTCTGAGTTTCATTAACATTTTGCAATGACATGAAGGCCTCCACATAATGCTTTTCATCCCACTTACCATTTCACGTACAATATAAATCTAGCTGAAGAATGGTGTTGCCGTTCAGCGACCCATTCAATGACCACCTTCCTTGGTCCCGTAAACAATATTGGGGCCAAGCACTATTACCTGAGAAAATTACCTTTTCTTCTTCATTCCCTCGGATTTGAAAAAGTCACAATTCTTTATGACATACCCCTAAGGGAAGTCACAAGCTATTCAACTTTTGTTCACCATTTCCTCTAAGTATTTACCACTACTAGGTTTTAAGTTACCACAATTCCTAAACTACGCCCACAGCCAAGGTTGGTAATTCTTGGGGTTACACTTTGCCTTGGGGTGAAAAGCCACCCTTTTCCACTTGGAGAGGAAAGAGAAGGAAAATAAAGGATAGAGAGCAGACAGAGAAGAGTGTTCCCAAAGACAGAAGAATTCAAACCCTGCGGTTACCAACATGGTGACCACAGATGACTCAGAGGAACTCTAACCCTCAGGTCACCGATGGGGTAAGGGATCCCAACTAGGCTGAGGATGGGTCCCAGGGGCCATGACACTATCTGGTTTTAGAACCAACTAGACCACCCCGGTACTCAAAACAGTCTGGTACTGGTACAACAAGAGATACATAGACCAATGCAACAGAATTGAGAATCCAGACGTAAATTTGTCTACCTATGAGCACCTGATATTTGACAAAGGCCCAAAGTCCATTAAATGGAGAAAACACAATCTCTTTAGCAAATGGTGCTGGCATAACTGGATTTCCACTTGCAAATAAATGAAATATCACCCATATCTCACACCATGCACAAAAACTAACTCAAAATGGATCAGAGACCTAAATATAAAATCAAAACCAATAAAGATCATGGAAGAAAAAGTAGGGACGCTGATAGGAGCCCTAATACATGGCATAAAGAGAATAGAAACATAACTAACAATGCATAAACAACAGAAGAGAAACTAGATAACTACTGGGAGCTCCTAAAAATCAAACACACTCATCAAAAGACTTCACCAAAAGAGTAGAAAGGTGACCTACAGACTGAGAAAAAAATTTTGGCTGACATATTCAATCAGAATCTAGTCGCTAAAATCTACAAGATACTGCAAAACTTCAACAAGAAAAAGAAACATAACCCCATTACAAAATGGGCAAAGGATATGAACAGACACTTCATCAAAGAAGGCCTTCACGCAGCTTAGAGATACATAAGGATATGCTCAGGATTATTAGCCTTTAGAGAAATGAAAATCAAAACTACAACGAGATACCATCGCACCCTAAGGAGGCTAGCATTAATCCAAAAACACAGAGTAATAAATGTTAGAAAGGTTGTGGAGAGCCTGAAACACTTACACACTGCTGGTGGAAATGGAAAATTCTACAACCACTTTGCAAAACAATTTGGCGCTTCCTTAAAACTATAAATAGAAGTACCACAGGATCCAGCAATCCCACTCCTTGAGATGTATCCTAGAGAAATAAGAGTCATCACATGAATAGATATATGCACACCCACGTTCACTACAGCACTGTTCACAATAGCAAAAAGATGGAAACAACTTAGGTCCCCATCAATGGATGAATGGATAAACAGATTATGGTATATGCACACAATGGAACACTACGCAATCATAAAGAACAATGATGAATCCTCAAAAAATCTCATAACATAGATGAATCTGAAAGGCATTATGCTGAATGAAATTAATCAGACGCAAAAGGACAAATATTGTATGAGACCACATTTATAAGAACTCAAGAAAAGGTTTACACAGAAGAAAACATTCTTTGATGTTTACAGGGTAGGGAGAGAGGGAGAGGGGAACTCACTGACTGGATGGTAGACAAGACTTATCTTAGGTGAAGGGAAGGATAACACAATACAGGAGAAGTCAGCACACCTGGACTAAAGCAAAAACTAAGAAGTTTCCTGAACACTACCAAACATTTTGAGGGACAGAGTGGCAGGGGCAGGGGTCTGGGGACCATGGTTTTTGGAGATATCTAGATCAGTTGGCATAATAAAGTTTATCAAGAAAATGTTCTGCATCCCTCTTTGGTGAGTGGCATCTGGGGCCTTAAACCTACGAGTGGCCATCTAAGATACATCAATTGGACCCAACTTACCTGGAGCAAAGGCGAATGGAGAACACCAAAGATACAAGGAATATATTACCCCAACAGACAAAAAAGTCCCCATAAACTGAAGACCCCAACAGCCTGAGGCTAGAAGAACCAGCTGGTGCCCAGCTACCACCAATGACTGCCCTGATGGGGAACACAACAGAGGGTCCCTGATGGAGCAGGAGAAAAGTGGGGTGCAGAACTGAAATTGATGTAAAAAGACCAGACTTAATGCTTTGACTGAGACTAGAGGAACCCCAGAAGACATGGCCCCCAAACTCTGTTAAACCAAAACTAAAACCATTTCTGAAGCCAACTCTTTAGACAAATATTGCACTGGACTATAATACAGAAAATGACACTCTTGAAGATTGTGCTTCTTAGTTCAAGTAGATACACGAGATTAAACGGGCAGCTCCTGTCTGGAGATGGGATGAGAAAGCAGAAAGGGAGAGAAGGTGCTTGAATGGACACAGGAAATCTGGAGTGGAAAGGGGGAGTGTGCTGGCACAGCTACGAATAGCAACTAGGGTCACATAACAATGTGTGTATACATTTTTGTATGAGAAACTAACGTGAGCTGTAAACTTTCGCCTGAAGCACAATTAAAATATGATAATGATGAGTTCTCAAAACATTTTATAAAATGGATGAATCTGGAGGACATTATGCTGAGTGAAATAAGGCAATCACAAAAGGACAAATAGTGTATGGTCTCACTTTTATAAAAAGACAAGAGAAGCTACATTAATTCATACAGAAAGCTATCTTCTTTGGTGGTTACCAGGGATGGGAGAGGGAGGGAGGAGAAATCACTTTCTAGAGAGCAGACACTTGTTATTTTCGGTAATGGGAAAGGCAATACCCAATATGGGTGATATCTGCACAATCTGGCCAAGGTGAACAATAACACTAAGGGCACGAGAATAAGGGACAATTTTGGTAAATGCTGTAACATATACAATTTGGCAATAACAACCAAAAAATATGTGTATGGCTACATAAGTAGATATGAATGCAACTATGTGTACAGGAAGGCACTGGAGAATATATGGGTGTTCAGGTACAAGTGCCTCTGTAGGCATACGTATGTACATGTCTCTGTGTGCTGCATATATACTCATATATAACAAAGCACATAGGGGGCACGGTTACAAATACTTTCTAGACATAACCAAACACCTTTCAGGATTGGTTTACTGGGTTTGAAGGCTTAGGATTAGAGTCTCATGGGACAACTCGGTCAACTGGCATAACATAAGTTCATAAACATAATGTTCTACATACTAGTTTGGTGAGTAGTATCTGCAGTCTTAAACTTGCCAGCAGCCATCTAAGATACACCTACCAGTCTCTACTCGCCTGGTTGAAAAGGAAACAAGGAAACCAAAGACTCAAAGAACAAACTAGTCTACAGAACTAATAGCCCACAAAAACCACGGCCTCATATATTCTGAGACCAGAGGAGCTAGATGGTGCACAGATATCATTACCAAATATTCTGATCAGGGACACAACAGATGGGCCTAGACAGAATGGGAGAAAAAAGCTGAACAAAACTCAGATTCCTAAAAAAGGCCAGACTTCCTGGACCAGAACAGACAAAAGGAAGTCCCGAGGCTCTCACCCTGACAAACCCTTTAAACTTGGAACTGGAGCCACTCCCATAGGTCAACTTTCAAACAAATGATAGATTGGCTTATAAAATAATAAACAATATCCCCCTTGAGTACTGTCCTCCTTTATATAATCACCTATATGAGACCAAAGGATCAATATTTACCCTACAGGAAAGATGAGAAGATAAGGGGCTGGGGGATAGGGAAGCTAGATTAATGGAGGCAGAAGAACCAGAATGGAAATAATAAGAATGCTGACACATTCTAAAAAATGTAACCAATGCCATGGAACAATATGTATAGAAATTGTTAAATGGAAACCTAATTTGCTGTGTAAACTTTCACTGAAATCACAATAAAATAATATAAAAAACTGTGAGTCCATTTAGAATCCAAAAGTTACAAGCACATAGTGAAAGAAGAAAATCACAGTGAGAATTTGCGATGGAAAAAAAACATCTGAAGTGTGTCAAAATAAGTTTATATTTAACCACATTTAGGTTATAATCGCAACTATGCTCTAATTCCTGGAATAAACCAAGAATGAATGGACGTCCTTGGAGAGGAGTTTAGGTACAAACGTTCCAACAAAATGATATGATGAGTATCAGGACATCTTTCACTCCATTGCTAACTTGTACACCACCACGACAAGACGGCCTTTTTCTTTTTTTACCCAAAAATTTCAGGGCTTTAGCAATTTTCCCAAGAGACTCAAAATACCTGATAGGAAATTCATTCTCTTCTGAAGGGCCTATTCCATCTCCCCTCTTGTTCATTTTCCCTCTTTCAAATGTAAACTGCCCTAACTCTCTGAAGTCCATATTTGCCAATAGTTTTGTGAAGGTTCTTAGAATGCCTTCAACATCACCCTCCTCCCATTTTGAATCTTATGCCTCATGGACAATCAGCAAGAGAGGCCAAGCAACAAAGCCGTTGAAAGGAGGATCTGGCACACACACCCCTGAGAAAAACAGGGAGGGATGCATAAGAAGAACACCCAAAGACAAAGCAGGGACTATGTACTCGGTTGTATGCAGCAGAGTTGGACCATGTTCGGTGGAAGCATGTCTTTATTCGGACAGTAAGTATGCTTCAGGAGACGTGAATGGATGCCACACTGACACATTACAAACCATTACAGGGACCACTGACATAAGCAGTGAGTTCATTAGTAAAGATCACCATGTTTAGGACCAATGAGGCCCTGGGGTAATGAAGATGCCAGTGGGCCCTTCTCCAGGGTTCAATTTGAACTGACTCCTTTAGGGCTGGCCCAGGAATAAAGCCCCATAATCCCCAGAGAACCCCATCCCACCAAACCATGAAAGGTGGTGGCACCATCGCTCCCACCCATCCCTCTCCTGATCTTCCTGCTCTTCCATGAAAAAGCCTGCCCTAGGGAGCGAGCTTGGATCTGATCAGCCCACTTTGCTTCAGTCGTGGAGGAGCCAAGACCCATCCTTCTCAGTCACAGCCTTTCTGGTAACTACTCTTGTTGCTGGTGGTTGTTGTGAAGTCAGTTCCAACTCATGCTGACCCCACACGTTTCACGGTAGAGCTGTGCTCCACAGGGTTTTCAGTGCTGTGACCTTTCAGAAGCAGACTGTCAGGTCTGTCTTCTGAGGCACCTCTGGGGGAGTTTGAACCGCCGACGTTTCAGCCAGAAGTGAAGAACTTACACATGTGTGCAACCCAAGGACTCCTGTGAACTACTAAGGGGCTTTAACTGGCTATTGGTTGTCTTCCGGGGTTGCCGAGTAGGACAGGGCCTGAGGGAGTCAGCTGGGAACTGGAGCGATTCTGAGGGTCATGATCTTAGTGGTGTTTACACAGGTGTACGCATATGGGGTTAAGAGCTTGCACTTCCCAGGTTAAGGAGCTCTAGTGCTGTAGTGGTTAAGGGCTTGGCTGCTAACCAAGAGGTCAGCAGTAAGAATCTACCAGCTGCTCCTTGGAAACCCTATGGGGCAGTTCTGCTGGGTCTTATAGGGCTGTTGTGAGTCGGAATCAACTCGACGGCAACGGGTTTTGTATTTTGGTTTCACAGAGTACTTAGGATGTGAAAGCACTCTCCTAAAGTTTCATACCCATTAACTCATTTAACCCAGCCCCCAATGTTGTGCTGCTCTTCGCTGCCATAGAGTTGGCCCCAGACTCCTGGAGACGCCATGTGTTACAGAACAGAACTGTTCTGTAGGGTTTTCTTGGCAGATCACCGGGCCTTTCTTCCACGGTATCACTGGGTGGGTTCCACCTGCCAACCTTTGGGTTAGTAGCTGATCACAAACTTCTCGCACCACCCAGGCTCCTTCAATGGTAGGAGGCAGATACTACTTTTATACCATTTTAGGATGAGGAAACTGAGTCACAGATCAGTGAAGAAGGTTGCCTTCAGTCTCAAACCTATCATATGGTATAGTTCAGATTTTAATCAAGGTTGTCTGACTCCGAATTCATGTCCCAAGGCCCTACACTAAGAAAAAAAAAATAAACACATTACCCTACACCAATAATCTTAGATATTAAAAGAAATCAAGTTGTTTTTTTTTTTTTAATTTCTAAAGCAAACATTACACATTAGGGGAAAGATGCTAAATTTACATAAATGATTATGATAAAATTTGACGCTTCTAAGTAATTTCACACTGGTGGAAGCTGCTTGAGCCAAGGACACAGAGCTCTGGGAAGACAAAGCATTGCCCTCTCTGTCATCTCAGGTCATGACTGCCCTGGAAAGCACCTGAGTGTTGGTATTTCTTAGCATAGAGTGTCGAGGGTTTTACTTTTTGAGTCAAGGACATAGGCAGATTGACAGTCTCAGGCTCCCTATGCCAGTTACTCTCTGTGCCAAAGGAAGTCGTGACCCTTCAAAGCAGATATCTTGGCAATGGGTCACCCCAATTCTGGCATCTGCCTCCAAACCCCGTGAAGGAACAGCAGATCTTCCAGGTACTGAGTTCCTCTAGCAGAGGTGGAGAATGCCCTGGCGGAGCACCCAGAGGTGGCTGAATCAGCCGTGGCGAGCAGTCTGGACCCCATTCCAGGGGAGGTGAGTAGAGGATCATATCTGCATGTGGGCACTGGGAAGCCAGAAGCAGGATCAACATCAAGGCACTATCTAGCCAGTCTTGGTCCTCTGGCAGGGGGCATAATTGATGTGCGTGTGGACTTACACTGTGTGGTCAGCAGATGGCATTGGCCTCCTCTGTGGCACTGTAAATAATAATTATGAATGATGATGATGGTGACAATGATGACAGCTAATATTTAATGAGTACTTACTATTTGCCAACTCATTTAACCCTCACAACAACCCAATGAGGTATAAGAGGAAAGAAAAAAAAAAAAACCCGTTGCTATCGAGTCAATACCAACTAATAGTGACCCTATACGACAAAGTTGAAGTGCTCCAAGGAGCGGCTGATGGATTCAAACTACCAGCCTTTGGGTTAGAAGCCAAGTTCATAATGACTGCGCCACTAGGGTTTCGAATGAGTTAAGGACTCTTATTATACCCTTTTTATAGAGGAGCAGCAATCCCTGGCTGGGCAAGAGGTCAGAAATTAACTTAAAGGTTGACGATTTGAACCCACCTAGTGGCACTGCAGAAGAAAGGCCTGGCGATCACCGTGTATAAAGAGTATAGCCAAGACGATCCTACGGAGCAATTCTACCCATTAACACATGGTGTCTCCATGAGTCAGAATCGACTGGAAGGCAATGAGTTTGGTTTGGTTTGTATAATTGAGGACACAGGCATAAGGAAATTAACTCACCTGGATCACACAGCTAATAAGTGATGGGGTCTGAATGGGAAACTAAGCAATCTGGCTCCACAGCCTGTATTCCTTGATTTAACAAGTATTTATTGAAAACCTACTATGTGCTGAGCCCTATGCAGTTAAATTGGGGACATCATTAATCATCATCATCAATGACCAATATTTAGTACTCACTAGGTTCCATGTAGGGAAGTGTACATAAAATAATAATAACTATGATGATACTACTACTTAGAACAACAGTAACAATAAATTTAAACTAGCCAGATGTTTCACATATATCATCACTTGGAATATTTACAGATACCCAGTAACGGATGAAATTTTACTGTCCCCATTTCACAGAGAAGGAAACTGAATTTAAGAGAGTTAAATAATTTTGCAAACACGTAGATAGAATTAGAAGTACTGGGATTTGAACCTGATTCTTTCTTTTCCAAAGTCGCCATGCTCTTATCAAGTACATGGCTCAAGCATCATCTTGCTTTTCCACTCATTCAATAAACATGGCATTTTTGGTGTTGCGGTGGTTAAATGCTCGGCTGCTATCCGGAAGGTCGGCGGTTCAAACACACTAGCCCCTCTGCTGGACAAACATGTGGCAGTCTGCTTCCATAAAGCCTTGGAAGCCCTATAGGGCAGTTCTACTCTGCCCTATACGGTCGCTACTGGTGGGAATCAACTCTATGGCAATGGCTGGGGGTATAATTTGTTGACACTCACCATGAATTCACTCCTGAGCTGCAGGGGGTGAAGGTGTTCATTGTCATGTCCCCACAGTTCCTGTCCCATGACTGGGACCAGCTCACCAAGGAACTGCAGCAGCATGTGAAGGGAGTGACAGACCCCTACAAGCACCCCTGGAACGGGAGCACGCAGATGGATGGGGTCTGGTCCTCCTGGCTGCCTCTGGTGCTCAGCTCTCCCAAGTCCTCCAGGGCAGTTAGGGTAAGCTTAGGTAAACAACAGCACTAGCTTTTTCCACCACAATTCAACTTAAGAAGCAATTCAACTTAAGGACAGTGTGAAGCAGACTTTATTAGATGGGAGCCTCTAGCCTGTGTCAGAAACCATAAAGGAACTCACTGCTGGCAAGTTAACCTAAAGAAAAAAATCGTGTCCAAAGACATACCTGCAAGAAGGTTATTTATAATCCTGCAGAATCTGAAAATGAAGTACAAACCAGCAGCTTTCAAACTTTTTGTAACATGATTCACAGGGAGAAACACATTTTGTATTGCAACCCAATACATATACACATTAATATAACACTAAAAACCTAATAAAATACTTATCCTTCTATCTTGCAATACATTCAAAATATTCTATTCTACTTCATTTTTTTTAATGCTGCCTGCAACCTACAAAATTCCTTTGAAAACTCACTAACGAGTGGCAGCCTACGGTTTGAAAATCACTGATCTCAATGTCCAAAATAGGGAAGTGATTCAATTATTCATGGAATTAACATGGGCTCCTCATGGTGGCACAGTGGTGAAGTGCTCGGATGCTACCAAAAAGGTTGGCGGATCAAGCCCACGAGGTGCTCCCTGGGAGAAAGATGTGGCAGTCTGCTTCTGTAAAGATTTCAGCCTTGGAAATCCTCAGGGGCAGTTCTGCTCTGTCCTCAAGGGTCACCATGAGTCAGAATCGACTTAATGACAGTGGGTTTCGTTTTTTCATACTTAAAAATCATGATGCACATATTTTATTTTTTGACCTAAAGAGATCTCAGCAACACACTATTAAGAGAAGAAAGCAGAATATGGAATAGTATATGTAGTATGATCCTACTTGCTTAAAAATAAAGTTGGAATGGATACAGATGCCAAAGACTTAACATTTCTTTCTTATCTAACACTTTGCTGCATTGTCTGAATTTTTACAATCAATACCCATCATATAAAAAAAATATATAGCTAACGTTTATTCATCACTTATTCTACATGCCAGGCTCTGTAGTAAATCTTCTACATGTCGCATTCAATCCCTGCCTCAGCCTGCTATGGTGTAACTATCCTGTTCTACATAGAGGAAACTAAGGCACAAACAAAGGAAATGGCCTCAAATTACAGCTAATACAATGCAGGGCTGGAGCTCAAACCCAGGTGTGTCTGACAACAAAGTTCATTCTTTTCATTTTCGGCTGTTGCCTCATAGCTTTCACATCATAGCAACACCCAAGTACCACAGGAACACCAACCGGCAGAGAAGTATTGCAAACATCAGCAGGGCCACCCATGCTGGGCAGGTTTCAGTGGAGCTTCCAGACTAAGGCAGACTAGGAACAAAGGCTTGCCAATCTACTTCCCAAAATTAGCAAATGAAAATCCTATGGATTACAACAAAATATTTTCTGATACAGTGTTAGGGATGAGCCTGCTAGGTAGGAAGGTACTCAGAATCCATAGTGGCCAAAACAAAGGGCTTGAGCATCCAATGACCATGAAGATGGCACAGGACCAGGCAACATTTCATTCTGTTGTCCTTGGGTGATCACAAGCTGGAGCCGGCTCAATGGCAACTAAGAGCAACAGCAATGCTGTCTCGTAGAGAACAGAACAAATGATGCACAGCATTAGGTGGGCTAGGTTATACTGTGGGTAACGAACAGCCCCAAAGTCTTATTCGCTGGCCTAGAGCGATGAAACTTTATTACTATGGGTCTTCTGGGAACTCTGCTCCATGTTCCCTCACCCCGGGACCAGGATAAAGGACAGTTAGCATATAGAAACCTGCCAGGTGCTATGCCGATACGAAGACAGGTGGCCAGCATCCAGAACTCTTCTACCTAGAGGTGACACACTTCACACTTCCTTGATCAAAGGAAGTCACGTGGCTACATCCACAGACAGGGAGTCAGTAGGAGGACCTGAGATACCTGGTGAACCCCATGGAGACCCCCACATGGCATTAGCATATCTAGGGTCTATGCAGGTGACAAGTAGGTCAGTGAGAAATGGAAGGAACTAAGAGCAGGACCAAGTCAGGTTGGATATGCTTTCTCCTTGTTCAGGCGGAGTTTGTCCCAGAGCTGCCCAAAACCATCACTGGCAAGTTCAAACGGAGTGAACTTCAGAAAAGGAGTTTCGGTAGATGAAATCGGCCGTCAACTCAGGCCCACTGAGTGAACTTGGACACACCTCTGGCCGACTCAGTTTCCCCAGTATGGTGGGGTGGATGTGTGTTGAGAGAGTTGATTTCAAAGTGGATCAGGAGCAGCTAGGTTCCCACATTTTTCCTCTCTGAAGGTAAATTCAGTCACTACCCTTTCTTCCCCTGCTCTGCCCCCTTAGGTTTGACCAGGTGAGCTCTGGGACTGGGGCTGGCAGGTAATAAAATGCCACCAATAACATCAACAGAGGCTCTGTTTTGTGAGCTTCCTCTGTGCCTGGGCCTGTGCTAAGTGCTTCTCACAACTTCCTCTGCGATTCTCCCCAACCCCCAATGTGAGATATCCTGAGGCAGATGGATTCTCCTTACTGAACCCAGCACCATCTAGTGACGCCGTGTGTCTATTCCCATGGCCAGGGACACTCAGGTTGGGAGGGAAACGCCATGTGACCCTAGGCTCTGGCCCTGCTGGGCTCCTCCTGGGCCCCCAAGGAGGGTAAGCCCAAAGGTGGGGTGAGAGGGGCATCTGGGGGCTCGGCCCTTGATGACTGTACTTGATGGCCGGATACCACAGAACCTGCCACCATCCAGTAGGTCTGTCACCTTTGTGCCTGACACTAATGCTGCTGCTGCCCCAGCTCCTGGCCATAACGATGAGTGGGATACCAGGGCTCTCTGGGGATCCAAGATCCCCAAGGACTTCTCCAATCCTCCCCAGATGTGCTCCCCACTCACCCCTAACCAGGGACCCAAGAGCCCTCCCCTCAGATTTCCATAGAGATCTCCCCCACTTGACCCCTCTCCAGGGATCCAGGACTTCCCCCACCCTCCCATCAACCTCCAGCTACTCACCCCACCCCAGGGACACAGAGCACTACAGACCCCCAGCTTTCCCTAGGGACACTCACTCAATCATGTTTCCCAGGGACCCAGTACCCCCTCAGCCCTTCCCAGGGGCCCAAGCAGCTCCGTAGACACCCACTCACTTTAACCCTCTACATCAAACCCTGGGTGGGGTTCCCGTGAACAAATTCTTCACTTCCTCAATCCTTGAGGCGTGTGGTTAGACCACCAAGAGGACACCAGGGGCTAAGGGAGCAGGGGCAGAAGGGCCCAGCCCCGCCTGAGGGAGGAGGATAGACATACTGTCACCTTTCACCCACCTCTGGCGGTGGCCCTAGAAGAAGTCCCCTCTGTGTCTGCTTGTTCCTGGGGTGCACTCTCACAGATACACATACACACACTCAGAAGTGTGCCGAGACAACAACCACGGAGATGTACACATAAGGACCTCCCAGACTCAGTGGGGCACACGGGTGTGGGCTCATGGACAAGTTCACATGGACCCACATTGTAGACCCTGGCACAGACACTGGAGGGAGTACACAAACACACAGACACTCAAGATCATCCAAGACAGCCCCAGGATGAGATGACACATGATGGATGCACGCACACACAGATCCACACTCAAAAACACCCAAAGATCAAATTTACACACACACACACACACAGATCAGAAACACAGACACTCCAGGAGGGACACACACGCCCAGATACACACTGTCCTGGTTCGATTCTCTAGAGAAGCAAAACCAGTAAAGCATATAAATATATAGAGAGAGAAACAGATTTACATCAAGGCAATGGCTCACTCGGTTATAGAGGTTGCAATGCCCCAAGTCCATGGGTCAAGATAGAGGCTTCTCCTGATTCACGTAGCTGCAGGGGCTGGCAAACACAAGGGCGGTAGGTTGGATAGCAGGGCTCTTGCTCACTAGCTTGGAAGATTGATGAATCCCAAGACTGGAAGGCAAGATCACAGGAAAGCAGCTAGCTCAAGTCCCAAGAACTGGGGGTCACATAACGGGAGCCAGGTGCAGGATCCAGCACCAGCAAAAAGCTCCCAAGCCTTGCCAGAATGTCCACTTATATTCCATGCACCCACACGCCCAAGGAAACTCCCTTTTCACTGACTGGCTGCTCACATCAGATCCCATCATGGGGGTGATCACATATCAAATCTCAACAGGAAGTCATCACAACACTGCACGAACTGCCAAAACACTAAATATCCTGGCACAGCCAAGTTGGCACGCAATCTAAACCATCACAGTTCACCCTTTGTCAACTTGGCACCTACATACATTTTATTAAACCATACAAAACCTCTGAATAAAGACTATTTAAAAGTCATATTTGGGCATAATATGATACAGTGAACACACACAACCAAACATGACCTAGGCCTGTTTACATCTTATTTTTATGAGTGAAGAAAACAAAAATATTTGACGGATGTACACATACAAAGCAGAAACACTCATAAAAATTACAGTCTTCATTTTTGCAACTGGTCATGTGGTTGTAACTGGTATTTAGAACTACCTTCTTCCACCACCCATTCCGTATTCCCTTTGCCTTTAGCAAGCCCCTCAGCTAGTCGTGGTTCTTTGTTTGGTGGGGTAACTCAAACCTTCATTCATGCTGGAATTTACATGTTGGAATTAGGTTGCTATAGTATTCCATTGACTTTAATCACAGGGCGTGGTAGGACTAAGAGACACCCTAAGACATCACCTGCTTGCCAAACATACTCTTCTTTGCCTTCATGATGTAAAATAAGTCTGATTTCCTCTTGGTAATCAGGATCAATCACACCAGCCAGTACGACAACTCCCTTCTTTGCCTGTTGATCCAGAGGCATGAGGAGCCCAAAGCGGCCAGGTGACATTCTTAGCTTCCACTTCAATGGACTCTGATGTTTCTCCTGGTGGGACCATTCCTCCCTTTGAACTAAGACCTCTAGATCTGCAGAGCATAAGGTCGTGGGGACGTGGAGCAAAAATCTTGTGAGTGGGTGACTAGGGATAATAGTGAGCAGTTCCATTCCCATTTCCACCTCTGATTCCTTGATCCATGAGTCCTAGCTATGCGAGAAAGAGAACCACATATTGGACACTGGTTCAGAGCACATGCAGCCTTCTGGAGAACACTGCCCCAACCCTGCAAGGTATTGCCACCTAGCTGTTGCTCTAATTGTGTCTTTAGAAGGCCATTCCATTGTTCTATCACATGAGGTACTTCAGGATGATGAGGAACATGGTAAGACCACTGAATTCCATAAGAATGGGCCCTTTACTGCATTTCATTTGCTATGAAGTGAGTCCTTGATCCAAGGCAATGCTATGTGGGATACCATGACAGTGGATAAGGTATTCTCTAAGTCCACAGATGGTAGTTTTGGCAGAAGCATTACATAAAGGGAAGGCAAATCCATATCCAGAGTACGTGTCTATACTAGGAAGAATAAAACACTGCCCTATCCATGATAGAAGTGGTCCAACATAATGAACTTGCCACTAGCTTATTGGCTGATCACCTCGACGGATGATACCATATCAGGGACTCAGGGCTGGTCTGCTGCTGGCAGACTGGGCACTTAGTAGTGGCTGTAGCCAAGTTGGCCTTGGTGAGTGGAAGCCCACATTGCTCAGTCCACGCTTAACCTCCATCCCTGCCACTATGGCCACTTTTTTCATGAGCCCTTTGAGCAATAAGAGGAGTAGCTAGGGAAACAGAACGCCTGGCTTCCACAGAATACGACATCCCATCCACTTGATTGTTAAAATCCTCCTCTGCTGAGGTCACCCTTTGGTGAGCATTCACATGAGACACAAATATCTTCAATTCTATGGCCCATTTGGACAGGTCTATCCACATACCTCTTGCCCGTACTTCTTTGTCTCCAATTTTCCAGTCACGTTCCTGCCAAGTCCCTGAACATCCAGACCTTTGGCCACAGCCCATGAATCAGTATACAACTGTACATCTGACCATTTCTCCTTCCAAGCAAAGTGAACAACCAGGTGCACTGCTCGAAGTTCTGCCCACTGCGAGGATTTGTCTCCACCACTGTCCTTCAGGAGGTCCCCGAAAGGGGCTGTGGTGCTCCTGCAGTCCACTTTTGAGCAGTGCCTGTATATCACGCACAACCATCTGTAATCAGGCACATATTTTCCCTTCCTCAGTCAACTCATGATGAGGAGGCCATAGGTGCAGACTGGGAGATGGAAGGCAATGTGACAGAAGCAGAGACCATGGGCATTTTCACCACTTCCTCATGCCACTTACTTGTGTCTTCAGGTCCTGTTCAGGCCCGATCTCGTATATACCACTTCCAGTTAATGACGGAGTGCTGCTGTGCACATCCAACTGTATGACTCTGTGGGTCAGACAACACCTAGTTCATGATGGGCACCACAGGCCACACCTTGACTTGGTGGTCCATGGTTAAGCATTTCGTCTCTACTAAGGCCCAGTAACAAACCTAAAGTTGTTACTCAAAAGGACAGTAGTTATCAGCACAGGATGATAGGACTTTGTCCCAAAATCCTAAGGGTCTGCACTGTGATTCACAAATAGCAACCTACCAAATACTCCAGACAGCATCTCTATCTGCCACTGACACTGCAGGCACCATTGGATCAGCCGGATCCTATGGCCCCAGTGGCAGAGTGGCTTGCACGGCAGCCTGAACCTGTTGCAGAGCCCTCTCTTTTTCTGGGCCCCACTCAAAACTAGCAGCTTTTCGAGTCACTTGATAAATAGGCTGGAGTAAAGCACACCCAAATGAGGAATATGTTGTCTCCAAAATCCAAAGAGGCCTATCTGGCACTGTGCCTTGTTTTTACTTGTGGGAGAAGTCAGATGCTATAATGTATCCTTCCCTTTAGAAGGAATATCTCCACATGCCCCACACCAATGGACCCCTAGAAATTTCACTGAGGTGGAAGTCATCTGAAGTTTTGTAGTGTTAATTTTCCACCCTCTAGCACACAAAAAGTTTTACCAATAAGTCCAGAGTCATTGACGCTTCTTCCTTGCTAGGTCCAATCAGCATGATGACAACAATGTAATGGACCAGTGTGATGTCTAGTTTAAGGGAAAGGTTATCAAGTTCCCCGCAGACTAAATTATGACATGAGGCTGGACAGCTGATGTAGCCCTGAGGTAGGCAACTGAAGGTACACTGCTGGCCTTCCCAGCTGAAGGCAAACTGCTTCTGATGGTCCTTCAAAACAGGTAAGGAGAAAAGCCAGATGAAAAGCTGCATACCAGTTACCAGAAGTCTTAATTTGCTTAAGCAATGAAACTACATCTGGAATAGGAGCTGCAATTGGAGTCACCACCTGGTTAAGTTTTAGACACTCCACTGGCTTTCCCTAAGATTCATCCGTCTTTTCCAAAGGCCAAACTGAAGAGCTCAATGGGGATATGGAGGGAATTACCACCCTGCATCCTTCAAGTCCTTGATGGTGGCTGTAATCTCCACAATCCCTCCATGAATGTGATATTCCTTTGCTTTACTATTTTCCTGGGAAGTGGCATTTCTAATGGCCTCCACTTGGCTTTTCCTACCATGATAGCCCTTACTCCATTTGTCAGGGATCCACTGTGGGGGTTTTGCCAGTTACTGAGTATATCTATTCCAATTTTGCATTCCATAACTGGGGAAATCACTACAGGATAGGTTCAGGGACCCACTGAGCCTACTTCAGACGGATATGAGCTAAGGCTCCATGAATAACCTGACCTGCATATGTCCCCACTCTGACTGGTGGACCACAGTGGTCTCCCAGAATCACTGTCAGTTCACAACCAGTGTCCAGTAATCCCTGAAAAGTCTGATTATTTCCTCTTCCCCAATGAACAGTCACTCTCCTACAAGGAGATCCCTTTGAGGAAGGCTGGGAGAAAGAATACCAGTGTAAGGTTTTGGAAGCATATTGGAGTCTTTTCTCAAGGGGACCCGGCATCCCCTTTATTCAAGGGGTTGTGGGTTTTTAAACTCGCTCAAGTCTAGGAACTGATTGATGAACCCTGACTCTATTCTGGCGGCTCCGAGTTAGACTGTTGTTCACTTGACCTAGAATTCATCCGCTTGTACAGATCAAGTAAATATTTAGTAGATTTCCTATCTATTTCACTCTAAGGGACACCAAGATTAAGTAGCCCATGCTGTAAATCCATAAGAGTCAGATTATTCTGATTACCACTTTGACTCTGCTGTCCACTACAGTAACCACGCCCACCTTGTCTTCATTAATCAAGTGCTGCCACTTGGCCCCTACCATCACAGAGTCCGATCAGCCCCATTATACTTAGGGGCCTTAATTCACTTCGGCCAGTTCCCACTGTCAAATCTGACTTGCATAATATAGAAATCACAGCAGTCTTCAAGGGCCCTGGGGTCCCTTCAGAAATTTGTTCCTCAACATTGTGGTAAAAGGTGTGTCCTCTGTGTGTGTCTGTGGGTCTAACCTGATAAAACCACTCTAGCATGCCATTGTCCCTAAGCCTTTGAATACTTTCTTCTACAGTATATCAAAGCAGGTCTGCTACTTCAACTTGATTTACTGTAGGCCGATGCATAATTCATGCTCCAGCAACCCAATTAAATAAACTATTAGATCCTTTCCTCACTTCTAGAGCTGAAACACTGAATGAAAGAATCTGTGCTGAGTAGACCCGTATCAATAAACTCAGACTGATCCATCCTCATGTTCCTTTCACTATTATCCCACACCCTTAACAGCCATTCCCATATATATTCCCCAGGTTTTTGTTGGTACATAGTAGAAAAGTCAAGCAATTCTTTTGGAAAGTAGTGCACCTCATCCTGGGTCACACTTTGTACTTTACCTTTTGGGGCTCACTGGGATGTAAGTCTAGGTATAGGTCAGTGGGGAAATGTTTGGAGAACATTCAGCATTGTCTTGTAAAACATTTGCCTCAGGCGAGGTACAAGGCAATGACTCAGAAAAGGTGCTTTAGACTCAGCTGGGTTAATCTCATTAGATGGGAGTGGAAGGGCTAATGGTATTACTGGGCAAGGTGGTTTAGCAGGCAAACACGGAATGGTCTCTTCAGATGGGAGTGAGAAGGCTGGTTCTATTGGCAGGAGTAAATGGAGTTTTGGGGCTTGGTATCTCCAGCTTCCTGATTATCTGCCCATATGTCCCCATCTCAAGTTTCAGGATCCCATTTCTTCCCAATCAATGCTCTCACTTTAACTTCAGACACCTTTCGAGGCTGACAGTTGACTTGGCATTGTAATTCAACCACTGTTACAATAAGATTCTGGATTTGGTTTTTGGCACTATCCGCTCTGTTACTACAAGATTCAAGGCTTTCTTTCAAGGCACAAGTGGAAACTTTCAAGTCATTTATGCGGCACTTGAGCTTTGACTCTGAAGCCCTCAGCACATCTCTTTCTTTCACCAGTTTGTCCAGGAATAGTAGGATCAACCAACCAGCTACCTTATATTTCTTATTCTGGCAAAACTGTAGAAAGATATCACACATGCAATCACCCAGAGCCTTGCCTTTCACCAATATCTGAGCTATTGGTGGTGATGTTTTGCATATTTGTATTGTCACCTCATACCATTGATTAGCAATTGATTAGCAAAGTCATCAACATCTTGAAGACTAACCAGACTTGAGAACCAATTTAGAAGACTCACCCTTACAATTTTGTTTCTCTAGAACCACTCTCGGTACCAAATGTCTTCGGCTGGGTTCTCTAGAGAAGCAAACCAGTGAGGTGTATAAATATATATACAGAGAGAGATTTATATCATGGAAATGAGTCATGCTGTTTTTGAGGCTGGAATGCTCCCAAGTCCATGGGTCAGAATAGAGGCTTCTCCTGATTCATGTAGCTGCAGTGGCTCGTGAGCCCAAGATTGGAAAGTAGGAGAGCAGGGCTCTTGCTCACAAATTGTGAGATTGACAAATCCCAAGATCAGCAGGCAAGACCACAGTAAGCTGGTAGCTGAAGTTCCAAGAATCGGAGGTCAGATGAACAGGTGCCAGCTGCAGGATCTAGAATGACAAAAGCCTACAAGCCTTGCCAGAATGTCTGCCTATATTCGATGCAGGCCACATGCCCAAGGAAACATCCTTTCAACTGACTGGCTACTCAGAGCAAATCCCATCACGAGGGTGTTCACATAGCAAATCTCAACAGGGAAGTGATCACAACATTAAAAGGCTGCCAAAACACTGAGCTTCATGGCCCAGCCAAGTTGACACAAAATCTTAACCATCACACAGACTGACACACACACAGGCACAGAGACATACACAGATTTCAACAACTGACACACACCATTCACTGACACAGACTCGCCATATGCACACACACAAAAACACACAGAAGTAAACAACAGCCACACAGGGGAAAACACAAAACACAACCGATATATTCACAGAGTCAGAATCCCAGACACACATGGACACCCACACAGATTACACAACTGCGCACACACACTCACACATCCACAAACTCTTAGCCGCACTGGATACACAGGAAGCCCTGGCACTCCCAACAGGGGCCACTGCAGGCAAACGGGGCTTCATTCCCAGCATGTCCTACTGCACTGAAGCTGTTACAACAGGAAGTGCTTTCCTGGTTCAAAATTCAGGCTGGGGCCCTCTGGAGGGCTGTGCCCAGGGCACTGAGGTGCCAGAGAGTGGCCACGGCATGGTGGCTCTGGTAAGAGCCTCTGGGCACAAGGTTGGGACTCTGACGCTGTCAAGGGCCCTTAGAGTGGGGGTGTCCTGTGGGGACTGGTGGACACAGGGGTCAAGGGAGGCCACAGGAACTGTTCTTAATTTTCATAGGTGTTGTGATGATTAATTCTGTGTGTCAATCCTACCTGTGTGCGTAAATGTAAGGAAAAGTAAGGGGCCTGTCATAGAGGATCAACAGAGGAAATGCCCAGTTAATAAAGAAAGCATATTCCAGATAGGAGTAACATTACAAATAATCGGAACTGCAGAACACTCCATTGTGCTCATGCCTAACCTGTACATGGATCAAGAGGCAACTGCTTGAACGGAATGAATTACAAAAGGTGTGCAGCTGGGTTTATCCTTTCACCTTACTTATTCAATCTGCATGATAAACAAGTACTCCTAGAAGATGGATTATATGAAGAAGACAGCATCAGGATGGGAGGAACACTCATTAACAAACTCAGTAGTCAGTTGACACAACCTTGCTTTCTGAAAATGAAGACGACTTGAAGCACTTTTGACCAAAGTCAAAGGCTAGAGCCTTCAGTAGAGATTACGCCTCAATGTGAAGAAAACAAAAACCTTCAAAACTGGACCAATAAACAACATCGTGATGAATGGCAAAGAAACTGAAGCTGTCAAGGATTTCATCCTACTCGGATCAACAATATCCATATAAGCAGCAGTCAAGAAATCAAAAATCATATTACATTGGGCGAATCGGCTGCACACGACCTCTTTAAAGTTTTAAAAACTGAAAATGTCCCTTTGATAACTAAGATGCCCCTGACCTAAGCCATGGTCTTTTCAATCACCTCATACACATGTGAAACTTGGACAATGAAAAAGGAAGGCAGAAGAAGAATTGATGCCTTTAAATTACAGTGTTGGCAAAGAATATAGACTACACTGTGGAGTGCCAGAAGAACAAACAAATCAGTCTTAGAGGAAATGCAATCACAAGCCTCCTTAGAAGTGAGGATGACAAGACTTAACTCTGGCTCTCTTCTTGTGAACATGTCATCAGGAAGGAAGAATCTCTAGAGAAGGACATCGTGTTTGGTAAAACAGAGGGTCAGCAAAAACACGGGAAAACCTCAATGAGATGGATTGACACTATGGCCACCACAATGGGCCTCATTACGTTATATAAGGCTGCTGTGATTTGGAATGGACTCCATGGCAAATACTGACAATAACCTTTTAAAATATAGAACAAAGGATATAACACTTTTTTTAAATTAAATGAGCAGATAGGATGTTCTCATGTGTATTCTAAAAACTACATTATAAACACATAAGGATACCCAGTGGATGTCAAGGTCTGATGTACAGTAATTAGGGCAATGACCATACAAACTCACATATTATCCCAATACTAACTTACATATCAAATGGAGAAATCTCCTCTACTGAAATGAGCAGCATACTTGTGCAAATAGATTCTAACATTTCATGCAACTCCTCAATGTGAAAAGATATTTTGAATGAAGTGAAAAAGGTCCATAAAGCCATCCAATGAGTAATCCAGAGTGTATATAAAGCTCCATGCCTATTAGAAGGTCTAGCCCCTTGCTTACAGCAAATGAGAAAAAGTAGCTTTGAGAGCTGTTTGGGGAATGTAAAACTTCAACAAGCCACATGAGTGTATTTCTGAATTTGAAAATAAAGAAAAGGGATGGGAAATGTATGATTCACTGGATCCAAGTATCAATTATGGGAAAAGATATATTTTAAACAGGACGTTATGGACATCCTGATTTCCCCTTAGAAGTGAAGACATAAAAAAAGTCACTGTATTCAAATCTTGAATTTTTAGTTGAAAAATATTTATTTTCAATAAATACATCTAAATTACAGCACTGGCTTAATTCTTAAATATTCTAGCAACTTTATATCCAGTGGAAATTTCACCTTAAAGAGTTTTAAGCTCTGTAAAATATCAAGAGTTGGTACTAAAAAAACATATCACCGTTCTTTGTTCATCTAAATCTCATTCACGAATTCTGCTTAGTACAGTATTATTCCGACTTGGAAGAAGCCTTAGTCATTTTTTTTTTTTAAATAACATTCATGGTCACAATGTGTCTTATGAAAGACAGCTCAGAAAGCTGAAATTTCAAATTATTTCAGGTCATCATAGGATTATGAAAATCTTTAAACATGGCAATTATCTTAACTGAAAACGAGACAAACTAAGAATGACATTTTAGAAATATTATTGATGACTATGCTTCCATGGGAGCCCTGGTGCAGTAGTGGTTAAGAGCTATGGCCGCTAACCAGAAGTTTGGCAGTTCAAATCCACCAGCAGCTCCTTGGAAACTCTAAGGAGCAGTTCTACTCTGCACACATGGCTTGGCTCTGAGTCAAAATTGAATCCACTCCACCACAACTAAAGCAACAACACTTTCATGAAAAATAGGATAGTAAAATTAGAATAATTTCTAATATTTTAATGAGAAAAAAATTAAACTTAACATAAGGTTGAGAATATTAATACATCTACTTTTCCATTTTTTACTATTTCCCAGCTACTTTAAAGTTATACGTCAAAACAAACAAACAAACCCACTACCATCAAGTCAATTCCGATTCCCAGAGACTCTGTAGGACACAGTAGAACTGTCCCATAGGGTTTCCAAAGCTGTAATCTACAGGAAGCCTACTGCCACACTTTTCTCCAGCTGAGCAGCTGCTGGGTTCCAACCGGAAACCTTTTGGTTAGCAGCCGAGCGCTTAACCACTGCGCTACCACGGCTCCTTCTATAGGTAAAACAATCATGAAAAAGTTAACAACACCCTGTACACAGGGACCCGCACCTTCCCTTTCATCTCGGGCTCCACCATGGGTGGCCTGGAGAAGCCACAGCAAAGCCCCTTCTCCTCATCACTCAGGGCCCCAGAAGGAAGCTTGGCACTCACTGTTGACTCTCGGGTTCCGAAGCTAAGGGGCGCCTCCCTTATGCTGGATCCTGTGGAAATGAAGCTCTCCTTCCCGCCCCAGCTGCACCATCACCCACCAGGCCTAAGCCCAGAACCACCAACCCTTCCAGGAGCCACCGGTCAGATAAGGCGAGGTGCGCCCTCTGCTGGCTATTGGCGCGCAGGGATGGTCACTTTGTGCCCGCTACTTAAAGGTAGCAGTGCCCCCATGGGAATGACGGACATTCTCAATTCTAAGTGATATTTACACCAAAAAATAGGTTAATTCCACTTTTATGTAGGGAATCATTTAAATAAGAATTTCACCAGCAACACTGACCTCCAGGAAGAATTCTCCTTCATCACGTTAAAATGAAAACACGTTAATTTCTTGAGGATGTCTCCTCAGACCTTGAGTGGAATATCTAAATTCTTTATTTGGAAATGGGTATTTTATCAGAGACCTCTTAGGCACCATTTCTAATCCTCTTGGCTCTCCTATCCCTGTTTCACATGCTACTGTGACAATCAGCTCTGAAGGCTCAGATTTACCTCATGAGGGACCAACATCACAACCTCCTGCACTTTGTCCTTGTGTCACCTGACTCCCCACCCTTCTCTGGGTTTCTATGTTGATGCTGAAGTGGGAGATGCCCCAGGATCAGAGCCCACACATGCACAGCCAGGTGCCGTGTTGACTCTGGGTGTGTGTGTGGTCTGTCTGTGTATTCAATGAATGGTCATTGTGATGGGGGTCAGTATGTTGTTAGGGTATGTACATATGATTTTCATATTTGGGTACAATCACAAGGTAGATGGTCATTTCAGGGTCTCTTTGTATGTATGTTTGCTATGGTCAGTTGGGTGTATCGACATGTGGGATCTTGGACAATGTGCAACGAGTGTATGCTTGTTGTCAGCGTTTTGTGTGTTTTAAAGGTAGACTAATGTGAGAATGTGTGGTCAGTGCGTAAATTCAGGATGTAAGTGTGGTCAGAATATGTGTGAGTTCTCAGTGTACACGTGTTGTCGAAATACACAATCATTTGCAATATCTAAGTGTGTCTTATATTGATTTTCATGTGGTCAGAAGTTTTGTGGTCAGTGTGAATGTGTGTGTCCCTGTGTGTGTTTACAATGTGGTTAGAGAGGGTTAGTGAGAACCCTGTTAGACGCAGCACACTGCAACACTGCCAGCCTCCTAGGAAACACCAGGTGGCCAGCTTCCAGTCTTCCTGGGAGCAGTGGAATCCATTGGAGATATTTGATGGGTGGGGCTACTTCTTGGAGGTTGAATTAGGGTTTCTCTCCATGATAACATCTTACTCCTACATTGTACATTTCTTTGAAGCTGGTTAAGCTCTTTGACAATTGTTTCTCTGAGCCAGATCAAAAACTTACCAAAGCTTTTCTGTTCCTGGGCAGTTATTTTAGCAATAGTCTTTGTCTGCGCTGTCCTTTCAGTGAGTATTTCAACATACCTTGTACATCTGCTTTGAATCATGACTAATCGGGAATTTTTATAGTCACTGGCCTATTATTGGATTTTCACATTGTAAGTGAGAACACAAATTGATGAGTGAAATCAAGCTAACTCTGTAAAATAATCTCATCTTTTTTAGTGAATAATCAGTGAACAGTACAACCGTATAACTTCAATGAGAAAACTTTTAAGTGACAAATTCTTTCTGTCCAACGAAGTAATAAATATTAACTCTTCTGGGGCCCCTTTCACACACTGGAAGTGGAAATGTGATTTCTCACAACCATCCCGAAATACGATGTACCGCTGTCAACCCAAAGCCTTCGAAATGCTCACACTCTTTTCTTTATTCAGCACCATCCCAAATCTAGTTATCTACCCTAATGAAAGGACCACCATGATTCCAAAGACCTGGTGAGAGCACATTCAATGGAACCAGATGGATTACAGTGAAAATGTGGCAATGAGCTGAATGACCCATGGTAGAGGGATTCCGTAACTAGTGTAAATCCATACGGTGGAGGCAGCTCCTAAAAATCATAAGCTTCAAAGACATTTCAGAACACAGAAAATGCTCTTAATGTAATCTCAGGTGGAAAGACCCAGAAACCAGGTTTTCTACGTTGTGTAGAAAAGAGGGTATGTGTTTCTGCACAGATAGAGTGAACAAATGCTCCATGAAAATACCATAGAATGGAAGAACCGGAATTTCTAAAGGGTGCTGTAACCATCACTGTATCAACTTCCTTGGCAGCTGTTTCTGGGCTCCAAACACCCAATTCTGTCCTCACTCCAGCCTTGAGGGTAGGGGCGCTTTCCTCCTTTTTAACAAAGCCTCGGTTGAACTCCTACATATGATCTCAAAGTTTCTTGTGCACTTTGACTTGTTCAATCTAGTTCTTGTTTTGTTTTTTTGCATTTCAGTTGCATCCTTTAAACCCCATAATCTGCAATGGGATCAGCAGGAGCCATTGAGTTTCATGGCGCTAATGCTGCTTATCAGAGACCTGGTCGATGGGAAGGTGCCAGGTGCTGACACCTGCATCTTTCTCTATCAGCTTTTTTTTTTTAGTGCTTTGGTCTGTCCTATAGAAGTATTTTAAAAAATTAACTGCTTCTATTCTGCAGAGTCGGAGGGCTGCACCAGGGACCCTCTTTGTCCGGGACGATCATCCACACATTGCCCAATAGATGCCCTCCATCAGTACACATGGGGAGTGGGCCATGTCCTCTACCCAGATGTTTTCTCAGGCCTTGGTCGGACCCTTCACCATACACTCCACCACATCCTCTTAGCTGTGTTCCCAGACTTCAGTCAGACGTCCACCAAATCCTCCCAGCTGTGTTCCCAGGCCTCTGCCAGATTCTGGACTTCTTCCTTCCAGATGTGTTGCTGGACCTTGGTCAGACCCTCCCCCTCCGCTTCCCAGCTGCGTTCCTGGATCTTGGCCAGATCCTTCACCTATTCCTTCCAGCTGAGTTCCTGGACCTTGAACAGACACTCCTCCTCCTCCTCCCAGGTGTGTTCTACCTGGGCCAGGCTCTGCCTCTCATCCTCCCAACTGTGTTCCTACAACTTGGACAGGACCTCTGGCCCCTCCTCCCAGCTCTATAACTGGGCCTTGGAAAGACCCTCTACCTCCTCCTCCCAAATGTGTTCCTAAACCTTGGCCAGACCCTCCCACTTCTCTTTCCAGCTGTGTTTCTGAACCTTGGCTAGATGCTGCCCCTTCAACTCCCAACTGTGTTCCTGGACCTTGGACAGACCATCCTCCTTCTCATCCCAGCTGTGTCCCTGGACCTTGACCAGATACTAACCCTCCTCCTGCCATCTGGGTTACTGGAACTTGGACAGACCCTTCACATCACCCCCCATCTGTATTCTTGGACCTTGGTCAGGTCATCCACCTCCTCCTCTCAAGTGTGTTCCTGGACCTTGGACACACCATCCGCCTCCTCTGCCCAGCTGTGTTCATGGACTTCAGCCACACCATTCCATTCCTCCACCCAGGTGTCTTCCTGAACCTTGTCAAGACACTCTCGCCACTCCTCCCAGCTGTGATCCTGGGCCTGGGCCAGACCCTTTATCACTTCCTCTCAGCTGTGCTCCTGACCTTCGAAAGACCCTCTACATTCTCCTCTCAGCTGTATTCCTCAACCTCTGCCAGACCCTCCCCCTCCTCCTCTCAGCTGTGTTCCGGGAAGCTGGCCAGATCCTCCAACTCCTCCTTGCAGCTATGCTGCTGGACTTCAGCCAGGCCCTACCCCTACTACTCCCAGCTGTGTTCCTGGATTTTGGACAGACCCTCTATCTCCTCCTCCCAGCTGTTTCTAGACATTGGCTAGACCTTCCACCTCATCCTCCCAGCTCTGTTCCTAGACCTTGGCCAGACACTCTGCTCCGTGCAGCTCTGTTCCTGGACCTTGGACAGACCATCTGCTCTGTACAGTTGTGTTCATGGACCTTGGCCAGACCCTTCACCTCCACCTACCAGCTGTGTTCCTCGATCTCAGCCAAACCCTGTCCCTCATCCTCCCAGCTGTGTTCCTAGAACTTGGATAGATCACTCCCCTCCTCCCCCCAACTGTGTTCCTGACCTTGGACAGACCCTTCCCTTACTCCTCCCAGCTGTCTTCCTGGATTTCAGCCAGACCTTCCCATTCCTCCACTCAGCTGTGTTCCTGAATCTTGTCAAGACCCTCCCCATACTCCTCCCTGCTGTGTTCCTAGACCTTGGACATACCCTCAACACCCTCCTCCCAGCTGTATACTTAGACCTTGGAGAAACCCTCCATCTCCTTCTAGCTATGTTCCTGAACCTTGGCCACATCCTCCCCCTCCTCCTCCCAGCTGTATTCTGGACATCTGCCAGACCCTCCTCCTTCTCCTCCAAGCTGTGTGCCTATACCTATACTTCAGACAGGCCCTACCTCTCCTCCTCTCAGCTATGTTCCTGGAACCTGGCCAGATCCTCCATCTCCTCCTCCCAGCTGTATTCCTGGACCTAGGCCAGGCCCTCCACCTCCTCATCTCAGCTATGCCTGGACCTCAGCCAGACCGCCCCGTTCCTCCTACTAGCTGTGTTCCTGGACCTTGGTCAGACTCTACCCCTCCTCCCATCTATGTTCCTAGAACTTGGAAGAACCCTCCACCTCCTCCTACCAGCTGTATTCCTAGAACTTGGACACATCCTCCAACTATTCCCAGCTGCGCTCCTGGAATTCAGTCAGACCCTGCCCCTCGTCTTCTCAGCTGTGTTCCTCACCCTTGGCCAGAACCTATCCTTCCTCCTCCCAGCTATGTTCCTGGGACTTGGACAGACCCTCCACCTTCTCTCCCCTACTGTGTTCCTCGACCTTGGTCACACCCTCCCCATTATCAAACCAACTGTGTTCCTGGAATGTGGACAAAACCTCCCCATCCTCTTCCCAAGTGTGTTCTTGGACCTAGGCCAGACCGTCCCCTTTCTCCTCCCAGCTGTGTTCCTGGACCTTGGCCAGATTCTCTCCCTCCTCCTTCCAGGTGTGTTCCTGGATCTTGGCCAAACCCTATCCCTCCTCCTCCCACCTCTGTTCCTGGATCTTGGCCAGACCTTCCCTTTACTCTTTCCAGCTGTGTTCCTTAACCTTAGACAGAAGCTCCCTCCGCCTCCCCGAGCTGTATTCCTGGAAATTAAACATACCATATACCTCCTCCCCCGGAATGTGTTCCTGGACCTTGGACAGACCCTCAACCTTCTCCCACCTATGTTGCTGGATATTAGCCAAGCCCTCCCCATCCTCCTTCCAAATGTTCCTGGACCTCAGCTAGATCTTCCTCCACCTCATCTCAACTGTGTTCCTCCCACAATGCCAGATTCTCCCCCTTCTCCTCCCAGCTGTGTTCCTAGACCTCGGCCAGAACCTTGACCTCCTCCTCCCAGCTGTGTTCCTGGACTTTGGACAGACCCTCCACCGCCTCCTCTCAACAATTTTGTCCACAAGGCCAGATCTTCCCTTTCCTTCTCCCAACTGTGTTCCTAGGCCTTGAGCAGATCCTCCCCCACTTCCTCTCAGCTGGATTCCTGGACCTTAGCCAGGCAGTCCACTTTCTCCTCCCGGCTGTGTTCCTGGACCTTGGCCAAAAACTCCCCCATCTCCTCCCAGCTGTGTTCCTGGACCTTAGCCAGACAGTCCACTTCCTCTTTCCAGCTGTGCTCCTGGACCTTCACCAGAACCTGCCGCACCTCCTGCCAGCTCTGTTCCTTGACCTTAGCCAGATAGACCATCTTCTCCTCCTAGCTCTATTATCAGACTTAGGCTACACCCTTCCCCGCTCCTCCCCTGGCTGTGTTTCTGGACCTCTGCAAGACCCTTCCCCCTTCCCCCTTCCCCGCTCTCCCCGACTGTGTTCCTGGACCTTGATTCACCTCCAAAACACAACTGGAGTCCCACTCCACAACATGCCTGGGTTCCCCTCCCCCACATAGCGGGCTTCGCACTTCCCAACATGACTGGCAGCGCCCTCCACTACCCAGCTTTTCTCCACATTCCCCACCTCACTGGCCATTTAGGCCTTATTGGCTGCCTCCACTACATACTCCCAGGCCTCAATGTCTACGGCCTGGACCACCTCCATGCTTCCAGCCTCTAAAGACCATTACAGTGTTGCCAGAGTCTTCTCCTCCAATACCTTGATCACCAGTATTGTTGTTCCTGTTCTCAAGTGGTCTCGTTCTACCTCCTTCCATCTTCCATGGAAGAAAATCCTTGCCAGTCTAAAGAGACAATTCTTTACCTAACAAATCTTAGCTGTGGCAATAAACTCACTATAGAAAATGAGTTATCAACCAAAACTCGTAACATTTAAAAAAGAATCTCACAACTAGTGTTTCTTGTAATTTGATTAGATGTAAGATAAAGCGCGCAACCAGTCAACACTGATATTTGTTCACTCAACAAACCCTTAGTGAGCACCTGCTGTCTGCTATGACAAACAATAAACTTGATCCTTGGTCTCACGGCCTTCAGACGCAACAGTCTGAAATGAGTGTGTGCACCAATTGTCTATAGCTCTTCAGGTTGGAGAGGACATTAGTCCACTGCCGTAGAGTCCACTCCAACTTACAGTGACCCAAAAGGACAGAGAAGAACTGTCACATGGTGTTTCCAAGGAGCATAGATTTGAACTGTCAACCTTTTGGTTAGCAGCCAATCTCTTTACCACTGCACCACCAGGGCTCTGGAGAGAACATCAAGGCCCAACCTTACAGATGAAAAAACTAAGGTTGAGTGACTTGCACCTAATCTCCCAGTAAGGGTGCCCCAAAGCTGCATTCTTGCCCGTATTCTCGCCTCATTCTGCTCATTCACAACCATTTTCATGACTTCAACTGCCCTGTAAATACTAGTCATTCCCATTTCTGTATTAGGTCAAGACCTTGTCCCCTAAGTTTTCACGTGTCGATATGCTATCTGTAAGACACACAATTTAGATCCAAAATACAAACAGGTTGAAACTGAAAGGGTGGGGGAGAAATTCTATGCAAATTGTAACCAAAAGAGACGGAGAGTTATATTAATATCAGACGAAATAGACTTTAGGGTCTATACTGATAAAAGGGTCGATTCATTAAGAAGATATTACCTATTACATAGGTACCAAACAACAGAGTCCTAAAATAGATGAAATAAACATGACAGAACCGAAACGAGAGACACTTCTACAGTCCATAGTTATTTCAGTAATGCACAGAATGTCTAGACAGAACATCAGTAGTGAAATAGAGGGTTTGAACAACACCAAAAATCAACTAGACCTAGTAGATATATATAGAACACTCCACCCAAAATCAGTAGAACACACATTCTTCTCTAGTGCACATACATTATTATCATAGATAGGGCATATACAAGGTCATTGCATTAGTTATCAAGTGCTGCTATAACAGAAATAAATTAAGAGGGTGGCTTGAACAAACAAATTTATTTTCTCACAGGTTAAGAGGCTAGAAGTCTGAGTTCAGGGTGCCAGATACAGGGCAAGACTCTCTATTGGCTCTGGGGGACAGTCCTTTTCTCTTTTCAGCTTCTGTTTCTTGGTTCTGTGGAGATCTCATGTGGTGTGGCATCTACCTTCCCCCATCTCTGCTTGCTTGCCTGTTAATTTGCTCAGTCTGCTCTTTTATATCTCAAAAGAGATTAAGGGGAGGTGGGGTCAAGACGGTGGACCAGGCAGATGCTTCCTATGGTCCCTCTTACAACAAAAACCTGAAAAAACAAGTAAATCAATTATATATGACAATCTAGGAACATTAAAGACAAAGTTGAAGAGTCGGACTGAGCATCAGGGGGATGGAGAGACAATTCAGAAGCAGCAAGGATTTGTGGACCTGACTTGGCCAGCACCCTGCAGCCTAGATTAGCTTGCGGGTGCTGGCTGAGGCAAGAGTAGCGCTCGGGATGCCTTTTCCATATTGGCAGAAACCAAGTGGCGGAGAGTCTGCTCAAGCCTCTGGTTCCAAGGAGAAGTGGCACTGAATCTGTGGAAGTTCAGTGCAAGCATCTAATCTACCACAAGGGATCCAAAAAACCTTTTTCCCTTCTGGGAAGTACCTCTCTCCTATATACCCAGCTCCTCTCACTCTGCTTCAAGTACACCCTCACCCCCTGGGCCTAAAGTGGAACCCATCGCATGTCCTGAACCATTCTCTTGGCTTTTGAGAAAGAACAAATTAAGAAACAGGAAAAAATAATCTGTCAGCTCCCCTAAGCCAGGAACTCAGGGCAGGCACAGACTCTTTGCCTAGGCACAGGCATGAGTCCACAGACTTAGAATGCTGTTCACCCCGCCTAGACCTGTGTTGGCGCATTTCAACAGTGTATCCCCTCATTAGCACAGTACAACAGGGTATATAATTGGAGCCTGTTTTCAACTGCAACCACTAAGGAGGAGTGGCATATTCTTGACATTAGACACCACCCTGTCCATTAAGCAGAGTCCTTGACTACCCACATCAGACGCCTCAGGACTGGTGGCTTCACCCACTACACCTAGCCACCAACAACAGGGGTCCAAGAATAAGTGTTGCCTCCCAGTCTCTACAGCCAACAGCACGGGGTCCCCAAAGTCTGGATGCAAAGCCCACCCACTTACGAGCTCTAGAAAGCAGACATACCTTCCATCCAGCCACTCAGTGGCAACTGTCAGCCCCCTACCTGGCTCAGCACATAACCCTGACTATAGCCAGATAACACAAGCCCAGTGCCATCGAGTCGATCAGAAACCTATGCCTAATCCAATCAGCCCTGTGTAGTCCTGCCCATCTAGGACTGTAGGTGAGAGCCTGCACCACACACTTGATGACCGAAGACATGGACACCTGAGCTGAATCCACACAAGAAAAATAAATGGACTCCTGGGCTCACATACCCAGTGACAGCTCTAACTGCCTGGTATCAGGATGTGAGAGCTTCAATAATGCCAATAATCAAAGTAGCTCAAATGACCAGCCTACTTGGGCATATCAAAGTGGAATAAAACAGGAAGCTAGGAAGCAGTAGGGAAACATAAAAGAAATAAATATAACTTATTGATGGCTTAGAGACAACAGTCAATATCAAATCACAGAAAGAGGCAGACCATGATGGCTTCAGCAAGTGACCAAAACAAAGAACCAAAAAACCTCCTGGAGGATGAAAAAGTGTTGGAGTTATCAGAGGTAAAATTAAAAAGATTAACATACAGAGCTCTTTAAGAGATCAGGAAGGAGATCAGGCAAAATGTAGACCAAGTCAAGGAACACAGAGACAACGCAATAGTGGAACATAAGGATGCTAGACAAGAGCATAATGACAAATTTAACAAGCTGCAATAATCCAAAGAGAAACAGCAAACAGAAACCCAATATATTAACAACAAAATTTCAGAATTATACAACTGAATAGAAATGTATAGGAGCAGAATTGAGGCAATGGAAGTCAGAATTAGTGAGACTGCAGAGAAAGCATTTGACAGCAATTTTTTGAGGGAAAATCTGCTACAAGAATTTAAAAAAATGAAGAAACCCTAAGAATTATGTGGGACTCTATCAAGAAGAATAATCTATGAGTGACTTGAGTACTAGAATGGGGAGGAGGGGGAGGAGGATAAAACAGACAGAATTGTTGAAGATATGCCAGCAAAAACTTCCTTGATATCATAAAAGATGAAAAGATACCTGTCCAAGAAACTCATCAAGCCCCACAGAGGGTAGATCCCAAAAGAAACTCATCAAGACATCGTATAATCAAACCAAAGATAAAGAGAGAATTTTAACAGCAGTTGGGGATAAATGAAAAGTCATCTGAAAAGGAGAGTCAATAAGACTATACTCTGACTACTCAGCAGAAAACATGCAGGCAGGAAGGCAATGGGATGACATACATAAAACTTTGAACAAAAAAGAAAATGCCAGACAAGGAGTATATATCAGGCAAAGCTCTCTGTCAAATATGATGGAGAAATTAGGGCATTTCCAGATAAACAGAACTTTAGGATATTTGTAAAAAACAAACCGAAATTACAAGAAATACTAAAGGGAGTCCTCTGGTTACAAAATCAATAATATCAGAAAACAACCCAAGACTAGAACACAGGACAGAACAACCAAATATCAACCCAGATAGGGAAGTGGAAAAAATAAATCAAAGCTAAAACATTGAAAATAGGGAAACAGAGACATGAATATGTAAAAGATGACAATATTAAAACAAAAAAGGAGGGACTCAGTAATGTAGTCATAGAACTTTCATATGGTGATGAAGTCAAGGCGGTATCTCGAAATAAAAGATTGGTTTAAACTTAGAAACAGAGAGGTAAATATTAAGGTAACCACAAAGGAAACTATCCTACACACCCAATTAAAAAATAAGAAAAACATAAAGACTTAACAAATATAATAATGAAAAAAAGTTGAAAAGAAAATACATAAAGAAAAATGACTCAGCACAGAAAATTAACTCAACAAAGAAACTGTCAAAAACAACACACATGCACACACACACAGATACATCAGAATGACAGCACTAAACTCATACCTTTCAATAATTACACTGAATGTAAATGGAATAAATGCACTAATAAACAGAGAGTGGCAGAAGAGATTTTAAAAAATGATCTGTCTCTATGCAGCCTACAAGAGACACACTTAGATTCAAAGGCACAAACAATCTAAAACTCAAAGGACGGAAAAAACTATATTAAGAAAACAATCAAAAAAGAGTAGGAGTGGCAATACTCATCTCTGACAAAATAGGCTTTAAAGCAAAACCCACCAAAAAGGTTAAGAAGGACACTATATAACGCTCAAGGGTCAATACACCAGGAGGACATAACCATACTAAATATTTATGCACCCAAAAACAGGGCTCCAAAATACATAAAACAAACTCTAACAGCACTGAGAAGAGACATAGCTCCACAACAATAGTAGGAGACTTCGACCGACCACTTTTTGCTGAAGGACAGAACATCCAAAAAGAAGCTCAATAAAGACATGGCAAATCTAAAGGCCACAGTCACCCCAACTTGATCTCATAGACATATACAGAACACTCCACCCAACTGAAGCCCAGTATACTTTCTTTTCCAACACACATGGAACATTCTCCAAAACAGAGCACGTATTAGGCCAAAAAAGCAAGCCTTAACAGAATCAAAAACATCAAAATATTACACAGCATCTTCTCTGACCATAAAGACATAAAAGTAGAAAGCAATAAAAGAAAAAGGAAAAAAACAAAAAAATCAAATACATGGAAACTGAAGAACACCTTGCTCCAAAACTACTGGGTTATAGAAGAAATTAAAGATACAGCAAACAAATTCACAGAATTCAATGAGAACGAAAACACATCCAACAAGAACCTCTGAGGCAGGGCAAAAGCACTGTTCAGAGGTCAACTTATAGCAATAAATGCACACATCCAAAAAGAAGAAAGGGCCAAAATCAAAACACTAACCCTACAACTCGAACAAATAGAAAAACAGCAGCAGAATAAGCTCATGGGCACCAGAAGAAGGAAATAAGAAAAATTAGACAAGAAATGAATGATATGGAGAATAGAAAAACAACTGAAAGAGTTAACAAGACCAAAAGCTGGTACTTTGAGAAGATCTACAAAATTGATAAACCATTGACCAAAGTCACTGAAGAAAAACAGGAGAGGAAGCAAATAACCCAAATAAGAAATGAGATGGGCGATAACAAAACAGACTCAACTGAAATTAAAAGGAACATAACAGAATACTATGAAAAACTGTACTGCAACAAATTTGAAAACCTAGAGGAAATGGACAAATTTCTAGAAACACACTACCTACCTAAACTAACAGAGACAGAACAACCAAATAAACTCATAAGAAAAGAAGAGATTGAAGAGGTAATTAAAAAGCTTCCCCTCCCCCTCAAAAAAGCCCTAGCCCTGATGGCTGCACTGGAGAATTGTATCAAACTTTCAGAAAAGAGTTAATTCCACTACTACTAAAGGTATGTCAGTGGATAGAAAAGGATGGAATACTTCCGAACTCATTCTATGAAGCCAGCGTAACTCTGATACCAAAACCAGGTAAAGACACCACAAAATAAAAAAAGAAAATTACACACCAATATCCCCCTAAAACAGGCGCAAAAATCCTCGGCAAAATTCTAGCCAATAGAATTAAAAAACATATCAAAAAAATAATTCACTATGACCAAGTGGGATTCATGCCAGTTATGCAGGGATGGTTCAACATTAGAAAAACAATCTAATCCCTCATATAACTAAAACAAAAGATAAGAATGATACGATCTTATCAATTGATGAAGAAATGGCATTTGACAAAGTCCAATACCCATTCATGATAAAAACTCTCAGCAAATTAGAATAGAAGGAAAATTCCTTAAAATAATACAGGGCATATACACAAAGACAACAACCAACATCATCCTAAATGGAGAGGGTCTGAAAGCGTTTCCCTTGAGAAGGGGATCCACACGATGCCCTTTATCACCACTCTTATTCAATATTATGCTGGAGGTCCTAGCCGGAGCTATAAGGTAAGAGAAAGAAATAAAGGGCATCCAAATTGGTAAGAAAGAAATAAAAGTATCCCTATTTGCAGATGATAGGATCTTATACACAGAAAACCCTAAGGAATCCATAAGAGAATTACTGGAACTAATAGACGATTTCAGCAAAGTATCAGGATATTAGATAAACATACAAAAATCAGTTGGATCCCTCTACAACAACAAACAGAATTTCAGAGGAAATCACCAAACCAGTACCATTTACAATAGCCTCCAAGAAGAGAAAAAACTTAGGAATAAATACAACCAGAGATGTAAAAGACCTATACAAAGAAAAATACAAGACACTGCTGATAGAAACCAAAAGAGACCCACGTAAGTGGAAAAATATACCTTGCTCATGGATAGGAAGACTCAACATTGTCAAAATCTCAATTTTACCCCAAACTATCTACAGATACAAGGCAATACAATCCAAATTACAATGACATTTTTTAATGAGACAGAGAAAGAAACAAACTGACAACTTCATATGGAAAGGAAAAAGACCCCAGATAAATAAAGCATTACTGAAGGAGAAGAGCAATATGGGAGACCTCACACAACCTGACTTTAGAACCTATCATACCATGGCAGTCAAACAACACTAAAACAGCTCAGTACTAGTACAAGAGATACATAGACCAATGCAACAGCATTGAGAATCCAGGCGTGAATTCATCCGTCTAGGAGCAGCTGATATTTGACAAAGGCCCAAACTCCATGAAACGGGAAAAAGACAATCTCTTTTACAAGTGGTGCTGGCATACCTGGATATCCATCTGGAAAAAAATGAAACAAGACTCACACCTCACACCATGTACAAACTATCTCAAAGTGGATCCAAGACCTAAATATAAAGTCTAAAATGATAAAGATCATGGAAGAAAAAATAGGGACAATGCTAAGAGCCCTAATACATGGCAGAAACAAAATACAAAACCTAACTCACAATTCACAAAGAACAGAAGAGAAGGTAGATAACTAGGAGTTCCTAAAAGTCAAACACTTATGCTCATCAAAAGACTTCACCAAAAGAGTAAAAAGACAACCTACAGGCCACGAAAAAAATTTTGGTTACAACATATCCGATCAGGGTCTAATCTCTGAAATCTACAAGATACTGCAAAACTTCAACAGCAAAAAGACAAATAACCCATTAAAAAACGGGCAAAGGATAGGAACAGGAACTTCACCAAGGAGACATTTAGGCGACTAACAGACATAAGAGGAAATGCTCATGATCATTAGCCATTAGAGAAATGCAAATCAAAACTACAATGAGATACCATCTCTCCCCAACAAGGATAGAATTAATCCAAAAAATACAAAATAATAAATGTTGGAGAGGTTGTGGAGAGCCTAGAACACTTACATAATGCTGCTGGGTATGTAAAATGGTTCAACCACTTTGAAAATCAATTTGGTGCTTCCTTACAAAGCTAGAAATAGAAGTACCATACAATCCAGCAATCCTATTCCCTGCAATATATCCTAGAGAAATAAGAGCCATCTCAGAAACAGATACATGCACACCGATCTTCACTGCAGCACTGTTAACAATAACAAAAAGATGAAAACAACATAGGATCCCATCAACGGATGAATCGATAAACAAATTATGGTATATTTCACACAATGGCATACTATGCAATGATAAAGAACAATGATGAATCTGCAAAACATCTCACAACATGATGAATCTGGAAGGCATTATGCTGAGTGAAATTAGTAAGTCGTAAAAGGACAAATATTGTATGAGACCACTATTATAAGAACTCCAGAAAAGTTTAAACACAGAAGGAAACATTCTTTCGTGGTTATAAGGGTGGGGAGGGAAGGAGAGGGGTATTCACTAACTAGATAGTAGATAAGAATTATCTTAGGCGAAGGGAAGGACAACACACAATACAGGGTAAGTCAGCACAACTGGACTAAACCAAAAGCTGACAAGGTTCCTGAACGCTACCAAACACTTTGAGGGACAGAGTACCAGGGGTGAGGGTCGGGGGACCTTGGTTTCGGGGGACATCTAGGTCAACTGGCATAACAAAGTTGATTAAGAAAATGTTCTGCATCCCACTTTCCTGAGTCACATCTGGGGTCTTAAGAGCTTGGGAGCAGCTATCTAAGATGCATCAATTGGTTCCAACCTACCTGGAGCAAAGGAGAATGAAGGACACCAAAGACACAAGGAAAATATTAGCCCAAGAGACAAAAGGGCCACGTAAACCAGAAGTTCCATCAGTGGGACAACAGAAGAACTAGATAGTGCCCAGCAACCACCAATTGTTACCACCAATGACTGCCCTTAGAAGGAACACAACAGAGTCCTTGATGGAGCAGGAGAAAAGTGTGGTGCAGAAAACAAATTCACGTAAAAAAGACCAGACTTGACGGTTGACTGAGCCTAGAGGAACCCCAGAAGGCATGGCCCCCAGACTCTCTGTTCACCCAGAACTAAAACCATTCCCAAAGCCAACTCTTCCGACAAAGATTAGGCTGGACTTTACAGTACTTTAATAACACCCATGGAGAGCGTGCTTCTTAGTTCAAGTAGATACATGAGACTAAATTTTTTTTTTTTAAAATAAATACATAAAAAACATAGAACAAAAGGAAATGTGAGAATTTGCCTTGGGGAAAGAAAATCTGAAGGGTATGAAAATAAGTTTACTTCGTATTTAACCATATTTAGGTTAGAATTCCAACTAATTCTTGGAATAAACAAAGAGTGAATCCATATCGATGAAGAGTTTAGTTATAAATATATTTTTACCCCAAATTTGGAGGGCTTCGACAATTTTCCCCAGAGACTCTAAATAGCTGATAGGAAATTCAATCTCTTCTGAAGGGCCTAGGCCATCAGCCCTCTTGTTCATTTTCTCTCTTTCAAATGGAAGCTGCCCTCACTCTCTGAAGTCCTTATTTGCCAATAGTTTTGTCAATGACGTTAGAGTTTCTTCAGCATCACCCTCCTCCCATCTTGAATTTTAAACCTCATGGACAAGCAGTAAGAAAGGCCAAGTAACAAAGCTGTTGAGAGGAGAGTCTGGAATATACACCCCTGACTTAAAACAGGGAGGGATACATAAGAAGAAGACCCAAAGAAAATGTACTCAGTTGTATGCAGCATAGTTACACCATGTTAGATGGAAGCATGGCTTTATTTGGAGAATAATTATGTTTAAGGAGACATGAATGGATGCCACACAGACACAGGACAACTCACCCAGGGAACACTGACATAAGCAGGGAGTTCATTAGTAAATATCATTGTGTTTAGGGCCAATGGAGCCCCAAGGTAATGAACAAGCCAGTGGTCCCTTCTTCACGGTTCAATCTGAACTGACTGAGTCCTCTAGAGCTGGACCAGGAATAAAGCCCTATGCTCCCCAAACAAACCCACCTCACCAGACCATGAAGGGTGTTGTTGCCATAGCGCCCACCTATCCCTCTCCTGATCTTTCTGCTCTCCCCTGAAAAGGAAGCATGCCCTAGAGAGCAAGCATGGATCTGATCAGCCCTCTTTGATTCAACCCTGGAGGAGACAAGACATGTCCTTCTATGGCATAGCCTTTCTGTTAACTACTGTTGTCGGTAGTTGCTGTTGAGTCAATTTCGACTCATGCTGACCTCATATATTTCACAGTAGACATAGGCTCCATAGGGATTTCAATGTTGTGACCTTGCAGAAGCAGATTGCCAGGTCTGTCTTTCAAGGCACCGCTGGGTGGGTTTGAACTGCCAACCTTTCAGTTAGTAGTGAAGCACTTAACAGTTTGTGCCACCCAAGTACTCCTATGAACTACTAAAGGGTTTTAAAATGGCTAGTGGTTACTTTCAGGTAATACTGAGTGGGACGAGGCTGTAAGGGAGTTAACTGGGAACTGGCCCTATTCTCAGGGTCATGATCTTGGTGGTGTTACAGAGGTGTATGCATATGTGGTTAAGAAATTGCACTTTACAGCTTATGGAGTTCCAGCGGTGGAGTGGTTAAGAGCTCAGGCTGCTAACCAACAGTTCAGCAGTAACAATCTACCAGGCACTCGTTGGAAACCTTATGGGACAGTTCTACTGTGTCCCAGAGGGTCGCTATGAGTCAGAATAAGCTCAATGGCAACAGGTTTGGTGTTTTTCGTTTCATAGAGTACTTAGGATGTCAAAGCACTCTCCTAAAGCTTGATACCTATTAACTCATTTCACCTAGCCCTCAATACTGTGTTGTTGTTGTTGTTGTTAGCTGCCATCGAGTCAGCCCCAGGCTCCTGCAGATCCCATGTGTTACGGAGTAGAACTGTTCCATACAGTCTTCTTGGCAGATCACCAGGCCTTTCTTCCACAGTATCACTGGGTGGGTTCGACCCACCAACCTTTGCATTAGCAGCTGATGCCAAACTTCTTGCACCACCCAGGCTCCTTCAACAGTATGAGGCAGATGCTATTTTTATCCCATTTTAGGATAAGGAAACTGTGTCACAAAGCAGTGAAGAATGTTGCCTTAAATCTCAAAGATATCACTCGGTGGAGTTCAAATTTTAACTGACCTTGTCTGGCTCTAAATCCATGTTCCTAACACCTACACCACAAAAAAAAAAAAAAAAAAAAAGGAGAGAGAGAATGAGACAATATCCCAGAGCTATAATGCTTCGATATTACAGGAAATAGAGTTTTGGGGTTTTTTAATTTCTAAAGCAAACACTTAGATATTGGGGAATAAGATGCTGAATTTACATAAATGATTAAGATAACATTTGGAGTTTCTAAGAAATTTCACACTGGTGGAAGCTGCTTGAGCTAAGGACCCAGAGCTCTGGGAAGACAAAGCATCTGTCCTCTGTCATCTGAGGCTGTGAGAGCCCTTGGGTGTGCCTGAGCATTGGTGTTTCTTAGCATAGAGTGTCGAGGTCTTCACTTTTTGGGTCCAGGTCCTAGGCAGGTCATGAGTCTTGGGCTCCCTATGCTAGTTACTCTCTGTGCCAAGGGAAGATGTGACATTTCAAAACCAGTATTTGGCCTTGGGTCACCCCAATCCTGGCATCTGCCTCCGAACTCATGATGGAACAAACAGCTGATCTTGCAGTTACTGAATCAGTCAGGCAGAGATGGACAATGCCCTGGCGGAGCACCCAGAGGTGGGTGAGTCAGCCAAGGTGAGCAGTCCAGATTCCATTAAATGGGAGGTGAGTAGAGGAGACGATGCGATCATGTCTGCATGTCAGCACTTGGAAGTCAGAAGCAGGAGAAACTTTAAGGTACTGTCTAGCCAGCCTTGGTCCTCTGGCACAGAGGGCACAGCTGATGTGTGTGTGGCCTTCACTATGTGGTCAGCAGGTGGCAGTGGGCCTCATCTGTGGCTCTGTACATAAGGATTATGAATGATGATGATGAAGGCTGTGATGGTTAAGGTTGTGTGTCAACTTGGCTCGGCCATGATTCTTGGTAGCTTGACAGTCATATGAAGTTGTGATCACTTCCATGATCAAATTTGATATGATGTGATCACCTCCATGATGGCATCTGCTCTGAGTAGCCAAGCAGTTGAAAAGGAGTTTCCTTGGTCATTTGTCCTGCATTGAATATAAGTTGATATTCTGACAACGCTTGTGGGCTTTTACTCCTTCTGGATTCTGCACCTGGCTCCTGTTCGTCTCACCTCCAGTTCTTGAGACTAGCTAGCAGCTTACCTGTGGTCTTGCCTGCTGATCTTTGGATTCATCCATCTTCACTGCCTGTGAGCAGGAGTACTTACTATGTGCCGACTCACTTAGCCCTCACAAAAATCCAAGGAGTTAAGTATTCTTATTCATGGTTTTTACAGATAAGGTGTGGTCCTGGCAAGCAGAGGTCTTTTTAACCTAATCTGAAGGTTCGTGGTTTGAACCCACCCAGTGGCACTGGAGAAGAAAAGCCTGGTGATCTACTTCCATGAAGATTATATCCAAGAAAACCCTATGGAACAATTCTACCCTGTAACACTTGGCTTCGCCATGAGTCAGGATCGACTGGAAGGCAATGGGTTTGGTTTGGTTTTATAGATGAGGAGACAGGCATAAAGAAGTTCTGTAACTCACCTGGATCACACTTCTAATAAGTGATGGAGCTAGAATGGGAATCTAAGCGACCTGTCTCCACAGCCTCTATTCCTTCATTCAACAAGTATTTATTGAAAACCGACTATGTACTGGGCCCTATGCAGTCAATTTGGGGATATCCTCAATCATAATCATCAATTGCCAATAAGTATTACTCACTAGGTCCCATGTAGGGAACTGTACATACAATAAGATTAATAATTATGATGATACTACTACTACTAATAGTAACAATAAATTTAAACTAACCAGATGGTTCACATGTATCATTACATGGAATATTTACAGATACCCCAGTAAGGGATGAATTTTTACTGTATCTCTTTCATAGACAAGGAAACTGAAGTTAAGAGAAGGAAATAATTTTCCAAGGACATAGATGCAATTGGAAGTAGTTAGATTTGAACCTGACTCTTTCCTTTTCCAAAGTCGATGGCATGGATTCAATTGTGTCCCCCAAAAGTATGTGTCAACTTGGTTAGGCCACGATTCCCAGTATTGTGTGGTTGTCCTCCATTTTGTAATTGTAATTTTATGTTACAGAGGATTAGGGTGGGATGGTAACACCCTTACTAAGGTCACATCCCTGATCCAATGCAAAGGGACTTTCCCTGGAGTATGGCCTGCACCACCTTTTACCTTACAACAGATAATAGGAAAGAGAAGCAAGACCAGAGTGGGGACCTCATACAACCAAGAAAGCAGTGCCAAGAGCAGAGCATGTCCTTTGGACCGGGGTTCCTGAGCAGAGAAGCTCCTAGTCCAAGGGAAGATTGATGAGAAGGATCTTCCCCCAGAGCCTTCCTGTGAAGCTGATGCCTGAATTTGAACTTCTAGCTACTAGGCTGTGAGGAAGTAAATTTCTCTTTGTTGAAGCCATCTACTTGTGATATTTCTGTTATAGCAGCGCTATATAACTAAGACAGTCACCATGCTCTTATCAAGAACACAGCTCAAGCATCACCTTGCTTTTCCATTCATTTAATAAACATTACATTTTTGCCGTCACAGTGGTTAAGTGCTTGGTTGTTACCTGAGAGGTTGGCAGTTCAAACCCACCAGCCACTCCGCAGGAGAAAGATGTGGTAGTCTGCTTCCATAAAGCCTCGTAAACCCTATGGGGCAGTTCTCCTCTGTCCCATAGGGTTGCTATGGGTGGCAGTTGATGTGAAGCCTGTGGGTGGGGGTATCATTTCTTGGCACTTACCCTGACTTCACTCCTGTGCTGCAGGTGGTGATGGTGTTCATTGTCCTGGCCCCACTATTCCTGTCCCATGACCATCTCACCAAGGAGTTACAGCAGCACGTGAAGGGAGCGACAGCCCCACACAAGTACCCGAGGAAGGTGAGCATGGCAGATGGATGGGGTCTGGCCCTCTGGGCTGGGTCTGGTGCTCAGCTCTCCCAAGGCCTCCAAGGTGGTTAGGGTAAGCTTAGGTAAACAACCGCACTACCTTTTTCTACTGCAGAAGAACCAATTCAACTTTACGATGTGATGGAGCGCACTTAATTGATTGGGATCCTTGAGCGTGTGTCAGAAACCAAAAAGGAACTCACTGCTGGTAAGTTAATCTAAAGGAAAAAAATCAGACAAGTGTCCACAGACATAAGTGCAAGAAGGGTATTTATAAGCCTCCAGAATCTGAAAAAGAAAAGTCCAAATCAGCAGTTTCAAAACTATCTCTAACATGATTCATCATAAGAAATACATTTTGTATGGCAGCCCAATATACATATACACATAAATATGACATATAAAAGTTAATAAAATATCATTATAACTCAACACGTTCAGTACTTTCTGTTCTACTTCTTTGTTTTTAAATGCTACCTCCAAGCAAGAAAATTTCTTTTACAACTATCTAATGGGCCACAATATGGCTTGACAATCACTGATCTCAATGTCCAACATAGAGAAGTGATTCAATTATTCCCAGAATTAATATGGGCAACTCCTGATGGCACAGTGGTTAATTGCTTGGCTGCCAACAAAAAAGTAGACAGTTGGAACTCTCTAACTGCCCTCTGAGAGAAAGATGTGGCAGTCTGCTTCTGTAAAGATTAGAGCCTTGGAAACCCTATGGGGCAGTTCCACTCTGTCCTGTAGGATCGCTATGAGTCGTAATCAACCTTAATGGCAACAGGATTTTTCTCTATATACTTAGAAATGATTGCACATATTTAATTTTTTACATAAACAGATCTCGACAGCACATGGCAGAATATGGAATGGTATATGATGTATGATCCTACGTGCTCAGAGTTTGAAAGGGTACAGATGCCAAAGATTTAACATTTCCTTCTTTTGTAATACTTTGTGGCATTGTTCGGATCTTTACAATCAATGCATATTATGTAGCTGTATGTCTAATATTTATCGATCACCTACCCTGTGTCCTGGGCCCTGTAATAAATGCTCTACATGTAGCATTATTTCACTTAATCCTTGCCACAACCTGCTATGGTATAACTCTCCTGTTCTACGTAGAGGAAACTAAGACACAAAGTAAATGGCCTGAAATTCCAGGCAATAAAAGGCAGAGCTGGAACTCAAACCCAGGTGTATCTGACAACAGAGTTCATGCTTTCCATTTTAGGCTCCGTTGCCTCACAGCTTTCATATCATGGCAACACCCAAGCCACCACAGTACGAGCAACAGACAGACAAGTATTGCAAACATCAGCAGGCCCACCCATGGTGGACAGGTTTCAGTGGAGTTTCCAGACCAAGACAGGATAAGTAGAAAGGCCTGGTAATCTACTTCCAAAAGTTAGCTAATGGAAATCCTATGGATCACAACAGAATATTTTCTGATGTAGAGTTGGAAGATGAGCCCCCGAAGTTGGGAGGTACTCAAAACACGTCGTGGCCAAAACAATGGGCTTGAGCATAACAATGATCATGAAGATGGCACAGGACCAGTCAACATTTCCTTCTGTTGTCCTTGGGGTCGTCATGAGTTGGACCCGACTTAATGCCAAAGAACAGCAACAACAACGCTACCTCACAGAGAACAGAAAAAATGACGCATAGCATTAGGTTGTACCGTGGGGAACTGTGATGGTTAAGGTTGTGCATCAGCTTGGCTAGAGCCTGATTCTCAGTGTTTTGGCAGTCGTTTCATGTTGTGATCACGTCCCTGTTGAGATTTGATATGTGATCACCCCTATGATGGGATCTGCTGCGAGTGGCCAATCAGTTGAAGGAGTTTTCTCGGGCATGTGTCATGCATTAAGTGTGGGGAGACATTCTGGCACGGCTCAGGGGCTTTTGCTAGTTCTGGATCCTACAGCTGGCTCCAGTTCATCTGAACTCCCATTCTCGGGACTTGAGCTAGCAGCTTACCTGCCGTCTTGCCGGCCGATCTTGGGATTCATCAATCTTCATAGCCTGTGAACAACAGCCGGGCTCTCCAACCAGATGATCTTGGGTTCACCAGCCCCTGCAGCTATGTGAATCAGGAGAACCCTCCATCCTGATCCACGGACTTGAGATGTTCCAGCCTCTACAACTGCATGAGCCATTTCCTTTATTTAAATCTTTCTCTCTTTATATATATTTATAAGCTTTACTGGTTTTTCTTCTCTAGAGAACTCAGCCTCAAACAATAACGAACAGCCCTAAAATCTTAGTGGCTGGTAGCGAAGAAAGCTTATTACCGTGGGTATTCTGGGAACTCTGCTCCACATCCTGTCACTCTGGGACCTGGATAAAGCACAGCCACTATAGAGACACCTGCCAGGTGCTATGCTGATGGGAAGAAATGGTGGTCAGCCTTCCATCTAAAAGGTTCTGAACTCTTCTGCCTAGAGGTGACACACTTCACAGTTCATTGGCCAAAGGAAGTCATGTGGCTACGTCCACTCTCAGGGAGACAAGAGGAGGACCTGAGATACCTGGTGAGATACATGGAGACCCCCTCATGATGCCAGCCTGTCTGGGGTCTCCGCAGGTGACAAGGATGGGAGTGGGAAATGGAAGGAAATGATAGCAGGACCAAGTCAGGCTGGATCTGCTTTCTCCTGGTCCAGGTAGAGTTTGTTAAATAGCTGCCCAAAACCATCACTAGCAAGATCCAACAGAGTGAACTTAGGAAAAAGAGTTGTAGCTGATGTAATCGACAGTCAACTCAGGCCCACAGAGTGAACCTGGGCACACCCCAGTCCATCTCAGTTACCCCAGTATGGTCGGGGGGAGGTGTGTTCAAAGACTGGATTTCAAAGGGGATCAGGAGAGCCTAGATTCCTACATTTTTCTTCTTTGAAGTTAAATTCAGTAACCACACCTCCTCTGTCCCTTTGGGATTGGCCAGGTGAGTGCTGGGACTGGGACTGAGGGGCAATAAAAATGCCTGGGCCTGTGGTAAGTGCTTCTCACAACTTCCTCTGAGATTCTCCCCAACCCCCAATTCAAGATCCCAGGCCAAATGGATTCTCCCTTCTGGAACCAGCACCATCTGGGGGCCCCGTGTGCCCATTCCCATGGCCAGAGACACTGAGGCTGGGGGGGAAACTTCAGGTGGCCCTAGGCTCCAGACCTGCTGGGCTCCTCCTGACCCTACAGGAGGGTAAGCCTGGCGTGGCCCTGGAAGGGCGTCTGGGGCCTCGGCCCTTGCTTGGTGACTTCACCTGCTGGCTAGATAGTCCAGTACCTGCCACCACCCAGTGGGTCTGTCACCTTTGTGCCTGACAGTAACGCTGCTGTTGCTGCTACCACCACAGCTCCTGGCCACCACAGTGAGGGAGGGACCCGGGCTCTCTAGGATTCCAAGAGCCCCAAAGACTTCCCAGGTCTACCTAGGTGTGCTGCATACTCACCACTAACCAGGGCCCCAGAAGCCCTCCCCCTTGAATTTCCCTAGAGATCTCCCTCACTCAACCCATCCCCAGGAATCCAGGGCTCCCCCAAAACTCCCACCAATGCCTAGCTACTCACCTCACCCCTGGGCCACAGAGCTCTGAGACCCTAGCCTCCGTAGGGACACTCACTCAATCACCTCTCCCAGTGGCCCAGGACCCCCTCCACCCTTCCCACTCACTATACACCTCTGCAGTTGCCCCCTGGCTAGGAGGTCCTGTCAACTGACCCTTCACTCCCTCCATCTTGAGGCCTGAAATGGGATCACCAGAAGGACAGCAGAGGCTGAGAGGAGCAGGGGCAGAAAGGTCCAGCCCCGCCTGCAAGGTAAACGGAGCTTCCCTGGGGTGTGGCCTGGACCACCTTTTATCTCTCAAGAGATAAAAGCGAAGGGAAGCAAGCAGAGAGTTGGGGACCTCATACCACCAAGAAAGCAGCACCAGGAGCAGAGTGTGTCCTTTGGCCACGGGGTCCCTATGCCTGTGAAGCTCTTCGACCAGGGGAAGAATGAGGACAAGGATCTTCCTCCAGAGCCAACAAAGCAAGAAAAGCTTCCCCTGGAGCCCACGCCCTCAATTTGGACTTGTAATCTACTAGAGTATAAAAAAATAAAATTCTCTTTGTTAAAGCCATCCACTTGTGGTATTTCTGTTATGGCAGCACTAGATGACCAAGATACACACATACACAGAAAAGGGCACAGAGAAACACCAACAGCCACACAGGGGAAAGCACAGCACACAATCAATGCACTCACAGACTCAGAAACTCATACAGAGACAGCCACAGAGATTACACACCTGTACACACACAATCACACACATGCACAGACCCTTGGCCCCCCCAGCAGGCACAGATAGCCCCGGCACTCCCAACAGAGGCCACTGCAGGCAAATGAGGCCACAGTCCAGGCATGCCCTGCTCCACTGAAGCTGTCTCTACAGGGAGTGCTTTCCTGGCTCCAAATTCATGCTGGAGCCCTCTAGAGGGCTGCGCCCAGGGCACTGAGAGTGGCCGAGGCAGGGTGGCTCTGGGAAGAGCCTCTGGGGCTGAGATTAGGACTCCGAACCTGTCAGGGGCCCTTAAAGTGGGGGTGTCCTATAGAGCCTGGTGGATGCAGAGGTCAAGGGAGGCTTCAGGAACTGTTCTTAATTTTCATAGGTGTTGTGATGATTAATTTTATGTGTCAGTTCTACCTGTGTGTGCAAATGTAAGGAAAGGGAAGGGGCCTGTCCTAGTGCATCAACAGAGGAAATGCCCAGTTAATAAAGAAAGCATATTCCAGACAGGAGTAACGTTATAAATAATGGCAACTCCAGAACACTTCGTTGTGCTCATGCCTAACCTTCACACGGATCCAGAGGCAATTGTCGAAAAGGAATAAATTGCAAAAGGTGCGGCAGGGTTCTATCCTTTTACCTTACTTACGCAGTCTGTACGCTAAACAAATAATCCTGGAAGCTGGCATATGGAGAAGACAGCATCAGGATGGAAGGAACACTCATTAACAAACTCAATAATCAATTGACAGAACCTTGCTTGCTGAAAATGAAGAGACTTGAAGCACTTACTGATCAAAGTCAAAGACTACATAGAGCCTTTGGTATAGATGATGCCTGAATGTGAAGAAAACAAAAATCCTCAAACTGGACCAATAAACAACGTCACGATAAATGGCAGAGAAACTGAAGTTGTCAAGGATTTCCTCCTACTTGTATCAACAATCAGCAGCAGTCAAGAAATCAGAGAATGTATTGCATTGGGCAAATCTGCAAAAGACCTCTTTAAAGCTTTTTTTCTTTTTTTAATTTTTATTGTGCTTTAAGTGAAAGTTTACATATCAAGTCAGTCTCTCACACAAAAACTTATGTACACCTTGCTACATACTCCCAACCGCCCTCCCCCTAATGAGACAACCCACTCCGTCCCTCCACTCTCTCTTTTCCTGTCCATTTTGTCAGCTTCTAACCCCCTCCAGGGAGGAGATGCCAACATAGTCTCAACTGTCCACCTGATCCAAGAAGCTCACTCCTCACTAGCATCCCTCTCCAACCCATTGTCCAATCCAATCCCTGTATGAAGATTTGGCTTTGGGAATGGTACCTGTCCTGGGCCAACAGAAGGTCTGGGGGCCATGACCACTGAGGTCTATCTAGTCTCAGTCAGACCATTAAGTCTGGTCTTTTTATGAAAATTTGGGGTCTGCATCCCACTGCTCTCCTGCTCCCTCAGGGGTCCTCTGTTGTGGTCCCTGTCAGGGCAGTCATCAGTTGTAGCTGGGCACCATCTAGTTCTTCTGGTCTCAGGATGATGTAGTCTCTGGTTTATGTGGCCCTTTCTGTCTCTTGGGCTTGTAATTACCTTGTGTCCTTGGTGTTCTTCATTCTCCTTTGATCCGGGTGGGTTGAGACAAAGTGATGCACCTTAGATGGCCACTTGCTAGCGTTTAAGGCCCCAGACACCTCTCTCCAAGGTGGGATGCAGAATGTTTTCTTAATAGATTTTTATTGTGCCAATTGACTTAGATGTCCCCTGGAACCATGGTCCCCAAACCCGTACCCCTGCTACGCTGGCCTTCGAAGTTCAGTTTATTCCGGAAACTTCTTTGCTTTTCCTTTAGTCCAGTTGTGCTGACCTCGCCTATATTGTGTTGTCTTTCTCATCACCTAAAGTACTTCTTATCTACTATCTCATTTTTTTTTATCTAATTAGTGAGTACCCCTCTCCCACCCTCCCTCCCTCCCCCTCGTAACCATCAAAGAATATTTTCTTCTCTATTTAAACTATTTCTTGAGTTCGTATAATATAATACTTGCCTTACACAATATTTGTCCTTTTGCAACTGACTAATTTCACTCTGCATAATGCCTTCCAGATTCCTCCATGTTATGAAATGTTTCACAGATTCATCACTGTTCTTTATTGATGCATAGTGTTCCACTGTGTGAATACACCATAATTTATTTATCCATTCATCATAAATAATTTATTTATCCACTCATTGGAACAAGCCTTGGTAAATTTTTTTCTTAAACATTAGTGGTCCCACTGGATCCTATGAAAGATGGTTCAGAAAGCTGAAATTTAGAATTCTTTGAGGGCATGAAAATCGACAAACATGGCAATTATTTCCATTGAAAATGAGACAAACTAATAATTATATTTCAAAGATGTAATTGATGACTATCCTTCCATGGGAAACCTGGTGGCACACTGGTTAAGACCTAGGCTGCTAACCAAATAGTTGGCAGTTCCAATCCACCAGCCACTCCTCAGAAACCCTACGGGGCAGTTCTACTCTGTCCTATAGAGTCTCTACAGGGTGGATGCCGCAGCAACGTGAGTTTGTTTTTTGTTGGTGTTTTGTTTTTTCATGGTTCCATGAGGACTCCCTGGGCTGTGTAGATGATTAAGCGCTGGACTAGAAGCCAAACGGTTGGCAGTTGGAACCCACCCAGACGCTCCTTGTAATACAAACTTGGCAATCTGCTTCCAATAACATCACAGCCTTGAAAGCCCTATACAGCAGTTCTACTCTGCACACATGGGGTCACTCTGAACCAAAATCAAACCCACTCTACCGCAACAAAAATAGCGCTTTCACAAAAACCAGGATAATAAAATTAGAGTAATTTCTAATATTTCAGTAAAGAAAAATAATTCAACTTAAAGTAATGTTGAGTGTTTTCATAACCTACTTTTCGATTTTTTACTATTTCCCAGCTACTTTAAAGTTATACGTAAAAATAACAACAAAAACCTGCTGCCATCAAGTCCACTGCAACTCATATCAACCCTACAGGACAGAGGAGAATTGGCCCCTAGGGGTTCCAAGGATGCCATCTTCAAGGAAGCTGACTGCCACATCTTTCTCCAGCTGAGCGGCTGGTGGGTTCCAAACGCCAAGATTTCGGTTAGCAGCCAAGCGTTTCACCACTGCGCCTCCACCTGGGTTCCTTCTTTAGGTAAAAAGAACCATTAAAAAGGTAACAACAGCCTGTACACAGGGGTAGCGTCTTCCCTTTCCCCTCGGGCTCCACCGTGGCTGGCCTGAGAAGCCACAGCAAAGCCCCTTCTCCTCAGCACTCAGGGCCCCAAAACAAAGCTTTGTACTCACTGTTGACTCTCGGGTCCCATAGCCGCGGGGCCTCCCTGACGCTGGGTCCCCCGGAAACTAAGCTCTTTGTCCTTCCCCGACAGCCCGGTCACCCTCCAGGCCGAAGCTCGGATCCACCAGCTCTTCGAGACGCCGCTGGTCAAAATTTGGATGCTATTGTAAATGGAATTGTTCTCTCAGTTTCCTTCCTGGAGTTTTCGACGCTAGCATATAAACATTCAACTGATTTTTTGTGTTGGTCTTGTATCCTGCAACCTTGCTGAATTCGTTGATTAGCTCTAACAGTGTTTGTTGTTAATTCTTTAGGATTTAATCTTTACACTATCATATCAACTGTGAGTACAGATAGTTTGACTTCTTCCAGTTCAGCCTGGATACGCTATTTCTTTTTCTTGCCTGACTAATCTGGCTAGATAGAACTTCCAATACAAGTTGAATAGTAGTATTGACACCAAGAATCTTTGTCCTGTTCCTGATGTTAGGGGGAAAAGCTTTCAGTCTTTCACCATTGAGTATAACATTAGCTGTTGGTTTTTCCATATATGGCTTTTATCATGTTGAGGAAATTCCCTCTTAGTTCAAACTTTCTGAATACTTGTTTCATGACAGACTACTGGATGTTCTCAAATGCTGTATCTCCATCAATTAACATGATCATGTGTGGGCTTGTGTGCTTCCTTATATTAATGAAGCATTTTACATTGATTGATTATGTTAAACCACCCATGGATTTCTGGGGTAAACCCCTCTTGCTCACAGTGTATCCTTTTGCTGTGCTGCTGGATTTGCGTTGCCCTTGTTTGGTTGAGGATTTTTATGTCTATATTCTTAAGGAATAGTATGCCACATTTTTCTTTTCTTGTGAAGTCTATTTCTGCCTTTGGTATCAGAGTAATGCTGACCTCACAGAATGAGTGAGGAAATATTCCCTCGTCTTCTTTTGTTTTTGAAGATTTTGAGAAGAATTGGTGATAATTCTTCTTTAAATGTTTAGTGGAATTTAGCCACAAAAACTTCTGTTCTCAGGCTTTATTGTTGGGAGATTTTTTACGCCTGATTCAATCTCTTGTTATAAGTCTATACACATTTCCTATTTCTTTTTGAGCTCTTTTGTAGTATGTGTGTTTCTTGGAATTTGCTCATTTGATTTACCCTATTTATTTGGTTGGCTTTCAGTTGTTCAAAGCATTTACTTACAACCCATTTTTATTTCTGTAAGGCTGATAGTAATGTCATCACTTTCATTTTTGATTCTTGTAATTTGAGTTAATGTAACAATCTTGAAGCTGCCATGGGCCTGAATAAATTTCAGAATCACTGTGTCCAATCCTGCAGATAAACACCTACGTAAGAGTTCAACTCAGGACAGGGCCTGGGGAAGATGATCACCTGCGCGGGTTTGTGCTAGTCACGGGCGCCCCCAGGCCCTGCCTACCTGCTTGACACTCACCACCCATTATTCCTGGGGTTGCCATGCTCTCTGGGTATTGTTTATTTGTCCCCCAGGACAGAAGCTGAGGAACTTTCTTAAAGTGCACAAGTTCTTGGGAGATCCCAGGAAGTTCAAGTGTGAGAGTCAGCTTGATACATACATACATTTATGTGCATCATTTAAAATCCATGCTAATCAATAGTGGGGTGACATAGTTAACTGACATTTTATAACTATTTAAGGTGTGACATTTTCTAGGTTAATAAGGGATGATTTTGAGACCTGAATATCTTCCCAACCCAAATCGGAATTCCCAGGGCAAAAGGAGTTGCATTTTAATTCCATTTTATGTTATCCTTATCATTGAGGTCCCATATATTCTTTCTCCCTTGAGATTTCGGCTTTGATTAGTGTTTCATTTAAAAGGGCACATTTAAAAGGGCACTGTCTGAGCTGAATTTGGTAGTAGGGCACTCCTGACACCAGCGTCTTGACCATAGCCAGATGGAACAAGAGTGCCCAGAACTGGGGTGTTTGACCAGTGAGGAAAGGATGGCCTTGGCCTTTTCATGCATCTGGTCTGCTTCTTTAATGAATCTGCTGAGAGTGACTCCTCCCTTTTAGACAGTGGCTACACAAAGACAGTGTGTTTCCTGAAAGCACACAGGGTAGTCACCTTAGCTGTGAAGCCTGACATGACAGTGTTAGGGAGCTCAGAGTTTACTTTCCAGAGAGATTTCAATCTGCATGAAACTGAACCTCCATGTGGATTAGTATGAATTCCATTCCAAAGTTATTTTCTCCTAAAATACTTGTACAATCTTGCTTTTAAAGAAGCGAGATTTGCCTTTTGTTGTGTTGACCATACACTCCAGAAGTTTTTGTATTCCTTTTACATATTAGTTTCCATGTTGCTATTCATTGGTTCAGGTGAAGTACCATGAAATACAAAACTAAATTCTTGTTAGCAGCTATCTGGAATTGTGCTGCTAACTGGCTGCTAATTTCATAGTTTTAATCATATAATACACAAAATTCCTCTTTTATGCAAATCTTTCATGGACTTCAAAAATCTGACATGACATAGCTTGGTTCAGAATGAAAATGCATGCTGAAACAAAACTTGAATGATTTTAGAAACTTGATGTTAGCAGTATTCTGTACCTTTTATTGGAATAGGAACTTACGATGGCAACTGCCTCTCTCTCCTAGTTATGGCCATAACTATATCTACATTTATCTCACATATACTCTCTTTAACACCGAATTTTCATTCCTATTATTTCTCATGCTTTCATACAGGTTGGGTGTACTCCTAACCATTGTAAAGTGCCAGGATTCCCACAAAATCTAAGTATGTATTTTTTCCTCAATTCCAAATTGGCTTATAAATTCATAAATTATATCCTGTTGACTTTTTAAAGATACTTGCAATATTCTTTTGGTCAAGGAAATAAAAAACTCTGACAATTTGTATATTTAATCTTTTTTCCGACAGCACGTGTATAAGTGATATATAATAATCAGCACCTAATTAAAGTATGCAGTTTGTTGAATTTTGAATAATGAGCCTAACTCTCACCCCCAAACACTCCTGCTGATTCTTTTAATTCATTCTGTCCTCTCCCTCCATTTCTGGCACCCCTCTTCCAACTGCTGATCCGCATTTTTAAAGAACTTTTGTGTAATCGAAGCGTACGAGATTCACTTTTTGTTTTTATCCAGGATCCTTTAAGTCAGCATACTTGTTTTAGATTCATCCGGGATGTTTGCTGTACTAGTAGCTGCTTTGTTTTCCTTGCTCAGTAGAAGTCCTGTATATGAATATACCACAGTGGGTTTGCCCTTTACCTTGGAAAGAGACCTCGGGGGCTGGTTTTTCCAAATGGGCCGTGGCCCTTTAAACAAAAGCCCAGAAAGCAGCCCCTTTACAGGGTTGTTTCTCCCAGCTTATACTTGCATTTTGCAAGTTCAAGATGGATCATTCTTGCCTCCTTCCATAATTCATTCGTTTCTGTTGCTGAATCATATTCTGTCGAATGTGTATCTCTGTTGAACACACTGTCTTGAAGGAAATGTTTAGAATGAAAGTAATGAGTTTTCAAGAACAAACAGTTCAAACCAAAGCAATCTCTCCCGACCAGGCATCAGAAAAGTCCGAACTTACTCAAATGAAGTCTGTCTACATGCACAGAGGAGTGGAATAGAATTAAAATCAAGGATCTTAGAGAAGCCTCACATTGTTAGTGTCATCTGCATGGTCACCACTTTGCTTTTATTCGAGCCCTAAAAGTTGATTAATTCTGAATAAGACATCTCTGTAGTGATTTTCTGGGTTTGTTTGTTTTGCCCTATGCTGCTCTTTAAAATGTTAAAAAGTCAATGTATCCACGAGAAAAGTGTGATTCAGCATTAGACACAAGGGCAGGTAGAGTCTCTGGGGAACTAGAGATTGAGCCCCATTACAGACAGGACACTCACAACCTCTAACAACACTGCCAGGCTCAGAAGAAGCACCAGGTGGCCAGCTGCCAAGCTTCCTGGAAGCAGAGAAATCCACTGCAGGTATCTCATGGGTGGGACTCCTTCTTGGAGGCTGATTTGGGGTTTCTCTCCAAAAGTCCATGTGACTGCTATATTGTACATTTCTTTTCAGGCTTCACGTGACTTCGAATACTGCTCTTTCAGCTCATTGACAATAGTTTTCCTGGGCTGGACCAAAAACTTCTAACGATGTTCCTCTTTCTGGAGATTGCTGTTTTAGCAATAATCTTTCTCATCAGTCTCTGTTCGGTGAGTATCTTAACATACCTTATAGATACGCTTCGAATCATGGATAATCAGGACAGAGTGGAGTGGCCATTAGGGTTTCCAAGGAGCAGCAGGTGGACTGGAATGCCAGCCTTTGGGTTAGCAGCCTTAGCTCTTAACCACCATACCACCAGGGCTGGGTTTCTTTTGGTTTATACATATGCTTTGAATCATGAATAATCAGGAATTTTTATACTCACAGGCCTATTATTGGATTTCCCTTTAAACTACTAATGAGAACACAAATCGATGAGTGAAACCAAAGCTAAATTTGTACAACAGTCTCATCGTTTTTAGTGAAGAATCAGTGAACAAGACAACTATGTAACTTCAATGAGAAAACTTTTATTTGATAAATTCTTTCTATCAAAGGAATTAAATATTAACTCTTCTGTGGCCCCTTTCACACATTGATAGTGGAATTGTGAATTCTCACAACCATCCTGAAATGCAATGTAACACTGTCTACCCGAAGCCTTCCAAATACTCACACCCTTTTATTCAGCACAATTGCACGTCTAGTCAGCTGCCCTAATGAAAGAACCACCACGTATCCAAAGACCTGGTGAGTCCACATTCAAGTGGAACAGGATGGATTACAGTGAAAATGTGGCAACGAGCTAAATGACTCATGGTAGAGGGATGGGGGAACTAGTGTAAATCCTTACAGCGGAGGCAGCTCCTAAAAGTCAGATGTTTCAAAGACATTTCAGAACACAGAAAATGCTCTTAACATAATGTCAGGTGGAAAGACCCAGAAACCAGGGTTTCTATGTTGTGTAGAGAAGAATGTATATGTTTCTGCACAGAAAGAATGAACAAATGCTTCAGAAAACACCACATAATGGAAGAACAGGACTTTCTAAAGGGTGCTGTAACCACCTCTGTATCAACTTCTTGACAGTTATTTCTGGGGCTCCAAATTCTCAATTCTGTCCTCACTCCACCATTGAGGGTGGGGGCACTTTCCTCCTTTTTACCACAGGCTTGGTTGGACTCTAACTGACAGGCCCAGGAGGGGCCTGCCTTCCTCTCTTCCTTCCTTACTCCTATGTATGATCTCAAAGTTTCTTGTGCACTCTGACTTCTCAATCTAGTTTTTGTTTTTTGCTTTTTGGTTGCGTCCTTTACCACCCCCTAAACTGTAGTGGGATCAGCGGGAGGGACAGAGTTTTCTGGCACCAATGCTCTTTTGAGACCTGGTGGAGGGGAAGGTGCCAGGTGCGGACACCCGCCTGCATCATTATGTTTCACCTTTTATAATTCATAGTGTTTTGGTCTGTCCTATTGAAGTATTTTAAAAATTTAACTGCTTCTATTCTGCAGGGTCAGCAGGCTTCAGCAGGGACCCTTCCTTGCCCAGAAGGATCGGCTACACGCTGCCCCATCAGATGGCCTCCATCTGTACCCATGGGTGGTGGGCCACCAGCTCCACCAGGATGTCTTCCCCAATCTTGGAATGACCCTTCACCATACCTTCTACCACCTCCTCCCAGATACATTCCCAAAACTGCGCCAGGCCCTCCCCTACCTCCTCCCACCCGTTTTCCCAAACCCAAGCCAGACCCTCCCCCTCCTCCTCCCACCTGTGTTCCCCAACCCAGGTCAGACCCTCCCCCTCTTCCCCCCACCAATGTTACCAAACCGGGGCTAGACCCTCCACCTCCACCTCCCACCTGTGTTCCCAAACCCCGGCCAGACCATCCTCCTCCTGCCACCCGTGTTCCCAAACCTGGGCCAGACCCTCCCCCTCGTCCTCATCCCACCTGTGCTCCCAAACCTGGGCCAAACCCTCCCCCTCCCACCCGTGTTTCCAATCCTAGGCCTGACCCTCCCCCTCTTCCTCCCACCCATGTTCCCAAACATGGGCCAGACCCTCCCCCTCCTTGTCCCACCTGTGCTCCGAAACCTGGGCCAGAGCCTCCCCAGCCTCCTCCCACTTGTGTTCCCAAATTCAGGCCAGACCCACCCCTCCTACTCCCACCGGTGTTACCAAATCCTGGCTAGGCCCTCCACCTCCACCTCCCACCTGTGTTCCCAAACATGGGCCAGACTCTCCCCCTCCTCCTTGATCTACCTGTGCTCCGAAACCTGGGCCACAGCCTCCCCAGCCTCCTCCCACCTGTGTTCCCAAACCCTGGCCAGACCATCCTCCTCCTGCCACCCGTGTTGCCCAAACTGGGCCAGACTCTCCCCTTCCTCCTCCCACCCGTGTTACAAAACCTGGGCCTGACCCTCCCCCTCCTCCTCATCCCACCTGTGCTCCCAAACCTGGGACAAACCCTCCCCCTCCCACCCGTGTTTCCAAATCTAGGCCAGACCCTCCCCCTCCTCCTTGTTCCACCTGTGTTCCCAAACCTGGGCCAGAGCCTCCCCAACCTCTTCCACTGGTGTTCCCAAATTCCGGCCAGACCCTCCCACTCCCCCTCCCTCCCGTGTTCCCAAACCTGGGCCAGAGCCTCCCCTTCCTCCTCTCAGCAGTATTCTGGATCCTCCATTACACCCTCCCTCTCCTCCTTCTAACTCTGTTCCTGGACCTTGCCTAGACCCTTCCCCTCCTTCTCCCTGCTGGCATCCCAAGGCTTGGCCAGAGTCTCCACCTCCTTGTACACCCTGCTGTCCTCCCAAGCCTCCACCAGGGTGCTCACTTCCCCCTCCCTTCTGGCCTCCACCTCCTCTACCAGGCTGGCACCCTCCTCCCCCACCTGGCTGGCGTCCCCCTCCCTTACCCTTCTGGGATCCCTCTCCCCAACCCAGCTCGCTTCCCCTGCCTCCATGTAGCTGGCTTCCACCTACCACAGGAGGCTGCCCTCCACCCAACCCCCCAGTGTGTGGTCCACCCACTCCATCCGGCAGCCGTCCATCCCCCCTACTTGGATGCTGCGACCCTTGTCAACCTGACTGCTGTCCCTCTCCCCCACATGGCTGGGGCCCCCTCCTCCTGGTGGGTGGGGTCGACCTCCCCCTCATGAGTGGGGTCCCCCTCCTCCACCCCAGTGGTATCCCGCTCCCCCACCCACCTGGGGGCCCAGTAACCCACCTGGCTGGCATCCCCCTCCATCCCTTGGTGTCCTCCACCTTCCCTGCCCAATCTGCCATAGGGGCCTCAGCAGCTGCCTCTGTAACCCAAGGCCTCTTAGGTTCTTAGCGTCTACCATTAAAACAAAAAAAAGCCAAACTGGTTGCCATCAAGTCAATTCCTACTCATAGCAACCCTACAGGACAGAATAGAAAGGCCCCACAGAGTTTCCAAGGAGCGCCTGGTGAATTCACACTGCCGACTTTTGGTTAGCAGCCCTAGCACTTAACCATAGGCCCCAAGGTTCCCCGTTGAAGTAAGAGGGACAACAGTTTTAAGGGAAACAGAAAGTGGCAAGTTTATTATCAGCGCAGATAAGGAGCAACGCAGGGTCTAGACCATGAGCTCCCCAAGATGCTAACTTGGGGGTCTTTAAGGGGGAGACTAGTTCCAGATCTTATACCTCAGTCCCTTTAGCCTGCCCATTCTTGGAATTCCCCTCCCCTGTCCAAGTTTGGGAGTCTGTCCAGTCATCTTGGGTTGCATGTACTGGTAGATGGAACTTTCGCTCCAGAATGGGCTCCAGGTACAACGGTGGGCTAGTGATTGTGCACCCCTCCAGAGGAGGGAAGTTCCGAGGTCAGAATCTGCAGGAGCCTGGGTGGCCAACTGGAGCTGATTCTCAAGGTGCAGCCTTTTGCCTTGAAGAATGTTACTAAGGGAGGCGGAGCCAAGAGGGCAGATTAGACAGACGCTTCCATCTAGCCCTCTTTACAACAAAGATCCAGAAAAACAAGTGAAATCAGTATATTTGTGACAAGCTGGGAGCCCTGAGCATCAAAGGCAAGCTTAGACAATGATCTGAGGGGAGGGGGAGGAACAGGCCATTCAGAAGTGGAGAAGTGTCACTGGACCTCCATCCCGGGGAGCCCTCAGACACCATTTCCGGGTCCTACAGTCTTAGAGGGGCAGGGGTGATTGGTGTAGGTAATGGTACCTGGTTGCGGCAGGGGGTCACACTCTGAACAAGGCAGGGGGCTGAGAATCGTCCCCAATGTGTCTCTGAGGAAAGCATGTCCCTGTTCCCTAGAGCATACAGATAGGTGGGTTCTGCAGACAGACCATGGCCACCCAAAGTTTTTGGTTGTAAGGACTGGGAGGTACCACTTATCCTTGGACCCCTGTTGTGGGTGGCTGGGTGACCTGAGTGGAGCTACCAGTCCTTCGGACCATGATGTGGGTAGGTGAGGATCCTGTTTCATAGGCAAAGCAATGCTTTTCATTTTAGGCTATGTTGCCTCATAGCTTTCACATCATGCAACACCAGTAAGACCAACAGGCAGATAAGTATTACAAACATCAGCAGGACCACCCATGGTGGACAGGTTTCAGTGGAGTTTCCAGACTAAGACAAAACAGGAACAAAGGCCTGGCAATCTACTTCCAAAGCTTAGCTAATGGAAATCCTATGGATCACAACAGGGTATTTTCTGGTATAGAGTTGGAAGATGAGCCTTCTCAGTTGGAATGTGCTCAAAATACATTGTGGCCAAAACAATGGGCTTGAGCATAACAATGATCATGGAGATGGCATAGGACCAGGCAACACTTCATTCTATTGTCCTTGGGGTCGTCATGCATCACAACTGACTCAGTGGCAGCTCACAGCAACAACAATGCTGCCTCACAGAGAATAGAGAAAATGATGCATAGCATTAGGTGGGCTACGTTATACTATGGGTAACTGTGATGGTTAAGATTGTGTGTCGACTGGGGCATGATTCTCAGTGTTTTGGCAGTCACATGATGTTCTGATCACTTCCCTGTTGAGATCTGATGCGTGATCACCCCCACGATGGGATCTGCTGTGAGTAGCCAGTCAGTTCAAAGGAAGTTTCCTTGGGTGTGTGGTCTCCATCGAGTGTGCGAGGACATTCTGACACAGCTCAGGGCCTTTTGCCAGTTCTGGATCCTGCAGCTGACTCCTGTTCATCTGACCTCCAGTTCCCAGGGCCTGAGCTAGCTGTTTATCCGAGGTCTTGCCTGCCGATCTTGGGATTCATCAATCTTCACAGTTTGTGAACAACAGCCCTGCTCTCCAACCTGATGATCTTGAATTTGCCTGCCCCTTCAGCTGCGTCAATCAGGAGAAGCCTCCATTCTGACCCACGGACTTGGGACATTCCTGTCTCTACAATGGTGTGAGCCATTTCCTTGATATAAATCTCTCTCTCTCTATATATATACGTGTGTATATATATGCATGTATATACATATATATAAAAAAAAAAATTTATACATACATATATACGGCAATGGATCATATACATATATATGGAAAGCCTCGTGGCATAGTGGTTAAGTGCTACAGCTGCTAACCAAAGGGTCGGCAGTTTGAATCCACCAGGCGTTCCTTGGAAACTCTATGCGGCAGTTCTACTCTGTCCTATAGGGTCGCTATGAATAGGACTCAACTCGAAGGCACTGGGTTTGGTTTTGGTTTGGTTTATATATATATATATATATATATATATATATATATATATATATTTTATACATATACATATATAAGGTATACGGGTTTTTCCTCTCTAGAGAACCCAGCCTAAGACAATAAAAAACAGCTCTAGAGTCTTAGTGGTTGATAGCAAAGAAAGTTTTTTACCATGGGTCTCCTGGGAACTCTGCTCCATGTTCCGTCACCCTGGGATCTGGATAAAGCACGAATACCATGTACACACCTGTCATGTACTATTCTGATGGGAAGACAGGGTGGTCAGCTTCCCATCTGAAGGGTTCTGAACTGTTCTGCCTAGAGGTGACACACTTCACAGTTCACTGGCCAAAGCATGTCTTGTGGCTACATCCACCCTCCGCAAGTCAGGAGGAGGACCTGAGATACCTGGTGAGCCCCATGGAGACCCCTACATGGTGTTAGCCTCTCTGGGGTCTGTGCAGGTGGCAAGGAAGGGAGTGGGAAATGGAAGGAAATGATAGCAGGACTGAGTCAGGTTGGATATGGTTCTTCCTTATCCAGGTGGAGTTTATCTCAGAGCTGCCCAAAACCATTGCTGGCAAGATCAAACAGAGTGAACCTCGGAAAAATGAGTTTGGGTGGATATAATCAACAAGTTAACTCAGGCCCATTGAGTGAACTTGGACACACCCCCAGCAGCCTCAGTTTCCCCAACATGGTGGGGGGAGTTGTGTTAAGAGAGTTGATTTCAAAGGGGATCAGGAGTGCCTAGATTCCTACACTTTTCTTCTTTGAAGTTAAATTCACTCACTGCCCCTCCTTCCCTGCTCTATCCCTTTGGGATTGGCCAAGTGAGTGCTGGTACTAGGGAAAATGAGGGGTAATAAAATGCCACCATCAACGTCTACAGTGCCTTAGTTTTGCAAGCTTGTTCCATGCCTGGGCCTGTGCTAAGTCTTCTCACAACTTCTTCTGCCATCCTCCCCAACCGCCAACCTGAGATAACCCCGGCCAGATAGGTTCTCCCTCCTCGATTCAGCACCATCAGGTGACCCAGTGTACCCATTCCCATGGTCAGGGACACTGAGGTTGCGAGGGAAATTCCAGGTGGCCCTAGGCTTTAGCCCTTTGGGCTCCTCTTGGCTCCACACAAGGGTGAACCCAGGAGTGGCCTGGGAGGGGCTTCTGGGGGCTCGGCCCTCCCTTGGTGGCTGCACTTGCTGGATAGATAGTCCAGCACCTGCAACCATCCAGTGGGTCTGTCACTTTGTTCCTGACAGTAATGCTGCTGTTGATGCTACCACCACAGCTCCTGGCCACCATGAGGACTGAAGGATCAGGGCTCTCTGGGGACCCAAGTCCTCCCCAGGTGTGCTGCCCACTCACCCCTAACCAGGGCCCCAGAAGCCTTCCCCCTTGAATTTCCCTACAGAATTCCCCAACTCAACCTATGCCCAGGAATCCAGGACTCCCCCAAAACTCCCACCAAACTCCAGCTACTTGCCCCACCTCAGGGATACAGAGCCCTCAGATCCCAGCCCTCCCAAGCGACACCCACTCAAACACCCCTCCCAGGGACCCAGGACTCCCCCAGAACCTCCCCTGGAACCCAGGACCCTCTCTAGCCCTCCCACTCACTCTAGCCCTCTGCAGTTGCCCCCTGGCTAGGGGCCACGTGAACTGACCCTTCACTGCCTCCATCCTTGAGGCTGAGGTGGGACCACCAGGAGGACAGCAGAGGCTGAGAGGAGCAGGGGCAGAAGGGTCCAGCCCCACCTGAGGGAGGAGGATGGACATACTGCCTAGTCTCAGCCACCTCTGGAGTGGCTCTCGAGGAAGTCCCCACTGTGTCTGTGTGTTCCTGGGGTACACACACACAAACACACTCGGTGAGAAGTGTACACACACAACGAGCATGGAGACGTGCAGACAAGGACCACCCAGACATACCTGGGCAAAGGGTGTGGCTCATGGAGAGGCTCACACAGACACACACTCAGGGCCACACTAGACGTCCACCCAGGACAAACTGCCACATGATGGGCACACGCACACACAGATCTACACTCAGGAACACCTAAAGGTGCAAATTCACACACACATGGATCCAGAATACACATACTCCAACAAGGACACACATTCCCACACACACCACAGGCACAGAGGCACATGGATTACATGGATTTCCTCAACTGACACACACCCTTTCACTGACAGATGCACAAATACACACACACACATATACAGAGAAGGGCACAGAGATACACACAACAGCCACACAGGGGAAAACAAAACACACAATCAATATACTCACAGACTCAGAAACTCAGACAGACACAGCCACACAGATTACACAACTGCACACAGACACACACACGCACAGTCCTTTGGTGCCACAGGACAGAGAGACCCGGCACTCCCAACAGAGGCCACTGCAGGCAAATATGGCTAAAGCTCAGACATGCCCTGCTCCACTGAAGCTGTCACAACAGGGAGTCCTTTCCTCGGTCCAAATTCATGCTCTGCCCAAGGCGCTGAGAGTGGCCAGGGTAGGGTGGCTTTGAGAAGAGCCTCTGGGCCCGAGGTTGGGGCTCGAACCCTGTTAGGGGCCCTTAGAGTGGCGGTGGGGTGGGGGGGTCCTATGAAGCCTGGTGGATGAATAGGTCAAGAGAGGCCACATGAACTGTTGTTCATTTTCATAGGTGTTGTGATGATTAATTCTGTGTGTCAATCCTACCTGTGTGTGTAAATGTAAGGAAAGGCAAGGGGACTGTCCTAGAGGATCAACAGAGAAAATGCCTAGTTAATAAAGAAAGTATATCCTAGACAGGAGTAACATTACAAATAATGGGACTTCCAGAACACTACATTGCACTCATGCCTACCCTCTACACAGATCAAGAGGCGATTGTTCCAACAGAAAAAACTGCAAAAGGTGTGCGGCAGGGTTGTATCCTTTTACCTTACTTATACAATCTGCACACTAAACAAATAATCTTACAAGCTGGACTATATGCAGAAGACAGCATCAGGAAGGGAGGAATACTGATTAACAAACTCAGTTGACACAACTTTGCTTGCAGAAAATGAAGACGACTTGAAGCACTTGCTGATGAAGTTAAAGACACAGCCTTCCGTATAGATTATGCCTGAATGTGAAGAAGAGAAAAATACTCACACCTGGACCAATAAACAACGTCATGATAAATGGCAACGAAACTGAAGTTTTCAAGGATTTCACCCTACTTGGATCAACAATCAATATCCATGCAAGCAGCAGTCAAGAAATCAAAAAATGTATTGCATTGGGCAAATCTGCTGCACACGACCTCTTTAAAGTTTTGAAAACTGAAAAGTTACTTTGATGACTAAGATGCCCCTGGCCTAAGCCATGGTCTTTTCAATCACCTCATATACATGGGAAACTTGGACAGTGAAAAAGGAAGGCAGAAGAAGAACTGATGCACTTAAATTGTGGTGTTGGCAAAAAATATTGAATATACTGTGGAGTGCCAGAAGAACAAACAAGTCAGTCTTAGAAGAAATACAAGCAGGAGGCTCCTTAGAAATGAAGATGTCAAGATCTACTTTGTTTTGCTTATTTTGGGCGTGTCATCAGGAAAGACCACTCGCTAGAGAAGGACATTGTGTTTGGTAACATAAAGAGGCAACAAAAACAAGGGAAACCCTCAATGAGATGGACTGACACAACAGCCACAACGATGGACTTCATTATGTCATATAAAGTTGCTGTGGGTCGGAATGGACTCCATGGCAAATAACAACAACAACCTTTTAAAATACAGCACAGAGTAGAACTGCCCCACAGGGTTTCCAAGGAGTGCCTGGTGGATTTCAACTGCTGACTGTTTGGTTAGCAGCTGCAGCTCTTAACTACTACGCCACCAGGCTTTCCTTAAAATATAGAAAAACGATACATCACTTTCTTTTTAATTAAATGAGAAGATAGGATATTCTCATGTTTATTCTAAAAACTACATTATAAACATATAAGGATACCCAATGGATGTCAAGCTCAGATGTATGGTGATCAGGGCAATGCCCATACAAATTCACATATTATCCCAGTAAAATACACATAAAATACCAAAGAGAGAAAGTGCCTCTGCTCAAAATGAAAAGCATATTTGTGCAAATAGATTACAACCTTTTATGCAACTCCTGAATGTGGGATGATATTTTAAACCAAGTGGAAAGAGTCAATAAAGCCATCCAATAAGAAATCCAGAGTGTGTATCAAGCTCCAGGCCTATGAGAAGGCCTAGCCCCTTGCTTACAGCAAATGAGAAAAAGTAACTTTGAAAGCATGTTCGGTGAATGTAAAACTTTAACAAGACATATGAGTACATTTCTGAACTTGAAAATAAAGAAAAGTAATGGGATGTGTATGACTCCCTGGATCCAACTATCAATTATTACAGGAATAGATATATTTTATACCGGACATTATGGACATCCTGATTTCACCTTTGAAGTGAAGATATAAAAAAATTCAGTTTTCAAATCTTGACTGTTTAATAGAAAAAATGTATTTTCAATGAAAACATCCAATTTGCAGTCATTTGATTGGCTCTTAAATATTCTAGCAAATTATATCTTGTAGAAGTTTCATCTTACAGTTTTAAGCTGTGTAAAATATCAACAGTTGGCACTAAAAAATGTATTAATGTTCTTTGTTCATCTACATCTGACTCACGAATTGTGCTTAGTACGGTATTATCCCAACTTGGAACGTGCCTTGGTAATTTGTTTTTTTTAAAACATTAATGATCCCAATGGATTCTATGAAAGATGGTTCAGAAAGCTGAAATTTAAAATTCTTTGAGGTCATCAAAATCGGCAAACACAACAATTATCTCTATTGAAAATGAGACAAATTAAGAATTACAGATGTAAAATATTATTGATGGGCGGTGCCAAGATGGCTGACTAGGTAGAAGCTACCTAGGATCCCTCTTGCATCAAAGACTCAGAAAAACAAGTGAATCGGTCACATACATGACAATCTACGAACCCTGACATCAAAGAGTTGACCTGAGTGACAGAGACTCAGCCAGCACAAGCAGGCTGCACACTGATGCCGCTAATGAGAGAACGAGCAACCCCGGGAAGCAGCGACTCTTTTCAGAGCCTGGAGCCAGCGTCCCAGTGAGAAAACCTTGGCGCCGGGCTTTGGACTGGGCGCCGGGGAGCTGAGCACGGTTTCCGGAGAGGGTGCAAACACGGGATGCAGCCCTAGCCCCCAGAAGCGACCTCGGGGGAAACCCAGCCAGTGCACACAGGCAGCGCAGTGACGCGGCTCACAGGAGAAGTCACCGGGAGGCAACAATTGGTTTTGGAGCCTGGAGTGCGGCGTACCAGCTGGGGAACCTTGGCGCTGGGATTTGGACTGGGAGTGGAGGAACTGACCACTGCTTCTGAGACAGCACAAGCACGGGACGCGGGCCTGACCCTCGGGGGCAATCTCGACCCAGCCAGCGCACACAGGCTACACGCCTCTCGGGAATCTCAGATAAAACAGTCATCACCAAGCAAGATAAGTAACTTTGTCTATATTCCTGGGTGCTACTCTCTCCTATCTATCTGACCCCTCCCCTCCCTTCCCAGGTGGCTTCATTAACATTGGAATTTCCTGGGCCAGGGAGCAAAGTGTTCTGCTGTTTTTTCTTTTTATTTTTTTGTCTTTTCCTAACCCATTCTCCTGGCCTGAGAGAACCCAGTACCCAGTAGGTACTGGGTTCTCTAACCCAGGGACCAAAAATCCTTCCCTGACTTCCCAAAATTGGAATAAAAACACAGAACCAGCTCCAGCCAAGCATATGAGATCCACAGTCTTGGGCTTTCATCTCTACAGGGAACAAGGTGGCTATTATAATGCAAAGGCAATTCTGATAGTGATCTGACTGTAATTGTTTTAGCCAATTACTGGAAAGACACGTGTTCCAGGTCTGATATCTCTACCTATTAAACAGAGCCCTGTTTTTTTTTCACTGACCCACAATGGGGAACTGACAGCTGAAGCTCCACCCAAACCACCTAGCCTCCTGCCAAAGGGGTCTGAGGATAGTGACACCTACCAATCTGTAGAGGTAAATGCACTGGGTGCCTAAGGTACAGCTGCAGAGCCCACCCACCAAAGTGCTTTAGCAATAGAGACACACCTACCTCACTGACACTTGGGGGAAGCCTGTCAGCATCCTGCCTCCCCTGGAGTATGACTCCCTCCTGCTACTACAATCTGGTGCACACAACTATCACCACTACTTCTCTAAGTTAATAGGTGACAGTCTACATCCCACACTTAGTGACTCAAAATCAGATTCTACTCAAGAATAGTGAATGGACTCTTAGGCTTATATATCTGGTAACAGCCGAAACCAGCGGGTAATAGGACATAAGCGATTCAAAGGCTACAACAATCAAGACAGCGCAATCTAGTAGCCCATCTACGTATATTGAAAGAAAACAAAACGAGACTCAGTGAGCAAATATAAAATAAATCATTACAATATCTTATAGATGGCTCGGAGACAGCAGTCGATATCAAACCACATAAATAAGCAGACCATGATTGCTTCTACAACTCCCCAAATTAAAGAATCAAAATCTTTCCCAAATGAAGATACAATCCTGGAATTGCCAGATGCAGAATATAAAAACTAATTTACAGAATGCTTCAAGACATCAGGGAGGACCTCAAAAATGAGATAAGGCAATCTACAGAAAAAGCCAAGGAACACACTGATAAAGCAGTTGAAGACACCAAAAAGATTATTCAAGAACATAGTGGAAAAATTAATAAGCTGCAAGAATCCATAGGGAGACAGCATTCAGAAATCCAAAAGATTAACAGGAAACTTACAGAATTAGACAATGCAATAGGAAGTCAGAGGAGCAGAATCAAGCAGCTGGAATGCAGAGTGGGGGGGTTGGAGGATAAGGCAATTCACACCAATATAGTTGAAGAAAAATCAGATAAAAGAATTAAAAAAAATGAAGAAACCCTAAGAATCATCTGGGACTCTATCAAGAAGAATAACTTGCATGTGATTGGAGTTCCCGAACAGGGAGGGATAACAGAAAATACAGAGAGAATACCTGAAGATCTGTTGGCAGAAAACTTCCCTGACATCATGAAAGATGAAACGATATCTATCCAAGATGCTCATTGAACCCCATATAAGACTGATCCAAAAAGAAAATCACCAAGACATATTATCATCAAACTTGCCAAAACCAAAGATAAAGAGAAAATTTTAAAAGCAGCCAGGGATAAGAGAAAGGTATCCTACAAAGGAGAATCAATAAGAATAAGTTCAGACTACTCAGCAGAAACCATGCAGTCTAGAGGTCAATGGGATGACATATACAGAGCACTGAAGGAGAAAAACTGCCAGCCAAGGATCATATATCCAGCAAAACTCTCTCTCAAATACGAAGGTGAAATTAAGACATTTACAGATAAACACAAGCTTACAGAATTTGCAAAAACCAAACCAAAGCTACAAGAAATACTAAAGGATATTGTTTGGTCAGAAAATCAATAATATCAGATACCAACACAACACAGAACAGAACATCCTGATATCAACTCAAATAGGCAAATCACAAAAACAAATTAAGATTAATTTTAAAAAGAAAAAAAATCCTCAAAACAGGGAATCATTGAAGTAATTATGTAAAAGATCACAATAATCAAAAAGAGGGACTAAATACGGGAGGCACAGAACTGCCATATGGAGAGGAAAACAAGGCGATATAGGACGATACAAGTTAGGTTTTTACTTAGAAAAATAGGGGTAAATATTAAGGTAACCACGAAGAGGTCTAACAATTCCATAACTCAAAATAAAAACCAAGAAAAACATAACGACTCAGCAAACATAAATTCAACTACTATGAAAATGAGGAACACACAATTTACAAAAAAAAAGTCTCAGCACAAAAAAGCAAGTGGAAAAATGAAATTGTCAACAACACGCACAAAAAGGCATCAAAATGACAGCACTAAACACACACTTATCTATGATTACGCTGAATGTAAATGGACTAAATGCACCAATGAAGAGACAGAGAGTCTCAGAGTGGATAAAGAAACACAATCCGTCTATATGCTGCCTACAGGAGACACACCTTAGACTTAGAGACACGAACAAACTAAAAATCAAAGGATGGAAAAAAATATATCAAGCAAATAACAATCAAAAAAGAGCAGGAGTAGCAATATTAATTTCTGACAAAATAGACTTTAAAGTTAAATCCACCACAAAGGATAAAGAAGGACACTACATAATGATTAAAGGGACAATTCACCAGGAAGATATAGCCATATTAAATATTTATGCACCCAATGACAGGGCTGCAAGATACATAAAACAAACTTTAACAGAACCGAAAAGTGAGATAGACACCTCCACAATTATAGTAGGAGACTTCAACACACCACTTTCGGAGAAGGATAGGACTTCCAGTGAGAAGCTCAACAGGGACACGGAAGACCTAATTGCTACAATCAACCAACTTGACCTCACACACTTGTACAGAACACTCCACCCAACAGCTGCAAAGTATACTTTTTTTCTCTAGTGCACATGGAACATTCTCTAGACTAGATCACATATTAGGTCATAAAACAAACCTTTGCAGAATCCAAAACATAGAAATATTACAAAGCATCTTCTCAGACCACAAGGCCATAAAAGTGGAAATCAATAACAGAAAAATTAGGGAAAAGAAAACAAATACTTGGAAACTGAACAATACCCTGCTGAAAACACCCTGGGTTATAGAAGACATTAAGGAGGGAATAAAGAAATTCATAGAATTCAATGAGAATGAAAACACTTCCTATCAAAACCTGTGGGACACAGCAAAAGCAGTGCTCAGAGGTCAATTTATATCGATAAATGCACACATACAAAAAGAAGAAAGAGCCAAAATCAGAGAACTGTCCCGACAACTTGAACAAATAGAAAGTGAGCAACAAAAGAATCCATCAGGCACCAGAAGAAAACAAATAATAAAAATTAGAGTTGAACTAAATGAATTAGAGAACAGAAAAACAATTAAAAAAATTAACAAAGCCAAAAGCTGGTTCTTTGAAAAAATTAACAAAATTGATAAACCATTGGCCAGACTGACTAAAGAAATACAGGAAAGGAAACAAATAACCCGAATAAGAAACGAGATGGGCCATATCACAACAGACGCAACTGAAATTAAAAGAATCATATCCGATTATTATGAAAAATTGTACTCTAACAAATTTGAAAACCTAGAAGAAATGGATGAATTCCTAGAAAAACACTACCTACCTAAACTAACACAATCAGAAGTAGAACAACTAAATAAACCCATAACAAAAAAAGACATTGAAAAGGTAATCAAAAAACTCCCAACGAAAAAAAGCCCTGGCCCGGACGGCTTCACTGCAGACTTCTACCAAACTTTCAGAGAAGAGTTAATACCACTACTACTAAAGGTATTTCAAAGCACAGAAAATGATGGAATACTACCGAACTCATCCTATGAAGCCAGCATATCCCTGATACCAAAACCAGGTAAAGACAGACCTATATCCCTCATGAACATAGATGCAAAAATCCTCAACAAAATTCTAGCCAATAGAATTCAATAACATATCAAAAAAATAATCCACCATGACCAAGTGGGATTTATACCAGGTATGCAAGGTTAGTTTAATATTAGAAAAACCATTAATGTAATCCACCATATAAATAAAACAAAAGACAAAAACCACATGATCTTATCAGTTGATGCAGAAAAGGCATTTGACAAAGTCCAACACCCATTCATGATAAAAACTCTCAGCAAAATAGGAATTGAAGGAAAATTCCTCAACATAATAAAGGGCATCTATACAAAGCCAACAGCCAACATCATTCTAAATGGAGGGAGCCTGAAAGCATTTCCCTTAAGAACGGGAACCACACAAGGATGCCCTTTATCACCGCTCTTATTCAACATTGTGCTAGAGGTCCTAGCCAGAGCAATTAGGCTAGACAAAGAAATAAAGGGCATCCAGATTGGCAAGGAGGAAGTAAAATTATCTCCATTTGCAGATGACATGATCTTATACACAGAAAACCCTAAGGAATCCTCCAGAAAACTACTGAAACTAATAGAAGAGTTTGGCAGAGTCTCAGGTTACAAGATAAACATACAAAAGTCACTTGGATTCCTCTACATCAACAAAAAGAACATCAAAGAGGAAATCGCCAAACCAATACCATTCACAGTAGCCCGCAAGAAGATCAAATACTTAGGAATAAATCTTACCAAAGATGTAAAAGACCTATACAAGGAAAACTACAAAGTACTAGTACAAGAAACTAAAAGGGACCTACATAAGTGGAAAAACATACCTTGCTCATGCATAGGGAGACTTAACATAGTAAAAATGTCTATTCTACCAAAAGCCATCTATACATACAATGCACTTCCGATCCAAATTCCAATGACATTTTTTAATGTGATGGAGAAACAAATCGCAAACTTCATATGGAAGAGAAAGAAGCCCCGGATAAGTAAAGCATTACTGAAAAAGAAGAAGAAAGTGGGAGGCCTCAGTCTACCTGATTTTAGAACATATATACAGCCTCAGTAGTCAAAACAGCCTGGTACTGGTACAACAACAGGCAAATAGACCAATGGAATAGAATTGAGAACCCAGATATAAATCAATCCACATATGAGCAGCTGATATTTGACAAAGGCCTAGTGTCAGTTAATTAGGGAAAAGATAGTCTTTTTAACAAATGGTGCTGGCATAATTGGATATCCATTTGCAAAAAAGTGAAACAGGACCCATACCTCACAGCATGCACAAAAACCAACTCCAAGTGGATCAAAGACCTAAACATAAAGACTAAAACAATAAAGATCATGGAAGAAAAAATAGGGACAACCTTAGGAGCCCTAATACAAGGCATAAACAGAATACAAAAGATTACTAAAAATGACGAAGAGAAACCCGATAACTGGGAGCTCCTAAAAATCAAACCCCTATGCTCATCTAAAGACTTCACCAAAAGAGTAAAAAGACCACCTACAGATTGGGAAAAAATTTTCAGCTATGACATCTCCGACCAGCGCCTGATCTCTAAAATCTACATGATTCTGTTAAAACTCAACCACAAAAAGACAAACAACCCAATCAAAAAGTGGGCAAAGGATATGAACACGCAGTTCACTAAAGAAGATATTCAGGCAGCTAACAGATACGTGAGAAAATGCTCTTGATCATTAGCCATTAAAAAAAAAAAGAAATGCAAATTAAAACTACGATGAAATTCCATCTCACTCTAACAAGGCTGGCATTAATCCAAAAAACACAAAATAATAAATGTTGGAGAGGCTGTGGAGAGAATGGAACTCTTATACGCTTCTGGTGGGAACTTTGGAAATCTATCTGGCGTTTTCTTAAACAGTTAGAAATAGAACTACCATACAACCCAGAAATCCCACTCCTCGGAATACACCCTAGAGAAACAAGAGCCTTTACACGAACAGATATATGCACACCCATGTTTATTGCAGCTCTGTTTACAATAGCAAAAAGCTGGAAGCAACCAAGGTGTCCATCAACAGATGAATGGTTAAATAAATTATGGTATATTCACACGATGGAATACTACGCATCAATAAAGAAGAGTGATGAATCTGTGAAGCATTTCATAACATGGAGGAACTGGAAGGCATTATGCTGTGTGAAATTAGTCAGATGCAAAAGGACAAATATTGTATAAGACCACTATTATAAGATCTTGAGAAATAGTATAAACTGAGAAGAACACATTCTTTTGTGGTTATGAGAGGGGGGAGGGAGGGAGGGTGGGAGAGGGTTATTTACTGATTAGATAGTAGATAAGAACTACTTTAGGTGAAGGGAAGGACAATACTCCATACAGGGAAGGTCAGCTCAACTGGACTGGACCAAAAGCAAAAAAGTTTCCGGGATAAACTGAATGCTTCGAAGGTCAGCGGAGCAAGGGCAGGAGTTTGGGGACCATGGCTTAAGGGGACTTCTAAGTCAATTGGCAAAATAAATTCTATTAAGAAAACATTCTGCATCCCACTTTGAAGGGTTGCGTCTGGGGTCTTAAATACTAACAAGTGGCCATCTAAGATGTAACAATTGGTCTCAACCCACCTGGATCAAAGGAGAATGAAGAACACCAAGGTCACACAATAACTAGGAGCCCAAAAGACAGAAAGGGCCACATGAACGAGAGACTTACATCATCCTGAGACCAGAAGAACTAGATGGTGCCTGGCCACAACCGATGACTGCCCTGACAGGAAGCACAACAGAGAACCACTGAGGGAGCAGGAGAACAGTGGGATGCAGACCCCAAATTCTCATAAAAAGACCAGACTTAATGCTCTAACTGAGAGTAGAAGAATCCCAGCAGTCATGGTCCCCAAACCCTCTGTTGGCCCAGGACAGGAACCATTCTCGAAGACAACTCATCAGACATGGACAGGACTGGACAATGGGTTGGAGAGAGATGCTGATGAAGAGTGAGCTACTAGTATCAGGTGGACACTTGAGACTGTGATGGTATCTCCTGTCTGGAGAGGAGATGGGAGGGTAGAGAGGGTTAGAAACTGGCAAAACGGTCACTAAAGGAGAGACTGGAAAGAGGGAACAGGCTGACTCATTAGGAGGAGAGTAAATGGGAGTATGTAGTAAGGTGTATATAAGTTTATATGTGACAGAGTGACTTGATTTGTAAACTTTCACTTAAAGCACAATAAAAATTATTTTTAAAAAAGTTATTGATGACTATGCTTCCGGGGCAGCCCTGGTGGCACAGTGGTTAAGAACTAGGCTGCTAACCAAAAGGTTTGCAGTTCCAACCCACCAGTCACTCCTTGGAAAGCCCATGGGGCAGTTCTACTCTGTCCTATAGGGTTGCTATAGGTTGGACGCAACAGAAACGTTTTTATTGTTGTTGTTTTAATGCTCTCATGAGGATTCCCTGAGTTGTGCAAACAGTTAAGGGCTGGACTACAAGCCAAACAGCTGGTGGTTGGAACCCACCCAGAGGCGCACTGTAAGGCAAGCCTGGCAATCTGCTTCCAGTAAGATCACAGCCTTGAAAGCCCTATGGAGCAGTTCTACTCTGCACACATGTGATCTCCTTGAATCAGACTGGAATCCACTCTACTGCAACTAACCACCCCCACATTTTCACAAAAACAAAGACAGTAAAATTAGAGTAATTCCTAATATTTTAATAAAGAAAAATAAGTAATGTTCAGTGTTTTAATAACCTACTTTTCAGTTTTTTACTATTTCCCAGCTACTTTAAAGTTATACGTAAAAAAAACAACAAAAAAACCCCACTGCCATCAAGTCTACTGCAACTCATATCAACCCTACAGGACAGAGTAGAACTGGCCCACAGGGCTTACAAAGTTGTCATCTTTAGGGAAGCTGACTGCCACATCTTTCTCCAGCTGAGTGGCTGGTGGGTTCCAACTGCAAACCGCCAAGCAGCCAAGCGCTTCACCACTGTACCACCAGGGCTCCTTCTATTGGTAAAAAAAGAACCATTAAAAAGATAACAACAACCAGTGCACAGGGGCGCATATCTCCCCTTTCACCTCGACCTCCACAATGACTGGCCTGTAGAAGCTGCAGCAAAACCGCTTCTCCTCAACACTCATGGCCAGAAAAGGAAGTTTTGTACTCACTGTTGAGTCTTGAGTCCCAAAGCCGCGGGGGACCTCCCTGGGGCTGGGTCCTGTGGAAACGAAGCTCTTCTTCCTGCCCCAGGGGCCCCGTCACCCCCCAGGCTGAAGCCGGCCTCCGCCATCTCTTCTAGGCGCCCTGGGTCAAAAAGGCGACAGCGTCCCCTCTGCTGGCTGTTGGGGCTCAGGGAGGGCCGCTCTGTGCTGGTTGTTTAGCGGTGGCTGCGCCCCCCTGGGAATGACGGATATTCTCAATTCTAAGTGATATTTTCACCCAACGCCACTTTTATGTAGAGAAACACTTAAATGGGAATTTCATCAGCAATATTGTGTATCCTGCTTTTCTTCGTCCAGTCTAATTTGGATAATTACTTCTTTTTCTTGCCTGACTAATCTGGCTAGAACTTCCGCTACGTGTTGAATAGAAGCATTGGCAGCAAGGATCCTTGTCCTGTTCCTGATGTTAGGGGAAAAGCTTCCAGATTCACCATTGAGTAGATGTTGGCTGTGGGTTTTTCACATATGGGCTTTATTATGTTGAGGACGTTCCCTCTGAGTTCAAACTTTCTGAACAATTTTTTCATCAAAGAGTATTGGATATTCTCAAGTGCTTTGTCTGCATCAATTAACACGATCATGTGTGGGATTTTGTGCTTCATTCTATTAATGTACTATATTACATTGATTGGTTTTATTTCAAATCATCATTACATTTCTGGGATAAATCCTTCTTGCTCATGGTTTATAATCCTTTAGATGTGCTGCTGGATTTGCATTGCTGGTATTTGGTTGAGGATTTTTACATCTGTACTCTTTTTTTCTTGTAATCGAGATGAAGATTTACAGAACAAACTAGCTTTTCATTAAACAATATGTACACATTATTTTTTGTGACTTTGGTTACCAACCCCACGACATGTCAACACTCTCCCCTTCTTGACCTCGGCTTCCTTCTTAACAGCTTTCCTCTCCCCTCCTGCTTTCTAGTCCTTGCCCCAGGGCTGGTGTGCCCCTTTAGTATGGTTTTGTTTTACAGGCCTGTCTAATCTTTGGCTGAAGGGTGAACCTCAGGAGTGACTTCATTACTGAGCTACAACGGTGTCTGGGGGCCATACTCTGAGGGTTTCTCTTGTCTGTGTCAAGCCATTAAACCTGGGCGTTTTTTGTTCTAATTTTGTTCTACATTTTTCTCCAGCTCTGTCTCAGATATTCTATTGTGATCCCTGTCACAGCAGTCAGTGGTGGCAGCCAGGCACCATCTACTTGTGCTGGACTAAGTCTGGTGGAATTGTGGTCCATCAGTCTTCTGGACTATCTTTCCCTTGTGTCTTTGGTTTTCTTCATTCTCCCTTGCACCAGATGGGGTGAGACCAGGGGAGTATCTTTTTTTTTTTTTTTTTTTTAATAACTTTTATTAAGCTTCAAGTGAACGTTTACAAATCCAATCAGTCTGTCACATATAAGTTTACATACATCTCACTCCCTACTCCCACTTGCTCTCCCCCTATTGAGTCAGCCCTTTCAGTCTCTCCTTTCTTGACAATTTTGCCGGCTTCCCTCTCTCTCTATCCTCCCATCCCCCCTCCAGACAAGAGTTGCCAACACAATCCCAAGTGTCCACCTGATATAATTAGCTCACTCTTCATCAGCGTCTCTCTCACACCCGCTGACCAGTCCCTTTCATTTCTGATGAGTTGTCTTCGGGGATGGTTCCTGTCCTGTGTCAACAGAAGGTCTGGAGAGCATGGCCGCCGGGATTCCTCCGGTCTCAGTCAGACCATTAAGTCTGGTCTTTTTATGAGAATTTGGGGTCTGCATCCCACTGATCTCCTGCTCCCTCAGGGGTCCTCTGCTGTGCTCCCTGTCAGAGCAGTCATCGATTGTGGCCGGGCACCAACTAGTTCTTCTGGTCTCAAGATGATGTAGGTCTCTGGTTCATGTGGCCCTTTCTGTCTCTTGGGCTCTTAGTTGCCGTGTGGGCTTGGTGTTCTTCATTTTCCTTTGCTCCAGGTGGGTTGAGACCAATTGATGCATCTTAGATGGCCGCTTATTAGCATTTAAGACCCCAGACGCCACATTTCAAAGTGGGATGCAGAATGATTTCATAATAGAATTATTTTGCCAATTGACTTAGAAGTCCCCGCAAACCATGTTCCCCAGACCCCTGCGCTTGCTCCGCTGACCTTTGAAGCATTCATTTTATCCCGGAAACTTCTTTGCTTTTGGTCCAGTCCAATTGAGCTGACCTTCCATGTATTGAGTGTTGTCTTTCCCTTCACCTAAAGCAGTTCTTATCTACTGATTAATCAATAAAAAAAACCTCTCCCACCCTCCCTCCCTCCCCGCCTCGTAACCACAAAAGTATGTGTTCTTCTCAGGTTTACTATTTCTCAAGATCTTATAATAGTGGTCTTATACAATATTTGTCCTTTTGCCTCTGACTAATTTCACTCAGCATAATGCCTTCCAGGTTCCTCCAAGTTATGAAATGTTTCAGAGATTCGTCACTGTTCTTTATCGATGCGTAGTATTCCATTGTGTGAATATACCACAATTTATTTACCCATTCATCCGTTGATGGACACCTTGGTTGCTTCCAACTTTTTGCTATTGTAAACAGAGCTGCAATAAACATGGGTGTGCATATATCTGTTTGTATGAAGGCTCTTGTATCTCTAGGGTATATTCCTAGGAGTGGGATTTCTGGGTTGTATGGTAGTTCTATTTCTAACTGTTTAAGATAACGCCAGATAGATTTCCAAAGTGGTTGTATCATTTTACATTCCCACCAGCAGTGTATGAGAGTTCCAATCTCTCCGCAGCCTCTCCAACATTTATTATTTTGTGTTTTTTGGATTAATGCCAGCCTTGCTGGTGTGAGATGGAATCTCATCGTAGTTTTAATTTGCATTTCTCTAATGGCTAATGATCGAGAGCATTTTCTCATGTATCTGTTGGCTGCCTGAATATCTTCTTTAGAGAAATGTGTGTTCATATCCTTTGCCCACTTCTTGATTGGGTTGTTTGTCTTTTTGTGGTTGAGTTTTGACAGAATCATGTAGATTTTAGAGATCAGGCGCTGGTCGGAGATGTCATAGCTGAAAATTCTTTCCCAATCTGTAGGTGGTCTTTTTACTCTTTTGGTGAAGTCTTTAGATGAGCATAGGTGTTTGATTTTTAGGAGCTCCCAGTTATCGGGTTTCTCTTCATCATTTTTGGTAATGTTTTGTATTCTGTTTATACCTTGTATTAGGGCTCCTAGGGTTGTCCCAATTTTTTCTTCCATGATCTTTATCGTTTTAGTCTTTATGTTTAGGTCTTTGATCCACTTGGAGTTAGTTTTTGTGCATGGTGTGAGGTATGGGTCCTGTTTCATTTTTTTGCAAATGGATATCCAGTTATGCCAGCACCATTTGTTAAAAAGGCTATCTTTTCCCCAGTTAATTGACACTGGTCCTTTGTCAAATATCAGCTGCTCATACATGGATGGATCTATGTCTGGGTTCTCAATTCTGTTCCATTGGTCTATGTGTCTGTTGTTGTACCAATACCAGGCTGTTTTGACTACTGTGGCTGTATAATAGGTTCTGAAGTCAGGTAAGGTGAGGCCTCCCACTTTCTTCTTCTTTTTCAGTAGTGCTTTGCTTATCCCGGGCTTCTTTCCCTTCCATATGAAATTGGTGATTTGTTTCTCTATCCCCTTAAAATATGACATTGGAATTTGGATCGGAAGTGCGTTAAATGTATAGATGGCTTTTGGTAGAATAGACATTTTTACTATGTTAAGTCTTCCTATCCATGAGCAGGGTATGTTTTTCCACTTAAGTATGCCCTTTTGAATTTCTTGGAGTAGAGCTTTGTAGTTTTCTTTGTATAGGTCTTTTACATCCTTGGTAAGATTTATTCCTAAGTATCTTATCTTCTTGGGGGCTACTGTGAATGGTATTGATTTGGTGATTTCCTCTTCGGTGTTCTTTTTGTTGATGTAGAGGAATCCAAGTGATTTTTGTATGTTTATTTTATAACCTGAGACTCTGCCAAACTCTTCTATTAGTTTCAGTAGTTTTCTGGAGGATTCCTTAGGGTTTTCTGTGTATATAATCATGTCATCTGCAAATAGTGATAACTTTACTTCTTCCTTGCCAATCCGGATACCTTTTATTTCTTTGTCTAGCCTAATTGCCCTGGCTAAGACTTCCAACACGGTGTTGAATAAGAGCGGTGATAAAGGGTATCCTTGTGTGGTTCCCGTTCTCAAGGGAAATGCTTTCAGGTTCTCTCCATTTAGAGTGATATTGGCTGTTGGCTTTGCATAGATGCCCTTTATTATGTTGAGGAATTTTCCTTCAATTCCTATTTTGGTAAGAGTTTTTATCATGAATGGGTGTTGGACTTTGTCAAATGCCTTTTCTGCATCAATTGATAAGATCATGTGGTTTTTGTCTTTTGTTTTATTTATGTGATGGATTACATTAATGGTTTTTCTGATATTAAACCAGCCTTGCATACCTGGTATAAATCCCACTTGATCAGGGTGAATTATTTTTTTGATGTGTTGTTGGATTCTATTGGCTAGAATTTTGTTGAGGATTTTTGCATCAATGTTCATGAGGGATATAGGTCTATAATTTTCTTTTTTTGTAATGTCTTTACCTGGTTTTGGTATCAGGGAGATGGTGGCTTCATAGAATGAGTTGGGTAGTATTCCGTCATTTTCTATGCTTTGGAATACCTTTAGTAGTAGTGGTATTAACTCTGCTCTGAAAGTTTGGTAGAACTCTGCAGTGAAGCCGTCTTGGCCAGGGCTTTTTTCTGTTGGGAGTTTTTTGATTACCGTTTCAATCTCTTTTTTTGTTATGGGTCTATTTAGTTGTTCTACTTCTGAATGTGTTAGTTTAGGTAGGTAGTGTTTTTCCAGGAATTCATCCATTTCTTCTAGGTTTTCAAATTTGTTAGAGTACAATTTTCATAATAATCTGAAATGATTCTTTTAATTTCATTTGGTTCTGTTGTGATGTGGTCCTTCTCATTTCTTATTCGGGTTATTTGTTTCCTTTCCTGTATTTCTTTAGTCAGTCTAGCCAATGGTTTATCAATTTTGTTAATTTTTTCAAAGAACCAGCTTTTGGCTTTGTTAATTCTTTCGATTGTTTTTCTGTTCTCTAATTCATTTAGTTCAGCTCTAATTTTTATTATTTGTTTTCTTCTGGTGCCTGATGGATTCTTTTGTTGCTCACTTTCTATTTGTTCAAGTTGTAGGGACAGTTCTCTGATTTTGGCTCTTTCTTCTTTTTGTATGTGTGCATTTATTGATATAAATTGGCCTCTGAGCACTGCTTTTGCTGTGTCCCAGAGGTTTTGATAGGAAGTATTTTCATTCTCGTTGCTTTCTATGAATTTCCTTATTCCCTCCTTGATGTCTTCTATAACCCAGTCTTTTTTCAGGAGGGTATTGTTCATTTTCCAAGTATTTGATTTCTTTTCCCTCGTTTTTCTGTTATTGATCTCTAGTTTTATTGCCTTGTGGTCTGAGAAGATGCTTTGTAATATTTCGATGTTTTGGACTCTGCAAAGGTTTGTTTTATGACCTAATATGTGGTCTATTCTAGAGAATGTTCCATGTGCGCTAGAAAAAAAAGTATATTTTGCAGCAGTTGGGTGGAGAGTTCTGTATAAGTCAATGAGGTCAAGTTGGTTGATTGTTGTAATTAGATCTTCCGTGTCTCTGTTGAGCTTCTTACTGGATGTCCTGTCCTTCTCCGAAAGTGGTGTGTTGAAGTCTCCTACTATAATTGTGGAGGTATCTATCTCGCTTTTCAATTCTGTTAAAATTTGATTTACGTATCTTGCAGCCCTGTCATTGGGTGCATAAATATTTAATATGGTTATGTCTTCCTGATCAATTGTCCCTTTTATCATTATATAGTGTCCTTCTTTATCCTTTGTGGTGGATTTAAGTCTAAAGTCTATTTTGTCAGAAATTAATATTGCTACTCCTCTTCTTTTTTGCTTATTGTTTGCTTGATATACTTTTTTCCATCCTTTGAGTTTTAGTTTGTTTGTGTCTCTAAGTCTAAGGTGTGTCTCTTGTAGGCAGCATATAGATGGATCGTGTTTCTTTATCCAGTCTGTGACTCTCTGTCTCTTTATTGGTGCATTTAGTCCATTTACATTCAGGGTAATTATAGATAAATAAGTTTTTAGTGCTGTCATTTTGATGCCTTTTTATGTGTGTTGTTGACAATTTCATTTTTCCACATACTTTTTTGTGCTGAGGTGTTTTTCTTAGTAAATTGTGAGATCCTCATTTTCATAGTGCTTGACTTTATGTTAGTTGAGTCGTTACGTTTTTCTTGGTTTTTATCTTGAGTTATAGAGTTGTTATACCTTTTTGTGGTTACCTTTTTATTTACCCCTATTTTTCTAAGTAAAAACCTAACTTGTATTGTTCTATATCGCCTTGTATCACTCTCCATATGGCAGTTCAATGCCTCCTGTATTTAGTCCCTCTTTTTGATGATTGTGATCTTTTACCTATTGACTTCCATGATTCCCTGTTATGTGTATTTTTTTTTAATTAATCTTAATTTGTTTGTTTTTGTGATTTCCCTATTTGAGTTGATATCAGGACGATCCGTTTTGTGACCTTGTGTTGTGCTGATATCTGATATTATTGGTTCTCTGACCAAACAATATCCTTTAGTATTTCTTGTAGCTTTGGTTTGGTTTTTGCAAATTCTCTAAACTTGTGTTTGTCTGTAAATATCTTAATTTCGCCTTCATATTTCAGAGAGAGTTTTGCTGGATATATGATCCTTGGTTGGCAGTTTTTCTCCTTCAGTGTTCTGTATATGTCGTCCCATTCCCTTCTTGCCTGCATGGTTTCTGCTGAGTAGTCAGAACATATTCTTATTGATTCTCCCTTGAAGGAAACCTCTCTTTTCTCCCTGGCTGCTTTTAAAATTTTCTGTTTATCTTTGGTTTTGGTGAGTTTGATGATAATATGTCTTGGTGTTTTTCTTTTTGTATCAATCTTAAATGGGGTTCGATGAGCATCTTGGATAGCTATCCTTTCGTCTTTCATGATGTCAGGGAAGTTTTCTGTCAGGAGTTCTTCATCTATTTTCTCTGTGTTTTCTGTCCCCCCTCCCTGTTCTGGGACTCCAATCACCCGCAGGTTATCCTTCTTGATAGAGTCCCACATAATTCTTAGGGTTTCTTCATTTTTTTTAATTCTTTTATCTGATTTTTTTTCAGCTATGTTGGTGTTGATTCCCTGGTCCTCCAGATGTCCCAGTCTGCATTCTAATTGCTCAAGTCTGCTCCTCTGACTTCCTAGTGTGTTGTCTAATTCTGTTATTTTATTGTTAATCTTTTGGATTTCTACATGTTGTCTCTCTATGGATTCTTGCAACTTATTTTTCCAGTATGTTCTTGAATAATCTTTTTGAGTTCTTCAACAGTTTTATCAGTGTGTTCCTTGGCTTTTTCTGCAGTTATCCTAATTTCATTTGTGATATCATTAAGCATTCTGTAAATTAGTTTTTTATATTCTGTATCTGATAATTCCAAGATTGTATCTTCATTTGGGAAAGATTTTGATTCTTTTGTTTGGGGGGTTGGAGAAGCTGTCATGGTCTGCTTCTTTAAGTGGTTTGATATGGATTGTTGTCTCCGAGCCATCACTGGGAAACTAGTTTTTCCAGAAAATCTGCTAAAAAAAAACTGCAGTCAGATCCCTATCAGAGTTCTCCCTCTGGCTCAGGCTATTCGATGTTAATGAAGCCGCCTGGGGAGGGTGGGGGAGGGAACAGAGAGATAGGAGAGTAGCACCTCAGAATATAGCCAGAGTTGCTTGTCTTGCTTGGAATGACTATTATATCTGAGATTCCCGTGGGCGCGTCGCCTATGTGTGCTGGCTGTGTGGAGATTGCCCCCGGGGGGTCTGGCCCGCTGGAGTCACGGTCAGATCCTCCGCTTCCAGCCCCACGCCCAGCGTCAAGGCTCCCCTACTGGGACGGTGCACTCTCGACTCCAAAATCAGTCGCTGCCTCCCGGGGACTTCTTGTCCCTCCAGCCACGTGGCCGTGCTGCCCCCGAGAACCAATTGGGCCTCCTCCCGGGGTTAGTTCAGATGGGTGGAGTAGCTCCCCGTGCTTGTGCCGTGACCAAGTGTCCCGGCTGGGATGCTGTTCTCCCCGCTCCAATACCAGTCACTGCCTCCCGGGGACTTCTCCTACCGGCTGCGTCCCACGCCGCCCGCGCGACCCGGCTGGTCCCCTTCCCGGGGTTAGTTCAGGGGGGTGGAGCAACTCTCCGTGTTTATGGCGTACCTACGTCCAGTCCAAATCCCTGCGGGACGGTTCCCCGGCTCGGATGCTGCTCTTTCTGCTCCAAGATCAGTCACTGCCTCCCAGGGACTTCTCCTACCGGCTGCGTCCCACGCCGCCCGTGGAACCAGCTGGTCCCCCTCCCGGGGTTAGTTCAGGGGGGTGGAGCAGGTCTCTGTGCTTGTGCCGTACCTGACTGGTACGCTGGCTCCAGGCTCTGGAAACAATCGCTGCTTCCCCGTATTAGTTCGTTCTCCATCTCTAAATCTGTGTTTGTTGTTCAGGGTTCGTAGATTGTTATGTATGTGATCGATTCACTTGTTTTTCCGTGTCTTTGTTGTAAGAGGGATCCGAGGTAGCGTCTGCCTAGTCCGCCATCTTGGCTCCGCCTCCCCAGGGGAGTATCTTATAGGCCACTCATAAGCTTTTAAGATCTCAGACACTACTCACCAAAGGAGAATGGAGAACATTTCCCTTGTAAACTATGTTATGCCAGTTGAGCTAGATGTTCCCCGAGACCATGGTCCCCACATCCCTCAGCCAGTGTTTCAGTCCCTCAGGGAGTTAGGATGTGTCTATGGAGCTTCCACGACCTTGCCCTGGACAGCTTATGCTTGCTTCCCAAGTATTGTGTACTGTCTTACCCTTCACTAAAATTACTGCATATTTATTGTCTATTTAGTGTTTTTCCATCACCACCCCTCCCCTCTCTCATAACCATCAAAGGTCGTTTCTTTTCGTGCATAAACTTTTTCGTGAGATTTTATAATAGTGGTCTCATACAATATTTGCCCTTTTGTGATTGACTTACTTCACTCAGCATAATGCCCTTCAGATTCATCCATGTTGTGAGATGCTTCGCATCATTTTTCTTTATAGTTGGGAAGTACTCAGTTGTGTGTATGTACCATAGCCGTTTATCCATTCATCTACTCATGAGCACCTAGGTTGTTTGCACCTTTTCGCTACTGTACACAATGCTGCAAAGAACAAGGGCGACAGCTATTATTTCTCTAGGATATATTCCTAGGAGTGAGATTGCTGGATCATAAGGTATTTTCTATTTCTAGCTTTCTAAGGAAGCACCATATCGTTTCCCAAAATGGTTGTGCCATTTTGCATTCCCACCATCACTGCATAAGGGTTCCAATCTCCCTGCAGCCTCTCCCACATTTCTTACTTTTTGTTTTTATAATTTGTGTCAGTAATGCCAGGGTGAGATGGTATCTCATTGTCACTTTGATTTGCATTTCTCTTAATGGCTAGTGATTTGGAGCATTTCCTTATGTCCGTTAGCTGCTTCAACGTCTTCTTTGGTGAAGTGTCTCTTCATATCATCGGGCCATTTTTTAATTGGATAATTTGTCTTTTTGTTGTACATGTGTTGGGTTTTTCTTTAGATATTAGACCTTTGTCAGATTTGTCACAGCCAAAATTTTTCTTCCAGTCTGTAGGTTCTCTTTTTACTCTTTTGGTGAAGTCTTTTGATGACCAGAATTGTTTAATTTTCAGAAGATCCCAGTTATCTAGCTTATCTTCTAGAGTTTGTGTCCTTAGTTTCGGTGTGTATCCTGTTAATGCCATGTATTAGGGCCTCTAGCACTGATCCTATTTTCACTTCTATGATCTTTATACTTTTGGCTTTTATATTGAGGTCTTTGATCCATTTGGAATCAGTTTTTGTGTATTGTGTAACGTATGGTTCCTGTTCTATTTGTTTGCAAATGGATATCCAGTTTTGCCAGTACCACTTGTTAAAAAGACTGTCTTTTCCCCATTTGATGGATTTTGGGCCCTTGTAGAAGATCAGGTGACCATAGATGGATGGATTCAAATTGGGGTTCTCGATTCTGTTCCATTTGTCAATGTATCTGTCCTTGGAACAGCACCAGGCTGTTTTGACTACCATAGCTGTAGAGTAGGTTCTCAGGTGAGGTAGTGTGAGTACCCCTACTTTATTCTTCTTCTTTAGTAGCGCTTTACTTATCCGGTGCCACTTCCCCTTCCATATAAAGTTAAGGATTAGGTTTTCCATCTCTTTAAAGAATGCTGTTGGTATTTTGGATCCAGATTGCATTGTGTTTGTAGATCGCTTTGGGTAGAAGCGACATTTTCCCAATGTTGAGTCCACCTATTTGTGAGCATGGTATGTTCTTCCATTTCTGTAGCTCTCTTCTGATTTCTTGCAGTAGTGTTTTGTAGTTTTCTTTGTACACGTCTTTTACATCCTTGATTAGATTTATTCCTAAATATTTTATGTTTTTAGGGGCTATTATAAATGGTATCGTTTTCCTGATTTCCTTTTTGTCCTTCCCTTTATCGATGTATAGGAATCCAAATGATTTTCCTATGTTTATCTTATATCCTGCTAATCTGCTGAATCTTTCTATTAGTTCCAGTAGTTTTCTCGTGAAGTCTTTTGAGTATTTTATGTATAGTATCATATCATCTGCAAATACAGACAGTTTTATTTCTTTGTTACCAGTTTGGGTACCCTTTATTTCTTTTTCTTGCCTTATTGCTCATGCTATATCTTTTACAATGTTAAATAGGAATGGTGATAAAGGCATCCTTGTCTTGTTCCTGTTTTCAAGGGTAATCTTTCAGCCTCTCTTCATTAGTAACGATGCTGGCTGTTGGTTTTGTATAGATACCCTTCATCACGTTGAGGAATTTTCTTTTTCTACCTATTTTATCGAGAGTTTTTTTTTTATCAGGAATGGTTGTTGGACTTTGTCAAATGCCTTTTCAGCCTCGATTGAGATGATCATGTGATTTTTTATTTATATGGTGGACTACATTGATTGATTTTCTAATGTTGAACCATCCTTGCATACCTGGTATGAATCCCACTTTGTTGTGGTGTTTTATTTTTTTGATATGATGCTGAATTCTATTGGATAGAATTTTGCTGAGAAATTTTACATCTATATTCATGAGTGATATTGGTCATTAATTTTCATTTTTTGTGGTGTCTGTGCCTGGTTTTGGTAACAAGGTTATGCTGGTTTCATAGAATGAATTCGGAAGCATCCCTTCCTTTCTATGTTCTGAAATAGTTTGAGAAATACTAGCGTAAGCTCTTCTCTGAATGTTTGGTAGAATTCTCCAGTGATGCCATTTGGGGCAGGGCTTCTTAAATTTTTATTTATTTATTTTTTACCTTTTTGATCTCTTCTCTTGTTATGGTCTATTCAGATTTTCAACTTCAGCTCATGTTACTTTGGGTTGGTAGTGTGTTTCTAGAAGTTTGTCCATTACCTCTAGGTTTTCAAATTTCTTGGAGTATAGGTTTTCATAGTACTCTCATGTGATCCTTTTTATTTTAGTTGGGTCTGTTGTAATGTCCCCCATTTCATTTCTTATGTGGTTAATTTGCATCTTCTCCTGTTTTTCCTTTGTCAATTTGGCCAATGGTTGTCAATTTTGTTGATCCCTTCAAAGAGCCAACTTTTGGTTTTGTTGATCCTTCTTATTGTTTTTACATTCTCTATTTATTTCTGTTCTGATCTTTATTATTTCCTTTCTTCTGGTGTCTGTGGCCTTCTTTTGTTCTTCTCTTCCTATTTGTTTGAATTGTGTAGCTAGTATTTTGATTTTGTCTCTTTCTGCTTTTTTGATGTATGTCTAGTGGTATAAATGGACCTCTGAGCACTGCCTTTGCTGTGTCCAGAGGTTTTGGAATGATGTGTTTCCATTCTCCTTTGAGTCTAGGAATTTTTTTTTATTCCGTCTTGGATTTTTTCTATCAACCAGTGGTTGTTACACAGGGTGTTATTCAGTTTCCATGTAGTTGAATTTTTTTTCTTACTCCTCATGTTGTTAATTTCTACTTTCATAGTGTTGTGATCAGAGAAGAAACTCTGTATTATCTCAGTGTTTTGTTGAGGGTTGCTTTGTGGCCTAAGATGTGGTCTGTTCTGGAGAATATTCCATGTGCGTTAGAAAAAATTGTGTCGTTTGCAGCTGTTAAGTGAACTGTTCTATAGATGTCTACAAGGTCAAGTTGGCTGATTGTGGCCTTTAAATCTTCTGTATCTTTGTTGGCTTTCTTTCTACATACTCCGTCCCTTATCGAGGGTGGTGTGTTGAAGCCTCCTACTATTAATGTGGAACAATCAATTTCTCTTTTCATTGCTGTTGGAGTTTGTTTTATGTGTTTCGGAGCCCTCTCACTGGCCGCGTAGATATTTATTATGCTTAAGTCTTCATGATGGATTGCCATTTTAATCATTATATCATGCCCCTCTTTGTCTTCTATGGTGGATTTTATTTTAAAGTCTATTTTACCTGAGATTAGCGTTGCCACTCCTGCTCTTTTTTTTTTTTTTTTTTGGTAATTTTTTGTTTGACATATTTTTTTCATCCTTTGATTTTTAATTAATTTATGTCTTTGTTTCTAAGGTGTGTCTTTTGTAGACAGTATATGGATCGGTCTTGTTATTCTTATTCCATTGTGTCACTTTCTGTCTCTTTATGCGTGCATTTAGGCCACTTACATCAGTGTAATTATTGATGGGTGTGAGTTTGTTGCTGTCATTTCATAGTGCTTTTTTTGTGTGTGTGTGGTGCTGGCATTTTCTTTATTTCTTTTCTTCTTCTGTGTTGAATTCCTTTTTGTCTGTGGATTTTTCTTTTCCTTTCTTTCATTTTCGTACATTTTGTGTTTACTGAGACTTTACATTTTTCCTCTTTGATGAGTAGGTTTGTTAACATTCTTTGTGGTCACCTTGAATTTACCTTTGTCTTCCTGAGTTTGAACCAGTCTTTTATTATTTGGCATTGTCTTGACTTCCTCTCCATTTGAAAGTTCTACACCTACACCAATTATTCCCTCTTTTATTGTTCTCACATTGTTATCATTTACAGCCCAACCTTTAGGATTTCTTCTGGTAAATCTTTTACTTTTGCTTTATCCTTGAGAATTCATTACCTACGTTGGTATCTGGCTGATGTAGTCTTGTTTCCTAGATTCAGGCTATTTTATGATGTTGTTTGTTCTCTAACCAAAGGACTCCCTTTAATAATTCTTGGAAATCTGGTTTGGGTTTTACATATTCCCTTAATTTCTGTTTATCTGGAAATGTCCTAATTTCACCATTATATTTGAGCAAGAGTTTTGCAGGATATATCATTTTTGATTAGCATTTTTTTTTTCTTTCAAGGTTTTATATAAGTCATCCCATTGCCTTCTTGCCTGCATGGTTTCTGCCAAGTAATCAGAGCTTAGTCTTACTGTTTCCCCTCTGTGACTTTTCATTTTTCTCGAGCTGCTCTCAGAATTCCTTCTTTCTCTTTGGTTTTAGCAAGTGTGATTATGATATGCCTCAGTGGTTTTCTTTTGGGGTCTATCCTATACGGTATTCGTTGAGTTTCTTGAATTGGTCAGTTTTTCATCTTTCATGATATTAGGGAAGTTTTCTGCCAGCAATTCTTCGATGGTCCTCTGTGTTTTCCATTTTCTCCCCCTGCTCTGGAACTCTGATCACTTGCAAACTTTTGCTTTTGATTGTATCCTACATCGTTCTCACCGTTTCTTCATTTTTCTCCTTCTTTTCTCTGATTTTTCCTCAAAGTAGTATCCAAGGATTGGTCTTCAATTTCACTGATCCTGCCCTCCATTGTTTCAAAGCTGCTCTTCAAACCTTGTATGACACTGTCCATTTCTGAAATTCGGTTGTTTTTCTTTTGGATTTCTAATTGCTGTTTTTGTATGATTTCTAGTTGTGAGTTTATTTTGACATTTGGTTCCTGAATTATCTTCCTAAATTCTTCCATTGTTTTTTGAGCCTTTTCCATGATTTTTTCTGTATTTTCCATGATTTTGTCTATTTTTATTCATTTTTATCTGCTTTTTCTTCCATCTCTTGGATTTGAATTCCCTATCACGTAGTTTCACTGCCTTTTCTTCTACTTGAAAGTCATCTGGTGTTTGATTTTGGACACCTACTGCAAACACCCTGTCTCTTTTTTTTTTTTATTTGTTTTGATATATGTCTGCTGTCTTCAGGACATTCAGTAATTATTTTCTTCATTTATCGGTTGTATATTTGTTTCATTCTGTTTTTTTATTATTATTATTATGTCTGAGCAGATGGGGTGAGTGTTTCTTTGTTGTTTGTTCATCTGTGGGCATGATACTTCTCACCACCTTGTACAATGGGCGGGGCCCATCTCTCAGCTATGGTGCAGCAGGGCAGATCTAGTGGAGGGGGAGGGCCTGGCATGGGTCATTTGTACCACATACTGAGGCTGACAGAGCCAGGCCAGGGGCAGTGCAGGGCAGGTTCCGACAGACCGTGACTGTGCTGCTTGGGTGTGTGATGTTCAGTGCAAGGTGCAAATAAGCAGGAGGGAGTGAGAAGGACATGATGTGTGGCACTAAGTGTGTGTGGGAAAAAATAGAAAGAGGAGAGAAAAACAAAAGCCAGATAAAAAATGCTGAGGGAGCCTGTCTTGATAGCAGTGTAGATTCGGAGAGTGTGCATGCTGCAGGCTTTCTAGCTTGGTGGTGTCGCACAGACCATTAAGAACGGACAGATATGGCACAGGCAGCTAGGTGGGTGGGATAAAGGAAAGGGAGGAAGGGAGAGAGAGGTAAGAAACTAGATTTCTAAAAAACAGAGAAAGACACACACAGCCAGGCTACTAAGGCCTTGACCAGACAAGAGAAGGTTACTAATCGTGAGAAGCCAATTCTTCTGCTCCTTGCATCCTACTGATTTGCTGTCCTACTCACCGGCTGGTCAACTTTGAAACCTTCTCCAACTTCTCTCCTTTGTGGTCTCCTCACCCCTCCATCACACCCCTCCCATCTCTAGCCTTTCCACATACCAATTCCCCCTAGCCATCTGCCTTCCCCCTTCAGGAGCTGACACAGCCCCTGTCCCTCCCAGGCCCTGCCCTACCTCCTTTCTTGTGCTACTTGAGCTTTCTCAAGGGGACAGGACACGAAGGCATAAAGTCTATTCTTCTGGATCCTGCTGCTCTGCCCAACAGCTCCTCCAAATGAACATGGGAGTGATCCTTGGACATGTGTGGTTTCTCACATTTTATTGGAATGTTTCACACTGTAGTTTAAATAGCTGCTTTACTTGGGGGTGATTGAGGGAGTGATCAGCCGAAGTGCAGCATTTAGTGGCCCTGTCTGATCTGACTTAGGTAGTAGGGCACTCCTGACACCGGCATCTCAACAATAGCCAGATGGAACAAGAGTGCCCAGAACTGGGCTGTTTGACCAGTGAGGAAAGGATGGCCTTGGTCTTTTCATGAATTTGATCTACTTCTTTAAAGAATGTGCAGAGAGTTAATGCTCCTTTTTAGACAGTGGCTACTCAAAGACAGTGTGTTTCCTGAAAGCACACACCGTAGTCACCTCAGCTGTGGGGGCTGAAATGAAAAGTGTTAGAGAGCTCAGAGTTTATTTTCAAGAGAGATTTCAATCTGCATGAAACTGAACCTCCGTGTGGATTAATTTATTTTCTCCCAAAATACTTGTACAATCTTGTTTTTGAGGAAACAGTATTTAACTTTTGTTGTGACCATACATTCCAGAAATTTTTGTATTCCTTTCATGTATTAGTTTTCATGTTGCTATTCATTGGTTTAGGTGAAATACTATGAAACATGAAACTAAATTCTTGTTAGTGGGTATCTGGAATTGTGTTGCTAAGTAGCTTCTATTTTCATAATTTCAATCAGAAAGTACACAAGATTCCTCTCTTAGACAAGTCTTTTATGGACTTCAAAATTCTAACATTACCTGGTTCAGAATGAAAATGAATGTTGAAAGAAAACTTCAATGGTTTTAGAAACTTGATGTTAACAGTATTCTGTACTTTTTACTGGAATATAAAATTATGATAGCAACTGCTTGTCTCTCTTAGTTATTTATGTCCATAACTGTATCTATATATCAACATTTCTATATTTATCTCATATGTACTATTTTTAATGCAGAATTGTGATTCCTATTATTTCCCATTCTTTCATACAGGTTAGGTGTAATTTTAGCCATTATACAATGCCAGGATTCCCAAATAATGTAAGTATGAATTTTTCACTCAATTTAACAGTGCCAGGATTCCCACATAATGTAAGTATGAATTTTTCACTCAATTCTAAATTGCCTTATAAATTCATAAAATATATCCTGTTGACTTTTTTAAAAATACTTGCAATATTATTTTGGTCAAGGAAATAAAGTATAATAGTTTCTGTGTCCAATTTTTTCCTTTCGCTTGATTATGTATAAGTGATGTAGAATAAACAGTACCTAGTTAAAGTATCCAATTTGTTAATTTCTGACATACGTATACAGCCATGAAACCATTACGATAATCAAGATAAATAGCATATCCTTCATCCCAAAAAGATGTCCCTCGATTCTTTGAAGTCAATCTTCTGCCCTTTTCCTCCATTCATGCCATGCCTCTTCCAACCAGTGATCTGCATTTTTATAGAATTTTAATGTAATCAAAGCATATAGGATTTACTTTTTGTTTCTGTTCAGGATTCTTTAAGTCAGCATAGCCATTTTTAGATTTATACATGATTTTGATGTACTACTGGTTTTTTCATTTTCGTTCCTGTGTAGAATTCCTATATATGAATATACAACAATCTGATTATCCTTCACATTGGAAAGAGACTTAAGGCATGTTTTTCCCATTAGGCCATGGCCCTTTAAACAGAAACCCAGAAAGCAAAACCTTTGCAGGGTTGTCCCAGCTTACATTTGTATTTTGCAAGTTCACGATGAATCATTGTTGTTTGGATCCATAATTCATTCGTTTCTGTTGCTGAATCATATTCTGTTGAATGAGTATCTCAGTTGAACACACTGTCTTGGAGGAAACGTTTAGAATTATAGTAGGGAGTTTTCAAGAACAGTTAAATTCAAAGCAATATCTCCATACCAGTTATCAGGACTGTCGAAACTTACTCAGAGGAAGTCTGTCTCCATTCACAGAAATGTGGAAAAGAAATAAAATCAAGGATCTTAGAGAAATCGCACATTGTTAGTGTCATCTTCATGGTCACCACTTTGCTTTTATTCAAGCCCTGCAAGTTAATTAATTCTGAAGAAAGACATCGCTGACTTTTTTTTTCCCCCCTGTGCTGGTCTTTCACATGTTAAAACATGAATGTATCCATGAGAAAAGTGTGATTCAGCATTAGACAAAAGGGCAAGTAAAGCATCTGGTGAACCAGAAATTGATCTCTATCAGAGACAGCACACTCACAACCTCTAACAACACTGCCAGACTCAGAAGAAACACCAGGTGGCCAGCTTCCAATCTTCCTGGAAGCAGAGGAATCCACTGGAGATATCTGATGGGTGGGGATAGATCTTGGAGGCCGATTTAGGGTTTCTCTCCATGATTCCAATTCGTGACTGCTATACTGTCCATTTCTTTGAGGCTTCTTGTGACTTTGAATATTGCTTTTTCGGCTCATTGACAATTGTTTCTCTGGGCCAGACCAGAAACTTACGAAGGCTTTTCCTTTCCTGGGCATTGCTATTTAACAATAGTCTTTGTCTGCACTGTCCTTTTAGTGAGTATTTTAACATACTTTATAGATGTGCTTTGAATCATGAATAATCAGGAGAGAGTAGAACTACCCCACAGGGTTTCCAGTAGGAGCCGGTGGATTCGAGCTGCTGATCTTTTGGTTCACAGCAGTAGCGCTTAACCACTGCACCACCAGGGATGGGTTTGTTTGTTTTGGTTTATAGATACACTTTGAATCATGAATAATCAGGAATTTTTATAGTCACTGGCCTCATATTGGATTTCCTTTCAGATTACAAATGAGAACACAAATTGATGGGTGAAATCAAACTAACTTTGTTAAATAGTCTCATCCTCTTTAGTGAAGAACCAGAGAATGAGAAAACTGTATAACTTCAAAGAGAAGGCTTTCAAGTGATAAATTCTATCAAAAGAATTAATAAATATTAACTCTTCTTAGGCCCCTTTCACACACTGGTAGTGGAATTGTGAATTCTCACAACCATCCTGAAATGCAGTGTAACACTATGTACCCAAAGACTTCAAAATGTTTACACCCTTTTTTTCATTCAGCACAATCCCACATCTAGTCATCTATCCTAATGAAATGACCACCATGCATCCAAAGACCTGGTGAGAGCACATTCAATGGAACAGGATGGATTACAGTGCAATTGTGGCAACAAGCTAAATGACCCATGGTAGGCAGATTGTGGAACTAATGTAAATCTTTACAGTGGAAGCAATCCTAAGTTTCCGAGACATTTCAGAACACAGAAAACGCTCTTAACGTAAAGTCTAGTCTAAAGACGCAGAAACCAGGCTTTCCATGTTGTGTAGAGAGGCGTGTATACGTCCGCACAGAGAGACTGAAAAAATGCTTCATGAAAATACCATAGAATGGAAGAAGAGAAATTTATAAAGGGTCTTGCTCTTGAGCGTTGAGCAGCTAAAGCAAAAGAAAGAATTGATGAAGTAAAAGAACTGAACAGAAGATTTCAAAGGGCCTCTTGAGAAGACAAAGGGAAGTATTATAACGACATGTGCAAAGAGCTGGAGGTGGAAAACCAAAAGGGAAGACCACGCTCTGCGTTTCTCAAGCTGAAAGAACTGAAGAAAAAATTCAAGCCTCGAGTTGCGATAGTGAAGGATTCCATGGGGAAAATATTAAATGACGCAGGAAGCATCGAGAGAAGTTGGAAGGAATACACAGAGTCATTATACCAAAAAGAATTAGTCGATATTCAACCATTTCAAGAGGTGGCATATGATCAGGAACCAATGGTACTGAAAGCAGAAGTCCAAGCTACTCTGAAGGCACTGGCGAAAAAAAAGGCTCCAGGAATTGATGGAATGTCAACTGAGACGTTTCAACAGACAGATGCAGCGCTGGAGGTGCTCACTTGTCTATGCCAAGAAATATGGAAGACAGCGTTCTGGCCAACTGACTGGAAGAGATCCATATTTATGCCTATTCCCAAGAAAGGTGATCCAACTGAATGTGGAAATTATAGAACAATATCATTAATATCACACGCAAGCAAAATTTTGCTGAAGATCATTCAAAAACGGCTGCAGCAGTATATCGACAGGGAACTGCCGGAAATTCAGGCTGGTTTCAGAAGAGGACGTGGAACCAGGGATATCATTGCTGATGTCAGATGGATCCTGGCTGAAAGCAGAGAATACCAGAAGGATGTTTACCTGTGTTTTATTGATTATGCAAAGGCATTCGACTGTGTGGATCATAACAAACTATGGATAACACTGGGAAGAATGGGAATTCCACAACACTTTGAAGAACGGGGCATCAGGATTGGAGGAAGACTCATGAACAACCTGAGTTATGCAGATGACACAACCTTGCTTGCTGAAAGTGAAGAGGACCGGAAGCACTTACTAATGAAGATCAAAGACCACAGCTTTCAGTACGGATTACACCTCAACATAAAGAAAACAAAAATCCTCACAACTGGACCAATGAGCAACATCATGATAAACGGAGAAAAGGTTGAAGTTGTCAAGGATTTCATTTTACTTGGATCCACAATCAACAGCCATGGAAGCAGCACTCAAGAAATCCAAAGACGCATTGCATTGGGCAAATCTGCTGCAAAGGACCTGTTCGAAGTGTTGAAGAGCAAAGATGTCACCTTGAAGACTAAGGTGCGCCTGACCCAAGCCATGGTGTTTTCAGTTGCATCATATGCATGTGAAAGCTGGACAATGAATACGGAAGACCAAAGAAGAGTTGATGCCTTCAAATTGTGGTGTTGGCAAAGAATATTGAATATACCATGGACTGCCAAAAGAAGGAACAAATCTGTCTTAGAAGAAGTACAACCAGAATGCTCCTCAGAAGCAAGGATGGTGAGACTGCATCTCACATACTTTGGACATGTTGTCGGGAGGGATCAGTCCCTGGAGAAGGACATCATGCTTGGCAGAGTACAGGGTCAGCGGAAAGGAGGGAGACAGACCCTCAATGAGGTGGATTGACACGGTGGCTGCAACAATGAGCTCAAGCATTACAACGATTGTACGGATGGCTCATAGCTTTCACATCATGGCAACACCCAAGTCACCACAGTAAGACCAAGAGGCAGATAATATTGCAAACATCAGCAGGACCACCCATGGTGGACAGGTTTCAGTGGAGTTTTCAGGCTAAGACAGAATAGGGACAAAAGCCTGGCAATCTACTTCTAAAAGTTAGCTAATGGAAATCCTATCCATCACAACAGAATATTTTCTGATATACAGCTGGAAGATGAGCCCTCTAAGTTGGAATGTACTCTAAATACATAGTGGCCAAAACAATGGGCTTGAGCATAACAACGACCATGAAGATGGCACAGGACCAGGCATCATTTCATTCTCTTGTCCTTGGGGTCATCATGAGTAGGAGCTGACTCAATGGCAACTAACAGCGACAACAATGTTCACAGTGAACAGAAAAATGATGCACAGAATTAGGCGGCCTAGGTTGTACTGTGGGTAACTGGGATGATTACTATTGTGTGTCAGCTTGGCTGCGGCATGATTCTCAGTGTTTTGGCAGTCTTATAATGTTGTGATCGCTTCCCTGTTGAGATATGATATGTGATCACCCCCACGATGGGATTAGCTGCAAGTAGCCAATCAGTTGAAAGGGAGTTTCTGTGGGCATGTGGCCTGCATGGAGTGTGGGGGGACATTCTGGCAGGGCTCAGTGGCTTTTGCTAGTTCTGAATCCTGCAGCTGGCTCCTGTTCATCTGACCTCCGGTTCTCGGGACTTGAGCTAGCAGCTTCCCTGAGGTCTTCTCTGCCAATCTTGGGATTCATCAATCTTCACAGCCTGTGAACAATAGCCGTGCTCTCCAACCTGCCGAACTTGGGTTTGCCAGCCCTTGCAGCTACGTGAATCAGGGGAAGCGTCCAACCTGATCCATGGACTTGGGACTTTCCAGTCTACAACTGCATCAGCCATTTTATTGATATATACATATATGCTTTTCCTTCGCCTCAGAAATCCAGCCTAACATAATAACAAACTGCCCAAAAATCTTAGTGGCCGATACCAATGAAAGTTTATTGCCATAGGTCTTCTGGGAACTCTGCTCCACGTCCTATCATCCTGGATGCCACCCTGTAGACACTTGCCAGGTATTATGCTGATGGGAAGACAGGGTGGTCAGCCTCCCATCTGAAGGGTTCTGAACTCTTCTGCCTACAGGTAACACACTTCACAGTTCATTGGCCAAAGCAAATTGTGTCGCTACATTCACTTTCAGAGAGTCAGGATGAGGACCTGAGATACCTGGTGAACCCCATAGAGACTCCCACATGGTGTCAGCCTGTCTGAGGTCTGTGCAGGTGACAAGGTAAAGAGTCGGAAATGGAAGGAAATGATAGCAGGACTGAGTCAGGTCGGGTTTGTTTTCTCCTTGTCCAGGTGCCCAAAACTATCACTGGCAAGATGAAACTCAGTGAACTTCAGAAAAAGGAGTTTGGGCAGATTGAATCGGCAGTCACCTCAGGCCCCCTGAGTGAACTTGGGCATACCCCTCGCCGCCTCAGTATCCCCTACGTGGTTGGGGGAGGTGTTGTTGAGAAAGTTGATTTCAAAGGGGATCAGAAGCGCCTAGGTTCTTTTCCTCTTTGAAGTTAAATTCAGTCAGGACCCTTCCTCCCGCTGCTCTGTCCCTTGGGGGGGTGCCAGGAGAGCACTAGGATTGGGGGTGAGGAGTAATACAATGCCACCATCAACGTCTACAGTTGCCCTGTTTTGTGAGCTTGCTTTGTGCCTGGGCCTGTGCTAAAGGCTTCTCACTACTTCCTCTGCGAGTCTCCCCAGTCCCCAATCCGAGACAACCCAGGCCAGAAAGGTTCTCCCTACTGGATCCAGCACCATCTGGTGGCCCCATGTGCCCGTTTCCATGGCCAGGGACACTGAGGCCCGAAGGGAAACTCCATGTGGCCCTAGGCTCAGGCTCTGCTGGCCTCCTACTGGGCCTCACACGAGGGTGGGCCCAAAACTCACCCAGGAGCAGTGTCTGCAGGGTTGGCCCTTGGTTGGTGCCTGTACTCATTTCCCAGTTACTCCAGCACCTGCTACCATCCACTGGGTCTGTCGCCTTTGCTCCTGACAGTAACGCTGCTGTTGCTGCTACCACTGCCCGACCTCCTAGGCACCACAGTAAGTGAGGGACGAGGGCTCTCTGGGGATCCAGGAGCCCAAAGAACTCCCCGAGTCCTCCCCAGGTGTGCTGCCCATTCACCCCTAACCAGGCCCCAGGAGCCCTCTCCCTCGGATTTCCCTAGAGATCTCTCCTATCCAAACCTTTGCCCGGGATCCAGAACAGCCCCAACTCTACAACCAACCGCCAGCTACTCACACCACCCCAGGGACACAGAGCCCTACAGACCCCCAGGCCTCCCTATGGATACCCACACAATCACCCCTCCCAGGAACCCAAGACTCGCCCAACCCCACCCCCGATCCTCTCCCACTCACTATAACCCACTGCAGCTGCCCCCTGGTTGGGGGTCCTATAAACTGACCCTTCACTCCCTCCATCCTTGGGGCCTAAGGTGGGACCACCAGGAGCACACCAGAGGCTGATGGATCAGCGACAGAAGGGCCCAGCCACGCCTGAGGGAGGAGGGTGGACAAACTGTCTCCTCTCACCTACATGGGGGTGGCCCTCGAAGAAGTCCCCTCTGTGGCTGCATGTTCCTGGGGAACACACACACACATACACACACTCAGTGGGAAACGTATAGATGGAACGAGCACACAGACGCATAAACAGAGAACACCCTGTCTTAGCTGGGAACACAGATGTGGGCTCATGTACAGGTTCACAGGGCCCCACACAGCAGACCCAGGCAGAGACACTATGGGGAGCACACGCACACACAGACACACACTCAGGGTCACCTGAGACAGCTCCCAGGCAAACTGACACACGATGGACACATACACACAGATACACAGTCAGGAGCACACAAAGGAGCAAATTTACACCAGCACACAGATCCAAAATACAGACACACACAGACACTCCAGCAAGGAAACACATGCCCAGATACACACACACACACAGAGGCACAGGCAGAGAGATACATGGATTTCCACAAATGACACACACCTCTTCACTGAGACGGACACACAGACACATACAGAAGAGCATAGAGACACAACAGCCACATGAGAAAACACAACACACAATCAATATGCTCACTGACTCAGAAACTCAGAGACAGCCACACAGATTACACAACTGCACGCACACACTCACACACATGCACAGACCCGTGGCCTCACAGGACACACAGAGGGCCCTGGCACTCCCAACAGAGGCCACTGCAGGCAAACGGGGCTATGATCCAGGCATGCCCTGCTCTATCAAAGCTGTCACAACAGGGAGTGCTTTCCTGGCTCCAAATTCATGTTGGGGCCCTCTAGAGGCCTGTGCCCAGGGCTCTGAGAGTGGCCAGGCCTGGGTGGCTGTGGCAAAAACCTCTGAGCACAAGGTGGGGACTTGGATCCTGTCAGGGACCCTTAGAGTGGAGGTGTCTTATACAGCCTGGTGGATGCAGAGGTCAAGGTAGGCCACAGGAACTGTTGTTAATTTTCATAGGTGTTGTGATGATTAGTTTTGTGTGCCAGTCCTACCTGTGTGTGCAAATGTAAGGGAAGGCAAGGGGCCTGTCCTAGAGGATGAACAGAGGAAATGCCCAGTTAATAAACAAAGCATATTCCAGACAGGAGTAACATTATAAATAAAGGGAACTCCAGAACACCTAATTGTGCTCATGCCTAACCTCGACATGGAACAAGAGACAATTGTTCAAACAGAACAAATTGCAAAAGGTATGTGGCAGGGTTGCATTTTTTCACCTTACTTATTTAATCTGCATGTTGAACAAATAATCCTAGAAGCTGGGCTATATGAAAAAGACAGCATCAGGAAAGGAGGAACACTCATTAACAAATTCAATAATCAACTGACACAACCTTGCTTCCTGAAAATGAAGACAACTTGAAGCACTTACTGATCAAAGTCAAAGACCAGAGCTTTCACTATAGATTTCGCCCGAATGTGAAGAAAACAAAAATTCTCACAACTGGACCAATAAACCATGTCATGCTAGATGGCAAATATATTGAAGTTGTCAAAGATTTCATCCTACTTCGATCAATAATAAATATCCACGCAAGCTGTTGTTGTCGTTAGGTGCCGTTGACTCATATTGACCCTATGTACAACATAATGAAACACTGCCCAGTCTTGGGTCACCCTCGCAACTGTTATTATCCTTGAGCCCATTGCTGCAGTCACTATTTCAGTCCATCTTGCTGAGGGTTTTCCTTTTTTTCACTGGTCCTCTACTTTACCAGGCATGATGTCCTTCTCCAGGGACTGATCCCTCCTGACAACATGTCCAAAGATGTGAGACACAGTCTTGCCATCCTTGCTTGTAAGGAGCATTCTGGTTGTTCTTGTACCAAGACAGATTTGTTTGTTCTTTTGGGGGTTCAGGGTGTATTCACTATTCTTTGCCAACACCATAATTCAAAGGTGTCAATTCTTATTCCATCTTTGTTATTCATCGTCTAGCTTTCCCACGCATATGAGGTGACTGAAAGTACCATGGCTTGGGTCAGGTGTACCTTACTCTTCAAGATGACATCTTTGCTTTCCAACCCTTTAAAGAAGTCTTTTGCAGCAGGTTTGCCCAATGCAATGCGACTTTTGATTTCCTGACCGCTGCTTCCGTGGGTGTTGATTGCCGATCCAAGTCAAATGAAATCCTTGACAACTTCAGTCTTTTCCCCGTTTATCATGATGTTGTTTATTGGTCCAGTTGTGAAGATTTTGTTTTCTTTTTGTTGAGGTGTAATCCATACGGAAGGCTGTGGTCCTTGATCTTCATCAGTAAGTGCTTCAAGTCCTCTTCATCTTCAGCAAGGAAGGTCGTTCACCTGTATATCGCAGGTTGTTAATAAGTCTTCTTCCAATCCTGATGCCCCATTTTTCTTCATATAGTACAGCTCCTCGGGTTATTTGTTCAGCATACAGACTGAGTAAGTATGGCGAAAGGATACAACCTTGATGCACACCTTTCCTGACTAAACCACACAGTATCCCCTTGTTGTGTTCCAATGACTGACTCTTGATCTATGTATAGGTAACTCATGAGCACAATTAAGTGTTATAGAATTCCCATTCTTTGCAATGTTATCCGTAATATCTTATGATTCACACAGTCGAACGCCTTTGCATAGTCAATAAGACACAGGGAAACATCTTTCCTGTGTTCTCTGCTTTCAGCCAGAATTCATCTGACATCAGCAATGATATATCCCTGGTTCCACTTCCTCTTCTGAATTTCATTTGAATTTCTGGTAGTTCCTGGTCGATACAGTGTTTCAGCCGCTTTTGAATCATCTTCATCAAATTTTACTTGCATGTGACATTAACGATATTGTTCAATAATTTGTGCGTTTGGCTGGATTACCTTTCTTGGGAATAGACATAAATACATACCTCTTCCAGGCGCTTGACCAGGTGTCTGTGTTCCAAATTTCTTGCAGTGATGAGTGAGCACTTCCAGTGCTGCATCCATTTCTTGAAACACCTCAGTATGTATTCCATCAATTCCTGCAGCCTTGTTTTTTGCCAGTGCCTTCAGTGAAACTTGGACTTCTTCCTTCAGTACCATTGGGTCCTGATCATATGCTACCTCCTGACATGGTTGAATGTTGATGAATTCTTTTTGGTATAGTGACTCTGTGTATTCCTTCTTTTAATGCTTTGTGCGTTGTTTAATATTTCCCTGTAGAATCCTTCAATATTGCAACCCGAGGCTTGAATTTTTTTTTTCAGTTCCTTCAGCTTGAGAAATGCCAAATGTGTTCTTCCCTTTTGGTTTTCTATCTTCAGGCCTTGGCACATGTCATTACAACCCTTTACTTTGTCTTCTCGAGACGCCTTTTGAAATCTTCTATTCAGTTCTTTCACCTCATCATTTCTTCCTTTCATTTTAGTTGCTGGACGTTCAAGAGCAAGTTTCAGAGTCTCTTCTGACATCCATTTTGGTCTTATCTTTCTTTCCTGTCTTTTTAATGACCTCCCCTGGTGGCGTAATGGTTAAGTGCTCTGGCTTTTGGTTAAAAGGTTAGCAGTTCGAATCTACCAGGTGCTTCTTGGAAACTCTATGGGGCAGTTCTTATTCTGTCTTATAGGGTTGCTATAAGTCAGAATCAAGTCAATGGAAATGAGTTTTTGTTTTTTTTTTGCTTTCTTCATGTATGATGTCCTTGATGTCATTCCACAACGCGTCTGATCTTTGGTCATTAGTATTCAATGTGTCAAATCTATTCTTGAGATAGTCTCTAAATTCACATGTGATATGCTCAAGGTCATGCCTTGGCTCTTGTGGACTTGTTTTAATTTTCTTCAGTTTCAACTTGAACTTGCATATGAGCAACTGATTGTCTGTTTTGCAATCAGCCCCTGGCCTTGTTTTGGCTGATAGTATTGCGCTTTTCCATTGTCTCTTTCCACAGATGTAGTTGATTTGACTCCTGTGTATTCCATCTAGCAAGATCCACGTGTACAGTAGCCATTTACATTGTTGAAAAAAGGTATTTGCAATGAAGAAGTCGTTGGTCTTGCAAAATTCTATCATGTGATCTCCAGCATCATTTCTATCACCAAGGCTATATTTTCCAAGTAACAATTCTTCTTCGTCTCCAACTTTCACGTTCCAATCACCAGTAATTATCAATGCATCCTGATTGCGTGTTTGGTCAATTTCAGACTGCACAGGTTGGTAAAACTCTTCAATTTCTTCATGTTTGGCCTTAGTGATTCATGTGTAAATTTGAATAACATTCTTACTAACTGGTCTTCCTTTCAGGTATATGGGTATTATCCTATCACTGACAGCAATATACTTCAGGATAGATCTTGAAATGGTCTTTTTGACGATAAATGCATCCATGTAAACAGCAGTCAAGAAATCAAAAGATGCATTGCATTGGGCCAATCTGCAAAAGACCTCTTTAAAGTTTGAAAAACTGGAAATGTCACTTTGATGACTGAGATGCCCCTGACCTAAACTATGGTCTTTTCAATCCCCTCATGCATGCAAAACCTGAACAATGAAAAGGGAAGGCAGGAGAAAAGCTGATGCATTTAAAAGGGAAGGCAGAAGAAAAACTGTGGTGTTGGCAAAGAATATAGAATATACTGTGGAGTGCCAGCAGAACAAACAAATCAGTCTTAGAAGAAATACAATCAGAAGGCTCCTTGAAGTGAGGATGGCAAGGTTTACTTTGGCTCTCCTGTATTGGACATGTCATCAGGAAATACCAATCACTAGACAAAGGACATTGTGTTTGGTAAAACAGAGGGTCAGCAAAAACACGGAAAGCCTTCGATGAGATGGATTGACACAAGAGCCACAAAAATGTGTCCCATGATGTCCTATAAGGTTGCTGTGACTCGGAATGGGCTCCATGGCAAATAACAACAACCACCCTTTAAAATACAGAACAAAGAATATACTACTTTGGTTTAAATTAAATGAGCAAATACGATATTCTCATATGTATTCTAAACACTACATTATAAACAAATAAAGATACACAATGGATGTGAAGTTGAGATGTACAGTTATCAGAGCAATGCCCATACAAACTGACATATTATTCCAATACTAATATACATAAAATATCAAATGGAGAAAGCTCCTATGCTGAAATGAAAAGTATATTTGTGCAAATAGATTCCAACTTTTTGTGTAACTCCTCAACGTGGGATGATATTTTGAACCAAGGAGAAAAAGTCAATAAAGCTGTCCAATGAGAAATCCTGAGTACACAGAAAGCTCCATGAGTATTAGAAGGCCTACCCCTTGCTTACAGCAAATGAAAGTAACTTGGAAAGCATGTTTTGTGGAGGTAAAACTTTAACAAGACATATGCTTCTGAATGTAAATATAGGAAGATGAAAGAATGGGAAATGTATGGTTCACTGGATCCAGGTATCAATTATTATGGGAATGGATAAATTTTAAACAGGACATTATGAACACCCCGACTTTGCCCTTAAAGCAAAGACATAAAAAGTTTACTGTGTCTAAATCTTGAATTTTTAATAGAAAAAAAAATTATTTTCAATGACTACATCCAACTTACAGCCATTGGCTTGGCTATTAAAAATTCTAGCAACTTGAGTCCTGCAGAAATTTCATCTTAAAGAGTTTTAAGCTGCGTCAAATATCAATAGTTGGTACTAAAACAGATATCAATGTTCTTTGTTCATCTAAATCTGATTCAGGAATTGTGCTTAGGACAATATTATACCGACTTGGAGCAAGTTTTGGTAATTTTTTTTTTTTTTAAACATTAATGGCCACGATGGGGTCCTATGAAATACCTTTCAGAAAGCTGAAATTCGAAATTATTCGAGGTCATCACTGAGTCATGAGAATCCTCAAACTTGGCAATTATCTCAATTGAAAATGAGAGAAAAAATAGAATTATATTTAAAAAATATTATTGATGACTATCGTTTCATGGGAGCCCTGGTGGTGCAGTGGTTAAGAGCTACAGCTGCTAATCAAAAGGTTGACAGTTGGAATCTACCAGCCGCTCCTTGGAAATTCTATAGGGGAGTTCTATTCTGTCCTACAGGGTTGTTATGAGTCAGACATGATGGCAACGTTTTTGTTTGTTTGTTTGTTTTGGGTTTGGGTTTGTTTTTATGCTTCTATGAGGATTCCCTGGGTTGCAAAGATGGTTAAGCACTGGAGTATAAGCCAAAAGGTTGGCGGTTGGAAGTCATCCAGAAGCACCTTGTAAGACACACCTGGCAATTTGCTTGCGAAAGCTCACAGCCTTGAAAGCCCTATGGAGCAGTTCTACTCTGCTCACGTGGGTTGCTCTCAGTCAGAATCCAGTTCACTCCACCACAACTAACAACAGCAATGCCTTCATGAAAACTAGGACAGTAAAATTACAGTAATTTCTAGTATATTAATAAAGAAAATAATTAAAATTAATGTTCAGGGTTTTAATACATCTACTTTTCAATTTTTTTACTATTTCCCAGCTACTTCAAAGTTACAGGTAAAAACTGAAACAAAAACCAAACCCACTGCCTTCAAGTCAATTCCGACTCATTAAAAAAAAAAAAAAACCCAAACCCATTGTTCGTTCAGTTGATTCCGACTCATAGCGGCCCTATAGGACAGAGTAGAACTGCCTCATAGGCTTTCCAAAGAGCGCCAGGTGGATTCGAACTGCCAACCTAGCACTGAACCACAACGCCACCAGAGTTTCCATAGGGCTTCCACCAGGGTTTCCACAGGGTTTCCTCGGCTGTCATCTTTACGGAAACAGGCTGCCACATCTTTGTCCCGCTGAACGGCTGGTGGGTTCCAACCGCAGCCGAGCGCTTAAACACTGAGCCATCAGGGCTCTTTCTAAAAGCAAAAACCAAACCAAACCGTTGCCGTCGAGTGCATTTCGACTCATAACGAAAAGTAAAAGCAACCATTGAAAAGTTAACAACAGCCTGTACACAGGGCCGGGCATCTTTCCTTTGACCTCAGGCTCCGCCATGACTGGCCTGGAGAAGCCACAGCAAAGCCCCTTCTCCTCAGCACTCAGGGCCCCAAAAGGAAGCTTTGTACTCACTGTTGACTCTCAGGTCCCAAAGCCTGGGGCGCCTCCCTGGGGCTGGGTCCTGTGGAAACGAAGCTCTTCTTCCCGCCCCAGGGGCACCATCACCAGCCAGGCTGACACCCAGCTCAGAGCCTCTGCTCTCTTGAGGAACCAAGGACCAGAAAAGGAGACGGGGCGCCCTCTGCCGGCTGTTGGAGCGCAGGGAAGGTGGCTTTGTGCCTGCTGTTTAGCGGAGACCGCGCACCCCCGCGAAGGACAGACATTCTCAGTTCTAAGTGATATTTAAACAAAAAATAAGATTTAACAGAAATTGAAATAGGAATTTCACCAGCAATACTGGCTGATCTCCAGGGAGAATTCTCCATCATCACGTTAAAATGAAAACACGTTAATTAACTCCTTGACGAATTCTCTTCATAGCTTGAGTGGAATAACTACATCCTTTAGTTGGAAATGGGTATTTTATCAGAGACCTCTTAGACACCATTTCTGATCCTCTTGGCTCTCTTATCTCTGTTTCACATGCTACTGTGACAACCAGCTCTGAAGGCTCAGATGTACTTCATGAGGGACCAACATCACAATCTCCTGCACGTTGTCCCTGTGTCACATGACTCCCCACCCTTATCTGGGTTTCCATGTTGATGCTGAGGTGGGAGATGCCCCTTGATCAAAGCCCACACAAGCACACCCAGGTGCCTTGTTAACTCTGGGTGTGTGTGTGGTCTGTGTTTGTGTGTGTGCAGAGAGTGAATGGTCAGTGTGGTGGGGGTCAGTATGTTGTTAGGGTGTGTACATGATTTTCATATTTGGGTATGATCAGAGGGTAGATGGTCATTTCAGGGTCTCTTTGTATGTATGTTTGCTACGGTCAGCTGGGTGTATGGACATGTGGGAATTTGGACAATATGCAATGAGCGTGTGTTTGTCAGTGTTTTGTGTGTTTTTACGGTGGACTAATGTGAGAATATGTGGTCAGTGTGTGAATTCAGGATGTAAGTGTGGTCAGAATATGTGTGAGTTCTCAGTGCTGATGGGTTGTTAGAAGATAAAAAATCATTTACAGTATCTGTGTGTGCTGCACTCATTTTCATGTGCTCAGAAGTTGTGTGATCAGTGTGAATGTGTGTGTTTTGAGCGTGTGTTTATGATGTGGTTACAGAGTGTTAGTAACGAGCAGCATCGAACACTTGCCCAACTACTCAGCAGTCACCTTCCCTGGAGCCCCAGTTTGTCTAGGAATTGCCCAAAGGTTATCTGAGGGGCCTGGAAAAAGGAGGAAAGAACAGAGGGGCAGGGCAATGGGAGTTACTAATGCTCAAGACAGAGAAGTGCCCGGGTTCTTGACCAGTTGGAGACAGGGATTTGGGCTCTGTAGGTTTAAAGGGTCGGGGAGCCTGCAGGCTCCAGTAATTGTAGACCTATATGGGATCGTGATTGAGGGCTTTGTGCAATAGGGTTTGTGACTAATAATGTTCACATCTTTCCATGTGCCTGTCGGCCACTTGTAATCTTCTTTGGAGAAATGTCAATTCCTTTGCCCAGTTTTGCATTGGGTGGTTTGTGATTTTCTCCTTACTTTTCTCAATACCTTCTGGATACTAGACCTTTATCAAATATATGATCTGCAAACATTTTCTCTCTTTCTGTATTTGTTTTCCACTCTCTGGTTAGCAGCCTTTGATGTGCAAGAATTTTGTCTTTTGATGAAATTCAGTTTCTCGACTTCTTTAGTAGGTGCTTGTGCTTTAGGTGCCACTTCTAAGGAACCATTGGCCAATCCGAGGTCATGAAAACTACACCTGTGTTTTCTTCTAAGAAGGCTTTTATAGTTGAAATACATATATTTAAATCATTATTTTGAATTAATGTTTGTATACACGGTGAGGAAAAGTCCAACATCAATTTCTGTATGTGATATCCAGTTCCCCTAGCATCATTTGTTGAAAGACTCTTCTTCCTTCATTGAATGGACTTGGCAGCCTTGTGGAAAAGCAATTGGCCTCGTAGGTGAGGGTTCAGCTCTGGATGCTCAGTTCTATTCTATTGATCTATACGTGTATCTCTATGCTAGCACCACACTGTTTTGATTATTGAACCTTTGTAGTAAGCTTTGAAATTGGAAAATGAGAGTCCTGCCACGTGGTCTTCTTTCTCAAGATTATTTTGGCTACTTGAGTTTCCTTGCAATCCTGTACCAACATCAGAACCCACTTTACCATTTCTACACAAAAAGGGTAGGAATTTTGATAGGCAGGGAATTACACATGTGGATTACTTTAGGGAATACTGCCATTTGAAGGATATTAAATCTTTCCATTCACCAACACAGGACCTTTCCATTTATTTAGATCTTCTTTAAATTCCTGCAGAAATGATTTTTAGTTTTCAGGGTACAAATCTTTCAACCTTACCTCATTGGTTATATTTATTCCTAGGTACTGTATTCATTTGGATGCTATTGTAAATGGAATGTTTTTCTCGGTTTACTTCTTGATTTTTCAATGCTACTGTATAGACGTTCAGCTGATTTTTTGTGCTGGTCTTATATCCAGTAACCTTGCCAAATTTGTTTCTTTGCTCCAACAGTGTTTTTTGTTAATTCTTTGGGCTTTAATCTTTACAAGATCACATCAACTGTAAGTAGGGATAGTTTGACTTCTTCCAATCCAATGTGGGTAACTACTTCTTTTCTTGCCTAATGCGGCCAGAACTTCCGTTACATGTTGAACAGAAGTATTCACAGCAAGGATCCTTGTCCCATTCCTGATGTTAAGGGAAAAGCTTCCAGTCATTCACCATCAAGTATAACGTTAGCTGTGGATTTTTCCTGTTTGGCCTTTATCATGTTTAGGAACATCCCTCTTAGTTCAAACTTTCTGAAAGCTGTTTTCATGACAGAGTATTGGATATTCTCAAATGCTTTATCTGCATCAATTAGCATGATCATGTGTGGGCTTTTGTCCTTCATTCTATTAATGTAGTCTGTTACATTGATTGATTTTTATGTTAAAGCACCCTCGCATTTCTGGGATAAACCCCTCTTGCTCACAGTGTATAATGCCTTGGATGTGCTCTCAGATTTACACTGAGGATTTTTACATCCATATTCTTAAGGGATAGTGCTCTACATTTTTATTTGCTTATGAGGTCTTTCTATATCTGGCTTTGGTATCACTGAGTTCATACATATCCTTTACCGCTGAGATTTCTCGTTTGATTCGTGTTTCACTTAAAACAGGACATTACCAGTTCCACCATGGGGAGTTTCTAGTTAGCGCTGTGTCGTAATTTCTCGCACGATTATGTTATGATCTCAAAACAAGAGAACATGTTCTCTGTGATTTTATTCCTCTGACATTGATGGAGACGAGCTTCAAGTCCAGAATACAGTGATTTTTGTAAATGTACCACGTGTGCTTGAAAATAACGTTTCTAGTACAGCTGTTAGGAATAATGAGGTAAGTACATATATATATCGGTTTGCTATTCAAATGTTCCACATCCTCACTGATTTTTGTCTGTTTATTCTATCAGTTCCAGAGAGAGGGCAGGGGTGTGAATTCTCCTTCTCTGCTTCTGCTTGTTTCTACTCAGAGCTCTGGCTTCATTCATGCTATAAGTTTTGTAGCCAAGACTTAGGATGGGAAATTCTCGGAGCTCAGGAAAGAGAGGAGCAACCCAGAATGTGGGGGACAAGGAAGATGGGTTGGGAAGGACCATAATCACAAGTTTCTTCATGGTCCCAGAGAGGACCTATAGTTGGTATGGCAGTTGCCGGGGGATGGTACATGGTGGGTTACCTGTGGTGTGTCAGGCTTGGGGTCCATTGTGATGTGTCAGGGTCGAAGGAAGGGATTGGACGAGGCAGATTTTATAAACCATGCAGGTTACAAAGGCATCGACCAGACAGGAGAAGGCTACTGATCCTGCGAGTCCAACTCTTCTGCTCCTTGCATCATACTGAACTTCTGACCTACTCACCTACTGACCGACTTTGAAACCTCATCCAACTTTTCTCCTGTGTGGTCTCCTTGCTCATCCATCCCACTCCTGCCATCTCTACCATTTTCCCTTCCCTTCCCCTCCTTCCCCCCCTCCCAGGAGAACAAGCACCCCCTGTCTCTCCAGGCCATACCCCTTGTTCCACTCTCATATACAACTGGCCCTGTCCCCATCCCACACTTACCCGACTCCTACTTTGTGCCACTGAGTCTCCTGAAGGGGACGGGACATGAAGGCACAAAGGGTATTGTTCTGGTTCCTGGTGCTCTGGCCACCAGCTACTCCATTGGAAAATGTGAGTAATCCTTGAACATGCTGTACTTTTTCACCTTTTATTGGGCTCTTTCACACTAGTTTAAACAACAGCTTTTCCTGGGGTGATTGAGGGGGACTCAGTCCAGCACAAAGGGTGACCAGCAGAACCACAGTGTTTAGTGGCACCTGTCTGAGCTGACTTAGGTAGTAGGGCACTCCTGACACCGGCGTCTCGACCATAGCCAGATGGGACAAGAGTGCCCAGAACTGGGGTGTTTGACCAGTGAGGAAAAGATGGCCTTGGTCTTTTCATGCATCTGATCTGCTTCTTTAATGAATCTGCTGAGAGTTATTGCTCCCTTTTCGATAGTGGCTACTCAAAGACAGTATGTTTCCTGAAAGCACACACAATAGTCACCTCAGCTGTGAGGGCTGAGATGACAGTGTTAGAGAGCTCAGAGTTGATTTTCCAGAGAGATTTCAATCTGCATGAAACTGAACCTCCATGTGGATTAGTATGAATTCCACTGCAAAGTTATTTTCTCCTAAAATACTTGTACAATCTTGTTTTTAAAGAAACAAGATTTGCCTTTTGTTGTGGTGACCATACATTACAGAAATTTTTATATTCCTTTTATGTATTAGTTTCCATGTTGCTATTCATTGGTTTAGGTGAAATGCTATGAAATATGAAAGGAAATTCTTGTTAGTGGCTATCTAGAATTGTGTTGCTAACTAGCTGCTATTTTCATAGTTTGAATCATATAATACACAAGATTCTTCTTTCATGCAAATCTTTTATGGACTTCAAAAATCTGACATTACATGGCTTGGTTCAGAATGAAAATGAATGTTGAATGAAAACTGCAATGGTTTTAGAAACTTGATGTTAATGGTATTTTGTACTTTTTATTGGAAAATGAATTTATGATGGCAACTGCCTATCTCTCCTAGTTATGGCCGTAACTATATTTATCTATATTTATCTCAAATATACTCTCTTTAATACAGAATTTTCATGCCTATTATTTCTCTTGCTTTCATACAGGTTGGGTGTACTCTTAACCATTGTAGAGTGCCAGGATTCCTACGTAATGTAAGTATTTTTTCCTCAATTCTAAAGTGGCTTATAAATGCATAAATTTTATCCTGTTGGCTTTTTTAAAATACTTACAATATTCTTTTGGTCAAGGAAATAAAAAATTAATTATAACAGTTTGTATATCTAATCTTTTTTCTTACAGCTCGTGTATAAGTGATGTATAATAATCAGCACCTAATTAAAATTAAAGTATGCAGTTTGTCGAATTTGGACTTGTGTATACGGCCATGAAACCATTATCATAATGAAGATACTGAGCCTAACCCTCACCCCCAAAACACTCCTGCTGATTCTTTTAATTCATTCTGTCCTCTCCCTCCATTGCTGCCACCCCTGTTCCAACCACTGATCTGCATTTTTAGAGAACTTTTATGTAATTGAAGGATACAAGATTTACTTTTTGTTTTTATCCAGGATTCTCTAAGTCAGCAGAATCATTTTTCGATTTATCGAGGATGTTTGGTGTACTAGTAGTTGCTTCGTTTTCATTCCTGAGTAGAAGGTCTACATATGAATATGCCACAGTGTGTTTATCCTTTACCTTGGAAAGAGACTTAGAGAGCTGGTTCTTCCCATTAGGACATGGCCCTTTAAACAAAAACCCAGAAAGCAGCACCTTCACAGCATTGTCCCAGGTTATACTTCCATTTTGCAAGTTCATGATGAATCATTCTTGCCTGGTTCCATAATTCATTAGTTTCTATTGCTGAATTATATTCTGTCAAATGCATATCTCTGTGGAACACACTGTCTTGAAGGAAACGTTTAGAATGAAAATAATGAGTTTTCAAGAACAAACAGTTAAATCCAAAGCAATCTCTCCAGACCAGGTATTGTTGCAGTCAGAGGTTACTCAAGAGGATGTCTGTCTCCATTCACAGAGGAGTAGAATAGAATTAAAATCAAGGATCTTAGAGAAACTTCACATTGTTAGTGTCATCTTCATGGTCACCACTTTGCTTTTATTCAAGCCCTAAAAGTTCATTAATTCTGAATAAGACATCTCTGTAGTGATCTTCTGGGTTTTTTGTTTGTTTGCCCTGTGCTTGTCTTTAAGATGCTAAAAACTCAATGTATCCATGAGAAAAGTGTGATTCAGCATTAGACACAAGGGCAGGTAGAGCCTCTGGGGAACCAGAGATTGAGCCCTATTTAGAGAAAGCACACTCACAACCTCTAACAACACTGCCAGACTCAGAAGAAACACCAGGTGGCCAGCTGTCAACCTTCCAGGAAGCAGAGAAATCCACTGGAGATATCTGGTGGGGGGGATGGTTCTTGGAGGCTGATGTGGGGTTTCTCTCCATGATTGCCTGGGACTGCTATACTGTCCATTCCTTTGAGGCTTCTTGTGACTTTGAATATTGCTCTTTCAGCCCATTGACAATAGTTTTCCTGAGCCGGACGAAAAACTTTTAACGGCGTACCTCCTTCTGCAGATTGGTACTTTAGTAATACTCTTTCTCTTCCATCTCCGTTTGGTGAGTATTTTAACATACCTTATGGATATCTTTGAATCATGGATAATCAGGACACAGTAGAATGGCCAATAGGGTTTCCAAGGAGCAGCAGGTGGACTGGAATGTCGACCTTTGGGTTAGCAGCCTTAGCTCTTAACCACCACACCACCAGGCCTGGGTTTTTCTGGTTTATACATATGCTTTGAATCATGAATAATCAGGAATTTTTATACTCACTGGCCTATTATTGGATTTGCCTTTAATCTACTAATGAGAACACAAACTGATGAGTGAAACCAAAGCTAACTTTGTACAACAGTCTCATCGTTTTTAGTGAAGAATCAGTGAATAAGACAACTACATAACTTCAATGAGAAAACTTTAAATTGATAAATTCTATCAAAGAATTAAATGTTAACTCTTCTGGGGCCCCTTTCACACACTGATAGTGGAATTGTGAATTCTCACAACCATCCTGAAATGCAATGTAACACTGTCTACCCGAAGCCTTCCAAATACTCACACCCTTTTATTCAGCACAATCCCACGTCTAGTCATCTACCCTAATGAAAGAACTACCACGTATCCAAAGACCTGGTGAGAGCACATTCAGTGGAACAGGATGGATTACAGTGCAAATGTGGCAACAAACTAAATCACTCATGGTAGAGGGATGGTGGAACTAGTGTAAATCCTCACAGTGGAGGCGGCTCCTGAAAGTCATATGTTTCAAAGACATTTCAGAACCCAGAAAACGCTCTTAATGTAATGTCAAGTGGAAAGACCCAGAAACCAGGCTTTCTATGTTGTGTAGAGAAGAGCGTATATGGTTCTGCACAGAGAGAGTGAACAAATGCTCCATGAAAATACCACAGAATAGAAGAACAGGGCTTTCTAAAGGGTGCTGTAACCACCTCTGTTTCAACTTCTTGACAGTTATTTCTGGGGCTCTGAACACTCAATTCTGTCCTCACTCCAGCATTGAGGGTGGGGGTACTTTTCTCCTTCCTTTTTACCAAAGGCTTGGTTGGACTCTAGGTGACAGGCCCAAGAGGGGCCTGGCTTCCTCTTTCCCTTCCTTACACCTATGTAAGAGCTCAAAGTTTCTTGTGCACTGTGACTTACTCAATCTAGTTTTTGTTTTTCACTTTTTGGTTGGATCCTTTAGCACCCCTGAACTGTAGCGGAACAGCAGGAGGAACAGAATTTTCTGGCATCAATGCTCTTTTGAGACCTGGTAGAGGGGAAGGTGTTAGCTATGGACGCCTGCCTGCATCATTATGTTCCAGCTTTTATACTTTGTAGTGTTTTGGTCTGTCTTATTGAAGTATTTTAAAAATGAAACTGCTTCTATTCTGCAGGGTCTGCGGGCTTCAGCAGGGACCCTTCCTGGCCCCGGAGGATTGGCCACACGCTGCCCCATCAGATGCCCTCCAGCAGTACCCGTGGGCAGTGGGCCACCAGCTCCACCCAGATGTATTCCCCAGCCTTGGACTGACTGTTCACCATACCTTCTACCACCTCCTCCCAGATATGATCCCAAAAGTGGGCCAGACCCTCCCCCTCCTCCTCCCACCCATGTTCCCAGACCTAGGCCAGACCTTCCCCCTCCTCCTCCCGCCCATGTTCCCAGACCTAGGCCAGACCTTCCCCCTCGTCCTCCCACTCTTGTTCCTAAAGCCTGGCCAGACCCTCCCCCTTCTCCTCCCACCCATGTTCCCAGACCTAGGCCAGAACTTCCCCCTCCTCCTCCCACTCATGTTCCTAAAGCCTGGCCAGACCCTCCCCCTCCTCCTCCCACCCATGTTCCCAGACCTAGGCCAGACCTTCCCCCACCTCCTCCCACCAGTGTTCCCAAACCTGGGCTAGACCCTCCCCCTCCTCATCCCACTCTTGTTCCTAAAACCAGGCCAGACCCTCCCCTTTCTCCTCCCACCTGTGTTCCCAAACCTCAGCCAGAGCCTCCCCCTCCTCCTGCCAGTAGTATTCTGGGTCCTCCACTACAACCTCCCCCTCTTCCTCTCAGCCCTGTTCCTGGACCACCCCTAGACCCTTCCAGGCCTCCTCCCAGCTGGCCTCCCAAGGCTGGGACAGAGGCTCCACCTCCTTGCATACCCTGCAAAGCTATATCAAGCCTGCACCAGAGTGCTCACCTCTTCCACCCTTCTGGCCTCCACCACCTCCACCAGGCCAGCAACCTCCTCCCCCACGCATCTGGTATGCCCCTCCCCCACATGCCTGGCGTCCCCCTCCCCCACCCTCCAGGCCTCCCCCACTTGGCTGGCATCCCCCTCCCACTCCCTTCAGGCCTCCCCCACCTGGCTGGCGTCCCTCACCCCCACTTGGCTGGTGTCCTCCTTCCCCATCCTTCTGGCCACCCCCACCTGGCTGGCGACCCCCTCCCCCACCCTTCCGGCCTCCCCCACCTGGCTGGCATTCCCCTCCCACACCCTTCCCGCCTCCCCCACCTGGCTGGGGTCCCCCTCCCCCGCTCGCCTGTGGTCCACTGGCACCACCCAAGAAGCCATGTGAGCCTCCAAAGCTGCCTGCACCAAGTACTCCTCGGCCTCAACGACGTCAATGGCGACCATCTAAAAGCTTCCGGCCACTGGATACAATTCCAGAAGTGCCAGAGCCTTCCCTCCAAGACTCTGATTCCTGTCGCTGTTATTAAATAGTCACATTCTACCTCCTCAGCTTTCTTATAAATCTTTCTTCACATTTATTTCCACCTCTCCAGAGGTGTTGATGTAAGTGCAGCAAGAGGTGTTGGCTACTACACAAACGCCTCCTTGTTCAGCTAGCAAGTAGTCCAAACTACATGATGCTCTAAGACTACCCTTGGCAGAAAGTCAACGCTCATTTGTTGATCTTTGATGGCTTGAGCAGTGATTTGCGCAGTATTTTCTATAGACAAAGTCAGATTATGGAGAGTGGCTTCATGATACGCAAATCCTCCCCAAGGAGCTAGGAGCCCTATTACTCCACCTGCCCCAGTCAGGATTAAACCTAGTGCTCTCTTTCATCTATTACCTGAGGTTCAGTTAGAGGCCTGGTATAATTGGACACTGGTGCCTGAGGGGGAGAAAAATCCTAGAGAGCACTGACTGGTGGTAGTGACAGGGTCGATGCAAGGAATCGCCCAGCCGGCTGGGCTCGAGCGGGACCCACGCACCCAGATACATCCACAGGGGGCAGACAAAGACCCAGCGATGGCACAGCCTCTGAAGGCTGTGCCCCCACTGGACCCAAGCACCGCTCTGCAATTTCAGGGCCAGGAGAGCACAAAGCTCAGGTCAGCACACTTGGCACTCGGGCCCTGGCTCTCTCTCCTACAACACTGCGAATATGCCTCAGAGGCAGTCGAACCTATCCAGGCTGTAGGCCCCCTGTGGCTGGGCAAGAAACAGCCAAAGAGCAACAAAAAACCCTTGGGAAATTCCTGGACACCCTCCCCAGCAGGTGCCCCTGTGCAGCAGACCCAGCCAGCCAGACCAGCCTGTACACAAGCTGTCCCACACCAACTGTCCAGGGCTTCAGCACTGGAGTCAGCGAGACCCTGGACAGTTTGCCAGGCAAAATTTCCATTGCAACCATAGGCACGTGGGTGGCAAACACAAACACAGCCATGAACAGAGCTAGGTGACAGCTGGTTGCTGAGTCCAGTGGGAAACAGGCACCAGGCCATACAAAGCCAGAGCCAGAAAATAAACCACCAATAAGGCATTTAAGGCAAACAACCCCCACAGCCACCAGGGGGTGACAATCAACGGAAACAATTGTCTATCACTTTAAATCCTCTAAAGCCTGAGTCTTCCAATTATCACTGTCCTGCCAACTCTTACTGTTTTGCAGGGTTTGTTGGTCGATATCCGATATCCAGAACAGGAGATGGTTTGATGGCAGAGTGGTGGATCCCCACTCCCCTTTTCGAGACCTTGACTGCAGTGTGTGTGTGTGTGTATGTAGGGGGCAGGGTTTGACATCAACACCTCAAAAGGTCCCTGCTATTTTTCCTGCCAGGTCTGGTGTGTTCCAAGTCTGGACCTGGAGAGAGACTTCAGGCTGTGCAGCTGTCTGCCACACTGCGTACTTGGAAAGACAGTGAAGGACCCCCGCCACAAAATACAAATATTGTCAAATAGTGACCTAGCCTTGCTTGTGTATGTTCTTAGCCTCCGGGGTGTTTTCAGGACTGAAAGTATTTAAGTCCTCCCAAAAGTTACAGAGTTGGTGATGCCCATACATAAGCTCAAAAGGACTTACCTGAAGTTTGGTTTGAGGTGCAACCCTGATGCTGAACAGAGCCAGGGAAGGGTCTTCAACCATGTTAATTTGATTTTCTGGGAAAGGTTGGTCAGATGGGTTTCCATAGTTGGGTTCAGTCTTTCTACTTTTCTACTGAACTGGAGTCTCCAGGCACTGCGAAAACATCACTTAATCCTTAGTTGTTGGGACACAAGCTGTATGACCTGAGAAGAACAGGTAAGGCCTCGAAACCTCAACAGAGCCGATCACACAGGGACTCAAACCCTCCGGTAGTGTCCACTTGTGATGGTTTGGAGAAGGCCAGACCTGGGGATGATGTCTTCTAGTAGGCTTCTGACAATTTCTGTGGCCTTCTCAGTCCTGCAGGGGAATGCTTCAATGCAATTGGAAAAAGCTGTCTGCAAACACCAGCAGATACCGGTAATCACCTGGAGCCCTGGGTATCTCAGTGAAGTCTATCTGCCAGTCATTTCTTGGAACATACTCTTGGTACTTGGTCCACTCTGGCACTGCCTAGAATGTCCTGGGGTTGCTTTTCTGACAGGTGACACACTGCCTAATAATGTCTCTGAAAATAGCCTGCAAAGTCTGGCCGACAAAGTGTCTCTTTACCTGATCATACATTATTTTCCGCCCATATTGAGCGGCCTCGTGTACGTGCTTTAGGATGTCTTCCATCCCTCACACAGAGTCACTTATACTTTTTCACTATTGGGCCACATAAAGGTCTGTGTCACTGTAACCAGGGTCTTCTGTGGCTTGCGGAGGGCTAGGGTGTGGAAGAAGGCCGCCACTACTGCTGGGGTCATTGTTCTTGCTGCTCACTTGGCCTCTAAGTCGGCCCTTCCTTTGCCCTGGGGCACTGGCATAACTTTCTGCTGATGTCTTTGCAGTGTCCCACGGCCAGAGCACAGGGGAATAACACTGCCTCCAGAGGCTGAAAAATCTGTTGGTTGTGTTTGATTCCTTTATCATCCGAATTCAAAGCCTCCCCTGTTCCCACAGATCCCCGTGTGCATGTAAAACTGACAACACATTCTTCCAATTTGTACAAATGATCGCCCACTTCGGGGCTTGGCCAGCCACAAAGCCAGGGTCACCGCAACCAGCTCGGCTTTTTGGGCTGACGTTCCATTTGGGAGAGCGTTTGATTTGAGGTCCTTGGTGTGGCTGACGACCGTGTAGCCAGCCCTTTTTGGCCACCCTCTATGAAGCTACGACAGAGAGACTCAAATCCTCAGGTCACCAACAGGGAGGTCTGGGTGCCTGGCACAGGCCAGGTCCACTGTCTGGACACAGTCATGGTGGATGCGGTCTCCCAGGAGCAGAGTGGGGAGAGGTGTGGCTAGAAAATTGAGTAGGTTCTTCCTCCATATTCATTATAACCAGAGGCTCAGGTGGAGGTCCTGCCCCTGGTCCACCCTAGTCAGAGTCGTCCTCCAGAATGAGGGCTAACATTTGAGTTACTCGCTGCCCAATCTTTTTCTTGGGACATACTCTTTTCTAGTGGCCCTCCTTTTTAAAATATGTACACTGGCTCTTTCCCAGGAGGGGTTGGGGTCGGGCCCCACTAGGGCCCACAGGTCTTCTCCTCTCAGGGAGCCTATCCTGTACTGCTGCTGCTAGTAAGGCAACCTGGCGCTTTCCGCCTTTGTCTTCCCTGTTGTTATAGGTCTTGAATGCCATCTTGGCTAGGTATCCCCGATCCTGATCAGTATATTACCTAAACACTCTATAAATCTTTTTTGAGGAAAGCTAAAGGATCCTTATCTTAACAACTCTGGTGAGATTCGAGCCCATAACTTTGAGTGCCTCTATCTAGCCAGACATCCAATGCACTATCCATTGCACCACGGAACCAGAAAACTCTTCTTTCTGCTCTTTAATTTCATTTACCTTACTCCAATTTAAGTGCTTAGATACTCCATTTTTAAAGCCCACTAAGAGACAGTCCCGATAATGGGTGAGCATACCATACTCTGCTGCGTGATTGTGATCCCAGGGAGGGTCTCTAAGGGGGAGATGTCATCAACTGCATCTCTGGTTGGCTGAGCATCACGTCATCTCTGGGCTTCCTCTCCAGCGCTGTCTAGGATCATCCACCTCTCTTCTGGGGAGAGGAGAGTGCTGAAGAGAGACTGACAGTCTGCCCATGTGACATCAAAAGGGTTAAAGATGGTAGTAAAGACTTCATACATTTCTTTCGGGTTCTCGAGGTATCCCATGATGTAATTCTTCTACTTAATCAGGTTTGCTATACTAAAGGGAACACAAACCTGAACCCGGCCCCTGTCTCCTGCTGGAGTTGTTTGGCGGAAGGGACACTAGCCAGAGGGTGGCCCTTCCTGTTGGCTCTGTCCTGGCTCTGTGGCACCCTGGGCCACATTTGACCCTTGATAGGGTGCCCCCCCTTGTATGGGGTGATGGCTAAGGAAGATTCCCAGGGCACTTGCACAGCCTTGCTTTTCTCTTCAGTTCTCCATCTCTCCCCACCCCCTACCCCACTCCAGGAAACAAGAATCGTCAAGAAGGGGAGCTGGAGCATGCTCTCTGCCCCCTCTCACCAGCCCACTCCTTCTTGCCCCAGTTGCCCTTCTCTAGCAGGTGCAGGTGAGGGAGGAGAGCTGTAGATAGACGCACTGCTGGGGTTCAAACGGTCCTCCGCCACTAGCACTGGCCGCAGAGCGATGGGCTTTTCCTTATCCTTTTGTACACAGATTTTGCAAGCCTTCTGAGTTTTGTTAACATTTTGCAATGACATGAAGGCCTCCACATAACACTTTTCATCCCACTTACCATTTCTCGTATAATATAAGTCTAGCTGAAGAATGGTGCTGCCGTTCAGTGACCCATTCCACGGCCACCTTCCTTGGTCCCGTAAAGCACTATTACGTGAGAAAATTAGCTTTTCTTCTTCATTCCCTCAGATTTGAAAAAATCACAATTCTTTATGACATACCCCTAAGGGGGGTCACAAGGTATTCATCTTTTGTTCCACATTTCCTTCAAGTATTTACCACTACTAGGTTTTAAGTTACCACAATTCCTAACCTACACCCACTGCCAAGGTTGGTAATTCTTGGGGTTACACTTTGCCTTGGGGTGAAAAGCCGCCCTTTTCCACTTGGAGAGGAAAGAGAAGGGAAATAAAGGATAGAGAGCAGACAGAGAAGAGTGTTCTGAAAGACAGAAGAATTCAAGCCCTGCGGTTACCAACACGGTGACCACAGATGCCTTCAGGGACTCTAACCCTCAGGTCACTGATGGGGGAAGGGACCCCAACTAGGCTGAGGATGGGTCGCAGGGGCCGTGACACTATCTGATTTTAGAACCAACTATACCACCCTGGTACTCAAAACAGGCTGGTACTGGTACAACAGGAGATACATATGCCAATGCAACAGAATTGAGAACCCAGACGTAAATTCATCTACCTATGAGCACCTGATATTTGACAAAGGCCCAAAGTCCGTTAAATGGAGAAAATGCAATCTCTTTAACAAATGCTGCTGGCATAACTGGATTTCCACTTGCAAAAAAAACGAAATATCACCCATATCTCACACCATGCACAAAAACTAACTCAAAATAGATCAGAGACCTAAATATAAAATCAAAAACAATAAAGATCATGGAAGAAAATGTAGGGACAGTGATAGGAGCCCTAATACATGGCATAAACAGAATACAAAACATAACTATCAATGCATAAAGAAGAGAAAATAGATAACTACAGAGACTTTCTAAAAATCAAACACACTCATCAAAAGACTTCACCAAAAGAGTAAAAAGGTGACCTACAGACTGAAAAAAAAATTTTGGCTACGACATGTTCAATCAGAATCTAGTCGCTAAAATCTACAAGATACTGCAAAACTTCAACAACAAAAAGAAACATAACCCCATTAAAAAATGGGCAAAGGATATGAACAGACACTTCATCAAAGAAGGCCTTCACGCGGCTTATAGATACATGAGGAAATGCTCAGGATCATTAGCCATTAGAGAAATGAAAATCAAAACTACAATGAGATACCATCGCACCCTAAGGAGGCTAGCATTAATCCAAAAACACAAAGTTATAAATGTTAGAAAGGTTTTGGAGAGACTAAAACACTTATACACTGCTGGTGGAATGGAAAATGGTACAACCACTTTGCAGAACAATTTGGCGCTTCCTTAAAAGGCTATAAATAGAAGTACCACAGGATCCAGCAATCCCACTGCTTGGGATGTATCCTAGAGAAATAAGAGTCATCACACGAATAGATACATGCACACCCACGTTCACTACAACACTGTTCACAATAGCAAAAAGATGGAAACAACTTAGGTGCCCATCAATGGATGAATGGATAAACAGATTATGGTATATGCACACAATGGAACGCTACGCAATGATAAAGAACAATGATGAATCCTCAAAATATTTCATAACATAGATGAATCTGGAAGGCATTATGCTGAATGAAATTAATCAGACGCAAAAGGACAAATACTGTATGAGACCACTTTTATAAGAACTCAAAAAAAAAGGTTTAAACACAGAAGAAAACATTCTTTGATGTTTACAGGGTAGGGAGAGAGGGAGAGGGGAACTCACTGACTCGATGGTAGACAAGACTTATCTTAGGTGAAGGGAAGGATAATACAATACAGGAGAAGTCAGTACACCTGGACTAAAGCAAAACCTAAGAAGTTTCCTGAACACTACCAAACATTTCGAGGGACAGAGTGGCAGGGGCAGGGGTCTGGGGACCATGGTTTTTGGAGACATCTAGATCAGTTGGTATAATAAAGTTTATTAAGAAAATGTTCTGCATCCCTCTTTGGTGAGTGGCATCTGGGGTCTTAAACCTACGAGTGGCCATCTAAGATACATCAATTGGACCCAACTCACCTGGAGCAAAGGCGAATGGAGAACACCAAAGATACAAGGAAAATATTAGCCCAACAGACAAAAAATTCCCCATAAACTGAGGACCCCAACAGCCTGAGGCTAGAAGAACCCGGTGGTGCCCAACTACCAGCAATGACTGCCCTGATGGGGAACACAACAGAGGGTCCCTGATGGAGCAGGAGAAAAGCGGGGTGTAGGGCTGAAATTGACATAAAAAGCCCAGACTTAATGGTTTGACTGAGACCAGAGGAACCCCAGAAGACATGGTCCCCAAACTCTGTTAACCCAAAACTAAAACCATTCCTGAAGCCAACTCTTCAGACAAATATTACACTGGACTATAAGATATAAAATGATACTCTTGAAGATTGTGCTTCTTAGTTCAAGTAGACACACGAGATTAAATGGGCAGCTCCTGTCTGGAGATGGGATGAGAAAGCAGAAAGGGAGAGGGGCTAGTTGAATGTACACGGGAAATCTTGAGTGGAAAGGGGGAGTGTGCTGTCACAGTATATGGATAGCAACTAGGGTCACATAACAATGTGTGTATACATTTTTGTATGAGAAACTAACGTGAGCTGTAAACTTTCACCTAAAGCACAATTAAAAAATGATAATGATGAGTTCTCAAAACATCTTATAAAATGGATGAATCTGGAGGACATTATGCTGAGTGAAATAAGGCAATCACAAAAGGACAAACAGTATATGGTCTCACTTTTATAAAAAGACAAGAGAAGCTATATTAATTCATACAGAAAGCTATCTTCTTTGGTAGTTACCAGGGATGGGAGAGGGAGGGAGGAGCAATCACCTTCTAGAGAGCAGATGCTTATTATTTTTGGTGATGGGAAAGGCAATACCCAATATGGGTGATATCTGCACAATCTGGCCAAGGTGAACAATAACACTAAGGGCACAAGAACTAGGGACAATTTTGGTAAATGCTGTTAACATATACAATTTTGCAATAACAATCAAAAAATATGTGTATGGCTACATAAGTAGATATGAATGCAACTATGTGTACAGGAAGGCATTTGACAATATATGGGTGTTCAGGTACAAGTGCCTCTGTAGGCATACATATGTACATGTCTGTGTGTGCTGCATATATACTCATATATAATAAAGCACATGGGGGCACGGTTACGAATACTTTCTAGACATAACCAAACACCTTTCAGGATTGGTTTACTGGGTTTGAAGGCTTAGGACCAGAGTCTCATGGGACAACTCAGTCAACTGGCATAACATAGTTCATAAACATAAGGTTCTACATACTAGTTTGGTGAGTAGTATCTGCAGTCTTAAACTTGCCAGCGGCCATCTAAGATACACCTACCAGTCTCTACTCGCCTGGTTGAAAAGGAAACAGGGAAACCAAAGACTCAAAGAACAAACTAGTCTATAGGACTAATAGCCCACACAAAACACGGCCTCATGTATTCTGAGACCATAGGAGCTAGATGGTGCACAGATACCATTACCAAACGTTCTGATCAGGGACACAACAGATGGGTCCAGACAGAGTGGGAGAAAAAAGCTGAACAAAACTCAGATTCCTAAAAAAGGCCAGACTTCCTGGACCAGAACAGACAAAAGGAAGTCCCGAGACTATCACCCTGACATACCCTTTAAACTTGGAACTGGAGCCACTCCCATAGGTCACCTTTCAAACAAATAACAGATTGGCTCATAAAATAATAAACAATATCCCCCTTGAGTACTGTCCTCCTCTATATAATCATCTATACGAGACAAAAAGATCAATATTTACCCTACAGGACAGATGAGAGGATGAGGGGGTGGGGGATAGGGAAGCTAGATTAATGGAGGCAGAAGAACCAGAATGGAAATAATGAGAATGCTGACACTTTGTAAAAAATGTAACCAATGCCATGGAACAATATGTATAGAAATTGTTAAATGGAAATCTAATTTGCTGTGTAAACTTTCACTGAAATCACAATAAAATAATATAAAAAACGGTGAGTCCATTTACAATCCAAAAGTTACAAGTACATAGTGAAAGAAGAAAATCACAGTGAGAATTTCCGTCGGAAAAAAAAATCTAAAGTGTATCAAAATAAGTTTACTTCATATTTAACCGCATTTAAGTTATAATCACAACTGTGCTCAAATTCTTAGAATAAACCAAGAATGAATGAACGTCCATGGAGAGGAGTTTAGGTACAAACTTTCCAACAAAATGATACGATGAGTATCAGGACATCTTTCACTCCATTGCTAACCTGTACACCACCTTGACAAGATGGCCTTTTTTTTTTTTTTTTTTTTTACTCAAAAATTTGAGGGCTTTAGTAATATCCCCAAGAGACCCTAATACCTGGTAGGAAATTCATTCTCTTCTGAAGGGCCTATTCCATCTCCCCTCTTGTTCATTTTCTCTCTTTCAAATGTAAACTGCCTTAACTCTCTGAAGTCCATATTTGCCAATAGTGTTCTGAAGGATCTTAGAATCTCTTCAACATCACCCACCTCCCATCTTGAATCTTACGCCTCATGGACAATCAGCAAGAGAAGCCAAGCAACAAAGCCATTGAAAGGAGGATCTGGCACACACACCCCTGAGAAAAACAGGGAGGGATACATACGAAGAACACCCAAAGACAAAGCAGGGACTATGCACTCGGTTGTATGCAGCATAGTTGGACCATGTTCGGTGGAAGCATGTCTTTATTCGGACAATAAGTATGGTTAAGGAGACGTGAATGGATGCCTCACTGACACATTACAAACCATCACAGGGACCACTGACATAAGCAGTGAGTTCATTAGTAAAGATCACTGTGTTTAGGACCAATGCGGCCCTGGGGTAATGAAGATGCCAGTGGGCCCTTCTCCAGGGTTCAATTTGAACTGACTCCTTTAGGGCTGGCCCAGGAATAAAGCCCTATAATCCCCAAAGAACCCCATCCCACCAAACCATGAAAAGTGGTGGCACCATCTCTCCCACCCATCCCTCTCCTGATCTTTCTGCTCTTCCGTGAAAAAGCCTGCCCTAGGGAGTGAGCTTGGATCTGATCAGCCCACTTTGCTTCAGTCGGGGAGGAGCCAAGACCCATCCTTCTCAGTCACAGCCTTTCTGGTAACTACTCTTGTTGCTGGTGCTTGTCGTGGAGTCAGTTCCAACTCATGCTGACCCCACACGTTTCAGGGTAGAGCTGTGCTCCACAGGGTTTTCAATGCTGCGACCTTTCAGAAGCAGACTGTCAGGTGTCTTCCGAGGCACCTCTGGGGGAGTTTGAACCGCCGACGTTTCAGCCAGAAGTGAAGAACTTAAACATTTGTGCAACCCAAGGACTCCTGTGAACTACTAAGGGGCTTTAAATGGCTATTGGTTGTCTTCCGGGGTTGCCGAGTAGGACAGGGCCTGAGGGAGTCAGCTGGGAACTGGAGCGATTCTGAGGGTCACGATCTTAGTGGTGTTTACACAGATGTACGCATATGGGGTTAAGAGCTTGCACTTCCCAGGTTAAGGAGCTCTGGTGCTGTAGTGGTTAAGGGCTTGGCTGCTAACCAAGAGGTCAGCGGTAAGAATCTACCAGCTGCTCCTTGGAAACCCTATGGGGCAGTTCTGCTTGGTCTTATAGGGCTGTTGTGAGTCGGAATCAACTCGATGACTATGGGTTTTATATCTTTGGTTTCACGGAGTACTTAGGATGTGAAAGCACTCTCCTAAAGCTTCATACCTATTAACTCATTTAACCCAGCCCCCAATGTTGTGCTGCTCTTCGCTGCCATAGAGTTGGCCCCAGACTCCTGGAGACGCCATGTGTTACAGAACAGAACTGTTCCGTAGGGTTTTCTTGGCAGATCACTGGGCCTTTCTTCCATGGTATCACCGGGTGGGTTCCGCCTGCCAACCTTTGGGTTAGTAGCTGATCACAAACTTCTCGCACCACCCAGGCTCCTTCAATGGTATGAGGCAGATGCTATTTTAATACCATTTTAGGATGAGGAAACTGAGTCACAGATCAGTGAAGAAGGCTGCCCTTAAGTCTCAAATCTATCATACGGTGTAGTTAGATTTTAATCAAGGTTGTCTATTTCTGAACTCATGTCCCTAGCCCCAAAACTAAAAAAGAAAAAATTGCCCTAGAGCAATAATCTTAGATATCAAAAGAAATCAAGTTTTTTTTTTTTTTTTTAATTTCTAAAGCAAACATAACACATTAGGGAAAAGATGCCAAACTTACATAAATGATTAAGATAAAATTTGATGCTTCTAAGTAATTTCACAGTGGTAGAAGCTGCTTCAGCCAAGGACCCAGAGCTCTGGGAAGACAAAGCATCGCCCTCTCTGTCATCTGAGGCCATGACAGCCCTGGGGTGCACCTGAGTGTTGGTATTTCTTAGCATAGAATGTCGAGGTTTTTACTTTTCGAGTCCAGGACATAGGCAGATTGCAAGTCTCAGGTTCCCTATGCCAGTTACTATCTGTGCCAAGGGAAGTCGTGACCCTTCAAAGCGGATATTTGGGCAATGGGTCACCCCAATTATGGCACCTGCCTCCGAGCCCCGTGAAGGAACAGCAGATCTTCCAGGTACCGAATCGGTCTAGGAGAGGGGGAGAATGCCCTGGCGGAGCACCCAGAGGTGGCTGAATCAGCCGTGGCGAGCAGTCTGGATCCCATTCCAGGGGAGGTGAGTAGAGGATCATATCTGCATGTGGGCATTGGGAAGCCAGAAGCAGGATCAACTTCAAGGCACTATCTAGCCAGTCTTGGTCCTCTGGCAGGGGGCATAATTGATGTGTGTGTGGACTTACACTGTGTGGTCAGCAGGTGGCGCTGGCCTCCTCTGTGGCACTGTATATAATAATTATGAATGACGGTGGTGACGATAATGACAGCTAATATTTAATTAAATTATATTTAATATTTATAAATTTAATTAATATTTATTTAAGGAGTACTTACTATGAGCCAACTCATTTAACCCACACAACAACCCAATGAGTTAAGAGAAAAAAAAAAAAAACATTACCATAGAGTCAGTACCAACTAATAGTGACCCTATAGGACAAAGTAGAAGCACTCCAAGGAGCAACTGATGGATCTGAACTACCAACCTTTGGGTTAGAAGCCAAGCTCATAACGACCGTGCCACCAGGGCTCCCAATGAGTTAAGGACTCTTATTATACCCTTTCTACAGATAAGGAGCGACCTCTGAATGGGTAAGAGGTCGGCTATTAACCTAAACACTGACGGTTTCAAACCAGCTAGAAGAAACCCTGGTGGTGTAGCAGTTAAGTGCTACGGCTGCTAACCAAAGGGTGGGCAGTTTGAATTCGCCAGGCGCTCCTTGGAAACTGTATGGGGCAGTTCTACTCTGTCCTACAGGCTCGCTATGAGTCAGAATCAACTTGACGGCCCTGGGTTTGGTTTTGGTTTTGGTTTAGTGGCACTGCAGAAGAAAGGCCTGGCGATCGGCTTCCATAAAGAGTACAGCCAAGAAGACCCTGTGGAGCAGATCTACCCTGTAACACAGGGGGCTCCAGGAGTCAGAATTGACTGGAAGGCAAAGAGTTTGGTTTGGTTTTTATAATTGAGGAAACAGGCATAAAGAATTTAAATAACTCACCTGGATCACACAGCTAATAAGAGATGGGGCCAGAATGGAATCTAAGAGATCTGGCTTCACAGCCTGTATTCCTTGATTCAACAAGTATTTATTGAAAACCTACTATGTGCTGAGCCCTATGCAGTTAAATTGGGGATATCATTAATCATCATCATCAATGATCGATATTTAGTACTCACTAGGTTCCATGTAGGGAACTGTACATAAAATAACATTAATAATTATGATGATACTACTACTTAGAACAATAGTAACAGTAAATTTAAACTAGCCAGATGTTTCACATATATCATCACTTGGAATATTTACAGATGCCCAGTAAAGGGCGAAATTTTATTGTCCCCATTTCACAGAGAAGGAAACTGAATTTAAGAGCGTTAAATAATTTTGAAAGCACGTAGATAGAATTAGAAGTACTGGGATGTGAACCTGATCCTGTCTTTTCCAAAGTCGCCATGCTCTTATCAAGTACGTGGCTCAAGCATCATCTTGCTTTTCCACTCATTCAATACACATGGCATTTTTGGTGTCATGGTGGTTAAATGCTCGGCTGCTATCTGAAAGGCGGTTCAAACACACCAGCCCCTCTGCTGGACAAACATGTGGCAGTCTGCTTCCATGAAGCCTTGGAAGCCCTATAGGGCAGTTCTACTCTGTCCTATAGGGTCACTACTGGTGAGAATCAACTCTATGGCAATGGGTGGGGGCATAATTTGTTGATACTCACCATGACTTCACTCCTGAGCTGCAGGGGGTGAAGGTGTTCATTGTCATGTCCCCACAGTTCCTGTCCCATGACCAGGACCAGCTCACCAAGGAGCTGCTGCAGCATGTGAAGGGAGTGACAGCCCCGTACAAGCACCCCACAAAGGGGAGCATGCAGATGGATGGGGTCTGGTCCTCCTGGCTGCCTCTGGTGCTCAGCTCTCCCAAGTCCTCCAGGGTGGTTAGGTAAGCTTAGGTAAACAACAGCACTAGCTTTTTCCACCACAATTCAACTTAAGAAGCAACTCAACTTAAGGATAGGGTAAAGCAGACTTTATTGGATGGGAGCCTCCAGCCTGTGTCAGAAACCATAAAGGAACTCACTGCTGGCAAGTTAACCTAAACAGAAAAATCAGACAACTGTCCAAAAACATATCTACAAGAAGGGTATTTATAATCCTGCAAAATCTGAAAATGAAGTACAAACCAGCAGCTTTCAAACTTTCTGTAACATGATTCAGAGGAAGAAATACATTTGTATTGCACCCAATACACATATACATTAATATAACATTACAAAAGCTAATAAAATATTTATCCTTCTATCTTGCAATACATTCAGTATATTCTACCCTACTTCATTTTTTAAAACGCTGCTTGCAACCTACAAAATTCCTTTGAAAACTCACTAATGAGTGGCAGCCTACGGTTTGAAAACCACTGATCTCAATGTCCAAAATAGGGAAGTGATTCAGTTATTCATGGAATTAACATGGGCTCCTCATGGTGGCACAGTGGTTAAGTGCTCGGATGCTAACAAAAAGGTTGGTGCATCGAGTCCATGAGGTACTCCCTGGGAGAAAGATGTGGCAGCCTGCTTCTGTAAAGATTACAGCCTTGGAAATCCTCAGGGGCAGTTCTGCTCTGTCCTCAAGGGTCACTATGAGTCAGAATCGACTTAATGACAGTGGGTTTGGTTTTCTCATACTTAAAATGATGATGCACGTATTTTATTTTTTGACATAAAAAGATCTCGACAGTACATTAGTAACAGAAGAAAGCAGAATATGGAATAGTACATGTAGTATGATCCTGTTGTCGTTATTGTTGTTGTTAGGTGCCGTCGAGTTGGTTCTGACTCATAGCAACCCTATGCACAACAGAACAAAACACTGCCTGGTCCTGCGCCATCCTTACAATTGTTGTTATGCTTGAGCTCATAGTTGCAGCCACTGTGTCAATCCACCTCGTTGAGGGTCTTCCTCTTTTCCGCTAACCCCGTACTCTGCCAAGCATGATGTCCTTCTCCAGGGACTGATCCCTCCTGACAACATGTCCAAAGTATGTAAGATGCAGTCTCGCCACCCTGCTTCTAAGGAGCATTGTGGTTGTACTTCTTCTAAGACAGATTTGTTCGTTCTTTTGGCAGTCCATGGTATATTCGATATTCTTAAAACTTGCTTAAAAATAAAGTTGGAAAGGATACAGATGCCAAAGACTTAACATTTCTTTCTTATCTAACACTTTCCTGCATTGTTTGAATTTTTACAATCAATACCCATTATATAGCTATATGGCTAATGTTTAATGATCACTTATTCTACATGCCAGGCCCTGTAGGAAATCTTCTACATGTCGCATTTAATCCCTGCCACAACCTGCTATGGTGTAACTATCCTGTTCTACATAGAGGAAACTAAGACACAGACAAAGCAAACGGCCTCAAATTACGGCTCATAAAAGGCAGAGCTGGAACTCAAACCCAGGTGTGTCTGACAACAAAGTTCATTCTTTTCATTTTCGGCTGTTGCCTCATAGCTTCCACATCATAGCAACACCCAAGCACCACAGAAACACCAACCGGCAGAGAAGTATTGCAAACATCACCAGGGCCACCCATGCTGGGCAGGTTTCAGTGGAGCTTCCAGACTAAGGCAGACTAGGAACAAAGGCCTGCCAATCTACTTCCCCAAATTAGCTAATGAAAATCCTATGGATTACAACAGAATATTTTCTGATACAGTGTTGGAGATGAGCCCGCTAGGTAGGAAGGTACTCAGAATCCATGGTGGCCAAAACAAAGGGCTTGAGCATACCAATGACCATGAAGATGGCACAGGACCAGGCAACATTTCATTCTGTTGTCCTTGGGTGATCACAAGCTGGAGCCGACTCCATGGCAACTAACAGCAACAGCAATGCTGTCTCGTAGAGAACAGGACAAATGATGCACAGCATTAGGTAGGGTAGGTTATACTGTGGGTAACGAACAGCCCCAAAGTCTTAGTGGCTGGCCTAGAGCGATGAAAGTTTATTACCACGGGTCTTCTGGAAGTCTGCTCCACATTGCCTCACCCTGGGATCAAGATAAAGCACGGTTAGCATATAGAAACCTGCCAGGTGTTATGCCGATAGGAAGACAGGTGGCTAGCATCCTGAACTCTTCTGCCTAGAGGTGACACACTTCACAGTTCTTCGATCAAAGCAAGTCACGTGGCAACATCCACCCTCAGGGAGTCTGTAGGAGGACCTGAGATACCTGGTGAGCCCCATGGAGACCCCCACATGGTGTTAGCGTGTCTGGGGTCTATGTAGGTGACAAGTGGAAGGAAATGACAGCAGAACCGAGTCAGTTTGGATTTGCTTTCTCTTCGTTCAGGGGGATTTTGTCCCAGAGCTGCCCAAAACCATCACCGGCAAGTTCAAACGGAGTGAACTTCAGAAAAGAGTTTGGGCGGATGTAATCGGCAGTCAACTCAGGCCCACTGAGTGAACTTGCGCACACCCCTGGCCAACTCAGTTTCCCCAATATGGTGGGGTGGAGGTGTGTTGAGACAGTTGATTTCAAAGGGGATCAGGAGCGCCTAGATTCCTACATTTTTCCTCTTTGAGGTTGAATTCAGTCACTACCCCTTCCCCCATGTTCCGTCCCCTTGGGGTTGGCCAGGTATGCACTGGGACTGAAGCTGGTGGGTGACAAAATGCCACCATCAACATCAACAGAGCCTCTGTTTTGTGAGCTTCCTCTGTGCCTGGGCCTGTGCTAAGTGCTTCTCACAACTTCCTCTGCGATTCTCCCCAACCCCCAATGCGAGATATCCTGAGGCAGATGGATTCTCCTTCCTGGATCCAGCACCATCTAGTGACCCCATGTGTCCATTCCCATGGCCAGGGACACTGAGGTTTGGAGGGAAACTCCACGTGACCCTAGGCTCTGGCCCTGCTGGGCTCCTCCTGGGCCCACAGGAGGGTAAGCCCTGAGGTGGACTGGGAGGAGCATCTGGGGGCTCGGCCCTTGGTGACTGTACTTGATGGCCAGATACCACTGCACATGCCACTATCCAGTGGGTCTGTCACCTTTATGCCTGACACTAACACTGCTCCAGCTCCTGGCCACAACGGTGAGTGGGATACCAGGGCTCTCTGGGGATCCAAGATCCCCAAGGACTCCCCCAGTCTTCCCCAGGTGTACTGCCCACTCACCCCTAACCAGGGCCCCAAGAGCCCTTCCCCTCGGATTTCAATAGACATTTCCCCCACTTAACACCTCCCCAGGGATCCATGACTCCCCCAACCCTCCCACCAACCTCTAGCTACCCACCCCACCCCAGGGACACAGAGCTCTACAGACTCCCAGCTCTCCCTAGTGACATACACTCAATCACCCCTCCTAGGGACCCAGTACCCCCTCAGCCCCTCCCAAGGGGCCCAAAGACCTCCCTAGACAACCCTCTCACTCATTATAACCCTCTACAGCCATCCCTGGCTGGAGGTCCTGTGAACAGACCCTTCATTTCCTCCATCCTTGAGGCGTGTGGTGGGACCACCAGGAGGACACCAGAGTCTAAGGGAGCAGGGGCAGAAGGGCCCAGCCCTGCCTGAGGGAGGAGGATGTACATACTGTCTCCTCTCACCCACCTCTGGGGGTGGCCCTAGAAGAAGTCCCCTCTGTGTCTGCTTGTTCCTGTGGTGCACACACACCCAAACCCACACCCACACACACTTTCAGTGAGAAGTGTACAGACAACAAGCATGGAGATGCACAGGCAAGGACCACCCAGACTCAGCTGGGCACACGGGTGTGGGCTCATGGACAAGCTCACAGGGCCCCACATTGTAGACCCTCGTACAAACACTGCAGGGAGCATGCACACATGCAGACACGTACCCAGGATCATCCAAGACGGCCCACAGGACAAGATGACACATGATGGACACACGCACACACAGATCCACACTCAAAAACGCCCAAAGGATCAATTTCACACACACACACACTGATCGGAAACACAGACACTCCAGGAGGGAAACACATACCCAGATACACACTGTCCTGGGCTCGATGCTCTAGAGAAGCAAAACCAGTAAAGCGTATGAATATATATAGAGAGAGAGAGAGATAAATTTACATCCAGGCAAAGGCTCACTGGGTCGTAGAGGTTGCACTGTCCCAAGTCCGTAGGTCAGGATAGAGACTTCTCCTGATTCATGTAGCTGCAGGGGCTGGTAAACCGAAGATCAGCAGGTTAGAGAGCAGGGTTCCTGCTCACAAGCTTGGAAGATTGATGAATCCCAAGACTGGAAGACAAGATCACAGGTAAGCTGCTAGCTCAAGTCCCAAGAACTGGGGGTCACATGAACAGGAGCCAGCTGCAGGATCCGGCACAAGCAAAAAGCCCTCAAGCCTTGCCAGAATGTCCACTTACATTCCATGCAGCCACACACCCAAGGAAACTCCCTTTCAACTGACTGGCTACTCGCAGCAGATCCCATCATGGGGACGATGACAAATCAAATCTCAACAGGGACGTGATCGCAATATTATACGACTGCCAAGACACTAAGAATCCTAGTCCAGCCACGTTGACACACAATCTTATCCATCACAACTCACCCCTTGTCAACTTGGCACCTATATACATCTCATTAAACCATACATTACCTCTGATTAAAGACAATTAAAAAGTCATATTTGGCCTAACATGATACAATGAACACACACACCAACCAAAATTGTACTAGGCCTGTTTACATCCTGTATTTTATAAGTGAAGAAAACAAACATGATGGATGCACACATACAATGCAGAAACACTCATAAAAATTACAGTCTTCATTTTTGCAACTGGTCATGTGATTGTAACTGGTATTTAGAACTACCTTCTTCCCCCACCCATTCCGTATTCCCTTTGCCCTTTTCAAGCACCTCAGCTCGTCGTGGTTCTTTGCTTGGTGGGGTAACTCAATTTTTTTGTTTTTTTCATTCCAGGAGACTCTGAGCCATTAGTAATCATGTCGGAATAGGTTGCTATAGTATTCCATTGACTTTAATCACAGGGCATGGTAGTACTAAGAGACACCCTAAGAGATCACCTGCATTCCAGACATACTCTTCTTTACCTCCATTATGTAATACCAATCCGATTTCCTCTGGGTAATCAGGATCGATCACACCAGCCCGTATGGTAACTCCCTTCTTTGCCTGTTGATCCAGAGGCATGAGGAGCCCAAAGTGGCCAGGTGACATTCTTAGCTTCCACTTCAATGGACTCTGATGTTTCTCCTGGTGGGGCCACTCCTCCCTTTGGAACTAAGACTAAGACCTCTAGACATGCAGGGCATAAGGTCGGCGGGGGGAGGGGAGGGGACAGGGAGAAAAAGTCTTGAGAGCGGGTGACTACAGATAAGAGACAGTGGTGCCAAGCCCATTTCCACCTCTTGATTCCTTGACCTACGAATCCTGGCTATGGGAGAAACAGAACCATATATTGCACACTGGTTTAGAGCATATACAGCCTCCTGGAGAACACTGCCCCAACCCTACAAGGTATTGCTGCCTAGCTGGTGCTGTAATCATGTCTTTAGAAGGCCATTCCATTGTTCTATCAAGCCAGCTGCTTCAGGATGATGAGGAACATGGTAAGACCACTGAACTCCATGAGAATGGGCCCGTTACTGCATTTCATTTGCTATGAAGTGAGTCCTTGATTCAAGGCAATGCTGTGTGGGACACCATGACAGTGGATAAGGCATTCTGTAAGTTCACAGATGGTAGTTTTGGCAGAAGCATTGAATGAAGGGAAGGCAAATCCATATCCACAGTAAGTGCCTACTCTACTAAGAACAAAACACTACCCTTTCCATGATGGAAGTGGTCCAATATAATCAACTAGCCACTAGGTTACTGGCTGATCACCTCGAGGGATGATGCCATATCGGGGACTCAGTGCTGGTCTCTGTTGCTGGCAGAGTGGGCACTTAGTAGTTGGTGTAGCCAAGTCGGCCTTGGTAAGTCGAAGTCCATGTTGCCAAGTCCATGCATAACCTCCATCCCTGCCACTATGGCCACATTTTTCATGAGCCCTTTGAGCAATAACAGGAGTAGCTGGGGAAACAGAATGACTGGCTTCCACAGAACGTGACATCCTATCCACTTGATTGTTAAAATCCTCCTCTGCTGAGGTCACCCTTTGGTGAGCATTCACATGAGACACAAATACCTTCAATTCTTTGGCCCATTCAAACAGGTCTATCCACATACCTCTTGCCTGTACCTCCTTGTCTCCAATTTTCCTATCACGTTCCTTCCAAGTCCCTGACCATCTGGCCAGACCTTTGGCCACAGCCCATGAATCAGTATACAATTGCACATCTGGCCACTTCTCCTTCCAAGCAAAGTGAACAACCAGGTGCACTCCTCAAAGTTCTGCCCATTGGAAGGATTTGTCTTCACCACTGTCCTTCAGCGGGTCCCCAAAAGGGGCTGTAGTGCTCCTGCTGTCCACTTTTGACTAATGCCTGCATATCACGCACAACCATCTGTAAACCAGGCATGTGTTTTCTCTTCCTCAGTCAACTCATGATGAGGAACTCTCCATCAGGCCATAGGTGTAGACTGGGAGATAGAAGGCAATGTGACAGAAGCAGAGACCATGGGCATTTTGACCACTTCCTCATGCCACTTACTTGTGTCTTCAGGTCCTGCTCAGGCCTGATTTCGTATATACCACTTCCATTTAATGACAGAGTGCTGCTGTGCACATCCAACTTTATGACTCTGTGGGTCAGACAACACCTAGTTCATGCTGGACACCTCAGGCCACATCATGACTTGGTGGTCCATGGTTAAGCGTTCAGTCTCTAAGGCCCAGTAACAAACCTAAAGTTGTTACTCAAAAGGAGAGTAGTTATCTGCAGAGGAAGACGGAGCTTTGCTCCAAAATCCTAAGGATCTGCACTGTGATTCACAAATATGGGCCTACCAAAGACTCCAAACAGCATCTCTATCTGTCACTGCCACTTCAAGCATCGTTGCATCAGCTGGATCCTATGGCCCAAGTGGCAGAGTGCCTTGCACGGCAGCCTGAACCTGTTGCAGAGCCCTCTCTTATTCTGGGACCCACTCAAAACCAGCAGCTTTTCGAGTCACTTGATAAATAGGCTGGAGTAGCACACCCAAATGAGGAATATGTTGTCTCCAAAATCCAAAGAGGCCCATCAGGCGTTATATCTCCTTTTTACTTGTGGGAGGAATCACATGCAATAACGTATCCTTCCCTTTAGAAGGAATATCTCGACATTGCTCCACACCACTAGACCCCCAGAAATTTCACTGAGGTGGAAGCCCCCTGAATTATTGTGGGATTAATTTTCCACCCTCTAGCACACAAATGTTTTACCAATAAGTCCAGAGTCATCGATACTTCTTCCTTACTAGGTCCAATCAGCATGATGACGTCAATGTAATGGACCAGTGTGATGTCTTGTTTAAGGGAAAGGTTATCAAGTTCACTGCAGACTAAATGATGACATAAGGCTGGACAGCTGATGTAGCACAGAGGTAGGCAACTGAAGGTGTATTGTAGGCTTAGTCACTTGAATGGAAACTGCTTCTGATGGTCCTTCAAAACAGGTGTGGAGAAAAGGCATTAGCCAGACCAACAGTTGCATACCAGGTACCAGGAGAAGTGTTAATTTGCTCAAGCAATGAAACAACATCTGGAACAGCAGCTGCAATTGGAGTCACCACCTGGTTAGGTTTTAGGGAATCCACTGTCTTTCTCTAAGATTCATCTGTTTTTTGCAAAGGTCAATTTGCAGAGTTGAATGGGGATGTGGTGGGAATCACTACCCCTGCATCCTTCCAGTCCTTGATGGTGGTAGTAATCTCTAGAACCCCTCCATGAATGTAGTATTCCTTTGGTTTACTATTTTTCTAGGTAGGGGCATTGGTAATGACCTCCACTGCCTTTTCCTGCCATGATAGCCCTTACTCCATTTGTCAGGGACCCAATCTGGTGGTTTTCCCAGTTACTGAGTATATCTATTCCAATTTTGCATTCCTAAACTGGGGAAATCACTACAGGATAGATTCAGGGACCCACTGGACCTACTGTGAGACAGACATGAGCTAAAGCTCCATTAATAACCTGATCAGCATATGCCCCCACTCTAACTTGTGGACCACAGTGATGTTTTGGGTCTCCTGGCATCAGTGTCAGTTCACAGCCAGAGTCCACTAATCCCCCAAAAGTCTGATTATGTCCTCTTCCCCAATGAACAGTCACTCTTCTAAAAGGGCAGAGATCCCTTTGGGGAAGGCTGGGAGAAAAATTAACAGAATAAGTTTTTGACAGCGTATTGGAGTCTTTTACCAAGGGGACCCCGCCTCCCCTTCATTCAAGGGGTTGTGGGTCTTTAAATTCGCTCAAGTCTGGGAATTGATTGAGGAACACTGACTCTCTATTCTGGCGATTACAGTTAGACTGCTGTTCACTTGACCACGAATTCATCCGCTTGTACAGATCAAGTAAACATTTAGTAGATTTCCTGTCTATTTCACACCAAGGGACACCAAGATTAAGTAGCCAATGCCATAAATCCATACAAGTCAGATTATTCTGATTACCACTTTGACTCTGCTGTCCATTACAGTAACCATGCCCACCTTCTCTTTATTGATCAACTGCCATCACTTGGTCCTACCACCACAGGGTCCAATCAGCCCCATTATACCTAAGTGTCTTAATTCAGTTAGGGCAATTCCCACTGTCAAATTTGACTTGCATAATATAGCAATCACAGCAGTCTTCAAGGGCCCTGCACCTCCCTTCACAAATTTGTTCTTCACCATTGTGCTAAAAGGTATGTCCTCTGGGTAATCCATGTGTGTATCTGTGGATCTAACCTGATAAATCCACTCTAACATGCCATTTTCCCTAAGCCTTTGAATACGTTCTTCTAGTGTATGCCAAGGCAAGTGTGGTACTTCACCTTGATTTAGTGTAGGCCAATGCACAATTCATGCTTCAGCAACCCAACCAAATAAACTATTAGATCCTTTCCTCACTTCTAGAGCTGAAAAACACTGAATGAATAACCTGTGCTTAGTGGACCCATATCAACAAACTCAGACCGATTCATCTTTATGTTCCTTGCACCATTATGCCTCACCCTTATAACCATTCCCACACATATTCCCCAGCTTTCTGTTGGCACATATTAGAAAAGTCAAGCAGTTCTTTTGGAGAGTAGCATACCTCATCCTGGGTCACACTTTGTACCTTACCTTTTGGGGCTCACTGGGATGTAAGTCCAGGTATATGTCTAGAAGCCAAAATCAGTGGGGAAATGTTTTGAGAACTTTCAGCATTGTCTTGTAAAGCATTTGCCTCAGGCGAGGTGCTAGGCAATAATGACTCAGACAAATGAGCTTTAGACACAGCTGGCTTAATCTCATTAGATGGGAGTGGAGGGGCTAATGGTATTACTGGGCAAGGTGGTTTAGCAGACAAATATGGAATAGTCTCTTCAGATGGGAGTAGAGGGCTGGTTCTATTGGCAGGAGTGATTCAATGGAGTTTAGGGGCTCAGTGTCTCCAGCTTCCTGATTATCAGCCCATATGTCCCCATCTCAAATTTCAGGATCCCATTTCTTCCCAATCAATGCTCTCACTTTAACTCACAACCTTTTGAGGCTGACAGTTGAGTTGGCATTGTAATTCAACCACTGTTACAATAAGATTCTGGGTTTGGTTTTCAGCAGTATCCACTCTGGTACTACAAGATTTAAGGCTTTCTTTCAAGGCATAAGTGGAAACTTTGAGGTCATTTATATGGCACTTGAGCTTTGACTCTGAAGCCCTGAGCACATCTCTTTCTTTCACTAGTTTGTCTAGCAAAAGTAGGACCAACCAACCAGCTTCCTTATATTTCTTACTCTGACAAAATTGTAGAAAGATATCACACATGCAATCACCCAGAGCCTTGCCTTTCACCAATATCTGATCTATTGGTGGTGATATTTTGCATATTGTATTGCCACCTCAGGCCATTGATTAGCAATGCCCCCTTTACTACTGGAAGCAGAGTCATCAACATCTTGAAGACTAACCAGACTTGAGAACCAATTTAGAAGACTCACCCTTACAATTTTGTTTCTCTAGAACCACTCTTGGTACCAAATGTCTTAGGCTGGGTTCCCTAGAGAAGCAAACCAGTGACGTTTATAAATATATATATATATATAGAAAGAGAGAGAGAGAGAGATTTATATCAAGGAAATTGATCATGCGGTTGTTGAGGCTGGAACGCCCCGAGTCTGTGGGTCAGGATACAGGTTCTCCTGATTCATGCAGTTGCAGGGGCTGGCACACTCAAGACTGGCAAGTCAGAGGGCAGGGCTCTTGCACACAAGCTGTGAGACTGACAAATCCCAACATCAGCAACAAAGACCACAGGAAGCTACTAGCTCAAGTCCCAAGAATGGCTGGTCATATGAACAGGTGCCAGCTGCAGGATCCAGAATGACAAAAGCCCACAAGCCTTGCCAGAATGTCTGCTTATGTTCAATGCAGGCCACATGCCGAAGGAAAATTCCTTTCAACTGACAGGCTAGTCACAGCAAATCCCATCATGAGGGCGATCACATATCAAATCTCAACAGGGAAGTGATCACATTATAAGACTGCCAAAACACTGAGATTCATAGCCCAGCCAAGTTGGCACGAAATCTTAAGCATCACACACACCCACATGCACACGCACACAGGCACAGAGACATACACAGATTTCAACAACTGCCACACACCATTCATTGCCACAGGCACACAAATGCACAGGCACGCAAACGCACACACACGCACACACAGAACACAGGGACACACAATAGACACACAGGGGAAAAGACAAAAATCAATATATTCACAGGCTCAGAGTCCCAGACACACATGGACAGCCACACAGATTACACAACTGCACACACACACACACACACACACACTTGCATGCACACACTCTTGGCTGCACCCGATACACAGGAAGCCCTGGCATTCCCAACAGAGGCCGCTGCAGGCAAACGGGGCTTCGTTCCCGGCATGCCCTGCAGCACTGAAGCTGTCACAACAGGGAGTGCCTTCCTGGTTCAAAATTCAGGCTGGGGCCCTGTGGGGGGCTGTGCCCAGGGCACTGAGGTGCCAGAGAGTGGCCACGGCATGGTGGCTCTGGTAAGAGCCTCTGGGCATGAGGCTGGGACTCAGATCCTGTCAGGGGACTGTAAGGTTGGGGTGTCCTGTGGGGTCTGGTGGACACAGAGGTCAGGGAAATCCACGGGAACTGTTGTTAATTTTCATAGGTGTTGTCATGATTAATTTTGTGTGTCAAACCTACCTGTGTGTGTAAATGTAAGGAAGGCAAGGGGCCTGTCTTAGAGGATCAACAGAGGAAATGCCCAGTTAATAAAGAAAGCATATCCCAGACAGGAGTAACATTACAAATAATAGGAACTCCAGAACACTTCATTGTGCTCATGCCTAACCTTCACATGGATCAAGAGGCAACTGTTTGAACACAATGAATTATAAAGGGTGTGCAGCTGGGTTGTATCCTTTCACCTTACGTTTTCAATCTGCACCATAAACAAATACTCCTACAAGATGGATTATATGAAGAAGACAGCATCAGGATGGGAGGAACACTCATTAACAAACTCAAGAAGCAATCGACACAACCTTGCTTGCTGAAAACGAAGATGACTTGAAGCACTTACTGACCAAAGTCAAAGACTAGAGCCTTCAGTAGAGATTACACCCAAATGTGAAGAAAACAAAAATCCTCAAAACTGGACCGATAAACAACATCATGATAAATGGCAAAGAAACTGAAGTTGTCAAGGATTTCATCCTACTCGGATCAATAATCAATATCCATATAAACAGCAGTCAAGAAATCAGAAACTATTGCATTGGGCAAATCTGCTGCACAAGACCTCTTTAAAGTTTTAAAAATGGAAAATGTCACTTTGGTAACTAAGATGCCCCTGCCCTAAGCTACGGCCTTTTTAATCACCTCATATGCATGCGAAACTTGGACACTGAAAATGGAAGGCAGAAGAAAAATTGATGCATTTAAATTACGTGTTGGGAAAGAATATAGACTACCCTGTGGAGTGCCAGAAGAACAAACAAATCAGTCTTAGAGGAAATACAATCACAAGCCTCCTTAGAAGTGAGGATGACAAGACTTAACTTTGGCTCTCTTACTGAGAACATGTCATCAGGCAAGACCAATCACTAGACAACAAGGACATCGTGTTTGGTAAAATAAAGGGTCAGCAAAAACACAGGAAACCCTCAGTGAGATGGACTGATACTACAGCCACCATAAGGGGCCTCCTTATGTTATATAAGGTTGCTGACTCAGAATGGACTCCATGGCAAATAACAAAAACAACCTTTTAAAATATAGAACAAAGGATATAACAATTTTTTAAAATTAAATGAGCACATAAGATATTCTCATGTGTATTCTAAAAACTACATTATAAACAAATAAGGATACCCAATGGATATCAAGGTCTGATGTACAGTAATTAGGGCAATGAGCATACAAACTCACATATTATCCCAATACTAATTTACATATCAAACGGAGAAATCTCCTGTACTAAAATGAACAGCATACTTGTGCAAATAGATTCTAACATTTCATGCAACTCCTCAATGTGAAAAGATACTTTGAATTAAGTGAAAAAGGTCAATGAAGCCATCCAATGAGAAACCCTGACTACATATAAAGCTCCATGCCTATTAGAAGGCCCACCCCCTTGCTTACAGCAAATGAGAAAAAGTAGCTTTGAGAGCTGTTTGGGGAATATAAAACTTCAATAAGCCACATGAGTGTATTTCTGAACTTGAAAATAAAGCAAAGGAATGGGAAATGTATGATTCACTGGATCCAGGTATCAATTATTATGGGAAAAGATATATTTTAAACAGGACATTATGGACGTCCTGATTTCACCTTTGAAGTGAGGACATAAAAAAAAGTCACTGTATTCAAATCTTGAATTTTTAATTGAAAAATATTTATTTTCAATAAATACATCCAATTTACAGCCATTGGCTTAGCTCTTAAATATTCTAGCAACTTTACATCCAGTAGAAATTTCCTCTTAAAGAGTTTTAAGCTCTGTAAAATATCAAGAGTTGGTACTAAAAACGATATCACCGTTCTTTGTTCATCTATATCTGATTGACAAATTCTGCTTAGTACAATACTATTCCAACTTGGAAGAAGACTTGGTCATTTTTTCTTACAACATTAACAGTCACAACATGTCCTATGAAAGATGGCTCAGAAACCTGAAATTTCAAATTATTTGAGGTCATCTCATTAAACACGGCAATTATCTCAACTGAAAACGAGACAAACTAAGAAGGACATTTTAGAAATATTATTGATGACTATGCTTCCATGGGAGCCCTGGTGCTGCAGTGGTTAAGAGCTATGACTGCTACCCAAAAGTTTGGCAGTTCAAATCCACCAGCAGCTCCTTGGAAACCCTAAGGAGCAGTTCTTTTCTGCACACATGGGCTGGCCCCGAATCAAGAGTGAATCCACTCCACCACAACTAAAGCAACGACGCTTTCATGAAAACTACGATAGTAAAGTTAGAGTAATTTCTAATATTTTAATGAAGAAAAATAATTAAACTGAACATAACATTAGTACATCTACTTTTCCATTTTTTACTATTTCCCAGGGGTTTATCCAAGTCCCAGTAGGTGAAAACCAAACAAACCCACTACCATCAAGTCAATTCCGACTCCCAGAGACTCTATAGGACAGAGTAGAACTGTCCCATAGGGTTTCCAAAGCTGTAATCTATAGGAAGCCTACTGCCACACCTTTCTCCAGCTGAGCAGCTGGTGGGTTCCAACCGGAAACCTTTCGGTTAGCAGCCGAGCGCTTAACCACTGCGCTACCAAGCTCCTTCTATAGGTAAAACAACCATGAAAAAGTTAACAACACCCGGTACACAGGGACCTGCATCTTCCCTTTCATCTCAGGCTCCACCATGGGTGACCTGGAGAAGCCACAGCAAAGCCCCTTCTCCTCAGCACTCAGGGCCCCAGAAGAAAGCTTTGTACTCACTGTTGACTCTCGGGTCCCAAAGCCTCGGGGAGTGGGGGGTGGGGGAGCCTCCCTGACGCTGGGTCCTGTGGAAACGAAGCTCTTCTTCCTGCCCCAGCGGCCCCACCACCCACCAGGCTGAAGCTCTTCCAGGCGCCGCCGGTCAGAGGCGGCGACGGGGCGCCCTCTGCCGGCTATGGGCACGCAGGGATGGTCACTTTGTGCCCACTGCTCAGCGGTAGCCATGCTGCCAGGGAAGGACGGACATTCTCAATTCTAAGTGATATTTAAACCAAAAATTAGGTTAATTCCAGTTTTATATAGGGAAGCATTTAAATAAGAATTTCACCAGCAATATTGATTGATCTCCAGGAAGAATTCTCCATCATCACGTTAAAATGAAAACATGTTAATTCCTTGAGGAATTCTCCTCAGAGCTTGAGTGGAATATCTAAATTCTTTATTTGGAAATGGGTATTTTATCAGGGACCTCTTAAGCATCATTTCTGATCCTCTTGGATCTCTTATTTCTGTTTCACAAGCTACTGTGACAACCAGCTCTGAAGGCTCATGTGTACTTCTTGAGGACAAACAACACAGTCTCCTGCGCTTTGTCCCTGTGTCCCATGACTCCCCACCCTTCTCTGGGTTTCTATGATGATGCTGAGGTGGGAGATGCCCCATGATCAAAGCCCACACAAGCACAGCCAGGTGCCTTGTTCACTCTGGTTGTGTGTGTGGTCTGTGTCTGTGTGTGTCCAGGGAGTGAATGGTCATTGTGCTTGGGCTCCGTATGCTGTTAGGTTGTGTGCATATGATTTTCATACTTGGGTATGATCAGAAGGTAGATGGTCATTTCAGGGTCTCTTTGTATGTATGTTTGCTATGGTCAGTTGGGTGTATGCACATGTGGGATCTGGGACAGTGTGCAATGAGTGTGTGCTTGTTGTCAGAGTTCTGTGTGTTTTTAAGGTGGACTAACGTGAGAATGTGTGGTCAGTGTGTGAATTCAGGCTGTAAGTGTGGTCAGAATATGTGTGAGTTCTCAGTGTTGATGTGTTGTCAGAATATACAATCATTTGCCGTATCACTTAGAATTGAGAATGTCCGTCCTTCCCTGGCAGCATGGCTACCGCTGAGCAGTGGGCACATTCATTTTCATGTGGTCAGAAGTTGTGTGGTCAGTGTGAATGTGTGTGTCTGTGTGTGTGTTTACGACGTGGTTAGAGAGTGTTAGTGAGGAGCAGCACAGAACACTTGCCCAACTATTCAGCAGTCACCTTCCCTGGAGTCCCAGTTTGTCCAGGAATTGTCCAAAGGTTATCTGAGGGGCTTGGAAAAAAGAGAACAGAGGGGTCAGGGCAATTGGAGCTACTAATGCTCAGGACAGAGAAGTGCCCGGGTTCTTGACCAGTTGGAGACAAGGATTTGGGCTCTGTAGGTTTAAGGGGTCGGGGAGCCTGCAGGCACCAGTAACTGCAGACCTATATGGGATCCTGACTGAGGGCTTTGTGCAGTAGGGTTTGTGACTAATAATGTTTAGCATCTTTCCCTGTGCCTGTCGGCCATTTGTAATCTTCTTTGGAGAAATGTCAATTCCTTTGCCCAGTTTTGCACTGGGTGGTTTGTGATTTTGTCCTTACTTTTCTCGATAACTTCTGAATACTAGACCTTTATCAAATATATGATATACAAACATTTTCTCTCTTTCTGTATTTGTTTTCCACTCTCTGGTTAACATCCTTTGATGCACAAGAAGTTTTCCTTTTGATGAAATTCAATTTCTCTATTCCTTTGGTAGTTGCTTGTGCTTTAGGTGCCATTTCTAAGAAACCTTTGCCAAATCCAAGGTCATGAAAATGACACTTATGCTTTCTTCTAAGGCTTTTAAAGTTCCTACAATTAAATCATTGGTTATTTCTAATTAATATTTGTACATGAGGTGAGGTAAAAGTCCAACATCAATTTCTGTATGTGATACCCAGTTCCCCTAGCGTCATTTGTTGAAAAGTCTCTTCTTTCCCTGTTGAATGGACTTGGCAGCCTTGTGGAAAAGCAATTGGCCTCATAGGTAAGGGTTCAATTCTGGATGCTCTGTTCTATTCTATTGATCTATACGTGTATCTCTATGCTAGTACCACACTGTTTTGATTATTCAAGCTTTATAGTAAGTTTTGGAATTGGAAAATGAGAGTCCTGCCACGTGGTCTTCTTTTTCAAGATTATTTTGGCTACTTGAGTTTCCTTGCAATTCTGTACCAACATCAGAACCCACTTTACCATTTCTACACAATTTCTATACCATTTCTGGCTTAAACTTCCAATAGAAGTTGAATAGAAGTATTGACAGCAAGGATCCTTTTCCTGTTCCTGATGTTAGGGGAAAAGCTTGCAGTCTTTCACCACTGAGTGTAATGCTAGCTGTGGGTTTTTCATATATGGCCTTAATCATGCTGAGGAAGTTCCCTCTGAGTTCAAACTTCCTGAACTTTTTTTTCATGAGAGTATTGGTTACTCTCAAATGTTTTATCTGCATCAATTAACATGATCATGTGTGGGCTTTTGTGCTTCATGATATTAATGTAGTCTATTACATTGATTTTTATGTTAAATCACCCTTGCATGTCTGGGATAAATCCTTCTCACTCGGAGTGTTTAATCCTTTGCATGTGCTGCCGGACTTACATTGAGGATTTTTACATCTATATCCTTAAGGGATAGTGCTCTACATTTTTTAATTTCTTGTGAAGTCTTTCTGTGTCTGGCTTTGCTATCACTGAGTCCATATATATTCCTTTATCCCTGAGATTTCTCCTTTGCTTCGTGTTTTGTTTAAAAGGGTAAATTACCATTTCCAACATGAGGAGTTTCTAGTTAGCACTTTATCATAATTTCTAGCACAATTACGTTATGATCAGAAAACAAGAGTATGTTCTCTGTGATTTCATTCCTCTGAAATTGATGGAGACGAGCGTCAAGTCCAGAATAGAGTGATTTTGGTAAATGTACCATGTGTGCTTGAAAATAATGTTTCTTGTACAGTTCTTAGGAATAACGAGATAAACACATACATACATATCAGTTTGCTATTCAAATGTTCCACATCCTCACTGACATTTGTCTGTTGATTATATGAGTTGCAGAGAGAAGGCAGAGGTGTGAACTCCCCACCTCTGCTTCTGTTTGTTTCTACTCACAGCTCTGGCATCATTCACGCTATAAGTTTTGTAGCCAAGACTTAGGATGGGAAATTCTGAGAGCTCAGGAAAGAGGGGAACAACCCAGAATGTGGGGGACAAGGAAGATGGGTTGGGATGGACCATAAATCACAAGTTTCTTGACGGTCCCAGAGAGGACCTGTAGTTGGTATGGCAGTTGCTCTGGGATGGTACATGGTGGGTTGCCTGTGGTGTTTCAGGCTTAGGTTGCATTGTGATGCGTCAGGGGCGAAGGCAGGGATTGGACGAGGGAGAATTTATAAGCCGTGCAGGTTACTAAGGCATTGACCAGACAGGAGAAGGCTACTGATCCTGCGAGTCCAACTCTTCTGCTCCTTGCATCCTACTGACCTGCTGACGTGCTCACCTACTGACCGACTTTGAAACCTTCTCCAACTTCTCTCCTGTGTGGCGTCCTCGCTCATCCATCCCACTCCTGCCATCTCTACCGTTTTTCCTTCCCTTCCTTTCCCTCCTTCCCCCCCTCCCAGGAGAACAAGCACCCCTGCCCCTCCAGGCCATACACCTTGTTACACTCTCATACACAATTGGCCCTGTCCCCATCCCACACTTACCCGACTCCTCCTTTGTACCACTGAGTCTCCTCAAGGGGACAGGACATGAAGGCACAAAGGGTATTGTTCTGGTTCCTGGTGCTCTGGCCACCAGCTACTCCATTGGAAAATGTGAGTAATCCTTGAACATGCTGTACTTTCTCACCTTTTATTGGGCTCTTTCACACTAGTTTAAACAACAGCTTTTCCTGGGGTGATTGAGGGGGACTCAGTCCAGCACAAAGGGTGACCAGCAGAACCACAGTGTTTAGTGGCCCCTGTCTAAGCTGACTTCAGTAGTAGGGCACTCCTGGCACCAGCGTCTTGACCATAGCCCGATGGAACAAGAGTGCCCAGAACTGCGGTGTTTGACCAGTGAGGAAAGGATGGCCTTGGCCTTTTCATGCATCTGATCTGCTTCTTTAATGAATCTGCTGAGAGTTACTGTTCCCTTTTAGACAGTGGCTACTCAAAGATAGTGTGTTTCCTGAAAGCACACAGGGTAGTCACCTCTGCTGTGAAGGCTGAGATGACAGTGTTAGGGAGCTCAGAGTTTTCTTTCCAGAGAGATTTCAATCTGCATGAAACTGAACCTCCATGTGGATTAGTATGAATTCCATTCCAAAGTTATTTTCTCCTAAAATACTTGTACAATCTTGTTTTTAAAGAAACAAGATTTGCCTTTTGTTGTTTTGACCATACATTCCAGAAATTTTTGTATTCCTTTACATACTAGTTTCTATGTTCCTACTCATTGGTTTAGGTGAAATACTAAGAAATATGAAAGTAAATTCTTGTCAGTGGCTATCTGGAATTGTGTTGTTAACTAGCTGCTATTGTCACAGTTTTAATCATATACACAAGATTCCTCTTTTATGCAAATCTTTCATGGACTTCAAAACACTGACATGACATGGCCTGGTTCAGAATGAAAATGAATGTTGAAAGAAAACTTCAATGGTTTTAGAAACTTGATATTAACAGTATTCTGTAGTTTTTACTGGAATAGGAATTTATGATGGCAACTATCTATCTCTGCTAGTTATGGCCATAACTATATATCTATATTTATCTCAAATATACTCTCTTTAATACAGAACTTTCATTCTTATTATTTCTTATGCTTTCCTACAGGCTGGGTATACTGTTAACAACTGTAAAGTGCCAGGATTCCCATATAATGTAAGTGTATATTTTTTTCTCAATTCTAAACTGGCTTACAAATTCACAAATTATATCCTGTTGACTTTTTAAAAATACTTGCAATATTCTTTTGGTCAAGGAAAAAAAAAACTATAACAGTTTGTGTATCTAATCTTTTTTCCTACAGCTCGTGTATAAGTGATGTATAATAATCAGCACCTAATTAAAGTATGCAGTTTGTTGAATTTTGATGTGTGGTATACAGCCATGAAACCACTACCATCGTCAAGATAATGAGCCTAACCCTCACCCCCAAAACACTCCTGCTGATTCTTTTAATTCATTCTGTCTTCTCCCTCCATTTCTGCCACCCCTCTTCCAACCACTGATCTGCATTTTTAGAGAACTTTTATGTAATTGAAGGATACAAGATTCACTTTTTCTTTTTACTCAGGATTCTTTAAGTCAGCGGAATCATTTTTAGATTTATCCAGGATGTTTTTTTGGTGTGCTAATAGTTGCTTCGTTTTCATTGCTGAGTAGAAGGTCTATATATGAATATACCACATTGTTTATATCCTTTACCTTGGAAAGAGACTTTGGGGGCTGGTTTTTCCTGTTAGGACATGGCCCTTTAAATTAAAACCCAGAAAGCAGCACCTTCACAGCATTGTCCCAGGTTATACTTCCATTTTGCAAGTTCATGATGAATTTTTCTTGCCTGGTTCCATAATTCATTCGTTTCTATTGCTGAATCATATTCTGTCGAATGCATCTCTCTGTTGAACACACTGTCTTGAAGGAAACGTTTAGAATGAAAATAATGGGTTTTCAAGAACAAACAGTTAAACCTAAAGACATCTCTCCAGATCAGGTATCAGGACAGTCTGAATATCCTCAGAAGTCTGTCTGCATTCACAAACGACTGGAATAGAATTAAAATCAAGGATCTTAGAGAAACCTAACACTGTTAGTGTCATCTACATGGTCACCGCTTTGCTTTTATTCAAACCCTAAAAGTTGATTATTTCTGAATAAAGGCATCTCTGTAATGATTTCCTGGGTTTTTTTTTTTTTTTTTTTTTTTTTTTGCCTTGTGCTGGTCTTTAAGCTGTATCCATGAGAAAAGTGTGATTCAGCATTAGACACAAGGGCAGGTAGAGCCTCTGGGGAACCAGAGATTGAGCCCCATTTAGAGAAAGCACACTCACAACCTCTAACAACACTGCCAGACTCAGAAGAAACACCAGGTGGCCAGCTGCCAACCTTCCAGGAAGCAGAGAAATCCACTGGACATATCTGGTGGGTGGGGATGGTTCTCGGAGGCTGATGTAGGGTTTCTGTCCATGATTCCCTGTGACTGCTATACTGTCCATTCCTTTGAGGCTTCTTGTGACTTTCAATATTGCTCTTTCAGCTCATTGACAGTTGTTTTCCTGGGCCGGTCCAAAAACTTATAAAGACGTTCCTCTTTCTGGGTATTGCTATTTTAGCAATACTCTTTCTCCGCACTGTCCGTTCGGTGAGTATTTTAACATACCTTAAACACATGCTTTGAATCATGAATAATCAGGATAGAGTAGAACGGCCCCACAGGGTTTCCTAGGAGCAGCAGATGGACTGGAATGCCGACCTTTGGGTTAGCAGCCTTAGCTCTTAACCACTTTGCCACCAGGCCTGGGTTTCTTTTGGTTTATACATATGCTTTGAATCATGAATAATCAGGAATTCTTACACTCACGGGCCTATTATTGGATTTGCCTTTAAACTACTAATGAGAACACAAATTGATGAGTGAAACCAAAGCTAACTTTGTACAACAGTCTCATCTTTTTTAGTGAAGAATCAGTGAACAAGACAACTATATAACTTCAATGAGAAAACTTTTAATTGATAAATTCTTTCTATCAAAGGAATTAAATATTAACTCTTCTGGGGCCCCTTTCACACACTGGTAGTACAATTGTGAATTCTCACAACCATCCTGAAATGCAATGTCTACCCAAAGCCTTAGAAATACAGCCTTTTATTCGGCACAATCCCACGTCTAGTCATCTCCCCTAATGAAACGACCACCGCGCATCCAAAGACCTGGTGAGACAACATTCAGTGGAACAGGATGGATTACAGCAAAAATATGGCAACAAACTGAATCACTCATGGTAGAGGGATGGTGGAACTACTGTAAATCCTCACAGTGGAGGCAGCTCCTAAAAGTCATATGTTTCAAAGACATTTCAGAACACAGAAAATGCTCTTAATATAATGTCAAGAGGAAAGACCCAGAAACCAGGCTTTCTATGTTGTCTAGAGAAGAGTGTATGTGTTTCTGCACAGAGAGAGTGAACAAATGCTTCATGAAAACACCACAGAATGGAAGAACAGGGCTTTCTAAACGGTGCTGTAACCACCACTGTATCAACTTCTTGACAGTTATTTCTGGGGCTCTGAACACTCAATTCTGTCCTCACTCCACCGTTGAGGGTGGGGGTACTTTTCTCCTTCCTTTTTACCAAAGGCTTGGTTGGACTCTAGGTGACAGGCCCAGGAGGGGCCTGGCTTCCTCTCTTCCTTCCTTACTCCTACGTATGATCTCAAAGTTTCTTGTGCACTTTGACTTACTCAATCTAGTTTCTGTTTCTCACTTTCTGGTTGCACCATTTACCACCCTGTAAACTGTAGTGGGATCAGCAGGAGGGATAGAACTTTCTGGCACCAATGCTCTTTTGAGACCTGGTGGAGGGGAAGGTGCCAGGTGCGGACACCTGCTTGCAGCATTATGTTTCAGCTTTTATAATTTGTAGTTTTTTGGTCTGTCCTATTGAAGTATTTTAAAAATGAAACTGCTTCTATTCTGCAGGGTCAGCGGGCTTCAGCAGGGATTCTTCCTGGCCCAGGAGGATCGGCCACACGCTGCCCCATCAGATGCCCTCCATCAGTACCCATGGGTGGTGGGCCACCAGCTCCACCCAGATGTCTTCCCCAGCCTTGGACTGACCCTTCACCATGTCTTTTGCCGCCTCCTCCAAGATATGTTCCCAAAATTGGACCAGAACTTCCCCCTCCTCCTCCCACCCGTGTTCCCAAAACTGGGCCAGGCCCTCCTCTTCCTCCTCCTACCCATGTTCCTAAAGTTGGGCCAGCCCCTCTCTGTCCTCCTCCCAAACCTCGGCCAGAGCCTCCCCCTCCTCCTCCCAGCAGTATTCCGGGTCCTCTACTACACCCTCCCCTCCCTTCTCCCAGCCCTGTTTCTGGACCGGCCCTAAACCCTTCCTGGCCTCCTCCCAGCTGGCCTCACAAGGCTTGGCCGGAGTCTCCACCTCCTTGTACACCCTGCAAAGCTATGAAGCCTCCACCAGAGTGCTCGTCTTCTCTACCCTTCTGGCCTCCACCACCTGCACCAGGCCAGCAGCCTCCTCCCCCACCCATGTGGCACGCCCCTCCCCCACGTGTCTGGCGACCCCCTAACCCGCCCTTCTGGCCTCCCCCACCTGGCTGGGGTCCCCCTCCCCCTCATACATGTGGTCCACTTGCCCCACTCAACCAGCCATGTGAGCCTCCTAAACTGCAGGCACCACGTATTCCTCGGCCTCCGCGTCGTCGGCGGCGACCCTCTAAAAGCTTCCGGCCACTGGATACAATTCCAGAGGTGCCGGAGCCTTCCCTCCAAGACCCTGATTCCTGTCGCTGTTATTAAATAGTCACAGTCTACCTCTTCAGCTTTCTTTGTAAATCTTTCTTCACGTTTATTTCCACCTCTCCAGAGGTGTTGATGTAAGTGCAGCAAGAGGTGTTGGCTACTGCACAAACGCCTGCTTATTCAGCTAGCAAGTAGTCCAAACTACATGATGCTCTAAGGCCACCCTTGGCAGAAAGCCAATGCTCATTGGTTGATCGTCGATGGCTCAAGCAGTGGATTACACAGTATTTTCTATAGACAAAGTCAGATTATGGAGAGTGGCTTCATGATACGCAAATCCTCCCCAAGGAGCCAGGAGCCCTATTACTACAACTGTCCCAGTCAGGATTAAACCTAGTGCTCTCTTTTGTTTATTTCTTGAGGTTCAGTTAGAGGCCTGGTGTAAGTGGACACTGGAACCTGAGGCAGATAAAAATCCTAGAGAGCACTGACTGGTGGTAGTGACAGGGTCGATGCAAGGAATCGCCCAGTCATATCCCAGACACGACAAGCAGGCTGTGGCCACCTGGGCTCGAGCGGGACCCACACACCCAGATACATTAACCAGGGGCAGACGTAGACCCAGCGATGGCGCAGCGCTGCTCTGTAATTTCGGGCCCAGGCACACTCAGCATTCTGGGCCCTGGCTCTCTCTCCTGCAGCATTGCAAAAACACCTCGGAGGCAATCAAGCGTGCCTCGGGTGCAGGCCCTCTGGGGCTGGGCAAGAAACAGCCAAAGAGCAAACAAAAAGCCCTTGGGTAATTCCTGGACACCCTCCCCAGCAAGTGCCCCCATGCAGCAGACCTGGCCGGCCAGACCAGCCTGTAAACAAGCTGTCGCACTCCAACAGTCCAGGGCTTCAGCACTGGAGTCAGCGAGGCCCCGGACAGTTTGCCAGTCAAAATTTCCATTGCAACCATAGGCATGTGGATGGCAAATGTGAACAGAGCCATGAACAGAGCTAGGTGACAGTCGGTCACTGAGCCCAGCAGGGAACAGACACCAGGCCATACAAAGCCAGAGCCAGAAAATAAACTACCAATAAGGCAAACAACCCCACAGTCACCAGGGGGTGACAATCAACTGGCACAATTGTCTATCACTTCAAATCACCTAAAGCTTGAGTCTTCCAATTATCACTGTCCTGCCAATTCTTACTGTTTTGCAGGGTTTGTTGGTTGATATTGGCAGTAGGAGCTGGTTTAATATGGGAGTGGTGGATCCACACTCTGCTTCTGGAGACCTTGACTGCAGTGTGGGTGTGGGGAGGGGGGTTTGACATCAACACCTCAAAAGGTCCCTTCTATTTTTCCTGCCAGGTCTGGAGTGTTCCAGGGCTTGATGCAGAGAGACACTTCAGGCTGTGGAGGTGTCTGTCACGCCGAGTATTTGTAAAGACAGTCAAGGACCCCTGCCATACAATGCAAATATTCTTCAATAATGACCTAGCCTTGCTTGTGTATGTCCTTAGCCTCCAGGGTGTTTTCAGGACCCAAAGTATTTAAGACCTCCCAAAAGGTACAGAGTTGGGGATGCCCATACATAAGCTCAAAAGGGCTTACCTGAAGTTCGGTTTCAGGTGCAACCCTGATGCTGAACAGAGCCAAGGGAAGGATCTTCACCCATGTTAATTCAATCTTCTGGGAAAGGTTGGTCAGATGGGTTTCCACAGTCAGATTCACTCTACTTTTCTACCGGACTAGAACTTCCAGGCACTGTGAAAACATCACTTAATCCTTAGTTGTCGGGCCACAAGCTGTGTGACCTGAGCAGAACAGGTAGGGACTCGAAACCTCAACAGAGCCGATCACAGAGACTTAAACCCTCTGGTAGTGTCCACTCCTAATGGTTTGGGGAAGGCCAAACCTGGGGATGATGTCTTCGAGTAGGCTTTTGGCAACTTCTGTGGTCTTCTCAGTCCTGCAGGGGAATGCTTTCGATGCAATTGGAAAAAGCTGTCTGCAAACACCAGCAGATACTTGTAATCACCTGGAGCCCGGGGCATCTCAATGAAGTCTATCTACCAGTCATTTCCTGGAACATATTCTTGGTACTTGGTGCCCTCCAGCACTGCTGAGAATGTCCTAGGGTTGCTTTTCTGACAGGTGACACACTGTCTAATAATGTCTCTGAAAATAGCCTGCAAATTCTGGCTGACAAAGTGTCTCTTTACCCGATCATACATCATTTCCCGCCCGTATTGAGTGGCCTCATGTAGGTGCTTTAGGATGTCTTCCATCCCTCATACAGAGTCACTTATCCTTTTTCATTAATGGGCCATATAAAGGTCTGTGTCACTGTAATCAGGGTCTTCTGTGGCTTGTGGCGGGCTAGGGTGTGGAAAGAGGGCGGCCACTACTACTGGGGTCATTGTCCTTGCCGCCCACTTGGCCTCTAAGTTGGCCCTTCATTTGCCCTGGGCCACTGCTGTAACTTCCTGCTGATGTCTTTGCAGTGTCCCACAGCCAGAGCAGAAGGGAGTAACACTCCCTCAAGAGGCTGAAAAATCTGTTGGCTGTGTTTGATTTCTTTACCAGCAGAATTCAAAGCTTCCGCTTTTCCACAGTTCCCCGTGTGCATGTAAGACTGACATGTTTCCAATCTGTATACATGATCACCCCCTTGGGGACTTGGCCAGCAACAAAGCCTGGATCACTGTAACCAGCTCGGCTTTTTGGGTTGAGGTTCCCTTTGGGAGAGCGTTTGTTGGAGGTCCTGGGTGTGGCTGACGACTGCGTAGCCAGCCCCTTTTGGCCACCCTCTATGAAGCTACCACAGACAGACTCAAATCCTCAGGTCACCAACAGGGAGGTCTGGGTGGCTGGCATAGGCCAGGTCCACCGTCTGGACAGTCATGGTGGATGCGGTCTCCCAGGAGCAGAGTGGGGACAGGGGTGGCTAGAATATTGAGTAGGTTCTTCCTCCACATTCATGATAACCAGAGGCTCAGGTGGAGGTCCTGCCCCTGGTCCACCCTAGTCAGAGTCTTCCTCCAGAGCAAGGGCTGACATTTGAGTTACTCATTCCCCACTCTGTTTCTTGGGACATTTTCTTTTCCAGTGGCCCTCCTTTTTACAATATGTACACTGGTTCTTTCCCAGTAGGAGCCGGTGTTGGGCCCTGCTAGGGCCCACAGGTCTTCTGCTCTCAGGGAGCCTATCCTGTCCTGCTGCTGCTAGTAAGGCAGGCTGGCGCTTTCTGCCTTTGTCTTCCCTGTTGCTATAGGCCTTGAACGCCAACTCAACTAGGTATCCTGATTGGTATATTGCCTAAAGACACTATAAATCTTTTTTGAGGAAAGCTAAAGGATCCTCATCTTGACATCTCTGGTGAGATTTGAACCCATAATTTTGAGTGCCTCTATCTGGCCAGAAGTCCAATGCGCTATCCATTGCACCATGGAGCCAGATAACTCTTCTTTCTGCTCTTTAATTTCACATACCTTACTCCAATTTAAGTGCTTAGATACTCCATTTTTAAAGCCCACTAAGAGACAGTCCCGATAGCGTGTGAGCATACCATACTCTGCTGTGTGATTGTGATCCCAGTGGAGTTCTCTGAGGCAGAGATATCATCAACTGCATCTCTGGTTGGCTGAACGTCATGTGATCTCTGGGCTTCCTCTCCAGCCCTGTCTAGGATCATCTGCCTCTCTTCTGGGGAGAGGAGGGTGCTGAAGAGAGACTGACAGTCTGCCCATGTGAGATCAAAAGAGTTAATGATGGTAGTAAACAGTTTATACATTTTCTTCAGGTTCTCGAGATATCCCAGGGTATAATTCTTCTAGTTAATCAGGTTTGCTGTACTAAGGGGAACACGAACCCGAACCCGGCCCCTGTCTGCCACTGGAGTTGTTTGGCAGAAGGGATATGAGCTGCAGGCTGGCCCTCCCTGTTGCCTCTGTCCTGGCTCTGTGGCATCCTTGGCCACATGTATCCCTTGATATGGTGCCCTCCCTTGTGTGGGGTGACAGCTAAGGAAGATTCCCAGGCCATTTGGACGGCCCTGCTTTTCTGTTCGATTCTCCACCACTCCCCACCCCCCACCCCGCTCCAGGAAACAACAGTGGCCAAGAAGGGGAGCTGGAGTATGCTCTCAGCCCCTCTCACCGACCCACTCCTTCTCGACCCAGCTGCCCTCCCCCGCCAGGTGCAGGTCAGGGAGGAGGGCTGTAGATAGATACACTGCTGAGGTTGAAACAGTCCTCCACCACTAGCACTATTGGCAGCTCGGTGGACATTTCCTTTTCCTTTTGTACACAGATTTTGCAAGCCTCCTGAGTTTCTTTAACATTATGCAATGACATGAAGGCTTCCACATAACGCTTTTCATCCCACTTACCATTTCTTGTACAATATAAATCTAGCTAAAGAATGGTGTTGCCATTCAGTGACCCAGTCACTGACCACCTTACTTGGTCCTCTAAACAATACTGGGGCCAAGCAATATTACATGAGAAAATTAGCTTTCCTTCTTCATTCCCTCAGATTTGAAAAAATCTCAATTTTTTATGACACACCCCTAAGGGGAGTCACAAGGTATCAAACTTTTGTTCCCCATTTCCTTTAAGTATTTACCACTACTAGGTTTTAAGTTACCACAGTTCCTAACCCATGCCCACTGCTAAGGTTGGTATTTCTTGGGCTTACATTTTACCTGGGAGTGAAAAGCCACCCTTTTCCACTTGGAGAGGAAAGAGAAGGAAAATAAAGGATAGAGAGCAGACAGAGAAGAGTGTTCTGAAAGACAGAGGAATTCGAACCCTCTGGTTACCAATACGGTGACCACAGATGACTCAGAGGGACTCTAACCCTCAGGTCACCAATGTAGTGAGGGACCCCAGCTAGGCTGAAGATGGGTCCCAGGGGCCATGACCCCTACTTCCCTCATTTTCTAATGAGGCTTTAACCCTTAGGGTCTGGTCCTAGGTCTGTGCTTTTGACACCCTCTTCTTGCCTAGTTCCCCTGGGGGACTCTAACCCCCAAGACCAGTGGAACAAACTGGCTGAGCACACTTATCTTAATTTAGGGGAGGGACTCTAACCCGCTCCCGTCCAGTTCCTGTTCCTGAGCTAAGGTGGGAACCGGTGGACCTCATCCTGGGGTGGGGATCATGGTGGCCACCCGAAATGCCTTACCAATGAAACAAGATCAGGGCATGCTTTAAGGGGCTTCAGGGGTCCAGATACTTACCGCGCAGGTTTCAGGGTCCACAGGTTCCAGCAGAGTAGCCAGGATTTGTAACCGAATTCCTCGGGTTCTTGTTCTGTCCGATTACCTGACCTAAATGAGACAGATGCTAGTTTCAAGGGAAACAGAAAGTGGCAATTTATTGTCTGTAGACAAGGAATGCGTGACAATAAATTGCCACTTTCTGTTTGCCTTGAAACTAACATCTGTCTTATTTCCATTGGCTAGTAGAGGAGGACAAGAACCCGAGGAATTCCGTTATACCATCCTCCATGGAAAGAAAGCCTTGCCTGTGGAAAGATACAATTCTTTAAGAAATCTTAACTGTGACATTAAACTCACTACAGAAAATGCGTTATCAACTAAAATGGATAATATTTAAAAAAGAATCTCACAACTGATGTCTCTCATAAGTTGATCAAATGTAAAATGAGCATACAACCAGTCAACACTGATATTTATTTACTCAACAAACCCTTATTGAGCACCTGTTCTCTGCTATGACAGACCATAGACTTGATCCCTGGCCTCACAGCCTTCAGATACAACACTCTGAAATAAGTGTGTGCAACAATGCTCAAGTCCATTCTGATTCACAGTGATCACAAAGGACAGAGCAGAACTGCCCCTTGGGGTTTCCAAAGAGTGTAGATTTGAACTGTGGACCTTTTGGTTAGCAGCCAATCTCTTTACCACAATGCCACCAGGGCTGTAGAGAGGACATCAGGGTGCAAAAAAGTCACCTGTTACAAATGAAAAAACTAAGGTTGAGTGACTTGCCCCCAGTCTCCATGTAAGGGTGCCCCAAGGTTGTGTCCTTGGCCGTATTCTTGTCCCATTCCACACATTCACACCCACTTGCATGACTTCAACTGCTCTGTATATACTAGTTATGCCCATTTGTACTTTAGGTCAAGACCTCTTTCCCTACATTTTTATGTGTCAATATGCTGTCTGTAAAAGAAACACTTTAGATCCAAAACAAAAACAGGTTGAAAATGGAAGGATGGAAAAAAATATTCCACGTAAATTGTAACCAAAAAAGTTGGAGGGCTATATTAATTGCAGACAATATAGGCTTTAGGTCAAATCTGTTAAAACAGACCCACTGCCGTCGAGTCGATTCCAACTCATAGTGACCCTATTGAGTAGAGTAGAACTGCCCCATAGAGTTTCCAAGGAGCGCCTGGCAGAATCAAACTGCTGACCTTTTGGTTAGCAGCCGTAGCACTTAACCACTACGCCACCAGGGTTTCCTTAAAACACACAAGGACATCATATACTGATAGAAGGGTCAATTCATTAAGATATAACCATTACAAATGTACCTAACAACAGGTCCTAAAATAGATGAAATAAACATGACAGAATTGAAAAGAGAAATAGTTGTACAGTCCTAGTTATTTCACTAGTGGACAGAATATCAATAAGGAAATAGAGGGTTTGAACAACACTATAAACCAACTAGACCTAACAGACATAGATAGAACACTCCACCCAACACCAGAGCACACATTCTTCTCCAGTGAATACAGATTAGTCTTCAAGACAGATCATATACTAGGTCACTGTCTTGCTTATCAAGTGCTGCTATAACGGAAATACCTTAAGTGGGTGGATTTAACAAACAAATTTATTTTCTCACAATATAAGAGGCTAGAAGTGTGATTCACGGTGACAGCTATAGGGGAAGATTCTGTTGACTCTGCGGGATGGTCCTTATCTCTTTTCAGCTCCTGTTTCTTGGTTCCGTGGAGATGTCATGTGGTGTGGCATCTAACTTCCCCCATCTCTGTTTGCTGGCTTGGTCACCTGCTTAACCTGCTCTTTTATATCTCAAAAGAGATTGATTTAAGATACATCCTACACTAAATGCTGCCTCATTCATATAACAATGAAAACCTATTTCCAAATGGGATTATAACCACAGGAATAGGGGTTAAGATTTACAATCCATATTTTGGGGAGACACAACTCAATTCATAACAGTCACAAAACAAATCTCAATAAATTTGAAAAGATTAAAATCATACGAAGCATCTTCTCTGACCACATGGAATGAAACTAGAAAACCAGTAACGGAAAAAAAACTGGAAAGTACAAACATATATGGAAGTTAAACAACACATTATTAACCAGTGGTCAAAGAAGAAAGTAAAGGAAATTAAAAAATGCTGAGAGACAAACAAAATGAAAACAACACCTCAAAACTTAAGAGATGCAGTAAGGGCAGGGCTTAGAGGGAAATGTATAGTTGTAAATGCTTACATGGGAAAAAAAATCAAATCAATAAGGCAACTTTACAATTTGAGAAACTAGAAAAAGAAGAACAAACTAATTCCAAAGCTACCAAAAGGAAGGAAATAACAAAGGTCAAAGCAGAGATAAATGATACACAGAATAGCAAAACTATAGAACAAAACCAACAAAATTAGAAGTCGGTTCTTTGAAAAGATCAATCAAATTGACAAATCAGTAGCTAGACTGACAAAAAAAAGAGAAGGTGCAAATTACTAAAGCAAGAAATGAAAGTAGGGACATTACAACAGAATGTATTTGCATTTACAGAAATGCAAATTAATATAAAAGAAAACGAGGAACAATTGTACACCAACAAATTAGATAACCTAGACGAATGAGACACATTCCTAGAAACACACAAATTACTCATATTGATTCAAGAATAAAAAATCTCAGCAATTCCATAACACATGAAGAAATTGAATCAGTAATCAAAAACCTCCCAACAAAGAAAAGCCCAGAACCAGATGGCTTCAGTGGGGAAGTCTATCAAACATTTAAAGAAAACTTGACACCAATATGTCTCACACTCTCCCCCTCAAAAAAGGACGGATCACTTCCTAACTCATTTTTTCAGGCCACCATTATCCTGACAAGGATACTACAAGAAAACTACAAGCAAATATCCCTAATGAACACAGAGATAAAAGTCCTTAACAAAATATTAGCAAACCGTACCCACGACTGAGTGGGGTTTCTCCCAGGAATGCAAGGGTGGTTCAACATCAGGAAATCTATCAGCGTAATACAGTGAAGGAAAAGAACCACACGATCATCTCAGCTGATGCACAAAGGACAGGTGACAAAACCCAATATGCTTTCATGAGAAAATCAGTCAAAAATCTAGGCACAGGAAGGAACTTACTTAATGTGATGAAGGGCATTTATGAAACACCCACAGTTCACATCATACTCAATGGTAAAAGACTGATAACTCTGCATCTAAGGTCAGGACCAGACGAGGAGGCCTGCTCTCACCACTGCTTTTCAGCATTGTACTGGAAGTTCTAGCCACGGCTAATAGGCAAGGAAAAGAAAAGTATCCAAATTGGAAAGGAGGAAATAAAACTATTCCTATTTGCAGATGACATGATCCTGTATGTAGAAAATCCCAAAGAAGCCACAGTCACAAACACATACACCGAAAATAGTGCAGCTAATAAATGAATTTAGCAAAGTTGCAATATATAATAAGATCAACACATAAAAGTAAGTGCGGTTTCTATACACCAGCAATGAACAATCTGAACAGGATTTAAAGAAAACAATTGCATTTAAAACAGTATAAAAAAGAATAAAATACCTTGGAATAAAGTTAACCAGGGAAGTGAAAGATTTGTACACTGAAAAGTATAAAACGATGCTGAAGAAAATGAAAGAAGACCTGGATAAAGGAAGAACACTTCACGTTATGGATTGGAAGACGTAATATTGTTAAGATGTCAATACTACACAAAGTAATCTATAGTTCAAGGTAATCCCTGTACCAATTCTGTTTAGTTATCTAGTGTTGCTATAACAGAAATGCTACAAGTAGATGACTTTAACAGACAAAATTTTATTTTTTCACATTTTAGGTGGCTACAACTCTGAATTCAGGGTTCCAACTATACAGGAAGGTTTTCTCTGATGGCCCTGTAGGAAGGTCCTTTTCTCTTCGAGCTTCTGTTGCTGGGTGATTTTCATATTGCATGGCATCTCTTTCCCCCATCTCTGTTTCTTTAGCTTGTCTGTTCAATCTCTTTCATATTTCAGTAGAGCTGAATTTAAGATACACTCTACATTAATCCTTTCTCATTATCAAAACAAAGACAATCCATTCCCAAATGGGATTATAAACACAGGCATAGTGGTTAGGATTTAGAACACATATTTTGGGGAGAAACAAGTCAATCCATTACAAATTCCAATGGCCCTATTTTGCAAAAATGGAAAAGCTGAGTCTCAAATTCATATGGAATTGCAAGGGGTCCCAAATAGCCCAAACAATCTTGAAAAAGAAAAAGAAATTAAGAGGACTCACACTTTGCAATTTCAAAACATACCATCCAGCTACAGTAATCAAAACAAATAAAGTGCTTAGGAATTAATGAGAGAGGTGAAAGACCTATACACCCAAAACTATATAATGCTACTGAAAGAAATTAAAGATCACCTCAACAAATGAAAAGACATTCCTTGTTCGTGGATCAGAAGGTTTAATATTGTCAAGATGTCAATAATATAGAAAGCAATCAATGAAATCCCTATCAAAATTCCAACAGCCTTCTCTGCAGAACTGGAAAAGCCAATCCTCAGATTTATATGGAACTGCAGAAGACCATGAACAGCCAAAGCAATCTCAAAAAAGAACAGAGTAGGAGGTTTCTTGCTTCCTGATCTCAAAACAGATTATAAAGCTGCAGTAATCAAAACACTCTTGTAATGGTATAGTCATAGACATATAGGCCAACGGAATAGAATTGAGTATCCAGAGTTCAGCTCACGCATACACGGTGAATTAATTTTCTATAATGCTGCTAAATTCATCAAATGGGGAAAGAATCGTCTCTTTAATAAACACTGCTGGGACAACTACGGGATTTCCACATGCAAAAGATTGGTGTTAGATACATGTCTTACACCATGTACAAAAACTAATTAAAAATGGATCAAAGACCTAAATGTACAACCTAACACCATAAAAGCCTTAGAAGAAAACATAGAGGTAATGTTCTGGGACCTAGTCTCCAAAAGATTCTTATATATGACAACAAAAGCACAAGCAACAAAACAGAAAATGGGTAAATGGGATCTCATCAAAATCAAAAACTTCTGTGCAACAAAGGACCTTATCAACAAAGTGAAGAAACAACCTACAGAATGGGAGAAAATGTTTGGGACCCATATATCAGATAAAGGTTTAATATCCAGGATATACAAAGAACTACTACAACTTTACATGAAAAAGATAAACAACCCAATCAAAAAATAGGCAAAGGACCTAAATAAATATTTCACCAAAGAGGATATGCAAATGGCCAACAAGCACATGAAACCATGCTAAACATCACTATCCATTAGGGAGAAGAAAATCAAAACCATAGTGACATACCCTGTCACTCCCACTAACATGGCTAAGTTTAGAAAATGGAATATCAGAAGTGTTGACAAGGATATAGAAAACTGGAACCCTCCTCCATTGCTGCTGGGAATGCAAAATGGCATAGCCACTCTGGAAAGTGGTTATGGAGGTTCTAAAAAGTTATATATGTAAAAAAAAAAAAAAAACTAAATATAAAACTACCATATGGCCCAGCAACTCCACTCTTAAGACACTTGAAAGCAGTGACACCAGCAGGCACATGTACACCAATAGCCAAAAGGTGGAAATGACCCAAATGTCCATCAACAGAAGAATGAATAATCAAAATGTGGTACATACATACAAGGGAATACTACTCTGCCATCAAGCTAAACGAAGTCCTGATCCATGTCACAATAGAAAACATTACGTTGAGTGAAATTAGTCACCCACTGACATGAAGTACCTAGAATAGGCAAAAGTATTGACATCAGAGATTAAGAGTGATTACCAGGGGCAGGACGGATAGGGGGAAGGGATGTTTCATTGTTTAGGTAGCACACGGTTCTTGTTTACGGAGATGGAAAATCTGGTGCTAGATATTGATGGTGGTTGCACATGACTGATATATTTGGTTTTATGGAATTGTACATGGAAAAAATGTTTAATTGGCAAATATATTCCTTATATTTTTACAACAATAAAAGACTTTTTAAAAGAAAAAATCAACACTGAAAATTAAAACACGAATCCAGCCACTTCACCAAAGAGGACATTCAGGCGGCCAAGAAACATATGAAAATTTGTTTGCGAGCATTAGCGATTAGGAAGATGCAAGTTAAAACTGCTATGAGATACCACCTGCCATAGATTGAATTCTGTCCCCCCAAAAATGTGTCAACTTGGCTAGGCCATGATTCCTAGAATTGTATGGTTCTCCTCCACTTTGCGATCTGATGTAATTTTCCTATGCTATAAATTCTAATATCCAACTGTGGTTAAGGAGGTAAGATTAGGTTATGTTAAAGGGCATTAGAGCAAGATGCAATAGCTTTCCTCAGGATAAAAGGAGAGAGAAGCAAGCAGAGAGAGAGGGACTTCATTACTACTCAGCAAGAAGAGCCAGGAGCAGACTGAGTGCTTTAGACTCAGGGTCCCTGTGCTAAGATGTTCCTATACCAAGGTAACATTGTCTACAAGGACCTTACCCAGAGCTGACACAGACAGAAAGCCTTCTCCCTGGAGCTGGGTCACTGAATTCAGACTTCCAGGTTCCTAAAATGTGACAGAATAAATTTCTGTTTGTTAAAGCCACCCACTTGTGGTATATGTTTTATAGCAGGACTAAATAGCTAAGTCATCATCTTTCCCCTGCAAAAACAGCATTGATCAAAAAAGCAGAAAACAACAAATGCTGGTGAGGCTGTGGGGAGTTTGGAACACTTTCACATTGCTGGTAGGATTGTAAAATGCTACAACCACTATGGAATATGATACGGAACTTCCTCAAAAAGTTGGTGGCATCGTGGTTAAGTGCTACGGCTGCTAACCAAAGGGCTGGCACTTCGAATCCACCAGGTGCTCCTTGGAAACTCTATGGGGCAGTTCTACTCTGTCCTATAGGGTTCTCTATGAGTCAGAATTGACTCGACGGCACTGGGTTTGGTTTTTTTGGTTTAGGGATCTAACAGCAGTGACATGAATAGACATACGCACACCTAAGTTCTTTGCAGCATTATCCACAATAGCCAAAAGACAGAAAAAACCTAACTGTCCAGCAACGGAGGAATGGATAAACAAATTGTGGTACATGCAAACAATGGAATGTTATGGAGTTATAAAAATGATTAGAGGCAGTGCCAAGCTGACAGACTAGTCAGATGCTTCCTGTGGTCCCTCTTAACATAAAGACCAGAAAGAAACAAGGAAATTGATTACCTATGGCCATCTAGGAGCCCTGAACATCAAAGACAAAGTTGAGGAGTTGGATTGAGCAGAATGGTGGGGGGAGAGACCATCCAGAAGCAGCGAGGATTTGCTGAATCTGACCTGGCCGGTACCTTGTAGGCTGGATCAGCTGGCACATACAGGCTAAGGCAAGCAGTAGAGCTCAAGATGCATTTTCCACACTGGGAGAAAACGAGCAGCAGAGAGCCTGCCTAAGCTCCAGTACCAGGGAGAAGCGGCGCTCAATCTGCGGTGGATAAGGACAAGCATCTAACCTACCATGTGGATCAAAAAAAACCCTCCCCCTTTGGAAAGTACCTCTCTCCCATTTACCTGGCCCTCCTTGCTCAGCTCTGGGCCTGGTTCAGCTTCAGCAATTGTTGCACCCCCTGGGATGGAGGTAGGACCTGTTGCATGGCCCAAGGCATTTTCTTGGCTTTGGAGAGAGAAATAGTTAAGAAACAAGAGAAAAATAATCTGGAGCTCCCGTAACCCGTGAACTCATGGTAGACACAGCCCCTTTGCCTAGCCACAGGCATAAAAGGCCCATGGATACTGAATGGCTTTAACCACTGCACAGATCTGTGTGGGCATGTTTCAAAACTCTAGGCCCTTAATAGCACAGTATAACAGGGTATATACCTGAAGTCTATTTTCAACTGCAACAGCAATAACGGGGAGTGGCAGATTCGTAATATTTGACACCAGCTTTTCCACTAAGCTGGGTCTTCACCTACATACATCAGGGGCCTGAGGACTGGTGGCGCCACCCACTCCATCTAGCCACCCGTGACAGGGGTCCGAGAATAAGTGCTGCCTCCCAGTCCTTACAACCAACACAACTGGGTGCCCAAAGTCCGGTTGCAAAGCCCATCCAACTATGGATCCTAGGGAACAGGGACATGTCTTCTACCCAGACACTCAGGGGCAGCCATCAGCCTCCTGCCTTGCTCAGCAAATGACATCCTGCTGCAGCCCATTACCTATGCTTAATCCAATCACCCCTGCCCATCTAGGACTGTAGGTGAGAGCCTGCACCACACGCTCGGTGACCGAAATCCTGGATAACTGAGCTGAATCCACATAAGAAAAGTAAATGGACTCCTGAGCTCACAAACCTACTAACAGCTCTTAACCACCTCGTGATGGAACGTGACAGTTTCAAAGACACCAATAATCAAAGTAGCTCACACGACCTGCCTCTTTGGGCATAACAAAACAAAGCAAAACAAGAAGCTAGGACATGGTAACAAATAAATAAGTATAAAAACTAATTGAGGGCTCGGAGACAACACTCATTATCAAATCACATAATGAGGCAGACCATGATGGCTTCAGCAAGTGACCAAAACAAAGAATCAAAAAACCTCCTGGAGGAAGATAACTTCTTGGAATTACCAGAGGTAGAATTCAAAAGATTAATATACACAGCTCTTCAAGAGATCAGGAAGGAGATCAGGCAAAACACAGGCCAGCCAAGGAACACACAGACAAACCAACAGAGGAATTTCAGAAGGTTAAACAAGACCATAATGACAAATTGAACAGGCTGCAAGAATCCACAGAGAGACAGTAAACAGGAATCCAAAAGATTAACAATAAAATTTCAGAATTATACAACTCAATACATAGTCATAGGAGCAGAATTGACGCAGTGGAAGATAGAATTAGTGAGACTGAAGGTAAAGCACTTCACACCAACTTTTTTGAGGAAAAATCAGATAAAAGAATTTTTAAAAAATAAAAGCACCCTAAGAATTATGCAGTGGGACTCTATTAAGAGGAATAATCTACGAGAGATTGGAGTACCAGAACAGGGGGGATAACATAAAATACAGAGGGAATTGTTGAAGATATGTAGGCAGAAAACATCCCTGATATCATGAAACATGAGAAGATATCTATACAAGAAGCTCATTGAAGTCAACACAGGGTAGATCCCAAAAGATATTCACCAAGATAATCAAATTTGCCAAAACCAAAGATAAAGTGAATTTTAAGAGCAGCTAGGGATAAACAAGAAGTCATCTACAAACGAGACTCAATAAGACTTGGCTCAGACTACTCAGTACAAACCATGTAGGCAGGAAGGCAATGGGATGGCACATATAAAGCCTTGAAGGAAAAAACTGCCAAACAAGAAATTATATATCCAGCAAAAGTGTCTCTCAAATGTGATGGCGAAATTAGGGCATTTCCAGATAAATGGAAGTTTCGGGAATTTGTAAAAACCAAAACAAAATTACAAGAAACACTGAATGGAGTCCTCCAGATAGAAAATCAATAACATCAGATAGCAACCCAACACTAGAACACAGGAGAGAACAACCAGATACCAACCCTGATGGGGAGTTCACAAAAATAAACAAAGCTAAAACACTGCAAATAGGGAAATAAAGGTGTCAATATGTAAAAGAAAACAACATTAAAACAAAAAAGGAGGAGTAAATAATGTAGTCACAGAGTTTTCATATGAAGAGGAAGTCAAGGCGGTATCATGAAATAAAAGATTGGCTTAAACTTAGAAAAATAGAGGTAAATATTAAGGTAACCACAAAGGAAGCTAACAATCCTACACATCAAAATAAAAAACAAGAAAAACATGAAGACTCAGAAATACAAAATCTACAACAATGAAAAAGATGAAAAGAAAATACATAAAGAAAAATGCTCAGCACAGAAAAGTAAGTGGAATAAAGAAACTGTCTACAATGCCCCCCCCAATTATATCAAAATGACAGCACTAAACTCACACCTATCAATAATTACACTGAATGTAAATGGACTAACTGCACCAATAAAGAGCCAGAGTTGCAGGATGGATAAAGAAAAAAGACCTGTCAACATGCTGCCTCCAAGAGACGCACATTAGACTCAAAGACACAAACAAACTCAAACTCAAAGGACAGAAAAAATTTATCAAGCAAACAACATTCAAAAAAGAGCAGGAGTGGCAGTACTAATCTCTGACAAAATAGAATTTAAAGAAAAATTCACTTCACAAAGGATTAAAAAAGGACAGCATATAATGATTAAAGGGTCAATATACCAGGAGGACATAACCATTCTAAATATTTACCCACGCAATGACAGGGCTCCAAAACACATAAAACAAACTCTAAGAGCATTGAAAAGACAGATAGACAGCTCCACAGTAACAGTAGGAGACTTCAACACACCACTTTCAGTGAAGGACAGAACATCCAAAAAGAAGCTCAATAAAGACATGCAAGATCTAAATGCCACAACCAACCAACTAGATCTCATAGACATATACAGAACATCCTCCTCAACAGCAGCCAACTATACTTTCTTTCCCAACACACATGGAACATTCTCCAGAATAGACGACATATTAGGTCACAAAGCAGGACTTAACAGAATCCAAAACATCAAAATACCATAAACCACCTTTTCTGACCATGAAGCCATAAAAGCAGAAATCAGTAACAGAAAAAAGCAAGGAAAAAAAAAAAAAAAACTAAACAGAGGGAAACTGAACAACACCTTGCTCAAAAACTACTGAGTTATAGAGGAAATCAAGGATGGAATAAAGAAATTCACAGAATCACATGAGAATGTAAATGCTTCCCACCAGAACCTTTGGGACACAGCAAAAGCACTGCTCAGAGATCAATTTATAGCAATAAATGCAAACATCCAAAAAGAGGAAAGAGCCAAAACCAAAACATTAACCCTACAACTCGAACAAGTAGAAAGAGGGCAGCAATAGAAGCCCTCAGGCATCAGAAGAAAGGAAAAAGAAAAATTAGAGCAGAATTAAATGAAATGGACAATAGGAAAACAATTGAAAGAGTTAGCAGGAAAAAAACTAGTTCTTTGAAAACATCAACAAAATCCATAAACCGCTGGCTGGCTGAATTGACAAAAGAAAAACAGGAGAGGAAGCAAATACCTTGAATAAGAAACCAGATGGGCAATATCACAACAGACTCAATTGAAATTAAAAGAACCATAACACAATACTATGAAAAAGTATACTTCAAAAAAGTTGAAAACCTAGAGGAAATGGAAAATTTCTAGAAACACACTACCTACATAAACTAATGCAAACAGAGGTGGAACAACTAAATAAACTTAAAACCAAAGAAGAGATTGAAAAGGTAATTTAAAAACTCCCAACAAGAAAAAAAGCCCTGGCCCTGATGGCTTCACTGCAGAAATCTATCAAACTTTCAGAGAAGAGTTAACACCACTACTACTAAAGGTATTAAGAGCATAGAAAAGGATGGAATACTCCCCAAATCAGTCTCTGAAGCCACCATAACCCTGATACTGAAACCAGGTAAAGACACCCACCCTTAAAAAAAGAAAATTACAGACCAATATCCTTCAGGAACATAGAAAATTCTCAACAAAATTCTCACCAATAGAATTCAGCAATATACCAAAAGAATAATTCACCATGACTAAGTGGGATTCATACCAGCTATGCAGGGATGGTTCAACATTAGAAAAAAATCAATGTAATCCATCACATAAATAAAACAAAGGACAAGAACCACATGATCTTATCAATTGACGCAAAAAAGGCATTTGACAAAGTGAAACACCCATTCATGATAAAAACTCTCAGAAAAATAGGAAGAAGGAAAATTCCTCAACATAATAAGGGCATTTATAGAAAGCCAACAGCCAACATCATCCTAAATAGACAGAATCTGAAAGCATTCCCCTTTAGAATGGGAACCAGACAAGGATGTCCTTTATCATCATTCTTAGGCAACATTGTGCTGCAGCTCCTAGCTAGAGTAATTAGGCTAGAAAAAGAAATAGAAGGCAACCGAATTAGTAAGGAAGAAAAAAAGTATCCCTATTGGCAGATGATATGATCTCATCGACACAAAACCCCAAAGAATCCCCAAGAAAACTACTGGAAATAATAGATTTCAGCAACGTAGCAGGGCACAAATATACAAAAATCAGTTGGCTTCCTCTACACCAAGAAAGAGAACTTCGAAGAGGAAAGCACCAAATCAATATCATTTACAATAGCCCCCAAGAAGATAAAATACTTAGGAATAAATTGAACCAGAGATGTGAAAGACCTATACAAAGAAAACTACAAGACACTACTGCAAGAAACCAAAAAAGACCTACATAAGTGGAAAAACATACCTTGCTCATGGATAGGAAGACTCAAGATTGGAAAAACATCAGCTCCACCCAAAGCAACCTACAGATACAATGCAATCTTTACCCAAATTCCAACGACAATGTTAAATGAGCTGAAAAAACAAATCATCAACTTCATATGGAAAAGGAAGAGGCCTTGGATAAGTAAACCATTACTGAAGAAGAAGAACAAAGTGGGAGGCCTCACACTATCTGATTTTAGAACAAACTATTCCACCCCGGTAGTCAAAACAGGCTGGTACTGGTACAACAAGAGATACATAGACCAATGCAACAGAATTGAGAATCCGAACGTAAATTCGTCTACCTATGAGCACCTGATATTTGACAAAGGCCCAAAGTCCGTCAAATGGAGAAAACACAATCTCTTTAACAAATGGTGCTGGCATAACTGGATTTCCACTTGCAAATAAATGAAATATCACCCATATCTCACACCACGCACAAAAACTAACTCAAAATGGATCAGAGACCTAAATATAAATGCAAAAACAAAAAAGATCATGGAAGAAAAAGTAGGGACAGTGATAGGAGCCCTAATACATGGCATAAACAGAATACAAAACATAACTAACAATGCATAAACAACAGAAAAGAAACTAGATAACTACTGGGAGCTCCTGAAAATCAAACACTTACACTCATCAAAAGACTTCACCAAAAGCATAAAAAGGTGACCTACAGACTGAGACAAAAATTTTCACTACGACATATTCAATCAGAATCTAGTCTCTAAAATCTACAAGATACTGCAAAACTTCAACAACAAAAAGAAACATAACCCCATTACAAAATGGGCAAAGGATATGAACAGGCATGTCATCAAAGAAGGCCTTCAGGTGGCTTATAGATACATGACAAAATGCTCAGGATCATTAGCCTTTAGACAAATGAAAATCAAAACTACAATGAGATACCCTCGCACCCTAAGGAGGCTAGCATTAATCCAAAAACACAAAATAATAAATGTTAGAAAGGTTGTGGAGAGACTAAAACACTTATACACTGCCGGTGGAAATGGAAAATGGTAAAACCACTTTGGAAATCAATTTGGCGCTTCCTTAAAAAGCCATAAATAGAAGTATCACACGATCCAGCAATCCCACTGCTTGAGATGTATCCTAGAGAAATAAGAGTCATCACACGAATAGATATATGCACACCCACGTTCACTACAGCACTGTTCACAATAGCAAAAAGATGGAAAAAACATGGGTGCCCATCAATGGATGAATGGATAAACAGATTACCGTATATGCACACGATGGAATACTATGCAATGATAAAGAACAATGATGAATCCTCAAAATATCTTATAACATAAATGAATCTGGAAGGCATTATGCTGAGTGAAGCTAGTCAGATGCAAAAGGACAAATACTGTATGAGACCACTTTTATAAGACCTCATGAAAAGGTTTAAACCCAGAAGAAAACATTCTTTGATGTTTACAGGGTAGGGAGGGAGGGAGGGGGAACTCACTAACTGGATGGTAGACAAGACTTATCTTAGGTGAAGGGAAGGATAACACAATACAGGAGAAGTCAGCACACCTGGACTAAGGTAAAAGCTAAGAACTTTCCTGAACACTACCAAACATTTCGAGGGACAGAGTGGCAGGGGCAGGGGTCTGGGGACCATGGTTTTTGGAGACATCTAGATCAGTTGGCATAATAAAGTTTATTAAGAAAATGTTCTGCAACCCTCTTTGGTGAGTGGCATCTGGGGTCTTAAACCTATGAGTGGCCATCTAAGATACAACAATTGGACCAAACTCACCTGGAGCAAAGGCAAATGGAGAACACCAAAGATACAAGGAAAATATTAGCCCAACAGACAAGAAAGTCCCCATAAACTGAAGACCCCAACAGCCTGAGACTAGAAGAACCAGGTGGTGCCCAGCTACCACCAATGACTGCCCTGATGGGGAAAAAAACAGAGGGTCCCTGATGGAGCAGGAGAAAAGTGGGGTGTAGAACTGAAATTGATGTAAAAAGACCAGACTTAATGGTTTGACTGAGACTAGAGGAACCCCAGAAGATATGGCCCCCAAACTCTGTTAACCCAAAACTAAAACCATTCCTGAAGCCAACTCTTCAGACAAGTATTACACTGGACTATAAGACATAAAATAATACTCTTGAAGATTGTGCTTCTTAGTTCAAGTAGATACATGAGATTAAATGGGCAGCTCCTGTCTGGAGATGGGATGAGAAAGCAGAAAGGGAGAGGGGCTGGTTCAATGGACATGGGAAATCTGGAGTGGAAAGGGGGAGTGTGCTGTCACAGTATATGGATAGCAACTAGGGTCACATCATAACCTGTGTATACATTTTTATACGAGAAACTAACCTGAGCTGTAAAATTTTGCTTAAAACACAATTAATAAATGACAATGATGAGTTCTCAAAACATCTTATAAAATGGATGAATCTGGAGGACATTATGCTGAGTGAAATAAGGCAATCACAAAAGGACAAATAGTGTATGGTCTCACTTCTATAAAAAGACAAGAGAAGCTATATTAACTCATACAGAAAGCTATCTTCTTTGGTGGTTACCAGGGATGGGAGAGGGAGGGAGGAGCAATCACTTTCTAGAGAGCAGATGCTTGTTATTTTTGGTGATGGGAAAGGCAATACCCAACATGGGTGATATCTGCACAATCTGGCCAAGGTGAACAATAACACTAAGGGCACAAGAATAAGGGACAATTTTGGTAAATGCGGTAACACATACAATTTTGCAATAACAACCAAAAAATATGTGTATGGCTACATAAGTAGATATGAATGCAACTATGTGTACAGGAAGGCACTTGACAAAATATGGGTGTTCAGGTACAAGTGCCTCTGTAGGCATACGTGTGTACATTTCTGTGTGTGCTGCATATATACTCATATATAATAAAGCACATGGGGGCACGGTTACGAATACTTTCTAGACATAACCAAACACCTTTCAGGATTGGTTTACTGGGTTTGAAGGCTTAGGACCAGAGTCTCATGGGACAACTCAGTCAACTGGCATAACATAGTTCATAAACATAATGTTCTACATACTAGTTTGGTGAGTAGTATCTGCAGTCTTAAACTTGCCAGCAGCCATCTAAGATACACCTACCAGTCTCTACTTGCCTGGTTGAAAAGGAAAGAGGGAAACCAAAGACTCAAAGAACAAACTTGTCTACAGGACTAATAGCCCACCCAACCACAGCATCATGTATTCTGAGACCAGAAGAATTAGATGGTGCACAGATACCATTACCAAACGTTCTGATCAGAGACACAACAGATGGGCCCAGACAGAGTGGGAGGAAAAAGCTGAACAAAACTCAGATTCCTAAAAAAGGCCAGACTTCCTGGACCAGAACAGACAAAAGGACGTTCCGAGACTGTCACCCTGACATACCCTTTAAACTTGGAACTGGAGCCACTCCCATAGGTCACCTTTCAAACAAATAACAGATTGGCTCATAAAATAATAAACAATATCCCCCTTGAGTACTGTCCTCCTTTATATAATCACCTCTATGAGACCAAAGGATCAATATTTACCAACAAGAAAGATGAGAAGATAAGAGGGTGGAGGATAGGGAAGCTAGATTAATCGAGACAGAACAAACAGAATGGAAATAATGAGAATGCTTACACATTGTAAAAAATGTAACCAGTGCCATGGAACAATATGTACAGAAATTGTTAAATGGGAACCTGCTTTGCTGTGTAAACTTTCACTGAAATCACAATAAAATAATACAAAAAACTGTGAGTCCACTTAGAATCCAAAATTTACTAGGACATAGTGAACGAAGAAAATCACAGTGAGAATTTGCAATGGAAAAAACAAAATCTGAAGTGTGTCAAAATAAGTTTATATTTAACCACATTTAGGTTATAATCTAACTATGCTCTAATTCTTGGAATAAACCAAGAATGAATGGATGTCCATGGAGAGGAGTTTAGGTACAAACTTTCCAACAAAATGATATGATGAGTATCAGGACATCTTTCACTCCATTGCTAACTTGTACACCACCATGACCAGATGGCCTCTTTTTTTTTTACTCAAAAATTTAACGGCTTTAGTGATTTTCCCAAGAGACTCTAAATACCTCATAGGAAATTCATTCTCTTCTGAAGGGCCTATTCCATCTCCCCTCTTTCAAATGTAAACTGCCCTAACTCTCTGAAGTCCATATTTGCCAATAGTTTTGTGAAGGTTCTTAGAATGCCTTCAACATCACCCTCCTCCCAATTTGAATCTTATGCCTCATGGACCCTCAGCAAGACAGGCCAAGCAACAAAGCCGTTGAAAGGAGGATCTGGCATACACACCCCTGAGAAAAACAGGGAGGCATACATACAAAGAACACCCAAAGACAAAGCAGGGACTATGTACTCGGTTGTATGCAGCATAGCTGGACCATGTTCGGTGGAGGCATGTCTTTATTCGGACAATAAGTATGGTTAAGGAGACGTGAATGGATGCCTCACTGACACATTACAAACCATCACAGGGACCACTGACATAAGCAGTGAGCTCATTAGTAAAGATCACTGTGTTTAGGACCAATGTGGCCCTGGAGTAATGAAGATGCCAGTGGGCCCTTCTCCAGGGTTCAATTTGAACTGACTCCTTAAGGGATGGCCCAGGAATAAAGCCCTATAATCCCCAAAGAACCCGATCCCACCAAACCATGAAAAGTGGTGGCACCATCGCTCCCACCCATCCCCCGCCTGATCTTTCTGCTCTTCCATAAAAAAGCCTGCCCTACGGAGCGAGCTTGGATCTGATCAGCCCACTTTGCTTCAGTCGGGGAGGAGCCAAGACCCATCCTTCTCAGTCACAGCCTTTCTGGTAACTACTCTTGTTGCTGGTGGTTGTCGTGGAGTCAGTTCCAACTCATGCTGACCCCACACGTTTCAGGGTAGAGCTGTGCTCCACAGGGTTTTCAATGCTGTGACCTTTCAGAAGCAGACTGTCAGGCCTGTCTTCCGAGGCACCTCTGGGGGAGTTTGAACCGCCGACGTTTCAGCCAGAAGTGAAGAACTTAAACATTTGTGCAACCCAAGGACTCCTGTGAACTAAAGGGGCTTTAACTGGCTATTGGTTGTCTTCCGGGGTTGCCGAGTAGGACAGGGCCTGAGGGAGTCAGCTGGGAACTGGAGCGATTCTGAGGGTCATGATCTTAGCGGTATTTACACAGGTGTACGCATCTGGGGTTAAGAGCTTGCACTTCCCAGGTTAAGGAGCTCTGCTGCTGTAGTGGTTAAGGGCTTGGCTGCTAACCAAGAGGTCAGCAGTAAGAATCTACCAGCTGCTCCTTGGAAACCCTATGGGGCAGTTCTGCTTGGTCTTATACGGCTGTTGTGAGTCGGAATCAACTCGATGACTACGGGTTTTATATCTTTGGTTTCACGGAGTACTTAGGATGTGAAAGCACTCTCCTAAAGCTTCATACCTATTAACTCATTTAACCCAGCCCCCAATGTTGTGCTGCTCTTCGCTGCCATAGAGTTGGCCCCAGACTCCTGGAAACGCCATGTGTTACAGAACAGAACTGTTCCGTAGGGTTTTCTTGGCAGATCACTGGGCCTTTCTTCCACAGTATCACCGGGTGGGTTCCACCTGCCAACCTTTGGGTTAGTAGCTGATCACAAACTTCTCGCACCACCCAGGCTCCTTCAATGGTATGAGGCAGATGCTATTTTTATACCATTTTAGGATGAGGATCCTGAGTCACAGATCAGTGAACATGGTTGCCATCAGTCTCAAACCTATCATATGGTGTAGTTCAGATTTTAATCGAGGTTGTCTGACTCTGAATTCATGTCCCAAGCCCCTACACCAAGAAAAAAAAAAAAATTAACACATTTCCCTACACCAATAATCTTAGATATTAAAACAAATCGAGTTTTTTTTTTTTAATTTCTAAAGCAAACATTACACATTAAGGGAAAGATGCCAAATTTACATAAATGATTAAGATAAAACTTGACGCTTCTCAGTAATTTCACACTGGTAGAAGCTGCTTGACCCAAGGACCCAGAGCTCTGGGAAGACAAAGCATCACCCTCTCTGTCATCTCAGGTCATGACTGCCCTGGAAAGCACCTGAGTGTTGGTATTTCTTAGCATAGAGTGTCGAGGGTTTTACTTTTCGAGTCCAGGACAGAGGCAGATTGCGAGTCTCAGGCTCCCTATGCCAGTTACTCTCTGTGCCAAGGGAAGTCATAACCCTTCAAAGCGGATATTTGGGCAATGGGTCACCCCAATTCTGGCACCTGCCTCCAAACCCTGTGAAGGAACAGCGGATCTTCCAGGTACTGAATTGCTCTAGCAGAGGTGGAGAATGCCCTGGCAGAGCACCCAGAGGTGGCTGAATCAGCCGTGGCGAGCAGTCTGGACCCCATTCCAGGGGAGGTGAGTAGAGGATCATATCTGCATGTGGGCACTGGGAAGCCAGAAGCAGGATCAACTTCAAGGCACTATCTAGCCAGTCTTGGTCCTCTGGCAGGGGGCATAATTGATGTGCGTGTGGACTTACACTGTGTGGTCAGCAGATGGCGCTGGCCTCCTCTGTGGCACTGTACATAATAATTATGAATGATGATGATGGTGACAATGACAACAGCTAATATTTAATAAGTACTTACTATGTGCCAACTCATTTAACCCTCACAACAACCCAATGAGGTATAAGAGAAAAAAAAAAAAAACCGTTGCTATCGAGTCAATACCAACTAATAGTGACCCTATAGGACAAAGTTGAAGTACTCCAAGGAGCGGCTGATGGATTCAAACTATCAGCCTTTGGGTTAGAAGCCAAATTCATAATGACTGAGCCACCAGGGTTCGCAATGAGTTAAGGACTCTTATTACAGCCTCTTTATAGATGAGCAGCAATCCCTGGCTGGGGAAGAGGTCAGAAATTAACTTAAAGGTTGACGATTTGAATCCACCTCCTGGCACTGCAGAAGAAAGGCCTGGCGATCACCGTCCATAAAGAGTACAGCCAAGACGATCCTATGCAGCAATTCTACCCTGTAACACATGGTGTCTCCATGAGTCAGAATCGACTGGAAGGCAATGAGTTTGGTTTGGTTTGTATAATTGAGGACACAGGCATAAAGAAATTAACTCACCTGGATCACATAGCTAATAAGTGATGGGGTCTGAATGGGAAACTAAGCAATCTGGCTCCACAGCCTGTATTCCTTGATTCAACAAGGATTTATTGAAAACCTACTATGTGCTGAACCCTATGCAGTTAAATTGGGGATATCATTTATCATCATCATCAGTGACCAATATTTAGTACTCACTAGGTTCCATGTAGGGAACTGTACATAAAATAATAATAACTATGATGATACTACTACTTAGAACAACAGTAACAATAAATTTAAACTAGCCAGATGTTTCACATATATCATCACATGGAATATTTACAGATACCCAGTAAAGGATGAAATTTTATTGTCCCCATTTCACAGAGAAGGAAACTGAATTTAAGAGAGTTAAATAATTTTGCAAACACGTAGATAGAATTAGAAGTACTGGGATTTGAACCTGATCCTTTCTTTTCCAAAGTCGCCATGCTCTTATCAAGTACATGGCTCAAGCATCATCTTGCTTTTCCACTCATTCAATAAACATGGCATTTTTGGTGTTGCGGTGGTTAAAAGCTCACCTGTGATCCGAAAGGTCCCCGGTTCAAACACACCAGCCCCTCTGCTGGACAAACATGTGGCAGTCTGCTTCCATAAAGCCTTGGAAACCCTATAGGGCAGTTCTACTCTGTCCTATAGGGTCACTACTGGTGGGAATCAACTCTATGGCAATGGCTGGGGGCATAATTTGTTGACACTCACCATGACTTCACTCCTGAGCTGCAGGTGGTGAAGGTGTTCATTGTCATGTCCCCACAGTTCCTGTCCCGTGACTGGGACCAGCTCACCAAGGAACTGCAGCAGCATGTGAAGGGGGTGACAGCCCCATACAAGCACCCCAGGAACGGGAGCATGCAGATGGATGGGGTCTGGTCCTCCTGGCTGCCTCTAGTGCTCAGCTCTCCCAAGTCCTCCAGGGCAGTTAGGGTAAGCTTAGGTAAACAAAGCACTAGCTTTTCCCACCACAATTCAACTTAAGAAACAATTCAACTTAAGGACAGTGTGAAGCAGACTTTATTAGATGGGAGCCTCTAGCCTGTGTCAGAAACCATAAAGGACCTCATTGCTGGTAAGTGAACCTAAAGAAAAAAATCGTATCCAGAGACAAACCTGCAAGAAGTTTATTTATAATCCTGCAAAATCTGAAAATGAAGTCCAAACCAGCAGCTTTCAAACTTTCTGTAACATGATTCATAGGAAGAAACACATTTTGTATTGCAACCCAATACAAATACACATTAATATAACATTAAAAACCTAATAAAATATTCATCCTTCTATCTTGCAATACATTCAAAATATTCTATTCTACTTCATTTTTTTTAATGCTACCTGCTACCTACAAAATTCCTTTGAAAACTCACTAATGAGTGGCAGCCTACGGTTTGAAAATCATGATCTCAATGTCCAAAATAGGGAAGTGATTCAATTATTCATGGAATTAACATGGGCTCCTCATGGTGGCACAGTGGTGAAGTGTTCGGATGCTAACAAAAATGTCGGTGGATCGAGCCCACGAGGTGCTCCCTGGGAGAAAGATGTGGCAGTCTGCTTCTGTAAACCTTTCAGCCTTGGAAATCCTCAGGGGCAGTTCTGCTCTGTCCTCAAGGGTCACCATGAGTCGGAATCGACTTAATGACAGTAGGTTTCGTTTTTTCATACTTAAAAATGATGATGAACGTATTTTATTTTTTGACGTAAAAAGATCTCAGCAGCACATTATTAAGAGAAGAAAGCAGAATATGGAATAGTATATGTAGTATGATCCTACTTGCTTAAAAATAAAGTTGGAAAGGACACAGATGCCAAAGACTTAACATTTCTTTCTTATCTAACACTTTGCTGCATTGTCTGAATTTTTACAATCAATACCCATCATATAGCTAACGTTTATCGATCACTTATTCTACATGCCAGGCCCTGTAGTAAATCTTCTACATGTCGCATTCAATCCCTGCCACAGCCTGCTATGGTGTAACTATCCTGTTCTACATAGAGGAAACTAAGACACAGACAAAGCAAATGGCCTCAAATTACAGATAATAAAACGCAGGGCTGGAGCTCAAACCCAGGTGTGTCTGACAACAAAGTTCATTCTTTTCATTTTTGGCTGTTGCCTCATAGCTTTCACATCAGCAACTCCCAAGCACCACAGAAACACCAACCGGCAGAGAAGTATTGCAAACATCAGCAGGGCCACCCATGCTGGACAGGTTTCAGTGGAGCTTCCAGACTAAGGCAGACTAGGAACAAAGGTCTGCCAATCTACTTCCCAAAATTAGCTAATGAAAATCCTATGGATTACAACAGAATATTTTCTGATACAGTGTTAGGGATGAGCCTGCTAGGTAGGAAGGTACTCAGAATCCACAGTGGCCAAAACAAAGGGCTTGAGCATACCAATGACCATGAAGATGGCACAGGACCAGGCAACATTTCATTCTGTTGTCCTTGGGTGATCACAAGCTGGAGTCGACTCAATGGCAACTAAGAGCAACAGCAATGCTGTCTCGTAGAGAACAGAACAAATGATGCACAGCATTAGGTGGGCTAGGTTATACTGTGGGTAACAAACAGCCCCAAAGTCTTAGTGGCTGGCCTAGAGCGATGAAAGTTTATTACTATGGGTCTCCTGGGAACGCTGCTCCATGTTCCCTCACCCCGGGACCAGGATAAACCACAGTTAGCATATAAAAACCTGCCAGGTGCTATGCCGATACGAAGTCAGGTGGCCAGCATCCAGAACTCTTCTACCTAGAGGTGACACACTTCACACTTCCTTGATCAAAGGAAGTCATGTGGCTACATCCACATGCAGGGAGTCAGTAGGAGGACCTAAGATACCTGGTGAACCCCATGGAGTCCCCCACATGGTGTTAGCATGTCTGCGGTCTAGGCAGGTGACAAGCAGGGGAACGGGAAATGGAAGGAATGGAGAGCAGGACCGAGTCAGGTTGGATTTGCTTTCTCCTTCTTCAGGCGGAGTTTGTCCCAGAGCGGCCCAAAACCATCACTGGCAAGTTCAAACGGAGTGAACTTCAGAAAAGGAGTTTGGGTGGGTGTAATCGGCAGTCAACTCAGGCCCACTGAGTGAACTTGGACACACCTCTGGCCGACTCAGTTTCCCCAGTATGGTGGGGTGGAGGTGTGTTGAGAGAGTTGATTTCAAAGTGGATCAGGAGCGGTTAGATTCCAACATTTTTCCTCTATGAAGATAAATTCAGTCACTACCCTTTCTCTCCCTGCTCTGCCCCCTTAGGGTTGATCAGGTGAGCTCTGGAACTGGAGCTGGCGGGTAATAAAATGCCACCAACAACATCAACAGAGCCTCTGTTTTGTGAGCTTCCTCTGTGCCTGGGCCTGTGCCAAGTGCTTCTCACAACTTCCTCTGCGATTCTCCCCAACCCCCAATGTGAGATATCCTGAGGCAGATGGATTCTCCTTACTGGACCCAGCACCATCTAGTGATGCCATGTGTCTATTCCCATGGCCAGGGACACTGAGGTTGGGAGGGAAACTCCATGTGACCCTAGGCTCTGGCCCTGCTGGGCTCCTCCTGGGCCCCCAAGGAGGGTAAGCCCAAAGGTGGGGTGAGAGGGGCATCTGGGGGCCCGGCCCTTCATGACTGTACTTGATGGCTGGATACCACAGAACCTGCCACCATCCAGTGGGTCTGTCACCTTTGTGCCTGACACTAATGCTGCTGCTGCCCCAGCTCCTGGCCATAACGGTGAGTGGGATACCAGGGCTCTCTGGGGATCCAAGATCCCCAAGGACTTCTCCAATCCACCCCAGATGTGCTGCCCACTCACCTCTAACCAGGGACCCAAGAGCCCTCCTCCTCAGATTTCCAAGGAGATCTCCCCCACTTGACCCCTCTCCAGGGATCCAGGACTTCCCCAACCCTCCTATCAACCTCCAGCTACTCACCCCACCCCAGGGACACAAAGCACTACAGACCCAGAGCTCTCCCTAGGGACACTCACTCAGTCATGCTTCCCAGGGACCCAGTACCCCCTCAGCCCTTCCCAGGGGCCCAAGGAGCTCTGTAGACACCCACTCACCATAACCCTCTACATTCACCCCTGGGTGGGGTGTCCGTGAACAAACTCTTAACTTCCTCAATCCTTGAGGTGTGTGGTGGGACCACCAGGAGGACATCAGGGGCTAAGGGAACAGGGCCAGAAGGGCCCAGCCCCACCTGAGGGAGGAGGATAGACATACTGTCTCCTTTCACCCACCTCTGGGGGTGGCTCTAGATGAAGTCCCCTCTGTGTCTGCTTGTTCCTGGGGTGCACACTCACAGACACACATACACACACTCGGAAGTGTGCAGAGACAACAACCATGGAGATGCACAGACAAGGACCACCCAGATTCAGTGGGGCACATGGGTGTGGGCTCATGGACAAGCTCACATGGCCCCACATTGTAGACCCTGGCACAGACACTGCAGGGAGTACACGAACACACAGACACTCACTCAAGATCATCCAAGATGGGCCCTGGATGAGATGACATATGATGGATGCATGCACACACAGATCCACACTCAAAAACACCAAAGGATCAAATTGACACACACACACACACACACAGATCAGAAACACAGACACTCCAGGAGGGACACACATGCCCAGATACACACTGTCCTGGTTCGATTCTCTAGAGAAGCAAAACCAGTAAAGCGTATAAATATATAGAGAGAGAGACATATTTACATCAAGGCAATGGCTCACTCGGTTGTAGAGGTTGCAATGCCCCAAGTCCATGGGTCAAGATAGAGGCTTCTCCTGATTCACGTAGCTGCAGGGGCTGGCAAACACAAGGGCGGTAGGTTGGATAGCAGGGCTCTTGCTCACAAGTTTGGAAGATTGATGAATCCCAAGACTGGAAGGCAAGATCACAGGAAAGCTGCTAGCTCAAGTCCCAAGAACTGGGGGTCACATAACGGGAGCCAGCTACAGGATCCAGCACCAGCAAAAAGCCCCCAAGCCTTGCCAGAATGTCCACTTATATTCCATGCACCCACACGCCCAAGGAAAATCCTTTTCGACTGACTGGCTGCTCACAGCGGATCCCATCATGCGGGTGATCACATATCAAATCTCAACAGGAAGTGATCACAACATTGTACCAACTGCCAAAACACTAAAAATCCTGGCACAGCCAAGTTGGCACACAATCTTAACCATCACAGTTCACCCCTTGTCAACTTGGCACCTACATACATTTTATTAAACCATACAAAACCTCTGAATAAAGACAATTAAAAAGTCATATTTGGGCATAATATGATACAATGAACGCACACAACCAAACATATACTAGGCCTGTTTACATCTTATTTTTATGAGTGAAAAAAACAAAAATATTTGATGGATGTACACATACAAAGCAGAAACACTCATAAAAATTACAGTCTTCAATTTTGCAACTGGTCATGTGATTGTAACTGGTATTTAGAACGACCTTCTTCCCCCACCAATTCCGTATTCCCGTTGCCTTAAGCAAGCCCCTCAGCTAGTCGTGGTTCTCTGTTTGATGGGGTAACTCAAACCTTCATTCCGGAAGAGTCTGGGCCATTACTAGTCATGTCGGAATTAGGTTGCTATAGTATTCCATTGACATTAATCACAGGGCATGGTAGGACTAAGAGACACCCTAAGAGATCACCTGCGTTCCAGACATACTCTTCTTTGCCTTCATGATGTAAAATAAATCCGATTCCCTCTTGGTAATCAGGATCAATCACACCAGCCAGTATGGTAACTCCCTGCTTTGCCTGTTGATCCAGAGGCATGAGGAGCCCAAAGTGGCCAGATGACATTCTTAGCTTCCACTTCAATGGACTCTGATATTTCTCCTGGTGGGACCATTCCTCCCTTAGGAACGAAGACCTCTAAACCTGCAGAGCATAACGTCGTGCGGACATGGAGCAAAAATCTTGTGAGTGGGTGACTAGGGATAATAGTGAGCGGTTCCATTCCCATTTCCACCTCTTGATTCCTTGATCCATGAGTCCTGGCTATGGGAGAAACAGAACCACATATTGGACACTGGTTTAGAGCACATACAGTCTCCTGTAGAACCCTGCCCCAACCCTGCAAGGTATTGCCACCTAGCTGCTGCTCTAATTGTGTCTTTAGAAGGCCATTCCATTGTTCTATCACATGAGGTACTTCAGGATGATGAGGTAAGACCACTGAATCAAATAAAAATGGGCCCATTACTGCATTTCATTTGCTATGAACTGAGTCCTTGATCAAGGCAATGCTATGTGGGATACCATGACAGTGGATAATGTTGTATTCTGTAAGTCCACAGATGGTAGTTTTGGCAGAAGCATTACATAAAGGGAAGGCAAATCCATATCCAGAGTACGTGTCTATACTAGGAAGAACAGAACACTGCCCTATCCATGATAGAAGTGGTCCAACATAATGAACTTGCCACTAGCTTATTGGCTGGTCACCTCGAGGGATAATACCGTATCGGGGACTCAGCGCTGGTCTGCTACTGGCAGACTGGACACTTAATAGTGGCTCTAGGCAAGTTGGCCTTGGTGAGTGGAAGCCCACATTGCTGAGTCCGCACAACCTCCCTCCCTGCCACTACGGCCACTTTTTTCATGAGCCCATTGAGCAATTCCAGGAGTAGCTAGGGAAACAGAATGCCTGGCTTCCACAGGATACGACATCCCATCCACTTGATTGTTAAAATCCTCCTCTGCTGAGGTCACCCTTTGGTGAGCATTCACATGAGACACAAATATCTTCAATTCTTTGGCCTATTCGGACAGGTCTAACTACATACCTCTTCCTCGTACATCTTTGTCTCCAATTTTCCAGTCACGTTCTTGCCAAGTCCCTGAACATCCGGCCAGACCTTTGGCCACAGCCCATGAATCAGTATACAATTGCACATCTGGCCATTTCTCCTTCCAAGCAAAGTGAACAACCAGGTGCACTGCTCGAAGTTCTGCCCACTGCGAAGATTTGTCTCCACCATTGTCCTTCAGGAGGTCCCCGAAAGGGGCTGTGGTGCTCCTGCAGTCGCTTTTGAGTAGTGCCTGTATATCATGCACAACCATCTGTAACCAGGCACACATTTTCTCTTCCTCAGTCAACTCATGATGAGGAGGCCATAGGTGCAGACTGGGAGATGGAAGGCAATGTGACAGAAGCAGAGACCATGGGCATTTTCACCACTTCCTCATGCCACTTACTTGTGTCTTCAGGTCCTATTCAGGCTCGATCTCGTATATACCACTTCCATTTAACGATGGAGTGCTGCTGTGCACATCCAATTTTATGACTCTGTGGGTCAGACAACACCTAGTTCATGATGGGCACCACAGGCCACATCTTGACTTGGTGGTCCATGGTTAAGCATTCAGTCTCTATTAAGGCCCAGTAACAAACCTAAATTTGTTACTCAAAAGGACAGTAGTTACCAGCACAGGATGATAGGGCTTTGTTCCAAAATCCTAAGGGTGTGCACTGTGATTCACAAATAGCAACCTACCAAAGACTCCAAACAGCATCTCTGTCTGCCACTGACACCGCAAGCACCATTGGATCAGCCGGATCCTATGGCCCCAGTGGTAGAGTGGCTTGCACGGCAGCCTGAACCTGTTGCAGAGCCCTTTCGTTTTTCTGGGCTCCACTCAAAACTAGCAGCTTTTCGAGTCACATGATAAATAGGCTGGAGAAGCACACCCAAATGAGGAATATGTTGTCTCCAAAATTCAAAGAGGCCTATCTGGCACTGTGCCTTGTTTTTACTTGTGGGAGAAGTCAGATGCTATAATGTATCCTTCCCTTTAGAAGGAATATCTCCACATGCCCCACACCAATGGACCCCTAGAAATTTCACTGAGGTGGAAGTCATCTGAATTTTTGTAGTGTTAACTTTCCACCCTCTAGCACACAAAAGTTTTACCAATAAGTCCAGAGTCATTGACACTTCTTCCTTGCCAGGTCCAATCAGCATGATGACATGAATGTAATGGACCAGTGTGATGTCTTTTTTAAGGGAAAGGTTATCAAGTTCCCTGCAGACTAAATTATGACATGAGGCTGGACAGCTGATGTAGCCCTGAGGTAGGCAACTGAAGGTACACTGCTGGCCTTCCCAGCTGAAGGCAAACTGCTTCTGATGGTCCTTCAAAACAGGTATGGAGAAAGGCCAGATCAAAAGCTGCATACCAGCTACAAGGAGAAGTGTTAATTTCCTCAAGCAATGAAACTACATCTGGAATAGGAGCTGCAATTGGAGTCACCACCTGGTTAAGTTTTAGATAATCCACTGGCTTTCCCTAAGGTTCATCGGTGTTTTGCAAAGGCGAAACTGAAGAGCTGAATGGGGATATGGTGGGAATTACCACCCCTGCATCCTTCAAGTCCTTGATGGTGGCTGTAATCTCCACAATCCCTCCATGAGTGTGGTATTCCTTTGCTTTACTATTTTCCTGGGTAGCGGCATTTCTAATGGCCTCCACTTGGCTTTTCCTATCATGACAGCCCTTACTCCATTTGTCAGGGATCCAATGTGGGGGTTTTGCCAGTTACTGAGTATATCCACTCCAATTTTGCATTCCTTAACTGGGGAAATCACTACAGGATAGGTTCAGGGACCCACTGAGCCTACTTCAGACAGATATGAGCTAAGGCTCCATTAATAACCTGACCTGCATATGTCCCCACTCTGACTGGTGGACCACAGTGGTCTCCCACAATCAGTGTCAGTTCACAACCAGTGTCCAGTAATCCCTGAAAAGTCTGATGAACAGTCACTCTCCTAAAAGGAGATTCCTTTGAGGAAGGCTGGGAGAAAGAATAACAGTGTACGTTTCTGGCAGCATATTGGAGTCTTTTCTCAAGGGGACCCGGCATCCCCTTTATTCAAGGGGTTGTGGGTTTTTAAACTCGCTCAAGTCTAGGAATTTGCCGGGGGCCAGCCTCAGCAATGAACAGGGTTACCAGAGGAGGGGTAGAGTTCGGCGAAAAAAGAATGAGCGGTAGAGTGTCTTATATTTTCATTCTGCAGAAAAAGAAAGCTCTGCTCTTTATTTTTTACATGGTCTTTTATATCATAAGCTTACAAAAGCATAACATCGCATGATCAACAAAGGGGCAGTACAAGATATAATCATAAACATTATTTCCCAGAGACATAATTTTCCAAGTGACACATAGTACAGTTCCGCATACACACACAAATACAATGAGTTTGTGTTTAGTTGATTTAAAGTAACAATTGACTTCATACTGCTTTACACTTATGCTTAATCTTGCAATACCTTCCACAGTTTTTATAACAATTAATCTTTTTGCAAAATCATTGTTACATAGGCTTTGTCCATCTTGTCCAGGGTGGTCAAGTTCTTGAAGTCCAGCCACTTTGGGTTACGTCATATTGTCCACGATTATGCCAAGGACAATTAGCCCAATCTCTATACCCAAAGACCAGTCAAGCGCAGCAGTGAGCGGGGTGGACGAGAAAGTTGACCTGTAATTGGCTGAGAGATTGGCTGAGAGAACTCACTGCCTTTTGTTTTTCCACTTTTATGGGGTCATGTGTGGGTGGTGGTTTAATCACAAAAAGGGCCTTGGTAAATACCAGGATTTCACCATCCTATTCTTGTTTTCCATAGTCGAGCTATTTGTTTTTCCCCTAAGACAACTTCATGTTGATCCCCAAGTAACACATGGGCTGTCCCTACCCGAGATTTCACCAGAGGATTATGAGTAGGACGCCCCCCGTCCAAAGGTCCCTAAATCTATAATGGAATTTTATGCTTATACATTCTGCTATACACAGGCTGAAAATGAAATAGACACATAACACAGATGACAGAGATATTCCTGACTTTTCAGGAATTCTTCGATGTTTATGCTGGGGGCAGTGGGTGCAGAGGGGCCGCCCTTGTAGCCTGGCTCCCAGCAGGAATTGATTGACGAACCCTGACTCTATTCTGGTGGGTCTGAGTTAGACTGTTGTTCATCCACTTGTACAGATAAAGTAAATATTTAGTAGATTTCCCATCTATTTCACTCCAAGGGACACCAAGATTAAGTAGCCCATGCTGTTAATCCATAAGAGTCAGATTATTCTGATTACCACTTTGACTCTGCTGTCCACTACAGTAACCACACCCACCTTGTCTTCATTAATCAAGTGCTGCCACTTGGCCCCTACCACCACAGGGTCCGATCAGCCCCATTATACTTAGGTGCCTTAATTCACTTCGGGCAATTCCCACTGGCAAATCTGACTTGCATAATATAGCAATCACAGCAGTCTTCAAGGGCCCTGGGGCTCCCTTCACAAATTTGTTCCTCACCATTGTGGTAAAAGGTGTGTCCTCTGTGTGTGTCTGTGGGTCTAACCTGATAAATCCAACCTAGCATGCCATTTTCCCTAAGCCTTTGAATACCGTCTTCTACAGTATATCAAAGCAGGTCTGGTACTTCAACTTGATTTACTGTAGGCCAATGCATAATTCATGCTCCAGCAACCCAATTAAATAAACTATTAGATCCTTTCCTCACTTCTAGAGCTGAAACACTGAATGAAGAATCTGTGCTGAGTAGACCCGTATCAATAAACTCAGACTGATCCATCTTTAGGTTCCTTTCACTATTATCCCACACCCTTAATAGCCATTCCCATATATATTCCCCAGGTTTTTGTTGGTACATAGTAGAAAAGTCAAGCAATTCTTTTGGACAGTAGTGCACCTCATCCTGGCTCATACTTTGTACTTTACCTTTTGGGGCTCACTGGGATGTAAGTCTAGGTATAGGTCAGTGGGGAAATGTTTGGAGAACATTCAGCATTGTCTTGTAAAACATTTGCCTCAGGCGAGGTGCTAGGCAATGACTCAGAAAAGGTGCTTTAGACTCAGCTGGGTTAATCTCATTAGATGGGAGTGGAAGGGCTAATGGTATTACTGGGCAAGGTGGTTTAGCAGGCAAACACGGAATGGTCTCTTCAGATGGGAGTGAGAGGGCTGGTTCTATTGGCAGCAGTAAATGGACTTTTGGGGCTCGGTATCTCCAGCTTCCTGATTATCTGCCCATATATCCCCATCGCAAGCTTCAGGATCCCATTTCTTCCCAATCAATGCTCTCACTTTAACTTCAGACATCTTTCGAGGCTGACAGTTGAGTTGGCATTGTAATTCAACCACTGTTACAATAAGACTCTGGATTTGGTTTTTGGCACTAACCCCTCTGTTACTACAAGATTCAAGGCTTTCTTTCAAGGCACAAGTGGAAACTTTCAAGTCATTTATGCGGCACTTGAGCTTTGACTCTGAAGCCCTGAGCACATCTCTTTCTTTGACCAGTGTGTCTAGCAATAGTAGGACCAACCAACCAGCTACCTTATACTTCTTATTCTGGCAAAACTGTAGAAAGATATCACACATGCAATCACCCAGAGCCTTGCCTTTCACCAATATCTGATCTATTGGTGGTGATATTTTGCATATTGTATTGCCACCTCATACCATTGATTACCAATGCCCCCTTTACTACTGGAAGCAGAGTCATCAACATCTTGAAGACTAACCAGACTTGAGAACCAATTTAGAAGACTCACCCTTACAATTTTCTTTCTCTAGAACCACTCTTGGTACCAAATGTCTTAGGCTGGGTTCTCTGGAGAAGCAAACCAGTGAAGTGTATAAATATATATACAGAGAAAGATTTAAATCATGGAAATTAGTCATGCGGTTGTTGAGGCTGGAATGCCCCCAAGTCCGTGGGTCAGAATAGAGGCTTCTCCTGATTCATGTAGCTGCAGTGGCTCGCGAGCCCAAGATTGGAAAGTAGGAGAGCAGGGCTCTTGCTCACAAATTGTGAGATTGACAAATCCCAAGATCAGCAGGCAATACCACAGTAAGCTGGTAGCTGAAGTTCCAAGAATTGGAGGTCAGATGAACAGGTGCCAGCTGTAGGATCTAGAATGACAAAAGCCTACAAGCCTTGCCAGAATGTCTGCCTATATTCGATGCAGGCCACATGCCCAAGGAAACATCCTTTCAACTGTCTGGCTACTCAGAGCAAATCCCATCACGAGTGTGTTCACATAGCAAATCTCAACAGGGCAGTGATCACAACATTAAAAGGCTGCCAAAACACTAAGATTCATGGCCCAGGCAAGCTGACACAAAATCTTAACCATCACACAGACCGACACGCACAGAGACATACACAGATTTCAACAACTGTCACACACCATTCACTGACACAGACTCGCTTACGCACACACACAAAAACACACAGAAGTAAACGACAGCCACACAGGAGAAAACACAAAACACAACCGATATATTCACAGAGTCAGAATCCCAGACACACATGGACAGCCACACAGATTACACAACTGCACACACACACTCACACACCCACAAACTCTAGCCACACTGGATACACAGGAAGCCCTGGCACTCCCAACAGAGGCCACTGCAGGGAAATGGGGCTTCATTCCCAGCATGTCCTGCCGCACCGAAGCTGTTACAACAGGAAGTGCTTTCCTAGTTCAAAATTCAGGCTGGGACCCTCTGGAGGGCTGAGCCCAGGGCACTGAGGTGCCAGAGAGTGGCCAGGGCATGGTGGCTCTGGTAAGAGCCTCTGGGCACAACGTTGGGACTCCGGCACTGTCAGGGGCCCTTAGAGTGGAGGTGTCCTGTGGGGCCTGGTGGATGAATGCGTCAAGGGAGGCCACAGGAACTGTTGTTAATTTTCATAGGTGTTGTGATGATTAATTCTGTGTGTCCATCCTACGTGTGTGTGTAAATGGAAGGAAAGGTAAGGGGCTTGTCCTAGAGGATCAACAGAGGAAATGCCCAGTTAATAAAGAAAGCATATCCCAGACAGGAGTAACATTACAAATAATCGGAAGTGCAGAACACTCCGTTGTGCTCATGCCTAACCTGTACATGGATCAAGAGGCAACTGTTTGAACAGAATGAATTACAAAAGGTGTGCAGCTGGATTTATCCTTTCACCTTACTTATTCAATCTGCACGATAAACAAGTACTCCTAGAAGATGGATTATATGAAGAAGGCAGCATAAGGATGGGAGGAACACTCATTAACAAACTCAATAGTCAATTGACGCGACCTTCATTTCTGAAAACGAAGAAGACTTGAAGCACTTTTGACCAAAGTCAAAGGCTAGAGCCTTCAGTAGAGATTACGCCTCAATGTGAAGAAAACAAAAACCTTCAAAACTGGACCAATAAACAACATCGTGATGAATGGCAAAGAAACTGAAGCTGTCAAGGATTTCATCCTACTCGGATCAACAATATCCATATAAGCAGCAGTCAAGAAATCAAAAATCATATTACATTGGGCGAATCGGCTGCACACGACCTCTTTAAAGTTTTAAAACTGAAAATGTCACTTTGATAACTAAGATGCCCCTGACCTAAGCCATGGTCTTTTCAATCACCTCATACACATGTGAAACTTGGACAATGAAAAAGGAAGGCAGAAGAAGAATTGATGCAGTTAAATCACAGTGTTGGCAAAGAATATAGACTACCCTGTGGAGTGCCAGAAGAACAAACAAATCAGTCTTAGAGGAAATGCAACCACAAGCCTCCTTAGAAGTGAGGATGACAAGACTTAACTTTGGCTCTCTTCTTGTGAACATGTCATCAGGAAGGAAGAATCTCTAGAGAAGGACATCGTGTTTGGTAAAACAGAAAAACAAAAAGGGTCAGCAAAAACACGGGAAAACCTCAATGAGATGGATTGACACTATGGCCACCACAATGGGCCTCATTACGTTATATAAGGCTGCTGTGATTTGGAATGGACTCCATGGCAAATACTGACAATAACTGTTTAAAAAATACAACAAAGGATATAACACCTTTTTTTAATTAAATGAGCAGATAGGATGTTCTCATGTGTATTCTAAAAACAACATTATAAACACATAAGGATACCCAATGGATGTCAAGGTCTGATGTACAGTAATTAGGGCAATGACCATACAAACTCACACTTTATCCCAATACTAATTTACATATCAAATGGAGAAATCTCCCGTACTGAAATGAACAGCATACTTGTGCAAATAGATTCTAACATTTCATGCAACTCCTCAATGTGAAAAGATATTTTGAATGAAGTGAAAAAGGTCCATAAATCCATCCAATGAGTAATCCAGAGTGTATATAAAGCTCCATGCCTATTAGAAGGCCTAGCCCCTTGCTTATAGCAAATGAGTAGCTTTGAGAGCTGTTTGGGGAATGTAAAACTTCAACAAGCCACTTGAGTGTATTTCTGAATTTGAAAATTTTAGAAAAGGGATGGGAAAGGTATGATTCACTGGATCCTAGTTTCAATTATTATGGGAAAAGATATATTTTAAACAGGACATTATGGACATCCTGATTTTACCTTTGAAGTGAAGACATAAAAAAAGCCGCTGTATTCAAATCTTGAATTTTTAGTTGAAAAATATTTATTTTTATGGACATCCTGATTTTACCTTTGAAGTGAAGACATAAAAAAAGCCGCTGTATTCAAATCTTGAATTTTTAGTTGAAAAATATTTATTTTCAATACATACGTCTTATTTACAGCACTGGTTTAGTTCTTAAATATTCTAGCAACTTTATATCCAGTGAAAATTTCACCTTAAAGAGTTTTAAACTCTGTAAAATATCAAGAGTTGGTACTAAAAAAAGATATCACCGTTCTTTGTTCATCTAAATTTCATTCACGAATTCTGCTTAGTACTATATTATTCCAGCCTGGAACAAGGCTTGGTCATTTTTTTTTTTTTTAATAACATTCATGGTCACTGTGTCCTATGAAAGACAGCTCAGAAAGCTGAAATTTCAAATTATTTCAGGTCATCATAAAAAAAAAAAAGGATTATGAAAATCATTAAACATGGCAATTATCTGAACTGAAAACGAGACAAACTAAGAAGGACATTTTAGAAGTATTATCGATGACTATGCTTCCATGGGAGCCCTGGTGCTGTAGTGGTTAAGAGCTATGGCCGCTAACCAGAAGTTTGGCAGTTCAAATCCACCAGCAGCTCCGTGGAAACCCTAAGGAGCACTTCTACTCTGCACACATGGGTTGGCCCTGAGTCAAAATTGAATCCACTCCACCACAACTAAAGCAACAACACTTTCATGAAAAATAGCATAGTAAAATTAGAATAATTTCTAGTATTTTAAAGAAGAAAAAAAATTAAACTTAACATAAGGTTGAGAATATTAATACATCTACTTTTCCATTTTTTACTATTTCCCAGCTACTTTAAAGTTATAGGTCAAAACAAACAAACAAACCCACTAACATCAAGTCAATTCCGACTCCCAGCGACTCTGTAGGACACAGTAGAACTGTCCCATAGGGCTTCCAAAGCTGTAATCTATAGGAGGCCTACTGCCACACTTTTCTCCAGCTGAGCAGCTGCTGGGTTCCAACCGGAAACCTTTCGGTTAGCAGCCGAGCGCTTAACCACTGCGCTACCATGGCTCCTTCTATAGGTAAAACAATCAGGAAAAAGTTAACAACACCCTGTACACAGGGACCCGCACCTTCCCTTTCATCTCGGGCTCCACCATGGGTGGCCTGGAGAAGCCACAGCAAAGCCCCTTCTCATCACTCAGGGCCCCAGAAGGAAGCTTGGCACTCACTGTTGACTCTCGGGTTCCGAAGCTAAGGTGCGCCTCCCTTAGGCTGGATCCTGTGGAAATGAAGCTCTCCTTCCCGCACCAATGGCACTGTCACCCACCAGGCATAAGCCCAGAACCACCAACCCTTCCAGGAGCCACCGGTCAGATAAGGCAAGGTGCGCCTTCTGTTGGCTATTGGCGCACAGGGATGGTCACTTTCTGCCGGCTGTTTAAAGGTAGCAGTGCCCCATGGGAATGACGGACATTCTCAATTCTAAGTGATATTTACACCAAAAAATAGGTTAATTCCACTTTTATGTAGGGAATCATTTAAATAAGAATTTCACCAGCAACACTGACCTCCAGGAAGAATTCTCCTTCATCATGTTAAAATGAAAACACGTTAATTTCTTGAGGATGTCTCCTCAGACCTTGAGTGGAATATCTAAATTCTTTATTTGGAAATGGGTATTTTATCAGAGACCTTTTAGGCACCATTTCTAATCCTCTTGGCTCTCCTATCTCTGTTTCACATGCTACTGTGACAATCAGCTCTGAAGGCTCAGATTTACCTCATGAGGGACCAACATCACAACCTCCTGCACTTTGTCCTTGTGTCACCTGACTCCCCACCCTTCTCTGGGTTTCTATGTTGATGCTGAGGTGGGAGATGCCCCAGGATCAGAGCCCACACATGCACAGCCAGGTGCCTTGTTGACTCTGGGTGTGTGTGCGGTCTGTCTGTGTATTCTGTGAATGGTCATTGTGGTGGGGGTCAGTATGTTGTTAGGGTGTCTACATATGATTTTCGTATTTGGGTACAATCAGAAGGTAGATGGTCATTTCAGGGTCTCTTTCTATGTATGTTTTCTATGGTCACTTGGGTGTATCATCATGTGGGATCTTGGACAATGAGCAATGAGTGTATGCTTGTTGTCAGCGTTTTGTATGTTTTAAAGGTAGACTAATGTGAGAATGTGTGGTCAGCGTGTGAATTCAGGATGTGAGTGTGGTCAGAATATGTGTGAGTTCTCAGTGTACATGTGTTGTCGAAATACACAATCATTTGCAATATCTAAGTGTGTCTTGCATTGATTTTTATGTGGTCAGAAGTTTTGTGGTAAGTGTGAATGTGTGTGTCTTTGTTTGTGTTTACAATGTGGTTAGAGAGGGTTAGTGAGAACCCTATTAGAGACAGCACACTGCAACACTGCCAGCCTCCTAGGAAACACCAGGTGGCCAGCTTCCAGTCTTCCTGGGAGCAGTGGAATCCACTGGAGATATTTGATGGGTGGGGCTACTTCTTGGAGGTTGAATTAGGGTTTCTCTCCATGATAACATCTTACTCCTACATTGTATATTTCTTTGAAGCTGTTTAAGCTCTTTGACAATTGTTTCTCTGGGCCAGATGAAAAACTTACAAAAGCTTTTCTGTTCCTGGGCAGTTATTTTAGCAATAGTCTTTGTGTGCACTGTCCTTTCAGTGAGGATTTTAACATACCTTGTAAATCTGCTTTGAATCAGGAATAATCAGGTCAGAGTATAGCTATCCCATATTGTTTCCAAGGAGGAGCTGGTGGATTCGAACTGCTGACCTTTTGGTTAGCAGCAGTAGCGCTTCACCACTGCACCACCAGGCTGGGTTTTTTTTTTTTTTTTGGATTATAGAAATGCTTTGGAAACCCTGGTGGCATAGTAGATAAGGGCTAAAGCCGCTAACCAAAAGGTCAGCAGTTCAAATCCACCAGGCGCTCCTTGGAAACTCTATGCGGCAGTTCTACTCCGTCCTATACCGTCACTATGAGTTAAAATTGACTCAACGGCAATGGGTTTTGGATATGCTTTGAATCATGACTAATCAGGAATTTTTATAGTTACTGGCCTATTATTGGATTTTCAGATTATAAATGAGAATACAAATTGATGAGTGAAATCAAGCTAAGTCTGTAAAATAATCTCATCGTTTTCAGTGAATAATCAGTAAACAAGACAACTGTATAACTTCAATGAGAAAACTTTTAAGTGACAAATTCTTTCTGTCCAACGAAGTAATAAATATTAACTCTTCTGGGGCCCCTTTCACACACTGGTAGTGGAAATGTGATTTCTCACAACCATCCCGAAATACAATGTAACGCTGTCTACCCAAAGCCTTTGAAATGCTCACACTCTTTTCTTTATTCAGCACCATCCCACATCTAGTCATCTACCCTAATGAAAGGACCACCATGATTCCAAAGACCTGGCGAGAGCACATTCAATGGAACCGGATAGATTACAGTGAAAATGTGGCAACGAGCTGAATGATCCATGGTAGAGGGATTCTGTAACTAGTGTAAATCCTTACACGGGAGGCAGCTCCTAAAAGTCATAAGCTTCAAAGACATGTCAGAACACAGAAAACGCTCTTAATGTAATGTTAAGCGGAAAGAGGCAGAAACCAGCTTTTCTACGTTGTGTAAAGAAGAGTGCATGTGTTTCTGCACAAAAAGAGTGAACAAATGCTTCATGAAAATAGCATAGAATTGAAGAACCGGAATTTCTAAAGGGTGCTGTTACCATTACTGTATCAACTTCCTTGGCAGCTGTTTCTGGGCTCCAAACACTCAATTCTGTCCTTACTCCAGCCTTGAGGGTAGGGGCGCTTTCCTCCTTTTTAACAAAGCCTTGGTTGAACGCCTACATATGATCTCAAAGTTTCTTGTGCACTGTGACTTCTTCAATCTAGTTTTTGTTTGGTTTTTTGCATTTCGGTTATATCCTTTAAACCCCGTAATCTGCAATGGGATCAGCAGGAGCCATTGAGTTTCATGGTGCTAATGCTGCTCATCAGAGACCTGGTGGATGGGAAGGTGTCAGGTGCTGACATCTGCATCTTTCTGTATCAGCTTTTTTTTTTTTTTTTTAGTGCTTTGGTCTGTCCTATAGAAGTATTTAAAAAAATTAACTGCTTCTATTCTGCAGAGTCAGAGGGCTGCAGCAGGGACCCTCTTTGTCCGCAATGATCATCCACACATTGCCCAATAGATGCCCTCCATCAGTACACGTGGGGAGTGGGCCATGTGCCCTACCCAGATGTCTTCTCAGGCCTTGGTTGGACCCTTCACCATACACTCCACCAAATCCTCTCAGCTGTGTTCCCAGACTTCAGTCAGACGTCCACCAAATCCTCCCAGCTCTGTTCCCAGGCCTCTGCCAGATTCTGGACTTCTTCCTTCCAGATGTGTTGCTGGACCTTGGTCAGACCCTCCCCCTCCTCTTCACAGCTGTGTTCCTGGATCTAGGCCAGACCCTCCACCCGCTCCTCCTAGCTGCTTTACTGGATCTTGGCCAGATCCTCCACCTATTCTTTCCAGCTGAGTTCCTGGACCTTGAACAGACACTCCCCCTCTTCCTCCCAGGTGTGTTCTACCTGGGCCAGGCTCTGACTCTCATCCTCCCAACTGTGTTCCTACAACTTGGACAGGACCTCTGGCCCCTCCTCCCAGCTGTATACCAGGGCCTTGGAGAGACCCTCCACCTCCTCCTCCCAAATGTGTTCCGAAACCTTGGCCAGACCCTCCCACTCCTCTTTCCAGCTGTGTTTCTGAACCTTGGCTAGATGCTGCCCCTTCAACTCCCAACTGTGTTCCTGGACCTTGGAGAGACCATCCTCCTTCTCATCCCAGCTGTGTCCCTGGACCTTGACCAGATACTAACCCTCCTCCTGCCATCTGGGTTACTGGAACTTGGACAGACCCTTCACATCACCCCCCATCTGTATTCTTGGACCTTGGTCAGGTCATCCACCTCCTCCTCTCAAGTGTGTTCCTGGACCTTGGACACACCATCCGCCTCCTCTGCCCAGCTGTGTTCATGGACTTCAGTCACACCATTCCATTCCTCCACCCAGGTGTCTTCCTGAACCTTGTCAAGACCCTCTCACTACTCCTCTCAGCTGTGATCCTGGGCTTGGGCTAGACCCTTCACCACTTCCTCCCAGCTGTGCTCCTGACCTTCGAAAGACCCTCTACATTCTCCTCTCAGCTGTATTCCTCCACCTCTGCCAGACCCTCCCCCTTCTCCTCTCAGCTGTGTTCCTGGAACCTGGCCAGACCCTCCAACTCCTCTTTGCAGCTATGCTGCTGGACTTCAGCCAGGCCCTACCCCTACTACTCCCAGCTGTGTTCCTGGATTTCGGACAGACCCTCTATCTCCTCCTCCCAGCTGTTTCTAGACAGTGGCTAGACCTTCCACCTGGTCCTCCCAGCTGTGTACCTAGACCTTGGCCAGACACTCTGCTCTGTGCAGCTGTGTTCCTGGACCTTGGACAGACCATCTGCTCCATCCAGTTGTGTTCATGGACCTTGGCCAGACCCTTCACCTCCACCTACCAGCTGTGTTCCTCGATCTCAGCCAAACCCTGTCCCTCATCCTCCCAGCTGTGTTCCTAGAACTTGGACAGATCATTCCCCTCCTCCCCCCAACTGTGTTCCTGACCTTGGACAGACCCTTCCCTTACTCCTCCCAGCTGTCTTCCTGGATTTCAGCCAGACCTTCCCATTCCTCCACCCAGCTGTGTTCCTGAACCTTGTCAAGACCCTCCTCATACTCCTCCCAGCTCTGTTCCTGGACCTCGGACATACCCTCCACACCCTCCTCCCAGCTGTATACCTAGACCTTGGAGAGACCCTTCATCTCCTTCTAGCTATGTTCCTGAACCTTGGCCACACCCTCCCCCTCCTCCTCCCAGCTGTATTCTGGACATCTGCCAGATCCTTCTCCTTCTCCTCGAAGCTGTGGGCCAATACCTATACTTCAGACAGGCCCTCCCCATCCTCCTCTCAGCTATGTTCCTGGAACCTGGCCAGATCCTCCATCTCCTCCTCCCAGCTGTATTCCTGGACCTAGGCCAGGCCCTCCACCTCCTCATCTCAGCTATGCCTGGACCTGGGCCAGAACGCCCCATTCCTCCTACTAGCTGTGTTCCTAGACCTTGGTCAGACTCTACCCCTCCTCCCAACTATGTTCCTAGAACTTGGAAGAACCCTCCACCTCCTCCCACCAGTTGTGTTCCTAGAACTAGGACACACCCTCCACCTTCTCTCCCATACTGTGTTCCTGGACCTTGGTCAGACCCTCCCCATTATCCAACCAACTGGTTCCTGGACCGTGGACAAAACCTCCCCATCCTCTTCCCAAGTGTGTTCTTGGACCTAGGCCAGACCCTCCCTTTTCTCCTCCCAGCTGTGTTCCTGGACCTTGGCCAGATTCTCTCCCTCCTCCTCCCAGGTGTGTTCCTGGATCTTGGCCAGACCTACCCTTTACTCTTTCCAGCTGTGTTCCTTAACCTTAGACAGAAGCTCCCCCCCTCCTCCAAGCTGTATTCCTGGAAATTAAACATACCGTATACCTCCTCCCCCGGAATGTGTTCCTGGACCTTGGACAGACCCTCAACCTTCTCCCAACTATGTTGCTGTATATTAGCCAAGCCCTCCTCATCCTCCTTCCAAATATTCCTGGACCTCAGACAGATATTCCTCCACCTCATCTCAACTGTGTTCCTCCCACAATGCCAGATTCTCCCCCTTCTCCTCCCAGCTGTGTTCCTGGACCTCAGCCAGAACCTTGACCTCCTCCTCCCAGTTGTGTTCCTGGACTTTGGACAGACCCTCCACCGCCTCCTCCCAACAATTTTCTCAACAAGACCAGATCTTCCCTTTCCTCCACACAACTGTGTTCCTAGGCCTTGAGCAGATCCTCCCCCACTTCCTCTCAGCTGGATTCCTGGACCTTAGCCAGACAGTCCACTTTCTCCTCCCAGCTGTGTTCCTGGACCTTGGCCAAAAACTCCCCCATCTCCTCTCAGCTGTGTTCCTGGACCTTAGCCACACAGTCCACTTCCTCTTTCCAGCTGTGCTCCTGGACCGTGACCAAAACCTGCCGCACCTCCTGCCAGCTCTGTTCCTGGACCTTAGCCAGATAGTCGACCTTCCCCTCCTAGCTCTGTTCTGGGACCTAGGCTAGAACCTTCCCCGCTCATCCCCTGGCTGTGCTTCTGGACCTCTGCAAGACCCTTCCCCCTTACCTCCTCTTCCTCGACTGTGCCGCTGGACCTTGATTCCCCTCCAAAACACAACTGGAGTCCCACTCCACAACATGCTTGGGTTCCCCTCCCCCACATGGCTGGCTTCGCACTTCCCAACATGACTGGCAGCCCCCTCCACTACCCACCCAGCTTTAGTCCAGATTCCGCACCTCACTGGCCATTTAGGCCTTATCGGCTGCCTCCACTACATACTCCCAGGCCTCAATGTCTACGGCCTGGACCACCTCCATGCTTCTGGCCTCTAAAGACCATTACAGTCTTGCCAGAGTCTTCACCTCCAATACTTTGATCACCAGTATTGTTGTTGCTGTTCTCAAGTGGTCTCGTTCTACCTCCTTCCATCTTCCATGGAAGAAAACCCTTGCCTGTCTAAAGAGACAATTCTTTACCTAACAAATCTTAACTGTGGCAATAAACTCACTATAGAAAATTAGTTATCAACCAAAATTCGTAACATTTAAAAAAGAATCTCACAACTAGTGTTTCTTGTAATTTGATTAGATGTAAGATAAAACCCACAACCAGTCAACACTGATATTTGTTCACTCAACAAACCCTTAGTGAGCACCTGCTGTCTGCTATGACAAACAATAGACTTGATCCTTGGCCTCATGGCCTTCAGATGCAACAGTCTGAAATCAGTGTGTGCACCAACTGTCTATAGCTCTTCAGGTTGGAGAGGACATTAATCCATTGCTGTAGAGTCCATTCCAACTTATAGCAACCCAAAAGGACAGAGAAGAACTGTCACATGGTGTTTCCAAGGAGCATAGATTTGAACTGTCAACCTTTTCGTTAGCAGCCAATCTCTTTACCACTGCACCACCAGGGCTCTGGAGAGAACATCAAGGCCCATCCTTACAGATGAAAAAACTAAGGTTGAGTAACTTGCACCTAATCTCCCAGTAAGGGTGCCCCAAAGCTGCGTTCTTGCCCATATTCTCGCCTCATTCTGCTCATTCACAACCATTTTCATGACTTCAACTGCCCTGTATTTACTAGTCATTCCCATTTCTGTATTAGGTCAAGACCTCTTCCCCTAAGTTTTCATGCGTCGATATGCTATCTGTAAGACACACACTTTAGATCCAAAATACAAACAGGTTGAAACTGAAAGGGTGGGGGAGAAATTCTATGCAAATTGTAACCAAAAGAGATGGATAGCTATATTAATATCAGACGAAATAGACTTTAGGTCAGAATCTGTTATAACAGACAAGGATATTACATACTGATAAAAGGGTCAATTCATTAAGAAGATATTACCTATTACACAGGTACCAAACAACAGAGTCCTAAAATAGATGAAATGAACTTGACAGAACTGAAAGGAGAGACACTTCTACAGTCCATAGTTATTTCAATAACGCACAGAATGTCTAGACAGAACATCAGTAGTGAAATAGAGGGGTTGAACAAAACCAAAATTCAACTAGACCTAGTAGATATATATAGCACACTCCACCCAACATCAGTAGAACACAGATTCTTCTCTAGTGCACATAGATTATTCTCCAGGATAGGGCATATACTAGGTCATTGTATTACTTATCAAGTGCTGCTATAACAGAAATAAATTAAGTAGGTGGCTTGAAAAAACAGATTTATTTTCTCACAGGTTAAGAGGCTAGAAGTCTGAGTTCAGGGTGCCAGATACAGGGGAAGACTCTCTATTGGCTCTGGGGGACAGTCCTTTTCTCTTTTCAGCTTCTGTTTCTTAGTTCTGTGGAGATCTCATGTGGTGTGGCATCTACCTTCCCCCATCTCTGCTTGCTTGCCTGTTAACTTGCTCAGTCTGCTCTTTTACATCTCAAAAGAGATTGAGGAGAGGTGGGGTCAAGACGGTGGACCAGGCAGGTGCTTCCTATGGTCCCTCTTACAACAAAAACCTGAAAAAACAAGTAAATCAATTATATATGACAATCTAGGAGCCCTGAACATTAAAGACAAAGTTGAAGAGTCGGACTGAGCATTGGGTATGGAGAGACAATTCAGAAGCAGCAAGCATTTGCAAGACCTGGCTTGGCCAGCACCCTACAGCCTAGATTAGCTTGCGGGTGCTGGCTGAGGCAAGAGTAGCGCTCGGGATGCCTCTTCCATATCGGCAGAAACCAAGCGGCAGAAAGTCTGCTCAAGCCTCTGGTTCCAAGGAGAAGTGGCACTGAATCTGCGGAAGTTCAGTGCAAGCATCTAATCTACCACAAGGGATCCAACAAACCCTTTTCCCTTCTGGGAAGTACCTCTCTCCTATATACCCAGCTCCTCTCACTCTGCTTCAAGTACACCCTCACCCCCTGAGCCTGAAGTGGAACCCATCGCATGTCCTGAACCATTCTCTTGGCTTTCAAGAGGGAACAAATTAAGAAACAGGAAAAAGTAATCTGTCAGCTCCCCTAAGCCAGGAACTCAGGGCAGGCACAGACCCTTTGCCTAGGCACAGGCATGAGTCCACAGACTTAGAATGTCTTTCACCCCTGCCTAGACCTGTGTTGCCCCTTTCAACAGTGTATCCCCTCATTAGCACAGTACAACAGGGTATATAATTGGAGCCTATTTTCAACTGCAACCACTAAGGACGAGTGGCATATTCTTGACATTGGACGCCACCCTGTCCATAAAGCATGGTCCTCGACTACCTACATCAGATGCCTGAGGACTGGTGGTTTCACCCACTCCACCTAGCCACCCACAACAGGGGTCCAAGAATAAGTGTTGCCTCCCAGTCTCTACAGCCAACAGCATGGGGTCCCCAAAGTCCGGATGCAAAGCCCACCCACTTATGAGCTGTAGAAAACACAGACATACCTTCCACCCAGCCACTCAGTGGCAACTGTCAGCCCCCTACCTGGCTCAGCACATAACCCTGACTATAGGCAGATAACACAAGCCCACTGCCATCGAGTCGATCAGATACCTATGCCTAATCTAATCAGCCCTATGTAGTCCTGCCCATCTAGGACTGTAGGTGAGCGCCTGCACCACACACCTGATGACCGAAGACATGGACACCTGAGCTGAATCCACACAAGAAAAATAAATGGACTCCTGGGCTCACATACCTAATAACAGCTATAACTGCCTGCTATCAGGATGTGAGAGATTCAAAAACGCCAATAATCAAAATAGCTGAAATGACCAGCCTACTTGGGCACATCAAAGTGGAATAAAACAAGAAGCTAGGAAGCAGTAAAGAAACATAAAATAAATAAATATAACTCATTGATGGGTTAGAGAGAACAGTCAAAACCAAATCACAGAAAGAGGCAGACCATGATGGCTTCAGCAAGTGACCAAAACAAAGAACCAAGAAACCTCCTGGAGGATGAAAAAGTCTTGGAGTCATCAGAGGTAAAATTAAAAAGATTAACATACAGAGCTCTTTAAGAGATCAGGAAGGAGATCAGGCAAAATGCAGACCAAGTCAAGGAACACAGAGACAAAGCAATAGTGGAACATAAGGATGCTAGACAAGAGCATAATGACAAATTTAACAAGCTGCAATAATCCACAGAGAAACAGCAAACAGAAACCCAATATATTAACAACAAAATTTCAGAATTATACAACTGAATAGAAACACATAGGAGCAGAATTGAGGCAATGGAAGTCAGAATTAGTGAGACTGCAGAGAAAGCATTTGATAGCAATTTTTTGAGGAAAAATCTGCTACGAGAATTTTAAAAAATGAAGAAACCCTAAGAATTATGTGGGACTCTATCAAGAAGAATAATCTATGAGTGACTTGAGTACTCGAACGGGGAGCGGGGGGAGGAGGATAATACAGACAGAATTGTTGAAGATATGCCGGCAAAAAACTTCCTTGATATCATAAAAGATGAGAAGATACCTGTCCGAGAAACTCATCAAGCCCCACAGAGGGTAGATCCCAAAAGAAACTCACCAAGACATAGTATAATCAAATCAAAGATAGAGAATTTTAAGAGCAATTGGGGATAAATGAAAAGTCATCTAAAAAGGAGAGTCAATAAGACTATATTCTGACTACTCAGCAGAAAACATGCAGGCAGGAAGGCAATGGGATGACATATATAAAACCTTGAACAAAAAAGAAAATGGCAGCCAAGAATTCTATATCAGGCAAAACTCTCTGTCAAATATGATGGAGAAATTAGGGCATTTCCAGATAAACAGAACTTTAGGATATTTTTTGAAAACAAACCAAAATTACAAGAAATACTAAAGGGAGTCCTCCGGTTACAAAATCAATAATATCAGAAAACAACCCAAGACTAGAGCACAGGACGGAACAACCAAATATCAACCCAGATAGAGAAGTCAAAAAAATAAATCAATGCTAAAACATTGAAAATAGGGAAACAGAGACATCAATATGTAAAAGATGACAACATTAGAACAAAAAAGGAGGGGCTAAGTAATGTAGTCATAGAACTTTCATATGGTGATGAAGTCAAAGCGGTATCTAGAAATAAAAGCTTGGTTTAAACTTAGAAACACACAGGTAAATATTAAAGTAACCACAAAGGAAACTATCCTACACACCCAAATAAAAAATACGAAAAACATAAAGATTTAGCAAATACAAAATCAACAATAATGAAAAAAAGTTGAAAAGAAAATATATAAAGAAAAATGACTCAGCACAGAAAATTAACTGCAATAAAGAAACTGTCAAAAACAGCACACATACACACACAGATACATCAGAACAGCACTAAACTCATACCTTTCAATAATTACACTGAATGTAAATGGAATAAATGCACTAATAAACAGAAAGCAGCAGAATAGATTTAAAAAACATCATCTGTCTATATGGAGCCTACGAGAGACACACTTAGATTCAAAGGCACAAACAATCTAAAACTCAAAGGATGGAAAAAAATATATTAAAAAAACAATTAAAAAAGAGCAGGAGTGGCAATACTCATCTCTGACAAAATAGGCTTTAAAGCAAAACCCACCAAAAAGGTTAAGGAAGGACACTATATAATGCTTAAGGGTCAATACACCAGGAGGACATAACCATACTAAATATTTATGCACCCAAAAACAGGGCTCCAAAATACATAAAACAAACTCTAACAACACTGAGAAGAGACACAGCTCCACAACAATAGTAGGAGACTTTGACAGACCACTTTTTGGTGAAGGACAGAACATCCAAAAACAAGCTCAAAAAAGAAATGGCAAACCTAAATGCCACAGTCACCCAACTTGATCTCATAGATATATACAGAATACTCCACTCAACTGAAGCCCTGTATACTTTCTTTTCCAACACACATGGAACATTCTCCAGAATAGAGCACGTATTAGACCAAAAAAGCAAGCCTTAACAGAATCAAAAACATCAAAATATTACAAAGGTTCTTCTCTGACCATTTAGCCATAAAGGTAGAAAGCAATAAAAGAAAAAGGAAAAAAACAAAAAAATCAAATACATGGAAACTGAAGAACACCTTGCTCCAAAACTACTGGGTTATAGAAGAAGTTAAGGATACAGCAAACAAATTCACAGAACTAAATAAGAATGAAAACACATCCAACAAGAACCCTCTGAGGCAGGGCAAAAGCACTGTTCAGAGGTCAACTTATAGCAATAAATACACACATTCAAAAAGAAGAAAGGGCCAAAATCAAAACACTAACCCTACAACTCGAACAAATAGAAAAATAGCAGCAGAATAAGCTCATGGGCACCAGAAGAAGGAAATAAGAAAAATTAGAGAGGAAATGAATGATATGGAGAATAGAAAAACAACTGAAAGAGTTAACAAGACCAAAAGCTGGTGCTTTGAGAAAATCTACAAAATTGATAAACCATTGACCAAAGTCACTGAAGAAAAACAGGAGAGGAAGCAAGTAACACAAATAAGAAATGAGATGGGCGATAACAAAACAGACTCAACTGAAGTTAAAAGAATCATAACAGAATACTATGAACAACTGTACTGCAACAAATTTGAAAACCTAGAGGAAATGGACAAATTTCTAGAAACACACTACCTACCTAAACTAACAGAGACAGGTAGAACAACCAAATAAACTCATAAGAAAAGAAGAGGTCGAAGAGGTAATTAAAAAGCTCCCCCTCCCCCGCCCCAAAAAAGCCCTAGCCCTGATGGCTGCACTGGAGAATTGTATCAAACTTTCAGAAAAGAGTTAATACCACTACTACTAAAGGTATGTCAGTGGATAGAAAAGGATGGAATACTTTCGAACTCATTCTATGAAGCCAGCGTAACTCTGATACCAAAACCAGGTAAAGACACCACAAAATAAAAAAAACAAAGAAAATTACACACCAATATCCCCCTAAAACAGGCGCAAAAATCCTCGGCAAAATTCTAGCCAGGAGAATTAAAAAACATATCAAAAAAATAATTCACTATGACCAAGTGGAATTCATGCCAGTTATGCAGGGATGGTTCAACACTAGAAAAACAATTAATGTAATCCCTCATATAAATAAAACAAAAGATAAGAATGACACGATCTTATCAATTGACAAAGAAATGGCATTTGACAAAGTCCAATACCCATTCATGATAAAAACTCTCAGCAAAATAAGAATAGAAGGAAAATTCCTTAACATAATAAAGGGAATATATACAAAGACAACAACCAACATCATTCTAAATGGAGAGGGTCTGAAAGCGTTTCCCTTGAGAAGGGGGTCCGCACGATGCCCTTTATCACCACTCTTATTCAAGATTGTGCTGGAGGTCCTAGCCGGAGCTATAAGGTAAGAGAAAGAAATAAAGAGCATCCAAATTGGTAAGGAAGAAATAAAAGTATCCCTATTTGCAGATGATATGATCTTATACACAGAAAACCCCAAGGAATCCATAAGAGAATTACTGGAACTAATAGACGATTTCAGCAAAGTATCAGGATAGCAGATAAACATACAAAAATCAGTTGGATTCCTCTACAACAACAAGCAGAATCTCAGAGGAAATCACCAAACCAATACCATTTACAATAGCCTCCAAGAAGAGAAAACTACTTAGGAAAAAATATAACCAGAGATGTAAAAGACCTATACAAAGAAAAATACAAGACACTACTGAAAGAAACCAAAAGAGACCCACCTAAGTGGAAAAATATACCTTGCTCATAGATAGGAAGACTCAACATTGTGAAAATCTCAATTTTACCCCAAACTATCTACAGATACAAGGCAATACAATCCAAATTACGATGACGTTTTTTAATGAGACAGAGAAACAAACTGACAACTTCATATGGAAAGGAAAAAGACCCCAGATAAATAAAGCATTACTGAAGGAGAAGAACAATGTGGGAAGCCTCACACTACCTGATTTCAGAACCTATTATACCATGGCAGTCAAACAACAGTAAAACAGCTTGGTACTAGTACAAGAGATACATAGATCAATGCAACAGCATTGAGAATCCAGACGTGAATTCATCCGTCTATGAGCAGCTGATATTTGACAAAGGCCCAAACTCCAAGAAACGGGAAAAAAACAATCTCTTTTACAAGTGGTGCTGGCATAACTGGATACCCATCTGGAAAAAAATGAAACAAGACTCACATCTCACACCATGTACAAACTATCTCAAAGTGGATCTAAGACCTAAATATAAAGTCTAAAATGATAAAGATCATGGAAGAAAAAATAGGGACAATGCTAAGAGCCCTCATACATGGCAGAAACAAAACACAAAACATAACTAACAATTCACAAAGAACAGAAGAGAAGGTAGATAACTGGGAGCTCCTAAAAGTCAAACACTTATGCTCATCAAAAGACTTCACCGAAAGAGTAAAAAGACAACCTAAACACCAGGAAAAAAATTTTGGTTACAACATATCCGATCAGGGTCTAATCTCTGAAATCTACAAGATACTGCAAAACGTCAACAGCAAAAAGACAAATAACCCATTAAAAAATGGGCAAAGGATAGGAACAGGAACTTCACCAAGGAGACATTTAGGCGACTAACAGACATGTGAGGAAATGCTCATGATCATTAGCCATTAGAGAAATGCAAATCAAAACTACAGTGAGATACCATCTCTCCTCAACAACCCAAACCAGGGGGAGTATTAATCCAAAAAATACAAAATAATAAATGTTGGAGAGGTTGTGGAGAGCCTAGAACACTTACATAATGCTGCTGGGTATGTAAAATGGTTCAACCACTTTGAAAATCAATTTGGTGCTTCCTTACAAAGCTAGGAATAGAAGTACCATACAATCCAGCAATCCTATTCCCTGCAATATATCCTAGAGAAATAAGAGCCATCACACAAACATATATATGCACACCCATCTTCATTGCAGCACTGTTAACAATGACAAAAAGATGAAAACAACATAGGATCCCATCAACGGATGAATGGATAAACAAATTATGGTATATTTCACACAATGGAATACTACGCAATGATAAAGAAAAACGATGAATCTGCAAAACATCTCACAGCATGATGAATCTGGAAGGCATTATGCTGACTGAAATTAGTAAGTCGCAAAAGGACAAATATTGTATGAGACAACTATTATAAGAACTCAAGAAAAGTTTAAACACAGAAGGAAACATTCTTTTGTGGTTATAAGGGTGGGGAGGGAGGAAGAGGGGTATTCACTAACTAGATAGTAGATAAGAATTATCTTAGGCGAAGGGAAGGACAACACACAATACAGGGTAAGTCAGCACAACTGGACTAAACCAAAAGCTGACAAGGTTCCTGAACACTACCAAACACTTTGAGGGACAGAGTACCAGGGGTGAGGGTCGGGGGACCTTGGTTTCGGGGGACATCTAGGTCAACTGGCATAACAAAGTTGATTAAGAAAATGTTCTGCATCCCACTTTGCTGAGTCACATCTGGGGTCTTAAGAGCTTGGGAGCAGCTATCTAAGATGCCATCAATTGGTTCCAACCTACCTGGAGCAAAGGAGAATGAAGGACACCAAAGACACAAGGAAAATATTAGCCCAAGAGACAAAAGGGCCACGTAAACCAGAAGTTCCATCAGTGTGACAACAGAAGAACTAGATAGTGCCCAGCTACCACCAATTGTTACCACCAATGACTGCCCTTAGAAGGAACACAACAGAGTCCTTGATGGAGCAGGAGAAAAGTGTGGTGCAGAAAACAAATTCACGTAAAAAAGACCAGACTTGACGGTTGACTGAGCCTAGAGGAACCCCAGAAGGCATGGCCCCCAGACTCTCTGTTCACCCAGAACTAAAACCATTCCCAAAGCCAACTCTTCCGACAAAGATTAGGCTGGACTTTACAGTACTTTAATAATACCCATGGAGAGCGTGCTTCTTAGTTCAAGTAGATACATGAGACTAATTTTTTTTTTTTTAATTTTAAAATAAATACATAAAAAACATAGAACAAAAGGAAATGTGAGAATTTGCCTTGGGGAAAGAAAATCTGAAGGGTATGAAAATAAGTTTACTTCATATTTAACCATATTTAGGTTAGAATTCCAACTATGCTCTAATTCTCAGAATAAACAGTGAATCAACATCGATGGAGAGTTTAGGTATAAATATTTTTTAACCCCAAATTTTGAGGGCTTCGACAATTTTCCCCAGAGACTCTAAATAGCTGATAGGAAATTCATTCTCTTCTGAACGGCCTAGGCCATGAGCCCTCTTGTTCATTCTCTCTCTTTCAAATGGAAGCTGCCCTCACTCTCTGAAGTCCTTATTTGCCAATAGTTTTGTCAATGACGTTAGAGTTTCTTCAGCATCACCCTCCTCCCATCTTGAATTTTAAACCTCATGGACAATCAGCAACAAAGGCCAAGTAACAAAGCTGTTGAAAGGAGAGTCTGGAATATACACCCCTGACTTAAACAGGGAGGGATACATAAGAAGAAGACCCAAAGACAAAACAGAGACTATGTACTCAGTTGTATGCAGCATAGTTACACCATGTTAGATGGAAGCATGGCTTTATTTGGAGAATAATTATGTTTAAGGAGACGTGAATGGATGCCACAGAGACATAGGACAAATCACCCAGGGAACACTGACATAAGCAGGGAGTTCATTAGTAAATATCATTGTGTTTAGGGCCAATGGAGCCCCAAGGTAATGAACATGCCAGTGGTTCCTTCTTCACGGTTCAATCTGAACTGACTGAGTCCTCTAGAGCTGGAACAGGAATAAAGCCCTATGCTCCCCAAACAACCCCACCTCACCAGACCATGAAAGGTGTTGTTGCCATCACTCCCACCTATCCCTCTCCTGATCTTTCTGCTCTCCCCTGAAGAGGAAGCACGTCCTAGAGAGCAAGCATGGATCTGATCTGCCCTCTTGGATTCAACCCTGGAGGAGACAAGACACGTCCTTCTATGTCATAGCCTTTCTGTTAACTACTGTTGTTGGTAGTTGTTGTTGAGTCAGTTTCGACTCATGCTGACCTCATGTATTTCACAGTAGACATGGGCTCCACAGGGATTTCAATGTTGTGACCTTGCAGAAGCAGATTGCCAGGTCTGTCTTTCAAGGCACCGCTGGGTGGGTTTGAACTGCCAACCTTTCAGTTAGTAGTGAAGCACTTAACAGTTTGTGCCACCCAAGTACTCCTATGAACTACTAAAGGGTTTTAAAATGGCTAGTGGTTACTTTCAGGTAATGCTGAGTGGGACAAGGCTGTAAGGGAGTTAACTGGAAACTGGCCCTATTCTCAGGATCATGGTGTTATAGAGGTGTATGCATATGTGGTTAAGAAATTGCACTTTACAGCTTATGGAGTTCCAGCGGTGGAGTGGTTAAGAGCTCAGGCTGCTAACCAACAGTTCAGCAGTAACAATCTACCAGCCACTCCTTGGAAACCTTATGGGACAGTTCTGCTGTGTCCTAGAGGGTCGCTATGAGTCAGAATCTGCTCAGTGGCAACAGGTTTGGTGTTTTTGGTTTCATAGAGTACTTAGGATGTCAAAGCACTCTCCTAAAGCTTGATACCTATTAACTCATTTCACCTAGCCCTTAGTACTGTGTTGTTGTTGTTGTTAGCTGCCATCGAGTCAGCCCCAGGCTCCTGCAGACCCCATGTGTTACAGAGTAGAACTGTTTCCTAGGGTCTTCTTGGCAGATTACCAGGCCTTTCTTCCACAGTATCACTGGGTGGGTTCGACCCACCAACCTTTGCATTAACAGCTGATGGCAAACTTCTTGCACCACCCAGGCTCCTTCAACAGTATGAGGCAGATGCTATTTTTATCCCATTTTAGGATAAGGAAACTCTGTCACAAAGCAGTGAAGAATGTTGCCTTAAGTCTCAAAGATATCACACGGTGGAGTTCAAATTTTAACTGAGCTTGACTGGCTCTAAATCCATGTTTCTAACACCTACACTAAAAAAAAAAAAAAAAGGAGAGAGAGAATGAGACAATACCCTAGAGCTATAATGCTTGGATATTACAGGAAATAGAGTTCTTTTTTTTTTTTTTTTAATTTCTAAAGCAAACACTTAGATATTGGCGAATAAGATGCTGAATTTACATAAATGATTAAGATAAAATTTGGAGTTTCTAAGAAATTTCATACTGGTGGAAGCTGCTTGAGCTAAGGACCCAGAGCCCTGGGAAGGCAAAGCATCCGTAATCTGTCATCTGAGGCTGGGAGAGCCCTTGGGTGTGCCTGAGCATTGGTGTTTCTTAGCATAGAGTGTCGAGGTCTTCACTTTTCGGGTCCAGGTCCTAGGCAGGTCACGAGTCTTGGGCTCCCTATGCTATTTACTCTCTGTGCCAAGGGAAGATGTGACCTTTCAAAGCCAATATTTGGCCTTGGGTCACTCCAATCCTGGCATCTGCCTCCGAACTCATGATGGAAAAAAAAGCTGATCTTGCAGTTACCAAATCAGTCAGGCAGAGATGTACAATGCCCTGGTGGAGCACCCAGAGGCGGGTGACTCAGCTGAGGCGAGCAGTCCAGATCCCATTAGATGGGAGGTGAGTAGAGGACACGATGTGATCATGTCTGCATGTGGGCACTTGGAAGCCAGAAGCAGGAGAAACTTCAAGCCACTCTCTAGCCAGCCTTGGTCCTCTGGTGCAGAGGGCACAGCTGATGTGTGTGTGGACTTCATTATGTGGTCAGCAGGTAGCAGTGGGCCTCATCTGTGGCTCTGTACATAAGGATTATGAATGATGATGATGAAGGCTGTGATGGTTAAAGCTGTGTGTCAACTTGGCTCGGCCATGATTCTTGGTAGCTTGACAGTCATATGAAGCTGTGCTCACTTCCATGATGAAATTTGATATGATGTAATCACCTCCATGACGGCATCTGGTCTGAGTAGCCAATCAGTTGAAAGGGAGTTTCCTTGGTCATTCGTCCTGCATTGAATATAAGCGGATATTCTGACAACGCTTGTGGGCTTTTACTTCTTCTGGATCCTGCACCTGGCTCCTGTTCGTCTCACCTCCAGTTCTTGAGACTACCTAGCAGCTTACCTGTGGTCTTGCCTGCTGATCTTTGGATTCATCGATCTTCACAGCCTGTGAGCAGGAGTACTTACTATGCACCAACTCATTTAACCCTCACAACAATCCAAGGAGTTAAGTATTCTTATATACTGTTTTTACAGATAAGGTGCGGTCCTGGCAAGCAGAGGTCTTTTTAACCTATCCTGAAGGTTTGTGGTTTGAACCCACCCAGTGGAACTGGAGAAGAAAAGCCTGGTGATCTACTTCCATGAAGATTATATCCAAGAAAACCGTATGGAGCAACTGTACCCAGTAACAGATGGGGTTGCCATGAGTCAGGATCAACTGGAAGGCAATGGGTTTGGTTTTGTTTTATAGATGAGGAGACAGGCATAAAGAAGTTCTGTAACTCACCTGGATCACACTTCTAATAAGTGATGGAGCTAGAATGGGAATCTAAGCAACCTGGCTCCACAGCCTCTATTCCTTCATTCAACAAGTATTTATTGAAAACCGACTATGTACTGGGCCCTATGCAGTCAATTTGGGGATATCCTTAATCATAATCATCAATTGCCAATAAGTATTACTCACTAGGTCCCATGTAGGGAACTGTACATACAATAAGATTAATAATTATGATGATACTACTACTACTAATAGTAACAATAAATTTAAACTAACCAGATGGTTCACATGTATCATTACCTGGAATATCTACAGATACCCAGTAAGGGATGAACTTTTATTGTCTCTGTTTCATAGACAAGGAAACTGAAGTTAAAAAAAGGAAATAATTTTCCAAGACATAGATGGAATTGGAAGTAGTTAGATTTGAATCCGAGTCTTTCCTTTTCCAAAGTTGATGTCATGGATTCAATTGTGTCCCCCAAAAGTATGTGTCAACTTGGTTATGCCATGATTCCCAGTATTGTGTGGTTGTCCTCCATTTTGAAATTGTAATTTTATGTTACAGAGGATTAGGGTAGGATGGTAACACCCTTACTAAGGTCACATCCCTGATCCAATGTAAAGGAAGTTTCCCTGGAGTGTGGCCTGCACCACCTTTTACCTTAGAAGAGATAACAGGAAAGAGAAGCAAGACCAGAGTGGGGACCTCATACCACCAAGAAAGCAGCGACAAGAGCAGAGTGTGTCCTTTGGACCGGGGTTCCTGAGCAGAGAAGCTCCTAGTCCAGGGGAAGATTGATGAGAAGGATCTTCCCCCAGAGCCTTCCTGTGAAGCTGATGCCCTGAATTTGAACTTCTAGCTAGTCGGCTGTGAGGAAGTAAATTTCTCTTTGTTGAAGCCATCCACTTCTGGTATTTCTGTTATAGCAAAGCTACATAACTAAGACAGTCACCATGCTCTTATCAAGAACACAGCTCAAGCATCACCTTGCTTTTCCATTCATTGAATAAACGTTACATTTTTGCCGTCACAGGGGTTAAGTGCTTGGCTGTTACCTGAGAGGTTGGCAGTTCAAACCCACCAGCCACTCCGCAGGAGAAAGATGTGGTAGTCTGCTTCCATAAAGCCTTGTAAACCCTATGGGGCAGTTCTCCTCTGTCCTATAGGGTTGCCATGGGTGGCAATTGATGTGAAGCCACTGGGTGGGGGTATCATTTCTTGGCACTCACCATGACTTCACTCCTGTGCTGCAGGTAGTGACGGTGTTCATTGTCCTGGCCCCACTGATCCTGTCCCATGACCATCTCACCAAGGAGTTACAGCAGTACGTGAAGGGAGCGACAGCCCCACACAAGTACCCGAGGAAGGTGAGCATGGCAGATGGATGGGGTCTGGCCCACTTGGCTGGTTCTGGTGCTCAGCTCTCCCAAGTCCTCCAAGGTGGTTAGGGTAAGCTTAGGTAAACCACCGCACTACCTTTTTCTAGTGCAGAAGACCCAATTCAACTTAAGGATGTGATGGAGTGGACTTAACTGATTGGGATCCTCGAGCGTGTGTCAGAAACCAAAAAGGAACTCACTGCTGGTAAGTTAACCTAAAGAAAAAAAATCAGACAAGTGTCCACAGACATAAGTGCAAGAAGGGTATTTATAAGCCTCCAGAATCTGAAAAAGAAAAGTCCAAATCAGCAGCTTCAAAACTATCTCTAACATGATTCATCGTAAGAAACACATTTCGTATTGCAGCCCAATACATATATACATAAATATGACATATAAAAGTTAATAAAATATCATTATAACTCAATACATTCAGTACTTTCTGTTCTACTTCTTTGTTTTTAAATGCTACTTGCAACCAACAAAATTTCTTTTACAACTATCTAATGGGCCACAGTGTGGTTTGACAATCACTGATCTCAATGTCCAACATAGAGAAGTGATTCAATTATTCCCAGAATTAATACAGGCACCTCCTGATGGCACAGTGGTTAATTGCGTGGCTGCCAACAAAAAAGTAGACAGTTTGAACTCTCTAACTGCTCTCTGAGAGAAAGATGTGGCAGTTTGCTTCTGTAAAGATTAGAGCCTTGGAAACCCTATGGGGCAGTTCCACTCTGTCCTGTAGGAGCACTATGAGTCGTAATCAACCTTAATGGCAACAGGATTTTTTTTATATAGTTAGAAATGATTGCACATATTTAATTTTTTACATAAACAGATCTCGACAGCACATGGCAGAATATGGAATGGTATATGATGTATGATCCTACGTGCTCAGAGTTTGAAAGGGTACAGATGTTAAAGATTTAACATTTCCTTCTTTTGTAATACTTTGCGGCATTGTTCGAATCTTTACAATCAATGCATATTATGTAGCTACATGTCTAATATTTACTGATCACCTACCCTGTGTCCTGGGCCCTGTAGTAAATGCTCTACATGTAGCATTATTTCGCTTAATCCTTGCCATAACCTGCTATGGTATAACTCTCCTGTACTACATGGAGGAAACTAAGATACAAAGTAAATGGCCTGAAATCACAGCTAATAAAAGGCAGAGCTGGAACTCAAACCCAGGTGTATCTGACAACAGAGTTCATGCTTTCCATTTTAGGCTCCGTTGCCTCATAGCTTTCATATCATGGCAACACCCAAGCCACCACAGTAACACCAACATACAGACAAGTATTGCAAACATCAGCAGGACCACCCAGGTTTCAGTGGAGTTTCCAGACTAAGACAGAAAAGGAACAAAGGCCCGGAAATCTACTTCCAAAAGTTAGCTAATGGAAATCCTATGGATCACAACAGAATATTTTCTGATGTAGAGTTGGAAGATGAGCCCCCTAAGTTGGGAAGTACTCAAAATACGTCATGGCCAAAACAATCGGCTTGAGCATAACAATGATCATGGAAATGCCACAGGACCAGTCAACATTTCATTCTGTTGTCCTTGGGGTTGTCATGAGTTGGAGCTGACTTAATGCCAACGAACAGCAATACCAACGCTACCTCACAGAGAACAGAAAAAATGACGCATAGCATGAGGTTGTACCGTGGGGAACTGTGATGGTTAAGATTGTGCATAAGCTTGGCTAGAGCCTGATTCTCAGTGTTTTGGCAGTCGTTTCAGGTTGTGATCACGTCCCTGTTGAGATTTGATATGTGATCAACCCTATGATAGGATCTGCTGCAAGCGGCCAATCAGTTGAAGGAGTTTTCTTGGGCATGTGTCATGCATCAGGTGTGGGGGGACATTCTGGCAGGGCCCAGGGGCTTTTGGTAGTTCTGGATCCTACAGCTGGCTCCAGTTCATCTGAACTCCCATTCTCGGGACTTGAGCAAGCAGCTTACCTGCCGTCTTGCCGGCTGATCTTGGGATTCATCAATCTTCATAGCCTGTGAATAACAGCCTGGCTCTCCAACCAGATGATCTTGGGTTCACCAGCCCCTGCAGCTACGTGAATCAGGAGAACCCTCCATCCTGATCCACAGACATGGGATGTTCTAGCCTCTACAACTGCATGAGCCATTTCCTTGCTATAAATCTTTCTCTCTTTATATATATTTATAAGCTTTACTGGTTTTTCTTCTCTAGAGAACCCAGCCTCAAACAATAACGAACAGCCCTAAATCTTAGTGGCTGGTAGCGAAGAAAGCTTATTGCCGTGAGTATTCTGGGAACTCTGCTCCACATCCTGTCACTCTGGGACCTGGATAAACCACAGCCACTATAGAGACACCTGCCAGGTGCTATGCTGATGGGAAGAAACAGTGGTCAGCCTTCCATCTAAAAGGTTCTGAACTCTTCTGCCTAGAGGTGACACACTTCACAGTTCATTGGCCAAAGGAAGTCATGTGGCTACGTCCACTCTCAGGGAGACAGGGGGAGGACCTGAGATACCTGGTGAGATACATGGAGACCCCCTCATGATGCCAGCCTGTCTGGGGTCTCTGCAGGTGACAAGGATGGGAGTGGGAAATGGAAGGAAATGATAGCAGGACCAAGTCAAGCCGGATCTGCTTTCTCCTGGTCCAGGTGGAGTTTGTTAAATAGCTGCCCAAAACCATCACTAGCAAGATCGAACAGAGTGAACTTCGGAAAAAGAGTTGCAGCTGATACAATCGACAGTTAACTCAGGCCCATGGAGTAAACCTGGGCACACCCCATCTCAGTTTCCCCAGTATGGTCGGGGGGATGTGTGTTCACAGACTGGATTTCAAAGGGGATCAGGAGAGCCCAGATTTCTACATTTTTCTTCTTTGAAGTTAAATTCAGTCAGCACACCTCCTCCCACTGCTCTGTCCCTTTGGGGTTGGCCAGGTGAGTGCTGGGACTGGGACTGAGTGGCGATAAAAATTTCTGGGCCTGCGTTAAGTGCTTCCTCTGAGGTTCTCCCCAACCCCCAATTCAAGATCCCAGGCCAGATGGATTCTCCCTTCTGGAACCAGCACCATCTGGGGGCCCCGTGTGCCCATTCCCATGGCCAGAGACACTGAGGCTGGGAGGGAAACTTCAGGTGGCCCTAGGCTCCAGACCTGCTGGGCTCCTCCTGACCCTACAGGAGGGTAAGCCTGGCGTGGCCCTGGAAGGGCATCTGGGGCCTCAGTCCTTGCTTGGTGGCTTCACCTGCTGGCTAGATAGTCTAGTACCTGCCACCACCCAGTGGGTCTGTCACCTTTGTGCCTGACAGTAACGCTGCTGTTGCTGCTACCACCACAGCTCCTGGCCACCACAGTGAGGGAGGGACCCGGGCTCTCTAGGATTCCAAGAGCCACAACGACTCCCCGAGTCTACCTAGGTGTGCTGCATACTCACCACTAACCAGGGCCCCAGAAGCCCCCCCCGCCATCAAATTTTCCTAGAGATCTCCCTCACGCAACCCATCCCCAGGAATCCAGGACTCCCCCAAAACTCCCACCAATGCCTAGCTACTCACCTCACCCCCGGGCCACAGAGCCCTGAGACCCTAGCCCTCCGTAGGGACACTCACTCAATCACCTCTCCCAGGGGCCCAGGACCCCCTCCACCCTTCCCACTCACTATACACCTCTGCAGTTGCCTCCTGGCTGGGGGGTCCTGTAAACTAACCCTTCACTCCCTCATCTTGGGGCCTGAGATGGGACCACCAGAAGGACAGCAGAGGCTGAGAGGAGCGGGGGCAGAAAGGACCAGCCCCGCCTGACAGAGGATAGACATACCGTCTCCTTTCACCCACCCCTGGGATTGCTCTCCAAAAAGTCCACTCTGTGTCTGCATGTTCCTGGGGTGCATACACACATATATACATACACACACTCAGTGAGAAGTGTACACACACAAGGAGCATGGAGATGGACAGACAAGGACCACCTAGACTCACCTGGCAAAGGGTGTGGGCTCATGCAGAGGCTCACATGGCCCCACACTGCAGACCCAGGCAGAGACAACGTGGGGAGCACACAGACACACACTCAGGGTCACCCTAGATGGCCCCCCAGGGCAAACTTTCATACGATGGACACACGCATACACAGATGCACACTCAGGAATACCCAAAAGAGCAATTTACACACACACGGATCCAAAACACAGATACTCCAATAGAGCCACACATTCCCACACACATACACAGGCCCAGAGGCACATGGATTACAAGTATTTCCACAACTGACACATACCCTTTCATTGACAGACACGAAAACACACACACACTGTAATGGATGGAATTGTTTCCTCCAAAAAATATGTGTCAACTTGGTTAGGCCATGATTCCTGGTATTGTGTGGCTGTCCTCCATTTTGTGATTGTAATTTTAAGCTGCGAAGATTAGGGTGGGATTGAAACACCACCCTTAATCATGTCACCTCCTTAATGCAAGGTAAAGGCAGTTTCCCTGGGGTGTGGCCTGGACCACCTTTTATCTCTCAAGAGATAAAAGGAAAGGGAAGCAAGCAGAGAGTTGGGGACCTCATACCACCAAGAAAGCAGCACCAGGAGCAGAGTGTGTCCTTTGGCCACGGGGTCCTTGTGCCTGTGAAGCTCCTCGACCAGGGCAAGATTGAGGACAAGGATCTTCCTCCAGAGCCAACAAAGCAAGAAAAGCTTCCCCTGGAGCTGACGCCCTCAATTTGGACTTGTAATCTACTAGAGTATAAGAAAATAAAATTCTCTTTGTTAAAGCCATCCACTTGTGGTATTTCTGTTATGGCAGCACTAGATGACCAAAACACACACATACACAGAGAAGGGCACAGAGAAACGCACAACAGCCACACAGGGGAAAGCACAGCACACAATCAATGCACTCACAGACTCAGAAACTCAGACAGAGACAGCCACACAGATTACACACCTGCACGCACACAATCACACACATGCACAGACCCTTGGCCCCCCCAGCAGGCACAGATAGCCCGGGCACTCCCAACAGAGGCCACTGCAGGCAAATGAGGCTACACTCCAGGCATGCCCTGCTCCACTGAAGCTGTCTCTACACGGAGTGCTTTCCTGGCTCCAAATTCATGCTGGAGCCCTCTAGAGGGCTGTGCCCAGGGCGCTGAGAGTGGCCAGGGCAGGGTGGCTCTGGGAAGAGCGTCTGGGGCTGAGATTAGGATTCGGGACCCTGTCAGGGGCCCTTAAAGTGGGGGTATCCTGTAGAGCCTGGTGGATGCAGAGGTCAAGGGAGGCTTCAGGAACTGTTGTTAATTTTCATAGGTGTTGTGATGATTAATTTTGTGTGTCAGTTCTACCTGTGTGTGCAAATATAAGGAAAGGGAAGGGGCCTGTCCTAGTGGATCAACAGAGGAAATGCCCAGTAAATAAAGAAAGTATATTCCAGACAGGAGTAACGTTATAAATAATGGCAACTCCAGAACACTTCATTGTGCTCATGCCTAACCTTCACATGGATCCAGAGGCAATTGTCGAAACGGAATAAATTGCAAAACGTGCGGCAGGGTTCTATCCTATTACCTTACTTATACTTTATACAGTCTGTACGCTAAACAAATAATCCTGGAAGCTGGCATATGAAGAAGACAGCATCAGGATGGAAGGAACACTCATTAACAAACGCAATAATCAATTGACAGAACCTTGCTTGCTGAAAATGAAGAGACTTGAAGCACTTACTGATCAAAGTCAAAGACTACATAGAGCCTTTGGTATAGATGATGACTGAATGTGAAGAAAACAAAAATCCTCAGACTGGACCAATAAACAACGCCATGATAAATGGCAGAGAAACTGAAGTTGTCAAGGATTTCCTCCTAGTTGTATCAACAATCAATATCCATGCAAGCAGCAGTCAAGAAATCAGAGAATGTATTGCATTGGGTAAATCTGCAAAAGACCTCTTTAAAGTTTTTTTTTTTTTTTAGTTTTTATTGTGCTTTAAGTGAAAGTTTACATATCAAGTCAGTCTCTCACACAAAAACTTATATACACCTTGCTACATACTCCCAACTGCTCTCCCCCTAATGAGAAAACCCACTCCCTCCCTCCACTCTCTTTTCCTGTCCATTTCGCCAGCTTCTAACCCCCTCCAGGGAGGAGATGCCAACATAGTCTCAAGTGTCCACCTGATCCAAGAAGCTCACTCCTCACTAGCATCCCTCTCCAACCCATTGTCCAATCCAATCCCTGTATGAAGACTTGGCTTTGGGAATGGTTCCTGTCCTGGGCCAACAGAAGGTCTGGGGGCCATGACCACTGGGGTCCATCTAGTTTCAGTCAGACCATTAAGTCTGGTCTTTTTATGAGAATTTGGGGTCTGCATCCCACTGTTCTCCTGCTCCCTCAGGGGTTCTCTGTTGTAGTCACTGTCAGGGCAGTCATCAGTTGTAGCTGGGCACCATCTAGTTCTTCTGGTCTCAGGATGATGTAGTCTCTGGTTTATGTGGCCCTTTCTGTCTCTTGGGCTCGTAATTACCTTGTGTCTTTGGTGTTCTTCATTCTCCTTTGATCCAGGTGGGTTGAGAGAAATTGATGCACCTTAGATGGCCATTTGCTAGCGTTTAAGGCCCCAGACACCTCTCTCCAAGGTGGGATGGAGAATGTTTTCTTAATAGATTTTTATTGTGCCAATTGACTTAGATGTCTCCTGGAACCATGGTCCCCAAACCCCTACCCCTGCTACGCTGGCCTTCGAAGCATTCAGTTTATTCCGGAAAATTCTTTGCTTTTCGTTTAGTCCAGTTGTGCTGACCTCGCCTATATTGTGTTGTCTTTCTCATCACCTAAAGTAGTTCTTATCTACTATCTAATTAGCCAGTACCCCTCTCCCACCCTCCCTCCCTCCCCCTTGTAACCATCAAACAATACTTTCTTCTCTGTTTAAACTATTTCTTGAGTTCGTATAATATAATAGTAGCCTTATACAATATTTGTCCTTTTGCAACTGACTAATTTCACTCTGCATAATGCCTTCCAGATTCCTCCATGTTATGAAATGTTTCACAGATTCATCACTGTTCTTTATTGATGCATACTATTCCACTGTGTGAATATACCATAATTTATTTATCCATTCATTATAAATAATTTATTTATCCATTCATTGGAACAAGCCTTGGTAAATTTTTTTTTTAAACTTTGGTGGTCCCACTGCAAGACGGTTCAGAAAGCTGAAATTCAGAATTCTTTGAGGTCATGAAAATCGACAAACACGGCAATTATTTCCATTGAAAATGCGACAAACTAATAATTATATTTCAAAGATGTAATTGATGACTATCCTTCCATGGGAACCCTGGTGGCACACTGGTTAAGACCTAGGCTGCTAACCAAATAGTTGGCAGTTCCAATCCACCAGCCACTCTTCAGAAACCCTACGGGGCAGTTCTACTCTGTCGTATAGAGTCTCTACAGGGTGGATGCCGCAGCAACGTGAGGTTGGTTTTTGTTGGTGTTTTGTTTTTTCATGGTTCCATGAGGACTCCCTGGGCTGTGTAGATGATTAAGCGCTGGACTATAAGCCAAACGGTTGGCGGTTCGAACCCACCCAGACGTGCCTTGTAATACAAACTTGGCAATCTTCTTCCAACAACATCATAGCCTTGAAAGCCCTATAGAGCAGTTCTGCTCTGCACACATGGGGTCACCCTGAACCAAAATCGAACCCATTCTACCACAACTAAAAACATCAGCGCTTTCACAAAAACCAGGATAATAAAATTAGAGTAATTTCTAATATTTTAATAAAGAAAAATAATTGAACTTAAAGTAATGTTGGGTGTTTTCATACACCTACTTTCCAATTTTTTATTATTTCCCAGCTACTTTAAAGTTATACGTAGAAATAACAACAAAAACCCGCTGCCATCAAGTCCACTGCAACTCATATCAGCCCTGCAGGACAGAGGAGAACTGGCCCCTAGGGGTTCCAAGGATGTCATCTTCAAGGAAGCTGACTGCCACATCTTTCTCCAGCTGAGCGGCTGGTGGGTTCCACATGCCAACATTTCGGTTAGCAGCCGAGCGCTTCACCACTGCGCCTCCACCTGGGTTCCTTCTTTAGGTAAAAAGAACCATTAAAAAGGTAACAACAGCCTGTACACAGGGGTAGCGTCTTCCCTTTCCCCTCGGGCTCCACCGTGGCTGGCCTGAGAAGCCACAGCAAAGCCCCTTCTCCTCAGCACTCAGGGCCCCAAAAGAAAGCTTTGTACTCACTGTTGACTCTCGGGTCCCACAGCCGCGGGGCCTCCCTGACGCTGGGTCCCCTGGAAACTAAGCTCTTTGTCCTTCCCCGACAGCCCCGTCACCCTCCAGGCCGAAGCTCCGATCCACCACCTCTTCCAGGCGCCGCCGGTCAAAATGGCGACGGGGCTCCCCCTGCCGGCTGCTACCGCCCAGAAAAGGTCGCTTTGTTCAAACTGTTGGCGGTGGCCGCACCGCCCCCTGGGAATGACATTCTCAATTCTAAGTGATGTCTTAAACCAAAAAACAAACAAAAAAAAAAGGTTAATTACAGTTTTATCTAGAGAAGCATTTAAATAGGAATTTCACCAGCAATATTAACTAATCTCCACGAACAATTCTCCATTATCACGTTAAAACGAACACACACACACGGTAATTCCTTGAGGAATTCTCCTCAGAGCTTGAGTGGAATATCTATATTATTTATTTGGAAATAAGTGTTTATCAGAGACGTCTTATGCATCATTTCTGACCCTCTTGGCTCTCCTATCTCTTTTTCACATGCTGCCACTATAACAACCAGCTCTGAAAGCTCAGATGTACTTCATGAGGGACAAACATCACAATCTCCTGCACTTTGTCCCTGTGTCCCATGACTCCCCATCCTTCTCCGGGTTTCTGTGTTGATATTGAGGTGGGACATGCCCCATGATCAAAGCCCACACATGCATAGTCAGGTGCCTTTTTGACTCTGGGTGTGTGCCTGGTCTCTGTGTGTATTCAGAGAGTGAATGGTCATTGTGGTGGGGGTCAGTGTGTTGTTAGGGTGTGTACATATGATTTTCATGTTTATGTATGATCAGAGGGTAGATGGTCATTTCAGGGTCTTTTTGTATGTGTATTTTACTATGTTTGCTATGGTCAGTGGGAGTATGGACATGTGGAATCTTGGAGAATGTGCAATGTGTGTTTGTTGTCAGTGTTTTGTGCATTTCTAAAGTGGACTGACATGTGAAAATGTGTGATCAGTGTGTGAATTCAGGATGTGAGTGTGGTCAGAATATGTCTGAGTTCTCAGTGTTGATGTGTTGTCAGAAGAATACAATCATTTGCATTCTCTCTGTGTGTGCTGCATTCATTTTCATGTGGCCAGAAGTTGGGTGGTCAGTGTGAATGTGTGTATGTGTGTGTGTTTATGATGTGGTTAGAGAGTATTACTGAGGAGCAGCATTGAACACTTGCCCAACTATTCAGCAGTCACCTTCCCTGGACCCCCAATTTATCCAGGAATTGCCCAAAGGTTACCTGAGGGTCTGCAAAAAGGAGGAAAGAACAGAGGAATCTGGACAATGGGAGCTACTAATGCTCAGGACAGGTTCTTGACCAGCTAGAGACAGGGATTTGGGTTCTGTAGGTTCAAAGGGTTGGGGAACCTGCAGGCATCAGTAACTGTAGAACTTTATGGGATCCTGATTAAGGGCTTTGTGCAAGATAGGGATTTGGGACTAAGAATGCTGAACTACTTTTCATGTGCCTATTGGCCATTTGTAATCTTCTTTGGAGAAATGTCTATTCAAGTCCTTTGCTCAGTTTTGCATTGGCTGGTTTATGATTTCGTTCTTAATGTTCTTTGTATCTTCTGGATACTAGATCTTTATCAAATGTATGATTTGCAAACATTTTCTCCTATTCTGTGGTTTGTTTTCCACTCTCTGGTTAGCATCCTTTGATAAAAAAAAAATTTTTTTATGTATGAAAAAAATTTTTTTTAATTAACTTTTATTGAGCTTCAAGTGAACGTTTACAAATCAAGTCAAACTGTCACATATAAGTTTATATACACCTTACTCCACAAAAAAAAAAAATTTTTTTTTTTTTTTTTACTCCGTACCCCCACTTGCTCTCCCCGTAATGAGTCAGCCCTTCCAGTATCTCCTTTCCTGACAATTTTGCCAGCTTCCAACTCTCTCTATCCTCCCATCCCCCCTCCAGACAGGAGATGCCAACACAGTCTCAAGTGTCCACCTGATACAAATAGCTCACTCTTCATCAGCATCTCTCTCCTACGCACTGTCCAGTCCCTTCCATGTCTGATGAGTTGTCTTCGGGAATGGTTCCTGTCCTGGGCCAACAGAAGGTTTGGGGACCATGACCGCCGGGATTCCTCTAGTCTCAATCAGACCATTAAGTGTGGTCTTTTTGTGAGAATTTGGGGTCTGCATCCCACTGATCTCCTGCTCCCTCAGGGGTTCTCTGTTGTGCTCCCTGTCAGGGCAGTCATCGGTTGTGGCCGGGCACCAACTAGTTCTTCTGGTCTCAGGGTGATGTAGGTCTCTGGTTCATGCGGCCCTTTCTGTCTCTTGAGCTCTTAGTTATCGTGCTCAAGAGACAGAAAGGGCCGCGTGGTGTTCTTCATTCTCCTTTGATCCAGGTGGGGTGAGACCAATTGATGCATCTTAGATGGCCGCTTGATACCATTTAAGACCCCAGACACCACCTTTCAAAGTGGGATGCAGAATGTTTTCATAATAGAATTATTTTGCCAATTGACTTAGAAGTCCCCTTAAACCATGGACCCCAAACCCCCGCCCTTGCTCCACTGACCTTTGAAGCATTCAGTTTATCCCGGAAACTTCTTTGCTTTTGGTCCAGTCCAGTTGAGCTGACCTTCCATGTATTGAGTATTGTCCTTCCCTTCACCTAAAGCAGTTCTTATCTACTAACTAATCAGTAAAAAACCCTCTCCCACCCTCCCTCCCTCCCCCGCTCCTAACCACAAAAGTATGTGTTCTTCTCAGTTTATTATTTCTCAAGATCTTATAATAGGGGTCTTATACAATATTTGTCCTTTTGCCTCTGACTCATTTCGCTCAGCATAATGCCTTCCAGGTTCCTCCATGTTATGAAATGTTTCACAGATTCGTCACTGTTCTTTATCGATGCGTAGTATTCCACTGTGTGAATATACCACAATTTATTTAGCCATTCATCCCTTGATGGACACCTTGGTTGCTTCCAGCTTTTTGCTATTGTGAACAGAGCTGCAATACACATGGGTGTGCATATATCTGTTTGTGTGAAGGCTCTTATTTCTCTAGGGTATATTCCGAGGAGTGGGATTTCTGGGTTGTATGGTAGTTCTATTTCTAACTGTTTCAGGTAACACCAGATAGATTTCCAAAGTGGTTGTATCATTTTACATTCCCACCAGCAGTGTATAAGAGTTCCAATATCTCCGCAGCCTCTCCAGCATTTATTATTTTGTGTTTTTTGGATTCATGCCAGCCTTGTTGGAGTGAGATGGAATCTCATCGTAGTTTTAATTTGCATTTCTCTAATGGCTAATGATCGAGAGCATTTTCTCATGTGTCTGTTAGCTGCCTGAATATCTTCTTTAGTGAAGCGTGTGTTCATATCCTTTGCCCACTTCTTGATTGGGTTGTTTGTCTTTTTGTGTTTGAGTTTTGACAGAATCATATAGATTTTAGAGATCAGGCGCTGGTCGGAGATGTCATAGCTGAAAATTCTTTCCCAGTCTGTAGGTGGTCTTTTTACTCTTTTGGTGAAGTCTTTAGATGAGCATAGGGGTTTGATTTTTAGGAACTCCCAGTTATCTGGTTTCTCTTCGTCGTTTTTGGTAATGTTTTGTATTCTGTTTATGCCTTGTATTAGGGCTCCTAAGGTTGTCCCTATTTTTTGTTCCATCATCTTTATCGTTTTAGTCTTTATGTTTAGGTCTTTGATCCACTTGGAGTTAGTTTTTGTGCGTGGTGTGAGGTATGGGTCCTATTTCATTTTTTTGCAAATGGATATCCAGTTATGCCAGCACCATTTGTTAAAAAGACTATCTTTTCCCCAATTAATTGACACTGGGCCTTTGTCAAATATCAGCTGCTCATATGTGGAAGGATTTATATCTGGGTTCTCAATTCTGTTCCATTGATCTATGTGCCTATTGTTGTACCAGTACCAGGCTGTTTTGACTACTGTGGCTGTATAATAGGTTCTGAAATCAGGTAGACTGAGGCCTCCCACTTTCTTCTTCTTTTTCAGTAACGCTTTACTTATCCGAGGCTTCTTTCCCTTCCATATGAAGTTGGTGATTTGTTTCTCCATCACATTAAAAAATGACATTGGAATTTGGATCGGAAGTGCATTGTATGTATAGTTGGCTTTTGGTAGAATAGAGATTTTTACTATGTTAAGTCTTCCTATCCATGAGCAAGGTATGTTTTTCCAATTAAGTAGATCCTTTTTAGTTTCTTGTAGTAGTATTTTGTAGTTTTCTTTGTATAGGTCTTTTACATCTTTGGTAAGATTTATTCCTAAGTATTTGATCTTCTTGGGGGCTACTGTGAATGGGATTGATTTGGTGATTTCCTCTTCGATGTTCTTTTTGTTGATGTAAAGGAATCCAAGTGATTTTTGTATGTTTATCTTATAACCTGAGACTCTGCCAAACTCTTCTATTCATTTCAGTAGTTTTCTGGAGGATTCCTTAGGGTTTTCTGTGTATAACATCATGTCATCTGCAAATGGAGATAATTTTACTTCCTCCTTGCCAATCTGGATGCCCTTTATTTCTTTGTCTAGCCTAATTGCTCTGGCTAGGACCTCTAGCACAATGTTGAATAAGAGTGGTGATAAAGGGCATCCTTATCTCGTTCCCATTCTTAAGGGAAATGCTTTCAGGCTCTCTCCATTTAGAGTGATGTTGGCTGTTGGCTTCGTATAGATGCCCTTTATTATGTTGAGGAATTTTCCTTCAATTCCTAATTTGCTGAGAGTTTTTATCATAAATGGGTGTTGGACTTTGTCAAATGCCTTTTCTGCATCAATTGATAAGATCATGTGGTTTTTGTCTTTTGTTTTATTTATATGGTGGATTACATTAATGGTGTTTCTAATGTCAAACCAGCCTTGCATACCTGGTATAAATCCCACTTGGTCATGGTGGATTATTTTTTTGATATGTTGTTGAATTCTATTGGCTAGAATTTTGTTGAGGATTTTTGCATCTATGTTCATGAGGGATATAGGTCTGTAATTTTCTTTTTTTTTTTGATGTCTTTACCTGGTTTTGGTATCAGGGAAATGGTGGCTTCATAGAATGAGTTGGGTAGTATTCCGTCATTTTCTATGCTTTGAAATACCTTTAGGAGTAGTGGTGTTAACTCTTCTCTGAAAGCTTGGTAGAACTCTGCAGTAAAGCCATCCGGGCCAGGGCTTTTTTTTGTTGGGAGTTTTTTGATTACCGTTTCAATCTCTTTTTTTGTTATGGGTCTACTTAGTTGTTCTACTTCTGATTGTGTTAGTTTAGGTAGGTAGTGTTTTTCTAGGAATTCATCCATTTCTTCTAGGTTTGCAAGTTTGTTAGAGTACAATTTTTCGTAATAATCGGATATGATTCTTTTAATTTCAGTTGGGTCTGTTGTGATGTGGCCCTTCTCGTTTCTTATTCGGGTTATTTGTTTCCTTTCCTGTATTTCTTTAGTCAGTCTGGCCAATGGTTTATCAATTTTGTTAATTTTTTCAAAGAACCAGCTTTTGGCTTTGTTAATTCTTTCAATTGTTTTTCTGTTCTCTAATTCATTTAGTTCAGCTCTAATTTTTATTATTTGTTTTTTTCTGGTGCCTGATGGATCCTTTTGTTGCTCACTTTCTATTTGTTCAAGTTGTAGGGACAGTTCTCTGATTTTGGCTCTTTCTTCTTTTGTATGTGTGCATTTATCGATATAAATTGGCCTCTGAGCACTGCTTTTGCTGTGTCCCAGAGGTTTTGATAGGAAGTATTTTCATTCTCGTTGCATTCTATGAATTTCCTTATTCCCTCCTTAATGTCTTCTATAACCCAGGGTTTTTCAGCAGGGTATTGTTCAGTTTCCAAGTATTTGATTTCTTTTCCCTAATTTTTCTGTTATTGATTTCCACTTTTATGGCCTTGTGGTCTGAGAAGATGCTTTGTAATATTTCGATGTTTTGGATTCTGCAAAGGTTTGTTTTATGACCTAATATGTGGTCTATTCTAGAAAATGTTCCATGTGCGCCAAAAAAAAAAGTATACTTTGCAGCAGTTGGGTGGAGAGTTCTGTATAAGACAATGAGGTCAAGTTGGTTGATTGTAGTAATTAGGTCTTCCGAGGCTCTATTGAGCTTCTTACTGGATGTCCTGTCCTTCTCCGAAAGTGGTGTGTTGAAGTCTCCTACTATAATTTTGGAGGTGTCTATCCCACATTTCAGTTCTGTTAAAATTTGTTTTATGCATCTTGCAGCCCTGTCATTGGCTGAATAAATATTTAATATGGTTATATCTTCCTGGTCAATTGTCCCTTTAATCATTATGTAGTGTCCTTCTTTATCCTTTGTGGTGGATTTAACTTTAAAATCTATTTTGTCAGAAATTAATATTGCTACTCCTCTTCTTTTTTGCTTATTGTTTGCTTGATATACTTTTTTCCATCCTTTGAGTTTGAGTTTGTTTGTGTCTCTAAGTCTAAAGTGCGTCTCTTGTAGGCAGCATATAGACGGATCGTGCTTCTTTATTCAGTCTGAGACTCTCTGTCTCTTTATTGGTGCGTTTAGTCCATTTACATTCAGCGTAATAATAGATAAGTATGTGTTTTATTTTTTTATTTTTTTGACTCTTTGTGTGTGTTGTTGACAATTTCATTTTTCCACTTACTTTTTTATGCTGAGATGTTTTTCGTAAATTGTGTGTTCCTCATTTTCATAGTATTTGACTTTATGTTTGCTGAGTTGTTACGTTTTTCTTGGTTTTTATTTTGAGTTATGGAGTTGTTATACCTCTTTGTGGTTACCTTAATATTTACCCCTATTTTTCCAAGTAAAAATCTAACTTGTATTGTCCTATATCGCCTTGTATCCGTCTCCATATGGCAGTTCTATGCCACCTGTATTTAGTCCCTCTTTCTGATTATTGTGATCTTTTACATATTGACTTCAATGATTCCGTTTTGAGCTTTTTTTTTTTTTTTAAATTAGTCTTAATTTGTTTTTGTGATTTCCCTATTTGAGTAGATATCAGGATGCTCTGTTCTATGACCTTGTGTTGTGCTGGTATCTGTTATTATTGGTTTTCTGACCAAACAATTTCCTTTAGTATTTCTGGTAGCTTTGGTTTGGATTTGCAAATTCTCTAAGCTTGTGTTTATCTGTAAATATCTTAATTTCGCCTTCATATTTCAGAGAGAGTTTTGCTGGATATATGATCCTTGGCTGGCAGTTTTTCTCCTTCAGTGCTCTGTGTATGTCATCCCATTGACTTCTTGCCTACATGGTTTCTGCTGAGTAGTCTGAACTTATTCTTATTGATTTTCCCTTGTAGGAGACCTTTCTTTTATCCCTGGCTGCTTTTAAAATTTTGTGTTTATCTTTGGTTTTGGCAAGTTTGATGATAATATGTCTTGGTGATTTTCTTTTTGGATCAATCTTAAATGGGGTTTGATGAGCATCTTGGAGAGATATCCTTTCATCTTTCATGATGTCAGGGAAGTTTTCTGCCAGCAGATCTTCAACTATTCTCTCTGTGTTTTCTGTTATCCCTCCCTGTTCTAGGACTCCAATCATACACAAGTTATCCTTCTTGATAGAGTCCCACATGATTCTTAGGGTTTCTTCATTTTTTTTAATTCTTTTATCTGATTTTTTTTTCAGCTATGTTGGTGTTAATTCCCTGGTCCTCCAGATTTTCCACTCTGCATTCTAATTGCTCGAGTCTGCTCCTCTGACTTTCTATTGCATTGTCTAATTCTGTAATTTTATTGTTAATCTTTTAGATTTCTGAATGCTGTCTCTCTATGGATTCTTGCAACTTATTAATTTTTCCACTATGTTCTTGAATAATCTTTTTGAGTTTTTCAACTGCTTTATCAGTGTGTTCCTTGGCTTTTTCTGTAGCTTGCCTTATTTCATTTCTGAGGTCATCCCTGATGTCTTGAAGCATTCTGTAAAATTGTTTTTATATTCTGCATCTGGCAATTCCAGGATTGTATCTTCATTTGGGAAAGATTTTGATTCTTTAGTTTGGGGGGTTGTAGAAGCAGTCATGGTCTGCTTCTTTATGTGGTTTTACATTGACTGCTGTCTCTGAGCCATCACTAAGATATTGTAGTGATTTATTCTATATTTGCTCACTGAGTCTTATCTTGTTTTGTCTTCTTTCAATATACGTAGATGGGCTACTAGATTGCGCTGTCTTGAGAGTTGTAGCCCTTGACTCACTTATGACCCATTACCAGCTGGTTTGGGCTGTTACCGGATATATATGCCTGAGTCCATTCACTATTCTTGAGTAGAATCTGATTTTGGGTCATCAAGTGTGTGATGCAGACTGTCACCTATCCACCTTGAGAAGTAGTGGTGATAGCTGTGTGCACCAGATTCTAGTGGCAGCTGGGGTTCACACTCCAGGGGAGGCAGGATGCTGACAGGCTTCCCCCAAGTGCCAGTGAGGTAGGTGTGCCTCTATTCCTAAAGCACCTTGGAGGGTGGGCTCTGCAGCTGTACCTTAGGCCCCCAATGCAAGTACCTCTACAGATTGGTAGGTGTCACCCTCCTTAGACCCCTAAGGCAGGAGGCTAGGTGGTCTGGGGGAGCTTCAGCCCTCAGTTCCCTGTTGTGGGTCCGTGAGGGCTCTGTTGAATACGCAGAGATATCAGACCTGGGAAACTTGTCTTTCCAGTAAATCCGCTAAAACAATTGCAGTCAGATCCCTATCAGAAATGCCTTTGTATTATAATAGCCACCTTGTTCCCTGTAGGGATGAAAGCCCGAGACTGTGGATCACATATGCTTGGCTGGAGCTGGTTCTGTGTTTTTAGTCCAATTAGGGAAGGATTTTTGGTCCCTGGGTTTTTTGTGGTTGCTTCTCTCAGGCCAGAAGAATGGGTTAGGAAAAGACCAGAAAAAAAGGAAAAGAAAAACCACGGAGCTGTTCTCCCTCTGGCTCAGGAAATTCCAATGTTAATGAAGCCGCCTGGGAAGGGGAGGGGAGGGTTCAGAAAAACAGGAGAGAGTAGCACCCCGGAATATAGACAAAGTTACTTATCTTGCTCGGGATGACTCTTTTATCTGAGCTTCCTGAGGGGCGCATCGCCTGTGTGCGCTGGCTGGGTAGAGATTGCCACTGAGGGTCAGGCCCGTGTCCCGTGCTTGTGCTGTCTCAGAAGCCACGGTCAGTTCCTCTGCTGCCAGTCCAAAGCCCAGCGTCAAGGTTCCCAGGCTGGGACACTGCACTCCCGGCTCCAAAAACAGTCGCTGCCTCCCGGTGACTTCTCCACCTGTCATCCGCGTCGCTGCGCCGCTTGTGTGCATAGGATGGGCTTCCCCCGAGGTCAGTTCAGGGGGCTGGGGCTGTGCCCCGTGTTTGCACTGTCACAGGATGCCATGCTCAGCTCCCCTGTGTCCAGTCCAAAGCCCCGTGCCAAGGTTCCCCGGCTAGGATGCTGCACTCCCGGCTCCAAAACCAGCTGCAGCCTCCCGGCGACTTCTCCTCCCACCAGCCGCATCGCAGCACTGCCCACGCAGATCGGCTAGGCCCCTCCTGAGGTCAGTTCAGGGGGGTAGGGCTGCACCCCATGTTTGCACCGTCACAGGATGCCATGCTCAGCTCCCCTGCACCCAGTCCAGAGCCCGGTGCCGAGGTTTCCTGACTGGGACGCTGGCTCCAGTCTCCGAAAACAGTCGCTGCTTCCCCGTAGTGGTTCGTTCTTTGTCTCTGTCACTCAGGTCAACTCTTTAAATCTGTGTTTATTGGTCAGGGTTCGTAGATTGTCATGTATGTGATCGATTCACTTGTTTTTCCGAGTCTTTGTTGCAAGAGGGATCCGAGGTAGTGTCCACCTGGTCAGCCATCTTGGCCCCCTCCTCTTTGCTCAGTTTTGCATTGGCTGGTTTATGATTTCTTTCTTAATGTTCTTTGTATCTCCTGGATACTAGACCTTTATCAAACGTATGATTTGCAAACATTTTCTCCCATTCTGTGGTTTGTTTTCCACTCTCTGGTTAGCATCCTTTGATGCTAAATTTGTTTTAATTAGATGAAAATCAGTTTCTCTATTTCTTCTACAGTTGCTTGTGCTTTAGGTGCCATTTCTAAGAAACCATCACCAAATGCAAGGTCGTGAAAATTGCACCTGTGTTTTCTTCTAAGACTTTTATAATTTTGGTACCTATATTTAGATCTTCGATTATTTTGAATTCATATTTGTATATGAGGTGAGGTAAAAGTCCAACATCAGTATTTGTTTGTGATATCCAGTTCCCCTAACAGCATTTGTTGAAAAGACTCTTCTTTCTCCATCCAATGGACTTGGCAGCCTTGTGGAAAAGCAATTGGCCTCATACGTGAGGATTCAATTCTGGATGCTCTGCTGATCTATATGTGTATTTCTATGCCAGTATGACGCTGTTTTAATGACTGAAGGTTTCTAGTAAGTTTTGAAATTGGAAAGTATGCATTCTGCCACTTGGTTCTTCTTTTTAAAAATAATTTTGGCTACATGAGATTCCCCGAAATTCTATACCAAGTTTAGGACTGGCTTTATCATTTCTGTAAAAAAAGGTTGGCATTTTGATAGGCAAGGCATTGCATATGTGAATTGCCTTAGGAAATATTGCCATTTTAAGAGTATTAAATCTTTCTATTCACAAACACACGATCTTTGCATTTATTTAGGTCTTTTTTAAATCCCTGCAGAGATATTTTATAGTTTTCAGGGTACAAATCTTTCACCTCATTGGTTAATTTTATTCCTAGGTATTGTATTTATTTGGATGCTATTGTAAATGGAATTGTTCTCTCAGTTTCCTTCTTGGAGTTTTCAGTGCTAGCGTATAGATATTCAACTGGTTTTTGTTGTTGTTGTTGTTGGTCTTGTATCCTGCAACCTTGCTGAATTCGTTGATTAGCTCTAACAGTGTTTGTTGTTAATTCTTTAGGATTTAATCTTTACACTATCATATCAACTGTGAGTACAGATAGTTTGACTTCTTCCAGTTCAGCCTGGATATGTTATTTCTTTTTCCTGCCTGACTAATCTGGCTAGAACTTTCAATACAAGTTGAATAGTAGTATTGACACCAAGAATCTTTGTCCTGTTCCTGATGTTAGGGGGGAAAGCTTTCTGCCTTTCACCATTGAGTATAACGTTAGCTGTTGGTTTTTCCATATATGGCCTTTATCATGTTGAGGAAATTCCCTCTTAGTTCAAACTTTCTGAACATTTGTTTCATGACAGACTATTGGATGTTCTCAAATGCTGTATCTCCATCAATTAACAGGATCATGTGTGGGCTTGTGTGCTTCCTTATATTAATGAAGCATATTACATTGATTGATTATGTTAAACCACCCATGGATTTCTGGGGTAAACCCCTCTTGCTCACAGTGTATAATCCTTTTGCTGTGCTGCTGGATTTGCGTTGCCCTTGTTTGGTTGAGGATTTTTATGTCTATATTCTTAAGGAATAGTGTGCCACATTTTTCTTTTCTTCTGAAGTCTATTTCTGCCTTTAGTATCAGAGTAATGCTGACCTCATAGAATGAGTGAGGAAGTATTCCCTCGTCTTCTTTTGTGTTTGAAGATTTTGAGAAGAATTAGTGATAATTCTTTAAATGTTTGGTGGAATTTAGCCACAAAAACTTCTGTTCTCAGGCTTTATTGTTGGGAGATTTTTTATGCCTGATTCAATCTCTTGTTATAAGTCTATACACATTTCCTATTTCTTTTTGAGCTCTTTTGTAGTATGTGTGTTTCTTGGAATTTGCTCATTTGATTTACCCTATTTATTTGGTTGGCTTTCAGTTGTTCAAAGCATTCACTTACAACCTATTTTTATTTCTGTAAGGCTGATAGTAATGTCATCACTTTCATTTTTGATTCTTGTAATTTGAGTTAATGTAACAATCTTGAAGCTGCCATGGGCCTGAATAAATTTCAGAATCACTGTCTTCAATCATGCAGATAAACACCTACATAAGAGTTCAACTCAGGACAGGGCCTGGGAAAGATGATCACGTGTGCAGGTTTGTCCTAGTCACCGGCGCCCCTAGGACCTGCCTACCTGCTTGACACTCACCACCCATTATTCCTGGGGTTGCCATGCTCTCTGGGTATTGTTTATTTGTCCCCCAGGACAGAAGCTGAGGAACTTTCTTAAAATGCACAAGTTCTTTGGAGATCCCAGGAAGTTCAAGTGTGAGAGTCAGCTTCATACATACATACATTTATGTGCATCATTTAAAATCCATGCTAATCAATAGTGGGGTGACATAGTTAACTGACATTTTATAACTATTTAAGGTGTGATATTTTCTAAGTCAATAAGGGATGATTTTGAGACCCGAATATCTTCCGAACCCAAATCGGAATTCCCAGGGCAAAAGGAGTTGCATTTGAATTCCGTTTTCTGTTATCCTTATCACCGAGGTCCCATATATTCCTCTTCCCTTGAGAATTCGCCTTTGATTAGTATTTCATTTAAAAGGGCACATTACCATTTCCAACATGGGGCGTTTCTAGTTAGCGCTATGTCGTTATTTCTAGTACAGTTATGTTATGATCACAAAACAAGAAAATGTGTTCTCTGTGATTTCATTCCTCTGCAATTGATGGAGACGAGCTTCAAGTCCAAAGTAGAGTGATTTTTGTAAATGTGTATTTGAAAATAATGTTTCTTGTACAGTTCTTAGGAAAAATGAGATAAACAAATATATTCAACATTCTATTCAAATGTTCCACATCCTCACTGATTTTTGTCTGTTTATTGTATCAGTTGCAGAGAGAGGGCAGGGGTGTGAACTCCCCTGTTCTGCTTTTGTTTGTTTCTTCTCGCAGCTCTGTCATCATTCATGCTATAAGTTTCATAGCCATCAGTTAGGATGGGAAATTCTGGGAGTGCAGGAAAGGAGGAACCCAGAATGTGGGGGACAAGGAAGATGGGTTGGGAAAGACTATAAATCACAAGTTTCTTGATGGTCCCAGAGAGGACCTGTAGTTGGTATGGCAGTTGGTCTGGGATGGTACATGGTGGGTTACCTGTGGTGTGTCAGGCTTGGGTTCCATTGTGATGCTTCAGGGGCGAAGGCACGGATTGGACGAGGGAGAATTTATAAACCATGCAGGTTACTAAGGCATCGACCACACAGGAGAAGGCTACTGATCCTGCGAATCCAACTCTTCTGCTCCTTGCATCCTACTGACCTGCTGATCTACTCATTGACTGACTGACTTTGAACTCTCCTCCAACTTCTCTCCTGTGTGCTCTCCTTCCTCCTCCAGCCCACTCCTGCCATCTCCACCGTTTTCCCGTCCCTTTCCCTCCCTTCTCCCTCCCAGGAGAACAAGCATCCCCTATCCCTCCAGGCCATACCCCTTGTTACACTCTCATACACAATTGGCCCTGTCCCCATCCCACACTTACCAGACTCCTTCTTTGTGCCACTTGAGCTTCCTCAAGGGGACAGGACATTAAGGCACAAAGGGTATTGTTCTGGTTCCTGGTGCTCTGGCCACCAACTACTCCATTGCAAAATGTGAGTAGTCCTTGAACATGCCGTGTTTTCTCACCTTTTATTGGGCTCTTTAACACCTGTTTAAACAACAGCTTTTCCTGGGGTGGTTGAAGGGGACTCAGTCTAGCACAAAGGGTGACCAGCAGAACTGCAGTGTTTAGTGACCCCTGTCTGAGCTGACTTAGGCAGTAGGGCACTCCTGACACAGCGTCTCGACCATAGCCAGATGGGACAAGAGTGCCCAGAACTGGGGTGTTTGACCAGTGAGGAAAGGATGGCCTTGGTTTTTTCATGCATCTGATCTGCTTCTTTAATGAATCTGCAGAGAGTGACTGCTCCCTTTTAGACAGTGGCTACTCAAAGACAGTGTGTTTCATGAAAGCACACACGGTAGTCACCTCAGCTGTGAGGGCTGAGATGAAAGTGTTACAGAGCTCAGAGTTTATTTTCCAGAGAGATATCAATCTGCATGAAACTGAACCTCCGTGTGGGTTAGTATGAATTCCATTGTAAAGTTATTTTCTACTAAAATACTTGTACAATCTTGTTTTTAAAGAAACAAGATTTGCCTTTTGTTGTGGTGACCATACATTCCAGAAATTTTTGTATTCCTTTTATGTATTAGTTTCCATGTTGCTATTCATTGGTTCAGGTGAAGTACTATGAAATACAAAACTAAATTCTTGTTAGTGGCTGTCTGGAATTGTGTTGCTAATTGGCTGCTAATTTCATAGTTTTAATGATAGAATACACAAAATTCCTCTTTTATGCAAATCTTTTATGGACTTCAAACATCTGACATGACATGGCTTGGTTCAGAATGTAAATGAATGTTGAAAGAAAACTTCAATGATTTTAGAAACTTGATGTTAACAGTATTCTGTACCTTTTATTGGAATATGAACTTATGATGGCAACTGCCTCTCTCTCCTAGTTATGGCCATAACTATATCTACATGTATCTCACATATACTCTCTTTAACACAGAATTTTCATTCCTATTATTTCTCATGCTTTCATAGAGGTTAGGTGTACTCCTAACCATTGTAAAGTGCCAGGATTCCCACATAACGTAAGTATGTATTTTTTCCTCAATTCTAAATTGGCTTATAAATTCATGAATTGACTTTTTAAAGATACTTGCAATATTCTTTTGGTCAAGGAAATAAAAAACTATAACAGTTTGTATATCTAATCTTTTTTCCTACAGCTCGTGTATAAATGATATATAATAATCAGCACCTAATTAAAGTATGCAGTTTGTTGAATTTTGAATAATGAGCCTAACTCTCACCCCCAAAACACTTCTGCTGATTCTTTTAATTCATTCTGTCCTCTCCCTCCATTTCTGCCACCTCTCTTCCAACTGCTGATTTGCAGTTTTAAAGAACTTTTGTGTAATCGAAGGGTACGAGATTTACTTTTTGTTTTTATCCAGGACCCTTTAAGTCAGCATACTCGTTTTAGATTCATCCGGGATGTTTGGTGTACTAGTAGCTGCTTTGTTTTCCTTGCTCAGTAGAAGTTCTGTATATGAATATACCACAGTGGGTTTGCCCTTTACCTTGGAAAGAGACCTCGGGGGCTGGTTTTTCCAAATGGGCCATGGCCCTTTAATCAAAAGCCCAGAAAGCAGCACCTTTACAGGGTTGTTTCTCCCAGCTTATACTTGCATTTTGCAAGTTCAAGATGGATCATTCTTGCCTCATTCCATAATTCATTCGTTTCTGTTGCTGAATCATATTCTGTTGAATGTGTATCTCTGTTGAGCACACTGTCTTGAAGGAAATGTGAGTTTTCAAGAACAAACAGTTCAATCCAAAGCAAGCTCTCCCGAACAGGTATCAGAAAAGTCCGAACTTACTCAGATGAAGTCTGTCTACATGCACAGAGGAGTGGAATAGAATTAAAATCAAGGATCTTAGAGAAGCCTCACATTGTTAGTGTCATCTGCATGGTCACCACTTTGCTTTTATTCAAGCCCTAAAAGTTGATTAATTCTGAATAAGACATCTCTGTAGTGATTTTCTGGGTTTGTTTGTTTTGCCCTATGCTGGTCTTTAAAATGTTAAAAAGTCAATGTATCCATGAGAAAAGTGTGATTCAGCATTAGACACAAGGGCAGGTAGAGTCTCTGGGGAACCAGAGATTGAGCCCCATTACAGACAGGACACTCACAACCTCTAAGAACACTGCCAGACTCAGAAGAAACACCAGGTGGCCAGGTGCCAAGCTTCCTGGAAGCAGAGAAATCCACTGGCGATATCTGATGGGTGGGGCTCCTTCTTGGAGGCTGATTTGGGGTTTCTCTCCAGGAGTCCACGTGACTGCTATATTGTACATTTCTTTTGAGGTTTCACGTGACTTTGAATATTACTCTTTCAGCTCATTGACAATAGTTTTCCTGGGCTGGACCAAAAACTTGTAACAATGTTCCTCTTTCTGGAGATTGCTGTTTTAGCAATAATCTTTCTCCTCAGTCTCTGTTCAGAGACTACCTTAACATACCTTATAGATACGCTTCGAATCATGGATAATCAGGATAGAGTAGAAAGGCCAGTAGGATTTCCAAGCAGCAGCAGGTGGACTGGAATGCCGACCTTTGGGTTAGCAGCCTTAGCTCTTAACCACTACACCACCAGAGCTGGGTTTTTTTTTTGTTGTTGTTGTTGTTCCTTTGTTTATACGTATGCTTTGAATCATGAATAATCAGGAATTTTTATACTCACAGGTCTATTATTCGATTTCCCTTTAAACTATTAATGAGAACACAAATCGATGAGTGAAACCAAAGCTAAATTTGTACAACAGTCTCATCTTTTTTAGTGAAGAATCAGTGAATAAGACAACTATATAACTTCAATGAGAAAACTTTTATTGATAAATTCTTTCTATCAAAGGAATTAAATATTAACTCTTCTGGGGCTCCTTTCGCACACTGATAGTGGAATTGTGAATTCTCACAACCATCCTGAAATGCAATGTAATACTCTCTACCAGAAGCCTTCCAAATACTCACACCCTTTTATTCAGCACAATTGCACTTCTAGTCATCTACCCTAATGAAAGAACCACCACATATCGAAAGACCAGGTGAGACCACATTCAAGCGGAACAGGATGGATTACAGTGAAAATGTGGCAACGAGCTGAATGACTCATGGAAGAGGGATGGTGGAACTAGAGTAAATCCTTCCAGTGGAGGCAGCTCCTAAAAGTCATATGTTTCAAAGACATTTCAGAACACAGAAAATGCTCTTAACGTAATGTCAAGTGGAAAGACCCAGAAACCAGGCTTTCTATGTTGTGTAGAGAAGAGTGTATATGTTTCTGCACAGAGAGAGTGAACAAATGTTTCATGAAAATACCATAGAATTGAAGAACAGAGCTTTCTAAAGGGTGCTGTAACCACCTCTGTATCAACTTCTTGACAGTTATTTCTTGGGCTCTAAACACTCAATTCTGTTCTCACTCCACCATTGAGGGTGGGGGCGCTTTCCCCCTTTTTACCAAAGGCTTGGCTGGACTCTAAGTGACAGGCCCAGGAGGGGCCTGGCTTCCTCTTTTCCTTCCTTACTCCTATGTATGATCTCAAAGTTTCTTGTGCACTTTGACTCCTCAATCTAGTTTTTGTTTTTTTGCTTTTTGGTTGCATCCTTTACCACCCCCTAAACTGTAGTGAGATCAGCGGGAGCGATAGAGTTTTCTGGCACTGATGCTCTTTTGAGACCTGGTGGAGGGGAAGGTGCCAGGTGTAGACACTGGCCTGCATCATTATGTTTCAGCTTTTATAATTCATAGTGTTTTGGTCTGTCCTATTGAAGTATTTTAAAAATTTAACTGCTTCTATTCTGTAGGGTCAGTAGGCTTCAGCAGGGACCCTTCCTTGCCCAGAAGGATATGCTACACGCTGCCCCATCAGATGGCCTCCATCAGTACCCATGGGTGGTGGGCCACAAGCTCCACCTGGATGTCTTCCCCAATCTTGGAATGACCCTTCAGCATACCTTCTACCCCCTCTTCCCAGGTACATTCCCAAACCTGGGCCAGGCCCTCCCCCACACCCTCCCACCCGTGTTACCAAACCCGGGCTAGACCCTCTACCTCCACCTCCCACCTGTGTTCCCAAACCCCGGCCAGACCATCCTCCTGCCACCCATGTTGCCAAAATTGGGCCAGACCCTCCCCCTCCTCCTCCCACCCCTGTTAGGAAACCTGGGCCCGACCCTCTCCTCCTCCTCTCACCAGTGTTCCCAAACCTGGGCCAGACCCTCCCCCTCCTCATCATCCCACCTCTGCTCCCAAACCTGGGCCAACCCCCCCCAACCGTGTTTGCAAACCTAGGCCCGATCCTCCCCCTCCTCCTCGCACCTGTGTTCCCAAATATGGGCCAGACCCTCCCCCTCCTCCTCCCACCTGTGCTCCCAAACATGGGCCAGAGCCTCCCCAGCCTCCTCCCACTGGAGTTCACAAATCCAAGCCAGAACCTGCCCCTCCTCCTCCCTCCTGAGTTCCCAAACCTGGGCCAGAGCCTCCCCTTCCTCCTCCCAGCAGTATTCTGGATCCTCCATTACACCCCCCCCCTCCTCCTCCTAACCCTGTTCCTGGACATCGCCTAGACCCTTCCCCTCCTCCTCCCCGCTGGCCTCCCAAGGCTTCCCCAGAATCTCCACCTCCTTGTACACCCTGCTGTCTTCCCAAGCCTCCACCAGGGTGCTCACCTCCCCCTCCCTTCTGGCCTCCACCTCATCTACCAGGCTGGCACCCTCCTCCCCCACCACTCTGGCAAGCCCCTCCCCCACCTGGCTGGCTTCCCCCTCCCTTACCCTTCTGGGAGCCCTCTCCCCAACACAGCTCGCTTCTCCTGCATCCCCGTAGCTGGCTTCTGCCTAACACAGGAGGCTGCCCTCCACCCAACCCGCCAGTATGCCGTCCATTCACCCCATCGGGCAGCCATCCACCAACCCCACCTGGCTACCGACCATCCCCCCCACCCAGATGCTGCGGCCCTTGTCAACTTGGCTACTGTTCCTCTCCCCCACATGGCTGGGGTCCCCTCCCCCTGGTGGGTGGGGTCGACCTCCCCCTCCTCAAGAGTGGGGTCCCCCTCCTCCACCCCAGTGGTATCCCGCTCCCCCACCCACCTGAGGGCCCAGTAACCCACCTGGCTGGCATCCCCCTCCATCCCTTGGTGTCTTCCACCTTCCCTACACAATCTGCCATATGGGCCTCAGCAGCTGCCTCTATAACCCAAGGCCTCGTAGGTTCTTAGCGTCTACCATTAAAACAAAAAAAAAAGCCAAACTGGTTGCCGTCAAGTCAATTCCTACTCATAGCAACCCTACAGGACAGAGTAGAAAGGCCCCACAGAGTTTCCAAGGAGCGCCTGGTGAATTCACACTGCCGACTTGGTTAGCAGCCCTAGCACTTAACCATACGCCCCAGGGTTCCCCGTTGAAGTAAGAGGGACAACAGTTTTACGGGAAACAGAAAGTGGCAGGTTTATTATCGGCGCAGATAAGGAGCAACTCAGGGTCTAGACCATGAGCTCCCCAAGCTGGTAACTTGGGGGTCTTTAAGGGGGAGACTAGTTCCGAGTCTTATACCTCAGTCCCTTTAGCCTGCCCATTCTTGGAATTCCCCCCGCCCCGTCCAAGTTTGGGAGTCTGTCGGGTCATCTTGGGTTGCACGTACTGGTGGATGGAACTTCCGCTCCAGAATGGGCTCCAGGTACAACCATGGGCTAATGATTGTGCACCCCTCCAGAGGAGGGAAGTTCCAAGGTCAGAATCTCTGAGAGCCTGGGTGGCCGCTTGGAGCTGGTTCTCAAGGTGCAGCCTTTTGACTTAAACAATGTTACTAAGGGAGGCGGAGCCAAGAGGGTAGAATAGACAGAAGCTTCCCTCTTTACAACAAAGACCCAGAAAAACAACTGAAATGAGTACATTTGTGACAAGCTGGGAGGCCTGAGCATCAAAGGCAAGCTTAGACAGTGAACTGAGGGGTGGGGGAGAAACAGGCCATTCAGAGTGGAGAAGAGTCACCAGGACCTCAATCACGGGGAGCCCTCAGGCACTATTTCCGGGTCCTACAGTTTTTTTTTTTTTTTTTACAGTCTTAGAGGGGCAGGGGTGACTGGCATATATACCAGTATCTGATTGGAGCAGGGGGTCATGCTCTGAACAAGGCAGGGGGCTGAGAACCAACCCCCAAGTGTCTCTGAGGAAAACGCGTCTCTGTTCCCTAGAGCGTGCTGGTGGGTGGGTTCTGCAGAGGGACCATGGGCACCCAAAGTTTTTGGTTGTAAGGACTGGGAGGTACCAGTTATCTTTGGACCCCTTTTGCGGGTGGCTGGGTGACCTGAGTGGAGCTACCAGTCCTTAGGACCATGATGTGGGTAGGTGAGGATCCTGTTTCATAGGCAAAGCAATGCTTTTCATTTTAGGCTATGTTGCCTCATAGCTTTCACATCATGCAGCACCAGTAAGACCAACAGGCAGATAAGTATTGCAAACATCAGCAGGACCACCCATGGTGGACAGGTTTCAGTGGAGTTCCTAGACTAAGACAAAACAGGAACAAAGGCCTGGCAATCTACTTCCAAAACTTAGCTAACGGAAATCCTATGGATCACAACAGAGTATTTTCTGGTATAGAGTTGGAAGATGAGCCTTCTCAGTTGGAATGTGCTCAGAATACATTCTGGCCAAAACAATGGGCTTGAGCATAACAATGATCATAGAGATGGCACAGGACCAGGCAACATTTCATTCTGCTGTCCTTGGGGTTGTCATGCATCAGAACTGACTCAGTGGCAGCTCACAGCAACAACAATGCTGCCTCACAGAGAATAGAGAAAATGATGCATAGCATTACGTGGGCTACATTATACTATGGGTAACTGTGATGGTTAAGATTGTGTGTCAACTTGGCTGGGGCATGATTCTCAGTGTTTTGGCAGTCACATGATGTTGTGATCACTTCCCTGTTGAGATCTGATATGTGATCACCCCCACGACGGGATCTGCTGTGAGTAGCCAGTCAGTTCAAAGGAAGTTTCCTTGGGTGTGTGGTCTCCATCGAGTGTGGGGGGACATTCTGACACGGCTCAGGGCCTTTTGCCAGTTCTGGATCCTGCAGCTGACTCCTGTTCATCTGACATCCAGTTCTCAGGGCTTGAGCTAGCTGTTTACCTGTGGTCTTGGCTGCTGATGTTGGGATTCATCAATCTTCACCATCTGTGAACAACAGCCCTGCTCTCCAACCTGATAATCTTGAATTTGCCTGCCCCTGCAGCTGCGTCAATCAGGAGAAGCCTCCATTCTGATTACGGACTTGGGACATTCCTGCCTCTACAACCGCGTGAGCCATTTCCTTGATATAAATCTCTCTCTCTATATAAAAAAAAAAAAAAAAAATTTTTTTTTTTTTACGTGTGTGTATATATATATATATGCATATATATATATATACATATATATGGAAACCCTCGTGCCGTAGTGGTTAAGTGCTACAGCTGCTAACCAAAGGGTTGGCAGTTTGAATTCACCAGGCATTCCTTGGAAACTCTATGCAGCAGTTCTACTCTGTCCTATAGGGTCGCTATGAGTAGGACTCAACTTGAAGGCACTGGGTTTGGTTTTGGTTTGGTTTATATATATATATATATATATATATACATACACATACATATATAAGGTTTATGGGTTTTTCTTCTCTATAAAACCCAGCCTAAGACAATAACAAACAGCTCTAGAGTCTTAGTGGCTGATAGCAAAGAAAGTTTTTTACCATGGGTCTCCTGGACACTCTGCTCCATGTTCCGTCATCCTGGGACCTGGATAAAGCACAACTACAATGTAGACACCTGTCACGTACTATTCTGATGGGAAGACAGGGTGGTCAGCCTCCGATCTGAAGGGTTCTGAGCTCTTTTGCCTAGGGGTGACACACTTCACAGTTCACTGGCCAAAGCAAGTCTTGCAGCTACATCCACCCTCCGGAAGTGAGGAGGAGGACCTGAGACACCTGGTGAGCCCCATGGAGACCCCTACATGGTGTTAGCCTGTGTGGGGTCCGTGCAGGTGACAAGGAAGGGAGTGGGGAATGGAAGGAAATGATAGCAGGACTGAGTCAGGTTGGATATGGTTCTTTCTCATCCAGGTGGAGTTTATCTCAGAGCTGCCCAAAACCATTCCTGGCAAGATCAAACAGAGTGAACCTCGGAAAAATGAGTTTGGGTGGATATAATCAACAGTCAACTCAGGCCCACTGAGTGAACTTGGGCACACTCCCAGCAGCCTCAGTTTCCCCAATACAGTGGGGGGGAGTTGTGTTAAGAGAGTTGATTTCAAACGGGATTAGGAGTGCCTAGATTCCTACATTTTTCTTCTTTGAAGTTAAATTCAGTCACTACCCCTCCTTCCCTGCTCTGTCCCTTTGGGATTGGCCAGGTGAGTGCTGGTACTGGGGTTGAGGGGTAATAAAACGCCACCATCAACGTCTACAGCACCTCTGTTTTGCGAGCTTGTTCCGTGCCTGGGCCTGTGCTAAGTCTTCTCACAACTTCTTCTGCCATCCTCCCCAGCCCCCAATCTAAGATAACCCCGGCCAGATGGGTTCTCCCTCCTCGATTCAGCACCATCAGGTGGCCCAGTGTACCCCTTCCCATGGTCAGGGACACTGAGGTTGGGAGGGAAATTCTAGGTGGCCCTAGGCTTTAGCCCTTTGGGCTCCTCTTAGCTCTAGAGGAGGGTGAACCCAGGAGTGGCCTGGGAGGGGCTTCTGGGGGCTCGGCCCTCCCTTGGTGGCTGCACTTGCTGGATAGATAGTCCAGCACCTGCCACCATCCAGTGGGTCTGTCACTTTGTGCCTGAGAGTAACGCTGCTACTGCTGCTACCACCACAGCTCCTGGCCACCATGGTGAGTGAGGGACCAGAGCTCTCTGGGGTCCCAAGTCCTTCCCAGGTGTGCTGCCCACTCACCCCTAACCAGGGCCCCAGAAGCCTTCCCCCTTGAATTTCCCTACAGAATTCCCCAACTCAACCTATGCCCAGGAATCCAGGACTCCCCCAAAACTCCCAACAAACTCCAGCTACTTTCCCCACTCCAGGAACACGGAGCCCTCAGAACCCAGCCCTCCCAAGGGACAACCACTGAATCACCCCTCCCAGGGACCCAGGACTCCCCCAGAACCTCCCCTGGAACCCAGGACCCTCTCTAGCCCTCCCACTCACTCTAGCCCTCTGCAGTTACCCCCTGGCTGGGGGCCACGTGAACTGACCCTTCACTGCCTCCATCCTTGAGGCTGAGGTGGGACCACCAGGAGGACAGCAGAGGCTGAGAGGGGCAGGGGCAGAACGGTCCAGCCCCACCTGAGGGAGGATGATGGACATACTGTCTCCTCTCACCCACCCCTGGGGTGGCTCTCGAGGAAGTGCCCTCTGTGTCTGTGTGTTCCTGGGGTACACACACACAAACACACTCAGTGAGAAGTGTACACACACAGCAAGCATGGAGACGTGCAGATAAGGACCACCCAGACACCCCTGGGCAAAGGGTGCGGGCTCATGGAGAGGCTCACACAGACACACACTCAGGGCCACCCTAGATGTCCACCCAGGACAAACTGTCACATGATGGGCACACGCACACACAGATCCACACTCAGGAACACCCAAAGTTGCAAATTCACACAGAAACGGATCCAGAATACAGATACTCCAACAAGAACACACATTCCCACACATACCACAGGCATAGAGGCACATGGACTACATGGATTTCCACAACTGACACACACCCTTTCACTGACAGATGCACAAACACACAATCACATATACAGAGAAGGGCACAGAGATACACAGAACAGCCACACAGGGGAAAACAAAACACAATCAGTACACTCATAGACTCAGAAACTCAGACAGACACAGCCACACAGATTACACAACTGCACACAGACACACACACGCACAGTCCTTTGGTGCCACAGGACAGACAGACAGACCCGGCACTCCCAACAGAGGCCACTGCAGGCAAATACGGCTAAAGCTCAGACATGCCCTGCTCCACTGAAGCTGTCACAACAGGGAGTCCTTTCCTCGGTCCAAATTCATGCTCTGCCCAAGGCGCTGAGAGTGGCCAGGGCAGCGTGGCTTTGAGAAGAGCCTCTGGGCCCGAGGTTGGGGCTCGAACCCTGTTAGGGGTCCTTAGAGTAGGGGTGGGGTAGGGGGTCCTATGAAGCCTGGTGGATGAATGGGTCAAGGGATGCCACAGGAACTGTTGTTCATTTTCATAGGTGTTGTGATGATTGATTTTGTGTGTCAATCTTACCTGTGTGTATAAATGTAAGGAAAGGCAAGGGACTGTCCTAGAGGATCAACAGAGGAAATGCCCAGTTAATAATGAAAGCATATCCCAGACAGGAGTAACATTACAAATAATGGGACTTTCAGAACACTACATTGCGCTCATGCCTACCCTCTACACAGATCAAGAGGCGACTGTTCCAACAGAATAAACTGCAAAAGGTGTGCGGCAGGGTGGTATCCTTTTACCTTACTTATACAATCTGCACACTAAACAAATAATCTTAGAAGCTGGACTATATGCAGAAGACAGCATCAGGATGGGAGGAATACTCATTAACAAACTCAACTGACACAACCTTGCTTGCAGAAAATGAAGAAGACTTGAAGCACTTGCTGATGAAGTTAAACACAGAGCCTTCCGTATAGATTATGCCTGAATGTGAAGAAGAGAAAAATACTCACACCTGAACTAATAAACAACGTCATGATAAATGGCAACGAAACTGACGTTGTCAAGGATTTCACCCTACTTGGATCAACAATCAATATCCATGCAAGCAGCAGTCAAGAAATCAAAAAATCTATTGCATTGGGCAAATCTGCTGCACACGAGCTCTTTAAAGTTTTAAACACTGAAAAGTTACTTTGATGACTAAGATGCCCCTGGCCTAAGCCATGGTCTTTTCAATCACCTCATATACATGGGAAACTCGGACAATGAAAAAGGAAGGCAGAAGAAGAACTGATGCATTTAAATTGTGGTGTTGGCAAAAAATATTGAATATACTGTGGAGTGCCAGAAGAACAAACAAGTCAGTCTTAGAAGACATACAAGCAGGAGGCTCCTTAGAAATGAAGATGTCAAGATCTACTTTGTTTTGCTTATTTTGGACGTGTCATCAGGAAAGACCAATCGCTAGAGAAGGACATTGTGTTTGGTAACATAAAGAGGCAACAAAAACAAGGGAAACCCCCAATGAGATGGACTGACACAACAGCCACAACGATGGACTTCATTATGTCGTATAAAGTTGCTGTGAGTCGGAATGGACTCCATGGCAAATAACAACAAAAAACACAAACAACAACCTTTTAAAATACAGCACAGAGCAGAACTGCCCCACAGGGTTTCCAAGGAGTGCCTGGTGGATTTCAACTGCTGACTGTTTGGTTAGCAGCTGCAGCTCTCAACTACTACGCCACCAGGCTTTCCTTAAAATATAGAAAAACCATACATCACCTTTTTAATTAAATGAGAAGATAGGATATTTGCATGTTTATTCTAAAAACTGCATTATAAACTTATACGGATATCCAATGGATCTCAAACTGAGATGTATGGTGATCAGGGCAATGCCCATACAAATTCACATATTATCCCAATAAAATATACATAAAATACCAAAAGGAGAAAGTGCCTCTGCTCAAAATGAAAAGCATATTTGTGCAAATAGATTACAACCTTTTATGCAACTCCTGAATGTGGGATGATATTTTAAACCAAGTGGAAAGAGTCAATAAAGCCATCCAATAAGAAATCCAGAGTGTATATCAAGCTCCAGGCCTATGAGAAGGCCTAGCCCCTTGCTTACAGCAAATGAGAAAAAGTAACTTTGAAAGCATGTTTGGTAAATGTAAAACTTTAACAAGACATATGAGTACATTTCTGAATTTGAAAATAAAGAAAAGTAAAGGAATGGGACATGTATGACTCACTGGATCCAACTATCAATTATTATGAGAATAGATATATTTTAAACAGGACATTATGGACATCCTGATTTCACCTTTGAAGTGAAGATATAAAAAAATTAAGTTTTCAAATCTTGACTTTTTAATAGAAAAAATGTATTTTCAATGAAAACATCCAAATTGCAGTCATTCGATTGGCTCTTAAATATTCTAGCAAATTATATCTTGTAGAAGATTCATCTTATAGAGTTTTAAGCTGTGTGAAATATCAATAGTTGGTACTAAAAAATACATTAATGTTCTTTGTTCATCTACATCTGACTCATGAATTGTGCTTAGTACAATATTATCCCAAATTGCAATAAGCCTTGGTAATTTTTTTTTAAACATTAATGATTCCAAAGGATCCCATGAAAGATGGTTCAGAAAGCTGAAATTTAAAATTCTTTGAGGTCATCAAAATCGACAAACACAATTATCTCCATTGAAAATGAGACAAACTAAGAATTGCAGTTTTAAAATATTATTGATGACTATGCTTCCATGGCAGCCCTGGTGGCACAGTGGCTAAGAACTAGGCTTCTAACCAAAAGGTTGGCAGTTCCAACCCACCAGTCACTCCTTGGAAAGCCCAGGGGGCAGTTCTACTCTGGCCCATGGGGTCACTGTAGGTTTGACGCAACAGCAACGTTTTTGTTATTGCTGTTTTAATGCTCTCATGAGGATTTCCATTGCCTTCTTGCCTGCATGGTTTTGCTGAGTAGTCCGAGTTTATTCTTTTTGGCTCTCCTTTGTAGGTGACTTTTCATTTATCCCTAGCTGCTCTTATAATTCTCTTTATCTTTGGTTTTGGCTAGTTTGATTATAATATGTCTTGGTGATTTTCTTTTAACATCTACCTTATGTGGAGTTCGACAAGCATCTTTGATAGGTATCTTTTCATGTTTCACAATATCAGGGAAGTTTTCTGCCAACAAATCTTCAACAGTTCTCTCTGTATTTTCTGTTATCCCTCCCTGGTCTGTTACTCCAATCACTCAGAGGTTATTTCTCTTGATAGAATCCCACATGATTCTTAAGTTTTCTTCATGTTCTTAAATTATTTTATCTGATTTTGCTTCAAATATATTAGTGCCAAGTGTTTTATCTTCAAGTTGAGGAATTCTGCCTTCCAGTTGTTCAGTTCTGCTCCTCTGACTTTCTATTGCATTTACTTGTGTAGTTTTATTGTTAATCTTCCAGATTTCTGATTGCTTTCTGCCTACGGATTTCTCCAGCTTATTAAATTTTTCATTATGTTTCTGAATAATCTTTTTAATTTCTTCAATTGCTTTATCTGTGGGTTCCTTGGCTTGTTCTGCATATTGCCTCATTTCCTTCCTGATGTCTTGAAGGGTTCTGTATATTAATCTCTTATATTCTGTCTCTGATAGTTCCAGGAATGCACTTTCACCTAGAAGATCCCTTGACTCTTTGTTTTGAGAGCTTGTTGAGGCGATCATGGTCTGTTTCTTTATGTGACTTGATATTGACTGTTGTCTCTGAGCCATCTATGAGTTATTGTATTAGTTTATTTTATGTTTTTTTACTGTGTTGTAGCTTCTCGCTTTGTTTTTTATTTTTTTTTTTAAGATTTTTGTTTGTATTTCATGGATAGTGCTGCTGTTCAAACCTTATAATGTAAAGCTGCCTGCTTTCCAAATTCCAAAAATTAAAATACTCCCCCTCTCACCATACTAGGCAGTGCCCTTTGGCTTCTTCAGAACAAGGAAGGGTTAAAGAGTTGTTTAAAGAAGTACAATTTTGATTTTGGGAACTTCCAAATATACAAATCATACTGAAGGGCCAGACACTCATTTTACATAGTTTAAATATTATGCATTAGCCAAATCAAACTATTCCACCACTCTGTTGGAGGGGGAGAAAATCCATACCCATGTAACTACTTCACTTGACAGGATTTGTCTATCAACGATAAGCTTAAACAATTTTCACCTGTAATGTGTGTAATTTTTTTTTTAATAACTTTTATTAAGCTTCAAGTGAACGTTTACAAATCCAATCAGTCTGTCACATATAAGTTTACATATATCTCACTCCCTACTCCCACTTGCTCTCCCCCTCTTGAGTCAGCCCTTTCAGTCTCTCCTTTCTGGACAATTTTGCCGGCTTCCCTCTCTCTCTATCCTCCCATCCCCCCTCCAGACAAGAGTTGCCAACACAATCTCAAGTGTCCACCTGATATAATTAGCTCACTCTTCATCAGCGTCTCTCTCCCACCCGCTGACCAGTCCCTTTCATTTCTGATGAGTTGTCTTCGGGGATGGTTCCTGTCCTGTGTCAACAGAAGGTCTGGGGAGCATGGCCGCCAGGATTCCTCCAGTCTCAGTCAGACCATTAAGTTTGTTCTTTTTATGAGAATTTGGGGTCTGTATCCCACTGATCTCCTGCTCCCTCAGGGGTCCTCTGCTGTGCTCCCTGTCAGGGCAGTCATCGATTGTGGCCAGGCACCAACTAGTTCTTCTGGTCTCAGGATGATGTAGGTCTCTGGTTCATGTGGCCCTTTCTGTCTCTTGGGCTCTTAGTTGTCGTGTGGCCTTGGTGTTCTTCATTTTACTTTGCTCCAGGTGGGTTGAGACCAATTGCTGCATCTTAGATGGCCGCTTGTTAGCATTTAAGGCCCCAGACGCCACATTTCAAAGTGGGATGCAGAATGATTTCATAATAGAATTATTTTGCCAATTGACTTAGAAGTCCCTGCAAACCATGTTCCCCAGACACCCGCACTTGCTCCGCTGACCTTTGAAGCATTCATTTTATCCCGGAAACTTCTTTGCTTTTGGTCCAGTCCAATTGAGCTGACCTTCCATGTATTGAGTGTTGTCTTTCCCTTCATCTAAAGCAGTTCTTATCTACTGATTAATCAATAAAAAACCCTCTCCCACCCTCCCTCCCTCCCCACCTCGTAACCACAAAAGTATGTGTTCTTCTCAGGTTTACTATTTCTCAAGATCTTATAATAGTGGTCTTATACAATATTTGTCCTTTTGTCTCTGACTCATTTCGCTCAGCATAATGCCTTCCAGGTTCCTCCATGTTATGAAATTTTTCAGAGATTCGTCACTGTTCTTTATCGATGCGTAGTATTCCATTGTGTGAATATACCACAATTTATTTACCCATTCATCCGTTGATGGACACCTTGGTTGCTTCCAACTTTTTGCTATTGTAAACAGAGCTGCAATAAACATGGGTGTGCATGTATCTGTTTGTATGAAGGCTCTTGTATCTCTAGGGTATATTCCTAGGAGTGGGATTTCTGGGTTGTATGGTAGTTCTATTTCTAACTGTTTAAGATAACGCCAGATAGATTTCCAAAGTGGTTGTACCATCATTTTGCATTCCCACCAGCAGTGTATGAGAGTTCCAATCTCTCCGCAGCCTCTCCAACATTTATTATTTTGTGTTTTTTGGATTAATGCCAGCCTTGCTGGCGTGAGATGGAATCTCATCGTAGTTTTAATTTGCATTTCTCTAATGGCTAATGATCGAGAGCATTTTCTCATGTATCTGTTGGCTGCCTGAATATCTTCTTTAGTGAAATGTGTGTTCATATCCTTTGCCCACTTCTTGTTTGGGTTGTTTGTCTTTTTGTGGTTGAGTTTTGACAGAATCATGTAGATTTTAGAGATCAGGCGCTGGTCAGAGATGTCATAGCTGAAAATTCTTTCCCAGTCTGTAGGTGGTCTTTTTACTCTTTTGGAGAAGTCTTTAGATGAGCATAGGTGTTTGATTTTTAGGAGCTCCCAGTTATTGGGTTTCTCTTCATCATTTTTGGTAATGTTCTGTATTCTGTTTATACCTTGTATTAGGGCTCCTAGGGTTGTCCCAATTTTTTCTTCCATGATCTTTATCGTTTTAGTCTTTATGTTTAGGTCTTTGATCCACTTGGAGTTAGTTTTTGTGCATGGTGTGAGGTATGGGTCCTGTTTCATTTTTTTGCAAAGGGATATCCAGTTTATGCCAGCACCATTTGTTAAAAAGGCTATCTTTTCCCCAGTTAATTGACACTGGTCCTTTGTCAAATATCAGCTGCTCATACGTGGATGGATCTATGTCTCGGTTCTCAATTCTGTTCCATTGGTCTATGTGTCTGTTGTTGTACCAATACCAGGCTGTTTTGACTACTGTGGCTGTATAATAGGTTCTGAAGTCAGGTAAGGTGAGGCCTCCCACTTTCTTCTTCTTTTTCAGTAGTGCTTTGCTTATCCCGGGCTTCTTTCCCTTCCATATGAAATTGGTGATTTGTTTCTCTATCCCCTTAAAATATGACATTGGAATTTGGATCGGAAGTGCGTTAAATGTATAGATGGCTTTTGGTAGAATAGACATTTTTACTATGTTAAGTCTTCCTATCCATGAGCAGGGTATGTTTTTCCACTTAAGTATGTCCTTTTGAATTTCTTGTAGTAGAGCTTTGTAGTTTTCTTTGTATAGGTCTTTTACATCCTTGGTAAGATTTATTCCTAAGTATCTTATCTTCTTGGGGGCTACTGTGAATGGTATTGATTTGGTTATTTCCTCTTTGGTGTTCTTTTTGTTGATGTAGAGGAATCCAAGTGATTTTTGTATGTTTATTTTATAACCTGAGACTCTGCCAAACTCTTCTATTAGTTTCAGTAGTTTTCTGGAGGATTCCTTAGGGTTTTCTGTGTATATAATCATGTCATCTGCCAATAGTGATAACTTTACTTCTTCCTTGCCAATCCGGATACCTTTTATTTCTTTGTCTAGCCTAATTGCCCTGGCTAAGACTTCCAACACGATGTTGAATAAGAGCGGTGATAAAGGGCATCCTTGTCTGGTTCCCGTTCTCAAGGGAAATGCTTTCAGGTTCTCTCCATTTAGAGTGATATTGGCTCTTGGCTTTGCATAGATGCCCTTTATTATGTTGAGGAATTTTCCTTCAATTCCTAATTTGGTAAGAGTTTTTATCATAAATGGGTGTTGGACTTTGTCAAATGCCTTTTCTGCATCAATTGATAAGATCATGTGGTTTTTGTCTTTTGTTTTATTTATGTGATGGATTACATTAATGGTTTTTCTGATATTAAACCAGCCTTGCATACCTGGTATAAATCCCACTTGATCAGGGTGAATTATTTTTTTGATGTGTTGTTGGATTCTATTGGCTAGAATTTTGTTGAGGATTTTTGCATCAATGTTCATGAGGGATATAGGTCTATAATTTTCTTTTTTTGTAATGTCTTTACCTGGTTTTGGTATCAGGGAGATGGTGGCTTCATAGAATGAGTTGGGTAGTATTCCGTCATTTTCTATGCTTTGGAATACCTTTAGTAGTAGTGGTGTTAACTCTTCTCTGAAAGTTCGGTAGAACTCTGCAGTGAAGCCGTCCGGGCCAGGGCTTTTTTTTGTTGGGAGTTTTTTGATTACCGTTTCAATCTCTTTTTTTGTTATGGGTCTATTTAGTTGTTCTACTTCTGAATGTGTTAGTTTAGGTAGGTAGTGTTTTTCCAGGAATTCATCCATTTCTTCTAGGTTTTTAAATTTGTTAGAGTACAATTTTTCATAATAATGTGAAATGATTCTTTTAATTTCATTTGGTTCTGTTGTGATGTGGTCCTTCTCATTTCTTATTCGGGTTATTTGTTTCCTTTCCTGTATTTCTTTAGTCAGTCTAGCCAATGGTTTATCAATTTTGTTAATTTTTTCAAAGAACCAGCTTTTGGCTTTGTTAATTCTTTCGATTGTTTTTCTGTTCTCTAATTCATTTAGTTCAGCTCTAATTTTTATTATTTGTTTTCTTCTGTTGCCTGATGGATTCTTTTGTTGCTCACTTTCTATTTGTTCAAGTTGTAGGGACAGTTCTCTGATTTTGGCTCTTTCTTCTTTTTGTATGTGTGCATTTATTGATATAAATTGACCTCTGAGCACTGCTTTTGCTGTGTCCCAGAGGTTTTGATAGGAAGTATTTTCATTCTCGTTGTTTTCTATGAATTTCCTTATTCCCTCCTTAATGTCTTCTATAACCCAGTCTTTTTTCAGAAGGGTGTTGTTCATTTTCCAAGTATTTGATTTCTTTTCCCGAGTTTTTCTGTTATTGATCTCTAGTTTTATTGCCTTGTGGTCTGAGAAGATGCTTTGTAATATTTCGATGTTTTGGACTCTGCAAAGGTTTGTTTTATGACCTAATATGTGGTCTATTCTAGAGAATGTTCCATGTGCGCTAGAAAAAAAAGTATACTTTGCAGCAGTTGGGTGGAGAGTTCTGTATAAGTCAATGAGGTCAAGTTGGTTGATTGTTGTAATTAGATCTTCCGTGTCTCTGTTGAGCTTCTTACTGGATGTCCTGTCCTTCTCTGAAAGTGGTGTGTTGAAGTCTCCTACTATAATTGTGGAGGTATCTATCTCGCTTTTCAATTCTGTTAAAATTTGATTTATGTATCTTGCAGCCCTGTCATTGGGTGCATAATATTTAATATGGTTATGTCTTCCTGATCAATTGTCCCTTTTATCATTATATAGTGTCCTTCTTTATCCTTTGTGGTGGATTTAAGTCTAAAGTCTATTTTGTCAGAAATTAATATTGCTACTCCTCTTCTTTTTTGCTTATTGTTTGCTTGATATACTTTTTTCCATCCTTTGAGTTTTAGTTTGTTTGTGTCTCTAAGTCTAAGGTGTGTCTCTTGTAGGCAGCATATAGATGGATCGTGTTTCTTTATCCAGTCTGTGACTCTCTGTCTCTTTATTGGTGCATTTAGTCCATTTACATTCAGGGTAATTATAGATAAATAAGTTTTTAGTGCTGTCATTTTGATGCCTTTTTATGTGTGTTGTTGACAATTTCATTTTTCCACATACTTTTTTGTGCTGAGGCGTTTTTCTTAGTAAATTGTGAGATCCTCGTTTTCATAGTGCTTGACTTTATGTTAGTTGAGTCGTTACGTTTTTCTTGGTTTTTATCTTGAGTTATAGAGTTGTTATACCTTTTTGTGGTTACCTTATTATTTACCCCTATTTTTCTAAGTAAAAACCTAACTTGTATTGTTCTATATCGCCTTGTATCACTCTCCATATGGCAGTTCAATGCCTCCTGTATTTAGTCCCTCTTTTTGATTTTTGTGATCTTTTACCTATTGACTTCCATGATTCCCTGTTATGTGTATTTTTTTTTTAATTAATCTTAATTTGTTTTTGTGATTTCCCTATTTGAGTTGATATCAGGACGTTCTGTTTTGTGACCTTGTGTTGTGCTGATATCTGATATTATTGGTTCTCTGACCAAACAATATCCTTTAGTATTTCTTGTAGCTTTGGTTTGGTTTTTGCAAATTCTCTAAACTTGTGTTTGTCTGTAAATATCTTAATTTCACCTTCATATTTCAGAGAGAGTTTTGCTGGATATATGATCCTTGGCTGGCAGTTTTTCTCCTTCAGTGTTCTGTATATGTCGTCCCATTCCCTTCTTGCCTGCATGGTTTCTGCTGAGTAGTCTGAACTTATTCTTATTGATTCTCCCTTGAAGGAAACCTTTCTTTTCTCCCTGGCTGCTTTTAAAATTTTCTGTTTATCTTTGGTTTTGGTGAGTTTGATGATAATATGTCTTGGTGTTTTTCTTTTTGGATCAATCTTAATGGGGTTCGATGAGCATCTTGGATAGATATCCTTTCGTCTTTCGTGATGTCAGGGAAGTTTTCTGTCAGGAGTTCTTCATCTATTTTCTCTGTGTTTTCTGTCCCCCCTCCCTGTTCTGGGACTCCAATCACCCGCAGGTTATCCTTCTTGATAGAGTCCCACATAATTCTTAGGGTTTCTTCATTTTTTTTAATTCTTTTATCTGATTTTTTTTCAGCTATGTTGGTGTTGATTCCCTGGTCCTCCAGATGTCCCAGTCTGCATTCTAATTGCTCGACTCTGCTCCTCTGACTTCCTAGTGCGTTGTCTAATTCTGTTATTTTATTGTTAATCTTTTGGATTTTTACATGTTGTCTCTCTATGGATTCTTGCAACTTATTAATTTTTCCACTATGTTGTTGAATAATCTTTTTGAGTTCTTCAACAGTTTTATCAGTGTGTTCTTTGGCTTTTTCTGCAGTTATCCTAATTTCATTTGTGATATCATTAAGCATTCTGTAAATTAGTTTTTTATATTCTGTATCTGATAATTCCAAGATTGTATCTTCATTTGGGAAAGATTTTGATTCTTTTGTTTGGGGGGTTGGAGAAGCTGTCATGGTCTGCTTCTTTAAGTGGTTTGATATGGATTGTTGTCTCCGAGCCATCACTGGGAAACTAGTTTTTCCAGAAAATCCGCTAAAAAAAAAATGCAGTCAGATCCCTATCAGAGTTCTCCCTCTGGCTCAGGCTATTCACATGTTAATGAAGCCACCTGGGGAGGGTGGGGGAGGGAACAGAGAGATAGGAGAGTAGCACCTCAGAATATAGCCAGAGTTGCTTGTCTTGCTTGGAATGACTATTATATCTGAGACTCCTGCGGGGCGCGTCGCCTATGTGTGCTGGCTATGTGGAGATTGCCCCCGGGGGGTCTGGCCCGCTGAAGTCACGGTCAGATCCTCTGCTTCCAGCCCCACGCCCAGCGTCAAGGCTCCCCTACTGGGACGGTGCACTCTCGACTCCAAAATCAGTCGCTGCCTCCCAGGGACTTCTCGTCCCTCCAGCCGCGTGGCCGTGCCGCCTCCGAGAACCAGTTGGGCCTCCTCCCGGGGTTAGTTCAGATGGGTGGAGCAGGTCCCCGTGCTTGGGCCGTGACCGAGTGTCCCGGCTGGGACGCTGTTCTCCCCGCTCCAATACCAGTCGCTGCCTCCCAGGGAATTCTCCTACCGGCTGCGTCCCACGCCGCCCGCGTGACCCGGCTGGTCCCCTTCCCGGGGTTAGTTCAGGGGGGTGGAGCAACTCTCCGTGTTTATGGCGTACCTGCGTCCAGTCCAAATCCCTGCGGGACGGTTCCCCGGCTCGGACGCTGCTCTTTCTGCTCCAAGACCAGTCACTGCCTCCCGGGGACTTCTCCTACCGGCTGCGTCCCACGCCGCCCGTGGAACCGGCTGGTCTCCCTCCCGGGGTTAGTTCAGGGGGGTGGAGCCACTCTCTGTGTTTGTGCCGTACCTGACTGGTACGCTGGCTCCAGGCTCTGGAAACAATCGCTGCTTCCCCGTATTAGTTCATTCTCCGTCTCTAAATCTGTGTTTGTTGTTCAGGGTTCGTAGATTGTTATGTATGTGATCGATTCACTTGTTTTTCCGTGTCTTTGTTGTAAGAGGGATCCGAGGTAGCGTCTGCCTAGTCCTCCATCTTGGCTCTGCCCCCGTATTTCTAATTTGTTTTTTAAAATGGAAAAGTCATATAGTTAAAATCGTAAACCAAGTATAATTTGAACCTAATGAACCATGCATCACTGCAGGAGCAAGGGTTAATAAACCAATGTGCTTTGAATTTGTTCAAGTACTGATATTTTTATATATAAAGATTTAGCATATATAACAGCTATCATGAGAATTGAAAAAAGATTTTTCCCCAAAAATGAAAATATTAAAACTACGTTAAAATACATAAAGTAGTTAGTGTTCCACACAGCATAAAATTTCACAAATCAAGTTTACATGTCTCAGCTGACCATGCGTGAAAACGCAAAGCAGGTATAAAAACCAATATTATGTCCAATATTTAAAATCACTTTGGAATTGAGGGAACATCTAAATCCTTAATTAAAAAACACAAATGAAGTGAAAGCTTTAAACTGGTACACACTGTTCACACCTATATTTCAAGTTTGGAAATGCTTATTTGCAAGCAGCAACACAAAAGTATTCATGAAGAATGCAAAATCTCTAAAAATTATGAAAACATCCCTGATACCAGTACATTTCTAAATACAAAACTGACTACCATATTTGTTACTTCTGTGTAGCAAGAGAAGTTCATTTTCAAAACAGATGAAATTCACTCTTTAGTTGTGAATGGTATGAATGAGTCTTTTTTTTTTTTTTTAATTTCTTAGTTGTTTGGGATCCTTAAGCATGCAAAGCCTCAGAGAGGAGGGTCCACAAAGGAATCAGAGTTGTCTTGTGGCATCCAGTGAGGCCAGAGCTGGGAATGCCTCTGGGTCGTCTACATCAGGGGCAGAAGCACTTGACTTGTCAGTCCTGCTGCCATGATTGGGATGCCCACCACACCCACATCCACCTCTTCCTCCCCTGCCACCACGTCCTGGTCGGCCAAGGTCTCCAAGGTTGATCTCCAGCTGGGACGTTGTATCATTTGGTGGCTTCCGGAAATGATGATCCACGACCGAATCTTCAGCATAAGCCTCTTCACTCTTTGACTTGTGAAGAACAAATCCCTTCTTCCACTGCCCATCAGCACCTTCATTTGGTTTTCCGATATTAAATTCTACTTTTGCCCAGTCCTTATCTTGAATAGCCTTCCACTCATCCAATGTCTTCTCTTTTGGACCCTCTTTTTTTACCTCTTTGACTTCGTTCTCCTTATTCTCAGTGTCTGCCACTGGATGTTCTTCACCTTCAAGTGCTTCTTCAGTCACATTCGAATGATCCAAGTCAGTTAATTCATCTTCGATAGTCCCCAGTTGTGAGATTTGCTACCTCCCCGTTTGTCTTCATGTTTCAGGCCAGATCTATCACTTCCACTATGCCTATCAAATTCACAATTGCCATGAGAATCAAATCCATCTCCTTGGCCCATTCCACGTCCACGGCCTCCTCGACCTCTTCCAGGACCACCACAGCCCCGAATAGGCCAATCAATGATTGGTCTATCAAATGAAAATTCTCCTCCTTTACCCTTTTCTTCAAGTGGTTTTTCAAATCATCTTTCCTGAGGTGGTCAGCTTTCTGGTCTTCTATCAGTTATTTTCCCTTCACCCTAAAGTTGCTGATCAGGTCTTCTTCCAACACGTCTAATTCCTTCTTTCTTAAGCGCCACGGGTGGCTGCGTCTCCTCTTTCTTGTCAACCACGCCAGCACTGGGAGGCAGTGGGTTCTTGCGGTCTTTCTGGGACTCTTTACTCAACTGTTTGCCTGCCTCATAGGAGTTGGTCTGGGGTGCGCCCTTGGCCAGAGGGCCCCCAACACTGCCTCCACCAGCTTCTTTTTTCTTGTTCTCCACCACCTTCAACGCCTCGAAGGGATCTGATTCGTCATCAAATAACTGGTCAAATCGGCTGGCGACCACGCAGCCGAAGCCTTCCTGTAAGTGCCCAGGCATGATGGTGGCTGGGCGGCACATTCCTCCATGGATTGCAGCGGGCCGCGCTGAGCCAAGAGTGCCTGTTTCAGCACTTCCCACAAGATGGCCTTTGTTTTGTTTTGATATGCCCAAATGGGTTGGTTGAGGGAGCTAATTTGATTATTTTCGCCTTTGGAGCTCTGACATCCTTTCCCCAGATGGCTAGAGCTGTTATCAGGTATATCAGTCTAGGAGTCCATTCACTTTTCTTGTGTGAATTCAGCTCAGATATCCAGGTAGCTGATCATCAAGTGTATGGTATAGGCTCTATCCTACAGTCTTAGAGGGGCAGGGGTGATTGGTGTAGGTAATGGTATCTGGTTGCAGCAGGGGGTCAGACTCTGAACAAGGCAGGGGGCTGAGAATCGTCCCCCATGTGTCTCTGAGGAAAGCATGTCCCTGTTTCCTAGAGCATACAGATAGGTGGGTTCTGCAGACAGACCATGGGCACCCAATGTTTTTGGTTGTAAGGACTGGGAGGTACCAGTTATCCTTGGACCCCTGTTGTGGATGGCTGGGTGACCTGAGTGGAGCCACCAGTCCTTACGCCCATCATGTGGGTTGGTGAGGACCCTGTTTAATAGGCAAAGCAATGTCAAACATCAAACACCCACCTCTCCACTGCACAGCTGAAGCGACTGGAGTCTGCCGACAGGGGCCTATTCTCCTAAAATAGGCCCACACAGGTCCATGCAGAGGGGAAAGGTACTCAAAGTCCATGGACCATTTATGCCTGGACAGGAGACACGTCTGTCCTGAGCTCCCCCAGTTAGTGGAGCTGGCAAATTATCTTTTCCCCCAATTTCAACTTTATTCCATCTGCAAGGCCAGGAGGATGGCTCTAGGCACTCAACAGGGCCTATCTCAGGCCCAAAGAAGTCAGCCAGTGAAGCTGGTGTGGGAGTAGGCAGGGGTGGGGGCGTGGTGAAATCTATACAAGTACTTAGCTTTTGCCAAGAGCGCCATTCTTCTCTGGTTCCGGAGGTGTGACTAGGCTGTGTGGCTGGCTGCTTCTCTCTGAGGAAACTGTGGCCGAACACTAGTGCCAGCATGCCACCACCGGTCCCAGGAATGGTGCCTGAGGGCTCTCCACGATGCAGGTCTGGTAAGTCCTCTCTGCTTCTGAACCGTCTCTTCCTCCCCCTGCCTCTCAGTTTGTTTTCTAAGCTTTCCTTTGATGCTCTGGGCACCTAGCTTGTCATAAATGTACTCATTTCACTTGTTTTTTCGGATCTTTGTTGTAAAGAGGGCCCACCAGAAGCGTCTGTCTATTCTGCCATCTTGGCTCTGCCTCCTGATGCTGATAGAGAGCTGGAGGAGTGGAAGGTGCCAGGTGATGACACCCGCATCTTTTTGTTACAGCTTCTATATTTTGAAGTGCTTTGGTCTGTTCTACAAGAATATTTTTAAAAATTTAACTGTTTCTATTCAGCAGAATCAGAGGGCTGAGGAGAGACCTTCATTGCCCAGGACGATTGGTCACACACTGCCCAATAAACTCCCTCCATCAGCACACATGGGGAGTGAGCAAAGTACTCTACCAGGATGTCTTCCCAGGCCTTGGCTGGATCCTTCACCATACACTCCACCACGTCCTCCCAGGTGTGTTCCTTGACCTCAGTCAGACCCTCTACCAACTCCTCCCAGCTGTGTTCCTGGACCTCTGCCAGACTCTGGACTTTCTTCTCCCAGATGTGCTGAGGACCTTGTTCAGACCTTCCCCCTTCTCTTCCCCACTGTGTTCCTGGACCTAGGCTAGACTCTCCTTCCCCTCTTCACAGCTATGTTTCTGGATCTTGGCCATACCCTCCAACTTTTCCTCCCACCTGAGTTCCTGGACCTTGGCCAGGCCCTCTCCCTCCTCCTCTGAGTTGTGTTCCTGGAACTTGGATAGGCTATCCTGCTCTTCCTCCCAGCTGTGTTTCTGGACCTCAATCAGTACCTCCACCTCTTCATCCCAACTCTGTTCCTGGAACTTGGAAAGACCCTCCACCTCCTCCCAGCTGTGCTCCTGGACCTAGGCCAGACCATCCATCTCTTCCTCTCAGCTGTGCCTGGACTTCTGCCAGGCCCTTACCATCTCTCCTATCAGCTGTGCCCTAGGACCTTGCTCAAGCCCTAGTCTTCCTCCCAACTGTGTTCCTAGAACTTGGAAGGACCCTCCACCTCCTCCCACCAGCTGTGTTCCTGGCCCTTGGCCAAAACCTCCCTCACCTCCTTCCAGCTGTGTTCGTGGACCTTAACCATATAGTCCATCTTCTCCTCCTAGCTGTGTTACTGGACCTAGGCTGCACCCTCCCCCTCCTCCTCCTAGCTGTCTTTCTGGACCTCTGCCAGACGCTTTCCCATTACCCTCCAACTGTGTTCCTGGGCCTTGATTCCCCTCCCAAACACAGCTGGAGTCCCCACTCCCTAATTTGCCCACAGGGAAGGGGCCCCCCTCCCACACATGGCTGGCATCACACTCTACCACATGACTGGTGCTCTACTTTGCTACCCAGCTCTTGTCCACCTTCCCCACCCAACCGGCCATGTGGGTCTCACCAGCAGCCTCCTCCACATACTCCCAGGGTGAAATGTCCACGGCCTCAATCACCTTTATGCTTCCGGTCTCTGAAGAGCATTACAGAGTTGCCAGTGTCTCCTCTTCCAATACCCTGATCACTAGAGAAAATCAGTTATCAACCAAAATTAATCACATTTAAAGAAGAATCTTACAACTGGTATCTGGCATAACTTCATTAGATGTAAGATAAGTACACGACCAGTCTACACTGATATTTGTTTACTAAACAAAGCTTTATTGAGCACCTGCTGTCTGCTATGACAAACAATACACTTGATCCTTGGCCACATGGCTTTCAGATGCAAGAGTCTGAAATAAGTGTGTGCAACAATTGTCAAAAGCTCTTCGGGCTGGAGTGGATATTAACCTGTCTCCATAGAGTCCATTCCGACTCACAGCAACCCCATAGGACAGAGTAGAACTGTCCCCTGGTGTTTCCAAGGAGTGTGGATTTGCACTGTCAACCTCTTGGTTAGCAGGTGACCTCTTCACCACTGTGCCAACAGGGTTCCAGAGAGGACATCAGGGCCCAAAAAAGTCACCTTTGAAGAAACTAAGGTTGAGTGACATGCCCCTATCTCCCAGTAAGAATGCCCCAAAGTTGTGTTCTTGACTGTATTCCTGAGTCATTCCGCTCATTCACAACCACTTTCATGACCTAAACTGCCCTCTACATACTACTGATTCCCATTTGTATATTAGGTAAAGACCTCTTTCCCTAAGTTTTCATGTGTCGATATGCTGTCTACAAGAGACACACTTCAGATCCAATACACAAATGGGTTGAAACTGAAAGGATGGGAAAAAGAAATTCTATGCAAATAGCTACCAAAAGAGTGGATGGCTGTATTAATATCAGACAAAATAGACTTTAGGTCAAAATCTGTTATAACAGACAAGGACATTACATACTGACAAAAGGGTCAATTCATTAAGAAGATATTACCTAACAACAGAGCCCTAAAACAGATGAAGTAAACATGATAGAACTGAGCGTAGAAATAGTTCTACAGTCATAGTTGTTTCAAAAATGGAACAATGTATTGATGTCTATACAGGACATCAAAAGGGAAATAGAGGCTTTGAACAACACTATAAACCAACTAGACCTAGTAGAACTATATAGAACACTCCACCCAACATCAGTAGTACATACATTCTTCTCCAGTGCACACAGACTTTAGGATAGAGCATATAGTAGGTTATTGTCTTAGTTATCAAGTGCTATTATAGCAGAAATACCTCAAGTGGGTGCCTTTAACAAATGTATTTTCTCACAGTTTAAGATGCTAGAAGTCTGAATTCAGAGTGCCAGCTATAGGGGAAGACTCTCTGTTGGCTCTAGGAGACGGTCCCTATCACTCTTCAACTTCTCTTTCTTGGTTCCATGGAGATCTCATCTGGTGTGGCATCTATCTTCCCCCATTCTGTTTGCCTGCTTACTTGGCTCCATCTGCACTTTTATATCACAAGAGAGATTGAGGGAAGGTGGCGCCAAGACGGTGGGCTAGTCAGATGCTTCCTATGTTCCCACTTACAGCAAAGACCTGAAGAAACAATTGAATCAATTATATATGACAATCTAGGAGCCCTGAACACCAAATACAAAGTTGAGGATCTGGACTCCGTGTTACAGGGAGGGAGACACAGTTCAGAAGCACCAAGGATTTGCCAGACCTGATCTGGCCAGCACCCTGGAGCCTAGATCGGCTGGCTCACACTGCCTAAGGCAAGCAGCAGTGCTCGGGATGCATTTTCCACACCTGAAGAAACTGAGCGGTGGAGAGTCTGCTCAAGTCTCCGGAACCAGGGAGAAGCAGTGCTGAATCTGTGAACGTTAAGTGGAAGTGTCTAACTTACCACATGGATAAAAAAATCCCTTCTTCCCTTTGGGAAATACCTCTATCCCACTTACTCACCCCCTCCCCACTCTGGTACAGCCATTGCCTTGCCCCCTGGGCCACAAGTACAACCTGTAGCTCATCCCAAGCCATTCTGCCAGCTGTGGAGAGGGAACAAATGAACAAACAGGAAAAAACAATCTGCCAGCTCTCCTAAATCAGGAACTCAGGGCAGGCACAGTCCCTTTGGCTAGATACAGGCACAAAGGATCCACAGACTTTGAATGCCCTTCACCCCTGCCTAGACCTGTGTGGGGCCATTTCAACAGCATACGCCCTCATTACCACAGTACAACAGGGTATATACCTGAAGCCTATTTTCAACTGCAACAGCTAAGGGGGAGTGGCAGATTCGTGACATCTGACACCACCCTGCCCATAAAGCAGGGTCCTTACCTACCCACATCAGGGGCCTGAGAACTGGTGGCTCCACTCACTCCACCTAGCCACCCGCAACAGGGGTCTGAGAATAAGTGTTGCCTCTCAGTCTCTACAGCCAACAGTACTGGGTGCCCGGAGACCAGCTACAAAATTCACCCACTTATGCGCTCTAGGGAACAGGGACGTGACTTCCAGCCAGGCGCTCAGTGGCAGCTGTCATCCCCCTAACCTTGTTCAGCACATAACCCCCAACTGCAACCAGATACCTGTGCCTGCTCCAATCACCCCGATGTAGTCCTGCCCTTCTAGGATTGTAGGTGACACCCTGCACCACACACACGATGACCAATGACCTGGACACCTGAGGTGTACCCACACAAGAAAAGTAAATGGACTCCTGGGTTCGCATACCTAGTAAGAGCTCTAACCACCTGGTGATAAGACCTGAGAGCTTCAAAGACGCCAATAATCAAAGTAGCTCACATGACCAGCCTGCTTGGGCATATCAAAACAAAACAAGAAGCTAGGACACAGTAAGCAAATGTAAAATAAATATAATATATTTTTGGTGGTTCAGAGTCAACAGTCAATATAGAAGCATATAAAGAGGCACACCGTGACGGCTTCAGCAAGTGACCAAAACAAAGAACCAAGAAACCTCTTGGAGGAAGAGCGGGTCTTGGAGTTTCCAGGGGTAGAATTCAAAAGGTTAATATACAGAGTTCTTTAGGAGATCAGGAAGGAAATTAGGAAAAATGCAGACCAAGTCAAGGAACACACAGACAAAGCAACAGACGGACATAAGAAGGTTATACAATGGCATAATGACAAATTTAACAAGCTGCAAGAATCCACAGAGAGACAGCAAATGGAAACTCAAAAGCCAAGAATTATACATCCAGCAAAACTCTCTCTCGAATATGATGGCAAAATTAGGGCATTTCCAGATAAAAAGAAGTTAGGGGAATTTGTAAAAACCAAACCAAAATTACAAGAAATACTAAAGAGATTCCTCGGGTTAGAAAATTAATAACGTCAGAAAACAACTCAAAACTAGAACACGGGACAGAACAACCAAATACCAACCTAGATAGGGATGTTACAAAAATAAAGCTGAAACCCTGAAAACAGGGAAACAGGGACATCAATAGGTAAAAGATGACAACATTAAATCAAGGAAGAGGGGCTAAAAAATGAAGTCATGGATCTTCCATATGGAGAGGAAGTCAAGGCAATATATAAAGATGAAAGTTTGGTTTAAGCTTAGAAAAATATGGGTAAATAATAAGGTAACCACACACACACAAAAAAACTAACAATTCTACACATCAAAATAAAATACAAGAAAAACATAAAGATGCAGGAAAAACAAAATCAACAACAATGAAAATGAGGAAAAGACAATATATAGAGATAAAATACTCAGCACAAAAAATTAAGTGGGAAAAAGGAACTGTCAACAACACACAAAAAAGATATCAACATGACAGCACTAAACTCATAAAAAAAACTCATACCTACCCATAATTCTGCTGAATGTAAATGGACTAAATGTGCTAATAATGAGATAGAGAGTGGCAGAATGGATAAAAAACACTATCCATCTATATGCTGCCTACAAGAGACACACATTAGCCTTAAAGACACAAACAAACTAAAACTCAAAGGATGGAAAAAATACATCAACCAACAACAATCAAAAAAGAGCAGGGGTGGCAATATTAATTTCTGACAAAATAGACTTTAAATCAACCACAAAGGATAAGGAAGGACACTATATAATAATTAAAGGATCAATATACCAGGTGGACATAACCATAATAAATATTTATGGGCCCAATGACAGGGCTTCAAAATACATAAAACAAACTCTAACAGCATTGAAAAGAGACTTAGCTCCACAATAATAGTAAGAGACTTCAATACACCACTTTCGGTGAAGGACAGAATATCCAGGAAGAAACGCAGTAAAGACACGGACGATCTAAATACCACAACCAACCAACTTGACCTCATAGACATATACAAAACATTCCATCCAACAGCAGCCAAGTATACTTTCTTTTGCAACACACATGGAACACTCTCTAGAGTAGACCACATACTAGGCCACAAAAGCAAGCCTTAACAGAATCCAAAATATTGAAATATTACTATATCTTCTCTGACCGTAAAGCCATAAAAGTAGAAATGAATAACAGAAAAAGCAAAGAAAACAATTAAATACATGGAAACTGAACAATACCTTGGTCAAAAACTACTGGGTTATAGAAGAAATTATGGACAGAACAAAGATATTCACAGAATCAAATGAGAACGAAAACACATCCAACCAGAACCTTTGGGACATAGCAAAAGCAGTGCTCAGAGGTCATTTTTGCAGTAAATGCACAGATCCAAAAAGAAGAAAGGGCCAAAATCAAAACATTTACCCTACAACTTGAACAAATAGAGAGACAGCAGTAAAAGAATCCTTTGGGCACCAGAAGAAAGGAAATAATAAAAATTAGAGCAGAAATAAGTGAAATAAAAAAAAAGAACAGAGAAACAATTGAAAGAGTTAACAAGACTGAAAGCTGGTTCTTTGAAAAGATCAACAAAATCAATAAACCACTGGCCAGACTGACAAAAGAAAAACAGCAGATGAAGCAATTAACCCGAATAAGAAATGAGATGGGCAATATCAAAACAGAAACCTACTGAAATTTAAAGAATCATATCAGATGACTATGAAAAATTGTATTCTAACAAATTTGAAAACCTAGAGGAAATGGACAAATGTCTACAACACACTACCTACCTAAACTATCACAGACTTAGGTAGAACAACAAAATAAACTTATAAGAAAAGAAGAGATTGAAGAGGTAATTTAAAATCTCCCAAGGGAAAAAAATAGCCCTGGCCCTGAGGGCTTCACTGGAGAATTCTATCAAACTTTCAGAGAAGAGTTAACACCAGTACTACTAAAGGTATGTCAGAGCATAGAAAAGGATGGAATACTCCCGAATTCATTCTATGAAGCCAGCGTAACCCTGATACCAAAAACAGGGAAAGCCACAAGAAAATTACAGACCAATATCCCCCATGAACTTAGATGCGAAAACCCTCAACAAATTCTAGCCAATAGAATTCAACAATACATCAAAAAAAAAAAATTCACCATGACCAAGTGGAATTCATGCCAGGTATGCAGGTATGCTTCAACATTAGAGAAACAATCAATGTTATCCATCACATAAATAAAACAAAAGATAAGAGCCACTTGATATTATCAATTGATGTAGAAACGGTATTTGACAAAGTCCAACGCCCATTCATGATAAAAACTCTTAGCAAAATAGAAATAGAAGGCAAATTCCTCAACATAATAAAGGGGATTTACACAAAGCCAACAGCCAACATCATAGTAGACAGAGTCTGAAAGCATTGCCCTTCAGAATGGGAACCATACAAGGATGTCCTTTACCACCATTCTTATTCAACGTTTTGCTGGAGGTCCGAGCCAGAGCAGTAAGGCAAGAAAAAGAAATAAAGGGCGTCCAAGCTGGTAACAGAGAAGTAAAAGTATCCCTATTCGGTAGGCAGTTCAAATCCACCAGGCGCTCCTTGGAAACTCTATGGGGCAGTTCTACTCTGTCTTATAGGGTCACTATGAGTCGGAATCGACTCGACAGCATTGGGTTTTTTGGGTTCTGGATGATCTTATACCCCCCACACGTCTGTCAGTTTCACCAACATAAACGGTGACTATATACATGGACCTCGCCACATGGAACACACAGAAATCAAATTGACTACATCTGTGGAAAGAGATCATGGAAAAGCTCAATATCATCACTCAGAACAAGGCCAGGGGCCGACTGTGGAACAGACCATCAATTGCTCATATGCAAGTTCAAGCTGAAACTGAAGAAGATCAGAGCAAGTCCACGAAAGCCAAAATATGACCCTGAGTATATCCCACCTGAATTTAGAGACCATCTGAGGAATAGATTTGACGCATTGAAAACTACTGACCGAAGACCAGATGAGTTGTGGAATGACATCAAGGACATCGTACGTGAAGAAAGCAAGAGGTCATTGAAAAGACAGGAAAGAAAGAAAAGACCAAGATGGATGTCGGAGGAGACTCTGAAACTTGCTCTCGAACATCGAGCAGCTAAAGCAAAAGGAAGAATTGATGAAGTAAAAGAACTGAACAGAAGATTTCAAAGACATTCGAGAAGACAAAGGAAAGTATTATAATGACATGTACAAAGAGCTGGAGATGGAAAACCAAAAGGGAAGAACACGCCCGGCGTTTCTCAAGCTGAAAGAACTGGAGAAAAAATTCAAGCCTCGAGTTGCAATAGGGAAGGATTCTATGGGGAAAATATTAAACGACGCAGGAAGCAAAAAAGAAGATGGAAGGAATACACAGACTCATTATACCAAAAAGAATTAGTCGCTGTTCAACCATTTCAAGAGGTAGCATACGATCAAGAACCGATGGTACTGAAGGAAGAAGTCCAAGCTGCTCTGAAGGCATTGGCGAAAAACAAGGCTCCAGGAATTGATGGGATATCAATTGAGATGTTTCAACAAACAGATGCAGTGCTAGAGGTGCTCACTCGTCTATGCCAAGAAATATGGAAGACAGTTTCCTGGCCAACTCATTGGAAGAGATCCATATTTATGCCTATTCCCCTTTGGGGTTGCCAGGAGAGTGCTAGGACTGGGGCTGAGGAGTAATACAATGCCACCATCAATGTCTACAGTTGCCCTGTTTTGTGAGCTTGCTCTGTGCCTGGGCCTGTGCTAAGCGCTTCTCACAACTTCCTCTGTGAGTCTCCCCAACCCCCAATCTGAGATAACCCAGGCCAGAAAGGTTCTCCCTACTGGAACGAGCACCATCTGGTGGCCCCATGTGCCCGTTTCCATGGCCAGGGACACTGAGGCCTGAAGGGAAACTCCATGTGGCCCTAGGCTCAGGCTCTGCTGGGCTCCTACTGGGCCTCACACGAGGGTGGGCCCAAAAGTCACCCAGGAGCAGTGTCTACACGGTTGGCCCTTGCTTGGTGGCTGTACTCGTTTCCCAGTTACTCCAGCACCTGCTACCATCCAGTGGGTCTGTCGCCTTTGCTCCTGACATACTGTCTGCTGTTGGTGCTACCACCGCCCAACCTCCTAGGCACCACGGTGAGTGAGGGACGAGGGCTCTCTGGGGATCTAGGAGCCCCAAGGACTCCCCGAGTCCTCCCCAGGTGTGCTGCCCATTCACCCCTAACCAGGCCCCAGGAGCCCTCTCCCTTGGATTTCCCTAGAGATCTCTCCTACCCAAACCTTTGCCAGGGATCCAGAACTGCCCCAACTCTCCAACCAACCCCCAGCTACTCACACTACCCCAGGGACACAGAGCCCTACAGACCCCCAGGCCTCCCTAGGGACACCCACACAATCACCCCTCCCAGGAACCCAAGACTCCCCCAACCCCACCCCCGATCCTCTCGCACTCAGTATAACTCTCTGCAGCTGCCCCCTGGTTGGGGGGTCCTATGAACTGACCCTTCACTCCTTCCATCCTTGGGGCCTGAGGTGGGACCACCAGGAGCACACCAGAGGCTGATGGATAAGCGACAGAAGGGCCCAGCCATGCCTGAGGGAGGAGGATGGACAAACTGTCTCCTCTCACCTACATGGGGGTGGCCCTCGAAGAAGTCCCCTCTGTGGCTGCATGTTCCTGGGGAACACACACACACATGCACACACTCAGTGGGGAATGTAAAGATGGAACGAGCACACAGACGCATAAACAGAGACCACCCGGTCTCAGCTGGGAACACAGATGTGGGCTCATGTACAGGTTCACAGGGCCGCACACAGCAGACCCAGGCAGAGACACTATGGGGAGCGCACGCACACACAGACACACACTCAGGGTCACCTGAGACAGCTCCCAGGCAAACTGACACACGATGGACATACACACACACAGATACACAGTCAGGAGCACACAAAGGAGCAAATTTACACGAGCACACAGATCCAAAGCACACACACTCCAGCAAGGACACACATGCCCAGATACACACACACACACACAGGCACAGGCAGAGAGATACATGGATTTCCACAAATGACACACACCTCTTCGCTGAGACGGACACACAGACACATACAGAAGAGCATAGAGACACAACAGCCACATGGGAAAACACGACACACAATCAATATACTCACTGACTCAGAAACTCAGAGACAGCCACACAGATTACACAACTGCACGCACACACTCACACACATGCACAGACCCGTGGCCCCACAGGACACACAGAGGGCCCTGGCACTCCCAACAGAGGCCACTGCAGGCAAACGGGGCTATGATCCAGGCATGCCCTGCTCCATCGAAGCTGTCACAACAGGGAGTGCTTTCCTGGCTCCAAATTCATGCTGGGGCCCTCTAGAGGGCTGTGCCCAGGGCTCTGAGAGTGGCCAGGCCTGGGTGGCTGTGGCAAAAGCCTCTGGGCACAAGGTTGGGACTTGGATCCTGTCAGGGACCCTTAGAGTGGGAGTGTCTTATACAGCTTGGTGGATGCAGTGGTCAAGGTAGGCCACAGGAACTGTTGTTACTTTTCATAGGTGTTGTGATGATTAGTTTTGTGTGCCAGTCCTACCTGTGTGTGCAAACGTAAGGGAAGGCAAGGGGCCTGTCCTAGAGGATGAACAGAGGAAATGCCCAGTTAATAAACAAAGCATATTCCAGACAGGAGTAACATTATAAATAAAGGGAACTCCAAAACACCTAATTGTGCTCATGCCTAACTTCGACACGGAACAAGAGACAATTGTTCAAACAGAACAAATTGCAAAAGGTGTGTGGCAGGATTGCATTTTTTCACCTTACTTATTTAATCTGTATGTTGAGCAAATAATCCTAGAAGCTGGGCTATATGAAGAAGACAGCATCAAGAAAGGAGGAACACTCATTAACAAATTTAATAATCAATTGACGCAACCTTGCTTGCTGAAAATGAAGATGACTTGAAGCACTTACTGAACAAAGTCAAAGACTAGAGCTTTCACTATAGATTTTGCCCAAATGTGAAGAAAACAAAAATTCTCACAACTGGACCAATAAAGCACGTCATGCTAGAAGGCAAATATATTGAAGTTGGCAAAGATTTCATCCTACTTCGATCAATAATAAATATCCATGCAAGCTGTTGTAATTAGGTGCCGTTGAGTCATATCAACCCTATGTACAACCTAATGAAACACTGCCCAGTCTTGGGTCACCCTTGCAACGGTTGTTATCCTTAAGCCCATTGCTGCAGTCACTATTTCAGTCCATCTTGCTGAGGGCTTTCCTTTTTTCACTGGTCCTCTACTTTACCAAGCATAATGTCCTTCTCCGGGGACTGATGCCTCCTAACAACATGTCCAAAGGATGTGAGACACAGTCTCACCATCCTTGCTTCTGAGGAGCATTCTGGTTGTTCTTCTACCAAGAAAGATTTGTTTGTTCTTTTGGGGGTTCAGGGTGTATTCACTATTCTTTGCCAACACCACAATTCAAAGGTGTCAATTCTTATTCCGTTTTCGTTATTCATAGTTCAGTTTTCCCACGCGTATGAGGTGATTGAAAGCACCATGGCTTGGGTCAGGTGTACCTTACTCTTCAAGATGACATCTTTGCTTTTCAACCCTTTAAAGAAGTCTTTTGCAGCAGGTTTGCCCAATGCAATGCGACTTTTGATTTCCTGACCGCTGCTTCCGTGGGTGTTGATTGTGGATCCAAGTAAAATGAAATCCCTGGCAACTTCGGTCTTTTCCCCGTTTATCATGATGTTGCTTTTTGGTCCAGTTGTGAAGATTTCGTTTTCTTTTTGTTGAGGTATAATCCATACTGAAGGCTGTGGTCCTTGATCTTCATCAGTAAGTGCTTCAAGTCGTCTTCACTTTCAGCAAGCAAGGTCGTTCACCTGTATATCGCAGTCTTCTTCCAATCCTGATGCCCCATTCTTCTTTATACAGTACAGCTCCTGAGGTTATTTGTTCAGCATACAGGCTGCATAAGTATGGCGAAAGGATACAACCTTGATGCACACCTTTCCTGACTAAACCACACAGTATCCCCTTGTTGTGTTCCAACGACTGACTCTTGATCTATGTATAGGTTCCTCACGAGCACAATTAAGGGTTCTGGAATTCCCATTCTTTGCAATGTTATCCATAATATCTTATGATTCACACAGTCGAACACCTTTGCATAGTCAATAAGACACAGGGAAACATCTTTCCTGTGTTCTCTGCTTTCAGCCAGGATCCATCTGACATCAGCAATGATATCCCTGGTTCCACTTCCTCTTCTGAATTTCGTTTGAATTTCTGGTAGTTCCTGGTCGATACAGTGTTTCAGCCGCTTTTGAATCATCTTCATCAAATTTTACTTGCATGTGACATTAACGATGTTGTTCAATAATTTGTGCATTTGGCTGGATTCCTTTCTTGGGAATAGACATAAATAGGTATTTCTTCCAGGCGCTTGGCCAGGTAGCTTTATTCCAAATTTCTTGCATTGATGAGTGAGCACTTCCAGTACTGCATCCATTTCTTGAAACACCTCAATATGTATTCCATCAATTCCTGGAGCCTTGTTTTTTGCCAATGCCTTCAGTGAAGCTTGGACTTCTTCCTTCAATACCATCGGTTCCTGATCATATGCTACCTCCTGAAATGGTTGAATGTTGACGAATTTTTTTCGGTATACTCACTCTGTGTATTCCTTCTTTTGATGCTTTGTGCGCCGTTTAATATTTTCCCTGTAGAATCCTTCAATATTGCAACTCAAGGCTTGAATTTTTTTTCAGTTCCTTCAGCTTGAGAAATGCCAAGTGTGTTCTTCCCTTTTGGTTTTCTATCTTCAGGCCTTTGCACATGTCATTACAACCCTTTACTTTGTCTTCTCGAGACGCCTTTTGAGATCTTGTATTTAGTTCTTTCACCTCATAATTTCTTCCTTTCATTTTAGTTGCTGGACGTTCAAGAGCAAGTTTCAGAGTCTCTTCTGACATCCATTTTGGTCTTATCTTTCTTTCCTGTCTTTTTAATGACCACCCCTGGTAGCATAATGGTTAAGTGCTATGGCTTTTGGTTAAAAGGTCAGCAGTTCGAATCCACCCGGTGCTTCTTGGAAACTCTATGGGGCAGTTCTTATTCTGTCTTATAGGGTTGCTATAAGTCAGAATCAAGTCAATGGAAATGAGTTTTTATTTATTTTTTTTTTTGCATTCTTCATGTATGATGTCCTTGATGTCCTTCCACAACTCGTCTGATCTTCGGTCATTAGTGCTCAATGTGTCAAATCTATTCTTCAGATAGTCTCTAAATTCACATGTGATATGCTCAAGGTCATGCTTTGGCTCTTGTGGACTTGTTTTAATTTTCTTCAGTTTCAACTTGAACTTGCATATGAGCAACTGATTGTCTGTTTTGCAATCAGCCCCTGGCCTTGTTTTGGCTGATGTTATTGAGCTTTTCCATCGTCTCTTTCCACAGATGTAGTTGATTTGATTCCTGTGTATTCCATCTAGCAAGATCCACGTGTACAGTAGCTATTTATGTTGTTGAAAAAAGGTATTTGCAATGAAGAAGTCCTTGGTCTTGCAAAATTCTATCATGTGATCTCCAGCATCATTTCTATCACCAAGGCTATATTTTCCAACTACCAATTCCTCTTAGTCTCCAACTTTCGCATTCCAATCACCAGTAATTATCAATGCACCCTGATTGCATGTTTGATCAATTTCAGACTGCAGAGGTTGGTAAAACTCTTCAATTTCTTCATGTTTGGCCTTAGTGATTCATGTGTAAATTGGAATAATAGTCTTACTAACTGGTCTTCCTTTCAGGTATATGGGTATTATCCTATCACTGACAGCAATGTACTTCACGACAGATCTTGAAACGGTCTTTTTGATGATGAATGCATCTATGTAAACAGCAGTCAAGAAATCAAAAAATGCATTGCATTGGGCCAATCTGCAAAAGACCTCTTTAAAGTTTGAAAAACTGGAAATGTCACTTTGATGACTGAGATGCCCCTGACCTAAACTATGGTCTTTTCAATCCCCTCATGCACGCAAAACCTGAACAATGAAAAGGGAAGGCAGGAAAAAATCTGATGCATTTAAAAGGGAAGGCAGAAGAAAAACTGTGGTGTTGGCAAAGAATACAGAATATACTGTGGAGTGCCAGAAGAACAAACAAATCAGTCTTAGAAGAAATACAATCAGAAGGCTCCTTGAAGTGAGGATGGCAAGGTTTACTTTGGCTCTCCTGTTTTGGACATGTCATCAGGAAAAACCAATCACTAGACAAAGGACATCGTGTTTGGTAAAACAGAGGGTCAGCAAAAACATGAGAAGCCTTCGATGAGATGGATTGACACAAGAGCCACAAAAATGTGTCCCATGATGTCCTATAAGGTTGCTGTGAGTAGGGATGGACTCCATGGCAAATAACAAGAACCACCCTTTAAAATATAGAACAAAGAATATAATACTTTGGTTTAAATTAAATGAGCAGATAAGATATTCTCATAGGTATTCTAAACACTACATTATAAACACATAAAGATACCCAATGGATGTGAAGATCAGATGTACAGTTATCAGAGCAATGCCCATACAAACTGACATATTATTCCAATACTAATGTACATACAATATCAAATGGAGAAAGCTCCTATGCTGAAACGAAAAGCATATTTGTGCAAATAGATTCCAACTTTTTGTGTAACTCCTCAATGTGGGATGATATTTTGAACCAAGGAGAAAAAGTCAATAAAGCTGTCCAATGAGAAATCCTGAGTACACAGAAAGCTTCATGACTACTAGAAGACCTTGTCCCTTGCTTACAGCAAATGAGAGAAAGTAACTTGGAAAGCATGTTTTGTGGAGGTAAAACTTTAAGAAGACATATACTTCTGAATGTAAATATAAGAAAATGAAGGAATGGGAAATGTATGGTTCACTGGATCCAAGTATCAATTATTACGGGAATAGATATATTTTAAACAGGACATTATGAACACCCCGACTTTGCCCTTAAAGTGAAGACATAAAAAGTTTACTGTGGCTAAATCTTGAATTTTTAATAGAAAAAAAAATTATTTTCAATGACTACATCCAACTTACAGCCATTGGCTTGGCTATTAAAAATTCTAGCAACTTAAGTCCTGCAGAAATTTCATCTTAAAGAGTTTGAAGCTGTGCCAAATATCAATAGTTGGTACTAAAAGAGATATCAACATTCTTTGTTCATCTAAATCTGATTCAGGAATTGTGCTTAGGACAATATTATACCGACTTGGAGCAAGTTTTGGTAAATTTTTTTTTTTCAACATTAATGGCCACGATGGGGTCCTATGAAATACCTTTCAGAAAGCTGAAATTTGAAATTATTCGAGGTCATCACTGAGTCATGAAAATCCTCAAACTCGGCAATTATCTCAATTGAAAATGAGACAAAAAATAGAATTATATTAAAAAAATGTTATTGATGACTATCGTTCCATGGGAGCCCTGGTGGTGCAGTGGTTAAGAGCCACAGCTGCTAATCAAAAGGTTGACAGTTGGAATCTACCAGCCGCTCCTTGGAAACTCCATGGGGGAGTTCTATTCTGTCCTACAGGGTCGTCATGAGTCAGACATGATGGCAACGTTTTTGTTTGTTTCTTTGTTTTTGGTTTGGGTTTGTTTTTATGCTTCTATGAGGATTCCCTGGGTTGCGAAGATGGTTAAGCACTGGAGTATAAGCCAAAAGGTTGGCGGTTGGAAGTCATCCAGAAGCACCTTGTAAGACACACCTGGCAATTTGCTTGCGAAAGCTCACAGCCTTGAAAGCCCTAGGGAGCAGTTCTACTATGCTCACATGGGTTGCTCTCAGTCAGAATCCAGTTCACTCCACCACAACTAACAACAGCAACGCCTTCATGAAAACTAGGACAGTAAAATTACAGTAATTCCTAGTATATTAATAAAGAAAATAATTAAAATTAATGTTCAGGGTTTTAATACATCTACTTTTCAATTTTTTTACTATTTCCCAGCTACTTCAAAGTTATAGGTAAAAACTGAAACAAAAACCAAACCCACTGCCTTCAAGTCAATTCCGACTCATTAAAAAAAAACCCAAACCCATTGTTCGTCCAGTCCATTCTGACTCATAGCGGCCCTATAGGACAGAGTAGAACTGCCTCATAGGCTTTCCAAAGAGCGCCGGGTGGATTCGAACTGCCAACCTAGCACTGAACCACTACGCCACCCAAGTTTCCACAGGGCTTCCACCAGGGTTTCTACAGGGTTTCCTCGGCTGTCATCTTTACGGAAACAGGCTGCCACATCTTTGTCCCGCTGAGCGGCTGGTGGGTTCCAACCGCAGCCGAGCGCTTAAACTCTGAGCCATCAGGGCTCTTTCTAAAAGTAAAAAGCAAACCAAACCATTGCGGTCGAGTGCATTTCGACTCATAGCGAAAAGTAAAAGCAACCACTAAAAAGTTAACAACAGCCTGTACACAGGGCCGTGCATCTTTCCTTTGACCTCAGGCTTCACCATGACTGGCCTGGAGAAGCCACAGCAAAGCCCCTTCTCCTCAGCACTCAGGGCCCCAAAAGGAAGCTTTGTACTCACTGTTGACTCTCAGGTCCCAAAGCCTGGGGCGCCTCCCTGGGGCTGGGTCCTGTGGAAACGAAGCTCTTCTTCCCGCCCCAGTGGCACCTTCACCAGCCAGGCTGACCTCCAGCGCAGCGCCTCTGCTCTCTGAGGAACCAAGGGCCAGAAAAGGAGACGGGGCGCCCTCTGCCGGCTGTTGGCGCGCAGGCAAGGTGGCTTTGTGCCTGCTGTTCAGCAGAGGCCACGCACCCCTGCGAAGGACAGACATTTTCAGTTCTAAGTGATATTTTAAACAAAAAATAAGATTTAATAGAAATTGAAATAGGAATTTCACCAGCAATACTGGCTGATCTCCAGGGAGAATTCTCCGTCATCACGTTAAAATGAAAACACGTTAATTAACTCCTTGACGAATTCTCTTCATAGCTTGAGTGGAATAACTACATCCTTTAGTTGGAAATGGGTATTTTATCAGAGACCTCTTAGACACCATTTCTGATCCTCTTTGCTCTCTTATCTCTGTTTCACATGCTACTGTGACAACCAGCTCTGAAGGCTCAGATGTACTTCATGAGGGACCAACATCACAATCTCCTGCACTTTGTCCCTGTGTCACATGAGTCCCCACCCCTCTCTGGGTTTCCATGTTGATGCTGAGGTGGGAGATGCCCCATGATCAAAGCCCACACAAGCACAGCCAGATGCCCTGTTAACTCTGGGTGCATGTGTGGTCTGTGTTTGTGTGTGTGCAGAGAGTGAACGGTCAGTGTGGTGGGGGTCAGTATGTTGTTACGGTGTGTACATGATTTTCATATTTGGGTATGATCAGAGGGTAGATGGTCATTTCAGGGTCTCTTTGCATGTATGTTTGCTATGGTCAGTTGGGTGTATGGACATGTGGGAATTTGGACAATATGCAATGAGTGTGTGCTTGTCAGAGTTCTGTGCGTTTTTACGGTGGACTAATGTGAGAATGTGTGGTCAGTGTGTGAATGCAGGATGTGAGTGTGGTCAGAATATGTGTGAGTTCTCAGTGCTGATGGGTTGTTAGAAGATAAAAAATCATTTACAATATCTGTGTGTGCTGCACTCATTTTCATGTGGTCAGAAGTTGTGTCATCAGTGTGAATGTGTGGCTTGAGCGTGTGTTTATGATGTGGTTAGAGTGTTAGTAACGAGCATCGAACACTGGCCCAACTACTCAGCAGTCACCTTCCCTGGAGCCCCAGTTCATCTAGGAAGTGCCCAAAGGTTATCTGAGGGGCCTGGAAAAAGGAGGAAAGAACAGAGGGGCAGAGCAATGGGAGTTACTAATGCTCAAGACAGAGAAGTGCCCGGGTTCTTGACAAGTTGGAGACAGGGATTTGGGCTCTGTAGGTTTAAAGGGTCGGGGAGCCTGCAGGCACCAGTAATTGTAGACCTATATGGGATCCTGATTGAGGCCTTTGTGCAATAGGGTTTGTGACTAATAATGTTCAGCATCTTTCCATGTGCCTGTCGGCCATTTGTAATCTTCTTTGGAGAAATGTCAATTCCTTTGCCCAGTTTTGCATTGGGTGGTTTGTGATTTTGTGCTTAGTTTTTTCAATACCTTCTGGATACTAGACCTTTATCAAATATATGATTTGCAAACATTTTCTCTCTTTCTGTATTTGTTTTCCACTCTCTGGTTAGCAGCCTTTGATGCACAAGAATTGTTTCTTCTGATGAAATTCAATTTCTCGACTTCTTTAGTAGGTGCTTGTGCTTTAGGTGCCACTTCTAAGGAACCATTGGCCAATCCGAGGTCACGAAAACTACACCTGTGTTTTCTTCTAAGAAGGCTTTTATAGTTGAAGTACCTATATTTAAATCATTATTTTGAATTAATGTTTGTATACACGGTGAGGAAAAGTCCAACATCAATTTCTGTATGTGATATCCAGTTCCCCTAGCATCATTTGTTGAAAAGCCTCTTCTTTCTTCATTGAATGGACTTGGCAGCCTTGTGGAAAAGCAATTGGCCTCGTAGGTGAGGGTTCAGCTCTGGATGCTCAGTTCTATTCTATTGATCTATACCTGTATCTCTATGCTAGCACCACACTGTTTTGATTATTGAACCTTTGTAGTAAGCTTCGTAATCGGAAAATGAGAGTCCTGCCACGTGGTCTTCTTTTTCAAGATTATTTTGGCTACTTGAGTTTCCTTGCAATTCTGTACCAACATCAGAACACACTTTACCATTTCTACACAAAAAGGGTAGGAATTTTGATAGGCAGAGAATTACACATGTGGATTACTTTAGGGAATACTGCCATTTGAAGGATATTAAATCTTTCCATTCACCAACACAGGACCTTTCCATTTATTTAGATCTTCTTTAAATTCCTGCAGAAATGTTTTTTAGTTTTCAGGGTACAAATCTTTCAACCTTACCTCATTGGTTATATTTATTCCTAGGTACTGTATTCATTTGGATACTATTATAAATGGAATGTTTTTCTCGGTTTACTTCTTGATTTTTCAATGCTACTGTATAGACATTCAGCCCATTTTTTGTGCTGGTCTTGTATCCAGTAACCTTGTCAAATTTGTTTCTTTGCTCTAACAGTGTTTTTTGTTAATTCTTTAGGCTTTAATCTTTACAAGATCACATCAGCTGTAAGTAGGGATAGTTTGACTTCTTCCAATCCAATGTGGGTAATTATTTCTTTTCTTGCCTAATCTGGCTAGAACTTCTGTTACACGTTGAACAGAAGTATTCACAGCAAGGATCCTTGTCCGGTTCCTGATGTTAGGGGAAAAGCTTCCAGTCATTCACCATCAAGTATAACGTTAAAAAAAAAAAAAAAAGTGGGTTTTTCCTATTTGGCCTTTATCATGTTGAGGAACATCCCTCTTAGTTCAAACTTTCTGAAAGCTGTTTTTCATGACAGAGTATTGGGTATTCTCAAATGCTTTATCTGCATCAATTAGCATGATCATGTGTGGGCTTTTGTCCTTCATTCTATTAATGTAGTCTGTTACATTGATTGATTTTTATGTTAAAGCACCCTCGCATTTCTGGGACAAACCCCTCTTGCTCACAGTGTATAATGCCTTGGATGTGCTGTCAGATTTACACTGAGGATTTTTACATCCATATTCTTAAGGGATAGTGCTCTACATTTTTATTTGCTCATGAAGTCTTTCTATATCTGGCTTTGGTATCACTGAGTTCATACATATTCCTTTAGCCCTGAGATTTCTCCTTTGATTCGTGTTTCATTTAAAACAGCACATTACCAGTTCCACCATGGGGAGTTTCTAGTTAGCGCTGTGTCATAATTTCTAGCACGATTATGTTATGATCTCAAAACAAGAGAACATGTTCTCTGTGATTTCATTCCTCTGACATTGATGGAGACGAGCTTCAAGTCCAGAATAGAGTGATTTTTTTTAATGTACCACGTGTGCTTGAAAATAACGTTTCCAGTACAGCTGTTAGGAATAATGAGATAAGCCCATATATATCAGTTTGCTATTCAAATGTTCCACATCCTTACTGATTTTTGTCTGTTTATTCTATCAGTTGCAGAGAGAGGGCAGGGGTGGAAATCCCCTGCTCTGCTTCTGTTTGTTTCTACTCAGAGCTCTGGCTTCATTCACGCTGTAAGTTTTGTAGCCAAGACTTAGGATGGGAAATTCTGGGAGCTCAGGAAAGAGGGGAACAACCCAGAATGTGGGGGACAAGGAAGATGAGTTGAGAAGGACCATAAATCACAAGTTTCTTCATGGTCCAAGAGAGGACCTGTAGTTGGTATGGCAGTTGGTCTGGGATGGTACATGGTGGGTTACCTGTGGTATGTCAGGCTTGGGTTCCATTGTGATGCGTCAGGGGCGAAGGCAGGGATTGGACGAGGGAGAATTTATAAGCCATGCAGGTTACTAAGGCATCGACCAGACAGGAGAAGGCTACTGTCCTGCGAGTCCAACTCTTCTGCTCCTTGAATCCTACTGACCTGCTGACCTGCTGACTTACTGACCGACTTTGAAACCTACTCCAACTTCTCTACTGTGTGGTCTCCTCGCTCATCCATCCCACTCCTGCCATCTCTACCATTTTCCCTTCCCTTCCCCCCCTTCCCCCCTCCCAGGACAACAAGCACCCCCGTCTCTCCAGGCCATACCCCTTGTTCCACTCTCATATACAACTGGCCCTGTCCCCATCCCACACTTACCCGACTCCTACTTTGTGCCACTGAGCCTCGTCAAGGGGACAGGACATGAAGGCACAAAGGGTATTGTTCTGGTTCCTGGTGCTCTGGCCACCAACTACTCCACCGGAAAATGTGAGTAATCCTTGAACATGCTGTACTTTCTCACCTTTTATTGGGCTCTTTCACATTAGTTTAAACAACAGCTTTTCCTCGGGTGATTGAGGAGGACTCAGTCTAGCACAAAGGGTGACCAGCAGAACCACAGTGTTTAGTGGCCCCTGTCTGAGCTGATTAGGGAGTAGGACACTCCTGACACCAGCGTCTTGACCATAGCCAGATGGGACAAGAGTGCCCAGAACTGGGGTGTTTGATCAGTGAGGAAAGGATGGCCTTGGTCTCTTCATGCATCTGATCTGCTTCTTTAATGAATTTGCTGAGATGACTGCTCCCTTTTAGACAGTGGCTACTCAAAGACAGTGTGTTTTCTGAAAGCACACACGGTAGTCACCTCAGCTGTGAGGGCTGAGAAGAAAGTGTTAGAGAGCTCAGAGTTGATTTTCCAGAGAGATTTCAAGCTGCAGGAAACTGAACCTCCATGTGGATGAGTATGAATTCCATTGCAAAGTTATTTTCTCCTAAAATACTGGTACAATCTTGTTTTTAAAGAAACAAGATTTGCCTTTTGTTGTGGTGACGATACATTCCAGAAATTTTGATATTCCTTTTATGTATTAGTTTCCATGTTGCTGTTCATTGGTTTAGGTGAAATACTATGAAATATGAAAGGAAATTCTTGTTAATGGCTATCTGGAATTGCGTTGCTAACTAGCTGCTATTTTCATAGTTTTAATCTATAGTACACAAGATTCCTCTTTCATGCAAATATTTATAGACTCCAAAAATCTGACATGACATGGCCTGGTTCAGAATGAAAATGAATGTTGAAAGAAAACTGCAATGGTTTTAGAAACCTGATGTTAACAGTATTCTGTACTTTTATTGGAATATGAATTTATGATGGCAACTGCCTATCTCTCCTAGTTATGGCTGTAACTATATATATCTATATTTATCTCAAATATACTCTCTTTAATACAGAATTTTCATGCCTATTATTTCTCAGGCTTTCCTACGGGTTGGGTGTACTCTTAATCATTGTAGAGTGCCAGGATTCCCACGTAATGTAAGTATTTTTTCCTCAATTCTAAAGTGGCTTATAAATTCATAAATTTTATCCTGTTGGCTTTTTAAAAATACTTACAATATTCTTTTGGTCAAGGAAATAGAAAACTATAACAGTTTGTATATCTAATCTTTTTTCCTACACCTCGTGTATAAGTGATTTATAACAATCAGCACCTAATTATAGGATCCAGTTTCTCGAGTTTGGACGTGTGTATATGGCCATGAAACCACTACCATAATCAAGATAATGAGCCTAACCCTCACCCCCAAAACACTCCTGCTGATTCTTTTAATTCATTCTGTCCTCTCCCTCCATTTCTGCCACCCCTCTTCCAACCAGTGATCTGCATTTTTAGAGAACTTTTATGTAATTGAAGGATACAAGATTTACTTTTTGTTTTTATTCAGGATTCTCTAAGTCAGCAGAATCATTTTTCGATTTATCCAGGATGTTTGGTGTACTAGTAGTTGCTTCGTTTTCATTACTGAGTAGAAGGTCTACATATGAATATGCCACAGTGTGTTTATCCTTTACCTTGATCCTTTACCTTGGAAAGAGACTTAGAGAGCTGGTTCTTCCCGTTAGGACATGGCCCTTTAAACAAAAACCCAGAAAGCAGCACCTTTACAGGGTTGTTTGTCCCAGCTTATATTTTCATTTTGTAAGTTCATGATGAATCATTCTTGCCTGGTTCCATTAATTCATTCGTTTCTATTGCTGAATCATGTTCTGTCGAATGCATATCTCTGTTGAACACACTGTCTTGAAGGAAACGTTTAGAATGAAAATAATGAGTTTTCAAGAACAGTTAAATCCAAAGCAATCTTTCCAGACCAGGTATTAGGGCAGTCAGAACTTACTCAGAGGATGTCTGTCTCCATTCACAGAGGAGTAGAATAGAATTAAAATCAAGGATCTTAGAGAAACTTCACGTTGTTAGTGTCATCTTCATGGTCACCACTTTGCTTTTATTCAAGCCCTAAAAGTTCATTAATTCTGAATAAAGACATCTCTGTAGTGATCTTCTGGGTTTTTTTTTGGTTTGGTTTGTTTTTTTGCCCTGTGCTTGTCTTTAAGATGCTAAAAACTCAATGTATCCATGAGAAAAGTGTGATTCAGCATTAGACACAAGGGCAGGTAGAGCCTCTGGGGAACCAGAGATTGAGCCCCATTTAGAGAAAGCACACTCACAACCTCTAACAACACTGCCAGACTCAGAAGAAACACCAGGTGGCCAGCTGCCAACCTTCCAGGAAGCAGAGAAATCCACTGGAGATATCTGGTGGGGGGGATGGTTCTCGGAGGCTGATGTGGGGTTTCTCTCCATGATCCCCTGTGACTGCTATACTGTCCATTCCTTTGAGGCTTCTTGTGACTTTGAATATTGCTCTTTCAGCCCATTGACAATAGCTTTCCTGAGCCGGACGAAACACTTTTAACGGCGTACCTCCTTCTGCAGATTGGTACTTTAGTACTACTCTTTCTCTTCAGTCTCCGTTTGGTGAGTATTTTAATATACCTTATGGATATCTTTGAATCATGGATAATCAGGACACAGTAGAATGGCCAATAGGGTTTCCAAGGAGCAGCAGGTGGACTGGAATGTCGACCTTTGGGTTAGCAGCCTTAGCTCTTAACCACCACACCACCAGGCCTGGGTTTTTCTGGTTTATACATCTGCTTTGAATCATGAATAATCAGGAATTTTTATATTCACTGGCCTATTATTGGATTTGCCTTTAATCTACTAATGAGAACACAAACTGATGAGTGAAACCAAAGCTAACTTTGTACAACAGTCTCATCGTTTTTAGTGAAGAATCAGTGAACAAGACAACTATATAACTTCAATGAGAAAACTTTACATTGATAAATTCTATCAAAGAATTAAATATTAACTCTTCTGGGGCCCCTTTTACACACTGATAGTGGAATTGTGAATTCTCACAACCATCCTGAAATGCAATGTAACACTGTCTACCCGAAGCCTTCCAAATACTCACACCCTTTTATTCAGCACAATCCCACGTCTAGTCATCTACCCTAATGAAAGAACCACCACGTATCCAAAGACCTGGTGAGAGCACATTCAGTGGAACAGGATGGATTACAGTGCAAATGTGGCAACAAACTGAATCACTCATGGTAGAGGGATGGTGGAACTAGTGTAAATCCTCACAGTGGAAGCAGCTCCTGAAAGTCATATGTTTCAAAGACATTTCAGAACCCAGAAAATGCTCTTAATGTAATGTCAAGTGGAAAGACCCAGAAACCAGGCTTTCTGTGTTGTGAAGGGAAGAGTGCATACGGTTCTGCACAGAGAGAGTGAACAAAAGAAAATACCACAGAATGGAAGAACAGGGCTTTCTAAAGGGTGCTGTAACCACCTCTGTTTCAACTTCTTGACAGTTATTTCTTGGGCTCTGAACACTCAATTCTGTCCTCACTCCAGCATTAAGGGTGGGGGTACTTTTCTCCTTCCTTTTTACCAAAGGCTTGGATGGGACTCTAAGTGAAAGGCCCAGGAGGGGCCTGGCTTCCTCTTCCTTCCTTACTCCTAAGTAAGATCTCAAATTTTCTTGTGCACTGTGACTTACTCAATCTAGTTTTTGTTTTTCACTTTTTGGTTGGATCCTTTAGTACCCCTGAACTGTAGCGGAACAGCAGGAGGAATAGAATTTTCTGGCACCAATGCTCTTTTGAGACCTGGTGGAGGGGAAGGTATTAGCTGCAGACGCCTGCATACATC